>NC_023174.2:9718432-10319559 GCF_000231095.2 Oryza brachyantha | reverse complement strand
TGGCAGGATCCTGTGAAATATCCAGAAAATATGACCACACATTTTAAGAACTTCTTAAAGGGTTTATTAAATAAGGTCCAAATATTTTCCTTCGCCTATACCACAGCTATTGAGTCTGTTGATCCACCCTTTTCTTTGCTAATTCTGTATATGATAAAAGCAGTCGCCTCAAAGCAGATTAACCTGGCCAGCATTGTTGGAGCACCCATTTGTCAAAGACAATTCAGTGGAACCAGCAGCTGTAAGTTTCTACAAAATAGATGTTTGCAACTTTGCATAACATAAAGTTCTGTAGTCATAATATGTATTAAATTTACATTTGCCTAGGACAATGAAAGTACTCCCTTTGAAGTTAAAGGATCCGAGGCTACCTGGAAGGCAGATGAAATCCAAACATCCAGGAAACAGCCATTTGCTGCTGATCCACAAAGTAAATTATCCCCATCATCCTAGGTATTTAATAGAGTTCTTAATTTTGAACCTAACTGAATGCATGGCAGGTAGAAATACTACTGAAAACAGGGAAAATGTGTACGATAAACATAACAACTATAAAAAAGTGGAAGGCTCGAAGAATGCTGCTGAGGATCATCATAGTTCATCTACTGTTCCTGTTTCTGACATCAGCACTCCATCAGGCATGATTTTATCAAAACTGTTTTTTGAATTGTGTGTACTGTTATCAACTAGCCATGAACTACCATATTATCTTTTCTCGAACCCATATTTTTTGTAAACTGCAGTTCACTGGAACTGCATTAGTTATTTAGAGTACATGGAGGTATGTAGCATATGGCTTCGAGAGAAAGATTACGCAGGCCAAATTCTATACTTACATGCTGATGCCCTCATAAATATGTTGTTGGGATTTTAAGGCGGGCCTCGGAGGTGGGGCTTCTTTTGATTGTTCAGTGAATCACAAGTCAGTTATTTAGTCCTTAGTCATAATATATAATAATCTGGCTGTAGTTTCTTAACCCTTATAACCTACAGATTTTCTACTTTATGTTCTCAATAAACGTTTATAACCTACTAAACAGCACAAACTTGCCTATCACTTTGGTGCAGAATGTACAGCTTTAGATAAGCTGGAAAAAACTTCTGAAACAGTAAAAGGTGCAAATGCCATTGTTGAAGATAGTGAAGCCTTGTCAACTGTCCTTAGCCCCATCAAAGTTTGGTTGAGCAACCCCAGGTAAATTTGCAAATGCTTTCTCCTTCAACGTGAACAATGTTGTCTGATCGGCCGATCGGACCTGATCGCCATGGCACCGATCAGGTCGATCAGGACGATTAATCGTCGATCAGCCGATTAATCGAGGCTGATCGGTACAGTAGTGTGGTATATTTACCGGAACATAATAATTCTATATACTATTTAGTGTGCACCATAATATGCAACAATAGAGATATTATTTGAGGGTTAGATGGTACTTACCTTTGAGGGAAAGAAACCCTACAAATAATGGGCTGGCCCAATTAAAATTCTAAGTGACAAAAGATTTTCTAGGCTGGCCCGAAACATCCTGATTGGCCTGATCGTTTGGAGCACCTGATCGGCCGATTGATCGCCCCTGATCGCCGATTAATCGGACGATTAGAAACCTGATCGGCCTGATCGTTTAGAATGCCCTGATCGAGGTCAGGGGACCGATCAGCCTGATTAATCGCGATTAATCAGACGATCAGATAGCATTGAACGTGAACCATAGTTTTATTGCTTTATTCTGAAAACATGATGAAGAAACTTATTTTAATATACTTCTTCTGTTTCATCTTGTAAGTCACATTGGGTTTCTCCTTAGTCAAACATCTTCAAGTTTGATCAATTTTATAGAAAAATGTACTAACATTCACAAAACCAAATTGGTTTCGTTAAATCCACCATTGAATATATTTTTGTAGCACATTTATTTTGTTTTAGAAATATTGCTATATTTTTCTAAAATCTTGGTCAAATTTAAAAAGGTTTGACTTAAGACAAGCCCAAAGTGACTTATAATATGAAACGGAGAGAATAGTTGCTAACACTCGCCCACAAATTATCAAGAGCTGTGCTCATACTTTATTGTGTTGGCTTGGATGTACCTGATCTCTTTTTCATGTATGCACAATGCCACTATGATCTAACAGCAATTTATTGTTGGTCAATCTACACAGGGAACTGAATATTGATGGTGCAAATCAGTCGCTCAGAATTGTAAAAAAATTAATTGAAGCAGGGTCATATCAATCTTGTGCTACAATTGATGACATCATCTGCATATTTCTTGAGTTTACAAGTGTCATTATCAGAACAAAGCTTTCAGATGCTTACAGCCTTGCAGTGAAGGTATGGTGGTTTAGGTATAAAACTTCCCCAAGTAAGATAGGACAGCAAATGAAAGCAAACCTCATTCTGTGGCATATATCAATAGCATTGCTAGGCAATTTACAGTTTCAAAAAATATACCATTAGTTATTTTAAATGTATTTGGTGGTATAAGCTCCATTACATAACAATGTATTTTTGGCAGTGCTTAGCAATAGCGCGAAAGTTGCTTGATACAAGTGAAGGCGCTGTACTGCAATCTTATGACAGACACTGGTCCTCTCTATATGAGCTTTATTCACAGGTAGCACTTCGTTTGTCACTTCAGGTTCCATTATATGATGTTTTTGTATTTCTATGTTGACTATCAAGGGGTTGTTTGTCCTGTAGATTCTGGTTTCTACAATTGATCCATCTGGAAGAATCTCTCGCGAGTCAACTGCATGCCTTGCTCTGATGTTATCTCGCGTTATTTCTGGATTAAAAACAAGTATCTCCTCTGAGAGTCCAAAGCCAATGGAAGAAAGTCTCATCAAGATCATCAATCATGCAAGGAGTTCGCAGTTACTAGAACTCTTATGTGAGTGTCTAATAGCTTCAGGTTCAGACATAATATCAGGGTCAACTAACATGGTGCCAGCAGCTTGTGAGGCATGCAAAGCCATTTGGTATCTGGCTCATGCTGTTGATATTATGTCCCTTGGCACACACAATTTTTCATTTCCACTAGCTAACTCGTGGCGACAAGTTCACGCAACGCTGGATGGTAAAATGCAAGACCAAGGTTCATTGCCAGCCCCACAAAAAAAAGATTCATTACCAGATCCAGACTCTACCCACCTGATAAATATATTTGTCAAATCATTTCTAGCTTCAAAACCAATGCAGGTTGCAGTTTATCATTGCTTGCATAATGGTTTGGAGTCAGCTATCCATGCTTCTCTTCAGGTAATACTTTCATGCTTTTAATATGCAAACCAACAATATCATGAAATTCTTCAATGGTGTAGGTATACATTTTGTAGGCCTAACCAAACCTTTAAAAATGCGGCAGCAAAAATTGCATTAAATCTATCGCACTATCAACACGAACTTCACTGTTATTTCTGTTCTGGTCAACTTTTGGACAAACCCATTCATTACTGTCTTGTCTTATTCTACTGTGCTTCATTGTCAAATTACTTTTGCTATTCATTCTCACAAATTTTGATTTATATCATAAAAGGTTGAGTAAGAATAAATCAATAAAATCAGAATGGGTTGGAAACATTGTTTCAATTTTTTAAAGAAATGCATGACATATTTTGACATCAATGTAGCTTGTATTATGCTCTGATGTTTCTTCGAATCTGAAACGAAACTAAATTGTAAATGCAAAAGGACTTGGCTGAATATCTTTTTACACTAAGAAGTCTTGGGAAATGACATCATGTTTCTTTTACTTTGAAAATGCAATTAGTACATCTTCAGTTTCACCTGTAATTTTATCTGTAATGTAATTCTTGATTCATGGAAATGCTGCCTTTCAGCTAATCTCGAGAGCTTGTCTACTGGATCCTTCTTTCTGTGCTATTATTTGTGGCCCAATGAATTCATCATCGAATCTCTATGAAGTAGAATATGGTGGAGATGGGACAATTGTATGTGATATGTTTTCTCTATTGTCACTTTGTGGCTCATATTTGAATAAGGATTCCAAGCAAAACAGTAATCAGAAATGCAGACTATCCAATCCTCATGCCCTAGTAGTGCACTGCTGCCTTGCATTGGCAACAATAGCTGCATGCCTGAAGTCAGAGGGGAACTCTTCAGCATCAGTTATCTTAACAAGTTCCCAGAAGAAACAACGGTCTCGACTTTCTGTTCTTGCGCATCTCTCTTCAGTTGATGATACAGTCAAGAGTTGCCTGCAGCCACACTGTGCATCTGCAATGCTTGCACTATCATCACTTATTTCACTGGAAAATGGAGGGCAAAGCAGATCTTCTCTTTGTGAAACTGCCCTTGCTTTGTTTCCTCGTATGGCAACAATACACACATTACTGAAGCTTTGGCTATCTGATGGTAGTGAAGCACTCTGTCGATATAATGCTGGTCTGTTGAATCTGTTCAGCCTTCGTGATGGATGTGTTGGGCTGTTGGAGACCAGATTGAAATGGGGTGGGCCATTGGCAATTGAACAAGCCTGCTCTGTCGGCATCCCACAGCTCCTAATTCGCTTGCTTACAGATGGATTCTCCAAGGAATCATCTGATGAGAAAGAAGGTTCAACACACCGTAGTGGATTATCACCATTGGGAGTTGTTTGGACTCTCTCGGCTTTATCTCAATGTCTACCTGGTGGTGTTTTCCGTGAAATTTTGTATAGAAGGGAGCATGTTAAGCTTTTAACTGACCTGTTGGGTGATATGCACCTCAAGGCATTGGCAACTTGGACTGGTCTTGGTGGTGGGAAAAAAGGAGTTCGGGAACTGATAAACTCGGTGGTTGATATTTTGGCATTTCCCTTTGTTGCAGTGCAGAGTTCTCCAAACATGCCATCAACTTCTGCATCCATCAATAGTGGCTTTCTTCTTAACATTGCATCACCTGGTGGAAGAATTGGTACTGAGAATAAGGAAATGCTGAAAACTATTGAGAAAAACATGGGTCAATACATTCAAGTTCTACTAGAGGTCTGATTAATTCACTCTAATATTGCTGATTACTGGTGCATACTGCATGGCTATAATTATATCTCTTTCTTTGCTCAGGTTAATGTTCCTGGCTGTATACTTCGCAGTTTTGATCATGTTGACTTGGAAGATCTATCAAGACCCTTGGCCATAGTTGCCAAAATGGTTGGGTACCGTCCGCTTGCTTCGCAGCTTCTTAGAGAAGGTTTACTAAATCATAGCAGAGTTGAAAAATTACTGAAAGGCCCTATCACTAAAGAGACGTTGCTTGACTTCCTCATGATAGTTTCTGATCTTGCTCGAATGTCAAAGGTTTGTTATTTTTACCTTTTTGGCATATTTCTAAGGGGCCCTATAAATATGCTACATGGAATCTTGACACAAATTGTGTTTGTTTCCAGGACTTTTATGAGCCAATTGATAAGGCAGGCATGATTGGATATCTGAAGAACTTTCTGTCAAATGAGGACCCTGATTTAAGAGCAAAAGCTTGCAGCGCAATTGGCAACATGTGCCGCCACAGTGCCTACTTCTACAGTTCACTTGTAAGAATATTCATTTATCTATATTTGGATTATATTCATAGTAAATGTATTTAACCTTGTTTTCTGGGAACAGGCATCAAGTAAGGTAATTGAGCTGGTAGTTGACAGGTGCTCTGACCCTGATAAACGCACTAGGAAGTTCGCGTGTTTCGCTGTAAGTTTTTAAAGTGATCTTATTATATATTTGCTTCATTTACCAAGCAACGGGATACCTGTATCCCGCTAATGCTGTGTTGATATGTTTAACCTCATGACCTGACTAAGGCTTGCCATTTCAGGTAGGAAATGCTGCTTATCACAATGACAAGCTATATGAAGAACTTAGACGGTCCATACCTCAACTCACCAATCTACTTCTTGCGCCTGAGGAGGATAAAACCAAAGGCAATGCCGCAGGAGCACTGAGTAACTTAGTGAGGAACTCTAACGTACTCTGTGAAGATATTGTCTCCCAGGGCGCAATTCAGGTTTGCCAACTCTTACCTACTCGTGCTCATGCATCTTACTGTGAATACATGTTCACAGCTATTGTTAAGTTGTACTCTCTCCGTTTTATTTTTTAGTTTTTGGATACAATTTTTGATTTTCTCTTATTTAATTTTTTTTACGATTAATACACTGGACACAAAAACCAAAAAATGAGCTTTTTGGGGATGGAGGTAGTAGGACGAAGGAAACAACTCAGAGTTCATTTCATATTTATTGTGAAATTAACTGTGCTCAAACACTATTAGTCCCTGTTTGTTTCCATCTAACTTTTTTTAGTCTCTGTCACATCGAATGTTTGGACACTAATTAGAAGTATTAAATATAGACTATTAATAAAATCCACCCTATACTCTGGACTATTTCGTGAGATGAATCTATTGAGCCTAATTTGTCCATGATTAGCGAACGTGATGTTATAGTAAACATTTGCTAATCGTGAATTAATTAGGCTTAAAAAATTTGTCTAATGAAATAGCCTTTATTTATGCAATTAGTTTTGTTATTAGTCTATATTTAATACTCCTAATTAATATCCAAACATCTAATGTGACAAGAATAAAAAAGTCCCTGGATCCAAACAGCCCTTCAGTTTGTCTCAAGGCCATTTAGTGTGATACATTTTTAGAGAAGTTGAACATGATGCCGGAAACATGCATAAAAAAGAATGGCATTTAATCCTACTGTATGGTTTGATCTAAAAAAAGAAGCAACCTACACTACCGTTTTTTTCTCTTTCCTGCTTTTCAACCTGGCTGTTATACAGGCCCTGCTGAAGATGGTCAGCAACTACTCCACCGTGGCTCTGAGCCCCAGCCGGAAGGACGTGCTAACGGAGTCGCCGCTGAAGATCGTCCTCTTCGCCCTGCGCAAAATGTGCGACCACGCCGCCTGCCGTCTCTTCCTCCGGTCATCGGAGCTGCTCCCGGTCATCGTGCACCTCAGGCAGTCGCCGGATTCGACCATCTCTGAGTATGCTTCCGCCATCGCCACCAAAGCTTACCAGCCTTGAGCGAGCCCTTCGCGTTCCTGGTTCCTCCCGGTCGGGCGGGGTTATGATGTTTTGGAATTGTCGTATTTAGTACAGTATATCACGATCAACTAGCCAGATTATTATGTGTTGTATATATGAGCCGATTTGCCGAGAGAAGGGCATATAATTACCTTACACTTTAAATTTGCAGCTCATCATGTGCTATGGTAGTACAGTCGGTAGAGTGCACTTGAATTGGGTTTTGTCCATTAATTTGGTTGATCTCAATGCACACAATGAGCAAGAAAGCAATTATGCAACCAAAGTGTAATTAATACTCCTAAAATAACTACAATCCTACTAGCGAAGGAGCAAATTAAAAGAGAAGTAAAATAACATACATGTGAGAAATGGCTAAAAGTAAAATTTGAGTGATCATTATGAGATTGAGGTAGTGCTATATTGAGAAAACTCATGTGAAGTTTTCGTTCTATACCTCTAGATTTTGACTCAACTACTATAGGAAAATTAGATTAAACTACCGGGTGTACCTACTCTCTTCGTGTCTATGATGAGAGATACTTTTATAACTGTTTCTACTACCATTCAACAGAAAGTATAGACACTGTTAAATTTCATATGAATGATATAACTATATGTATAGAGTTTGTATTTTTTGTTAAAAGAGAGCAGAAATATATATGGATGTGTTTATGCACCTTAGACGTGAAGGGAGTAACTACACAGAGGCTATATATATATACACGGCGGTACTACACAACGTGCCATAGAAACGTTGCGCTACGAAACAACGTAGCATGTTACACAACGATCAATCGATCACCCTCCACGTCAGCTCACCCTCTCCCACCACCACCACCACCTCCAACAAAAGCTAGTGTAGTTAAAAAATAACTGATAAATGCGAGTGTTAAGTTAAAAAATAACTTATATATGTATGTGGTGTTTACTACGATACGATGTAGAGTTAATTTAACTGATGACAACGTGAAAGAAATATGTGTTTACTGGTTGAGGAGTTAAAAATTAACCGACGACTCTACAACTTTTAGTCTTCATAAAGGTTTGCGGAGTTAAAAGTTAACTAATGACAACGTGAAAGGATGTGTTTGTTTACTAGTTTATTTGTAGCCATTCGATGTGTAGTTAAATCTTAACTATCATTCAGAATGTCTGCGTGAGATTGCTACCTTGAAAAATGACCTAGCTATTGCGATGTTGTACTTATTGAGTTAAAAAATAACTTGCCGATGTCATGACCAAAATACTTTCGTCCACGCTTAATATCTATTTGAGTTAAAAAAATAACTGACCCACACGCCACTCGGCACCAAATCAACAATTACATGACTCAGTAGGTGATAAGTTAAAAGTTTGTTGTTGTGTAAAAGAGTTATCTGTTAAATATAGTAAATGATGACCAAAACCTTGTCAGTATGTTTGAGTTAAAAAATAACTTATACAGGCCCCGTGCCATGTTTGATTATAAACATAGCCAGAAAGCATCAAGTAAGCAGATAACCTCATAATATGATAGACCATCTACTTATCACGTCGCATAATATAAAGTTTATAAAAAATATATACATTCATCTTGCATAACAAAAGACAGAGAAATCTAATTGTTACCGCGCGCACGCGTAATATGTGTTGGGTTCAGACATTGCTTTCAGATGTTTACGACACATTAGATATTCTACAGAAAACACACAATATAGTCAGTTTGTTTTTGTTTGCAGCTATTATGCGAATGATCATCTGCCGTATGAACTCGAAACTTTTTGATCTCTAGGTGTAGCGACACGACCTGGTTATACTGACTGAAGATTAACTGGTGAAGTATGGTTGAGCGAACAATCGTTCAGTTAGCCTGCAACGTGGAAAACATGATTATGAATTTGGATAGAAATGGTTCATATGATAAAAAGGGTGTCGATATGGTTTAACACCAAAATGTGAGTGAAGGTATAGCTTGTTATTGGAATAGATAGGCTCTTGATGGGTTCTCTGTTGCCATCATAGGCCTCAATGAACCACATGATAAAGAACGCTCAGTTGCTATAGCAAATTTGCATCTTGGGGCAATCCACGAAGTTCTTCCTGAATCCGTCAAACCTGCAAAAAACTCTTTGGCACTGTCGTCTGTAGAGCATCAATGAACCGCTTCATGGTCCTTTTAGACAGAGCACCATGATGATCATGGACGACACTTATAATCAACTAGTAATTATTTGAATCCATGATATCGACACGCTTATGGTCGCTGTTAATTACCAGTGGCTATTTTATAAGACAGGTACAATAATCTAATGATGCAATAAGTCAAAATATGAAGTATGTTAATATATTTCGTATTGGCTATCTCCATAAAAATGACATCCAATAAAAATATGAAGCATGTCATATATCAAAACCTGAAGCTCATGGTCGGTGCTATCCAATCAGTCATCGTATGATGTAAGGCTTCCCAAAGCCACCTTGGCTCATGGACGCCACGACGTCAAGTCCAATCTCCTCCAGTTTATCGTAATGCACGACAAGCGTCATACGTTATCTGTTGACGCTGAAAATAACAATCAACGGTCACACACGTAGGCCTAGGAGTCAATCTTAGACAGCTCCAGTGCAGGACCTAAATTTTTAGAATGATGCGAGGGCGTGCCAGTCAGTTTGATTCTACAACTAACAAGATGAACAGTAAAATAAGCCGATCGGCTATCAAGCCGATAGGTAACTAAATATCCAGCCGATCGAACGTTGATACTGTAATGGTTAGTCGATAGGATGACAAAGGCTGTAAAAACATGGATCGGCTAGAAACACCAATAGAAATAGACTTGAAATAAATATTAGACCAACATAACCCACCAAGTCATTTATTAATATTAGTCGATCGGACAAGCTCCTATAACCAGATCGAACTAGACATACAGAGATTAGACTTAACCAAGACAGTATGCAGTCGAGTACGATATGATTATAGGAAACATGAAGTTCGATAAGGCTAATAAATAAACCGGCGAATTACTTGGATTAAATAATGAATCGTATGTTTGATCGGCTAAAACCAATTTGTATGTAATTCTCATAAGCCCATGCAACATAAATAACTACCGATCTAAATAAATCGAGTCAATCGGTATGAAAATTAAACAGTAAGGCAATCGACTACTCTATCGATGTAAATATGATAAGCATGTAGATCGGCAAAAAATCATCGGCTATAGATGGCGGACAAACAACCAAGATCTATAAAATATCTAGCCTAGATTGCTAAGAATAATCATAGAAGATCGGACCCAACCGAGGCAGTTCAAGATTAAATCTAGCAATGTCAGGATAGATACTAAACAGATCTAGATTGCTATCAAGCCAATGAGCCGATGACTGGTAACTTAACGGCTGGTACTTCGATAAAACAATGAACAAAATACGTCGATCTGATATAAACCATCTAACAAACACAATCTACTAGATCGGATCTAACCGAGACAGTATTAGATTGAATATGTCAAATAGCGAACATCAAACCAACATAGATCGCCCAAAGTGGTCGACCAGATCAACTCAAAACACGAAACTGATCTAAGTTGAAACTGATATGATAACTAGCAATCGTGCAACTAGATTAGAAGATTAGACCGAATTGAGACAGTTCTAATCTAGTTGAACGATTACTGTGGCCCGGCGGAACGTAGGACTTACCCCTCCGTCGGAGATCGAGACGATGCAGCCCCACGTCAGGTGCCAAGTTCCGCCGGAGTTGAAACCTCGGTTAGGATGGTGGCGATGCGCCGAAATTTGTTGATCTAATTGATGTGTAGATGAAAAACAATGACCCCGGGCATACATATTTATACCCTCGAGTTGATGCTAGCCCGTGTTAGACACGACATACAACTCCTAATAGATAAAAAGAAATAACAAACTCCTAGATAGATTCTATCTCTAACACACAAGTCTCGATCGGACTCTAACAACCTTAGAGATAAAGGAAAAATCTAAACTAACTCTAATTAATAGATAAAATTAAATTACGCGGACTCTGATTATTCCCCAATCTATCTGTAACATTCGAGGCCTAATCAGACTCTATCTCTTATCCGATTCGGACTCCATCGGCTGAATCCGAGTCGTATTCCACCTGGCCTTCTATCCGATTGCCCTGCTTCCTGTCTGATTCGGTCTTTAATCACAGATTAATCCATAGCGGCGATTTGCTAAAATCTGGTGTTAACACTATCGCAGCGCAACGTGTCAAGTTGGGCCGCTATCGCAGATAATGCACGACAAGCGTCATACGCTATCGCAACGCTAGTGATGATGCGCGGCAAGCATCATTAGTTAATTTTTAACACATCTCAGTTAAAATTTAACTAAACGCACTGTGGCCTTACAGCAAAACAAAGCACTAAAATATACAATCATCCGAAAAAAGAGGATATATGAGGGAAGTGCTGCTTACGTCATTGTCTGCTTCGCCGTTGCCATACGATGATGTGTATCGTCTCCATTTGGGCTTTCTCTGTGCATCATCGCCAGACGACATTGATGAATATTGCCCGTCGTTGGCCAGGGTTTGCTGCAACATGACCTCACACTCATTTTGCGAGTCCGCAAACCGAATCCTCTTCACCCTCACCGGTATTTTTTCGGTGACCTCCATGGGCGGTACACTGGAATAGCAAAATATGGTTACCGATTAACCCTTGTTCATACAGAAGTAGTGCGATGGTGAAAGGAATGAGTGGGGGTGATACTGTTACTAACCTGCTGGAACAAAAAGATCGATGTGAAAACAAATGCGGCGGCGCCAACGATCTCCCGAGAATCAGACGCGTGGAAGGGGAATGGTAGTGTTCACCGTGAACTGCAATGGAAACAAACTGCCCATAAAGATTTGCATGGCGATAATTGCGTCAGTTTTGTTGTAACTAAATCCAGAAGATTCGTTTGCGTGAAACGGTTATATTATAATGGTCCACCCCTAAAACAAAGTTAAAAATTAACTTTCATCACACATTCAACCCCACTACTAGTGTGTTAGTTAAAAATTAACTCATATGTATAGCATGTGTTGTGTTGTTCGATGAGTTAAACTTTAACTGCATAGTATAATAATGTGATGTGCATGCTTGCTGGTGGATGTGTCAGTTAAAAAATAACTCAATATGTGTGCAACGTGTTTGAGTTAAGAATTAACTCATGTTCACTAGCTTGTATTTGTGATTCAGTCAGTTAAAATTTGACTGAAAGGAGTCAAAGCTTAACTCACTTTATTTGGGGCACCCCGGAAGTATTCAAATAGTTAAAATTTAACTACAACGTGCAAAAGCGGGGTGGTTGCTCTGTTGATGGGTGGTGTGGGGTCTGATTTGGTTGTGGTGTTATATATATATATATGTAAATTAATATTGTCCATTTATAAAGTAGATTTTCAACTTTGTACTATCCTCGTCCCAATATAACTACATTTCTAGATTTTCCAGGAATAATTAACTTTTTGCCACTCTTAGAAATGACGTTAACATATTTGCCATTGGGCCCACATGTCATAGACACATGAGGCCCCATGTGTCATAGACAGCGGGTGACAAATATATTATGTGTCATTTCTAAGAGTGGCAAAAAGTTAAATCTCCCGATTTTCCATGTTATTTGACCGCTTGTCTTATTTGAAAAAAATTATGATAAAAATTTTATAAAATAGTCTCACATAAAGTACTATTCATGTTTTTTAATCTAATAACAATAAAAATATTAATCATAATTTTTTTAAAGAAGACGCATAATCAAATGTTGAACATAAATTGTGCAAAATTCAACTTATTGTAGGACGGAGGGAGTAACCGTTATTCCATTGTTTATACTATTGAATAGTTAACGAAAGGTTAGATAATCTTTCATCTTTCATCCTTTAACAAAAGAACAGAACCTATATGCCCTTAAGTTTTCAATTTGGCCCCTTCAATACCCACATGAGTTGGGTGTTATGATTTGTTTGATAATTTTGGGAAGTAGACCAGGAGTTAGAGCATAGTAAAAAAAATCTGACCAAAGGTCGATATGCTTTCGTCGTCGGTTCACCATTCGAATCAACGAGGCATTGGTTGAACCGCTGGTCTTTTTTATTTGTTAATATTATATTTATTTTTATTACTTTTAATATAGACCATCATCAATTGATGAAAATATGTATAAATAACCCAGTATATCTACTATTACATGGCCAAACTCCTATTCCTTGCAATAATTCTCTGAACCAAATACACTCTTAGTTCATAGCTATCTTTTGTCTAAATGACCATACTACCCCTCTATAGTACTAATTCTCAACGTGAATAGTAGATTAAAGGGAATGAATTTTGACATGGGCCCGGTGTATGCCACGCGAAGGGAACATGTCGTCCGACACCTAACGATGTTCTTTTTGATGAAAAGAAAAAAGTCGCTACGATGCTGGCATTGACTCATAGACCTCGTATGCGGAGAAGGCCGCCCCAAGTCCACGTCGCCCACTAGGGGGGTCGGGCCGTACCAACCCCTCGGGCCCTTGGTCCGCACAACACATGGGACCGAGAGGCCTAGTGCTTGGCGCCCTGTCGCGACATTTAATGTGCCCTACCACCCGCATATATGGTATCACATTAATGTGGCATGCGAGTGGCACTGCAAGTCGCCACGGAACCGATGGACATGATGGCGGACTAAAAGTATGCCAGAGACATGTGCCGACCCCCAACAAGGTGTAGGGCTCGTGTTAGCCCTGTCCCATCAACCATTAAATGAGGAAAGCTTTTTGCCTCTCTCATTTTACGGGAGAGATAACATTGCACACTTAAGGGGACCAGTCTCTGCCTCTGCCGCGCCTTGGATTCAAAGGGACGGTGAAAGTGCATCTATCCCCTAATCGAGTTTTGGATGATTAATGACAATGCTAGTTAAGCATTTGTGCACTAATGAGTTTGTGAAGCAGAGAAGAAATTTTAGTTCATCAAGGATCGTGTAAATGGTTTGATCAAAGTGATCCTAGGCAGAGTTCGACATAATTGAAGACCTTTTATTTTTTATTTTGAGTCATAGGAACTCTGTACTGTTAGGAGGGGTCATAAGAATTTCTATATGCATCCATGGGTCTAGTTGTAGATGCTTAGGTTCTAAAATTCCAGACAAGCTGGACTGGATAGTCTAGTCAGAGCTGGGTCAAAGCCGGACAGTTCGGCTCTGACTCAGAGAAAACCCTAAGTGTTGGTAGGACGGTCCGGCCCACTAGCGGACGGTTTGGCTCCTGGCACATTTCCCAATGGCTACATGACATGCGATAGTACTATAAATTGGAACCTAGTGATCTAGTCGTTGGTAAGGCTCCCAGTTCATATGTGTAGACTCCTAGGGCTATTCTAGCACCTCTCAAGCCTCCCCAACTAGTTCTAACACCTCCTAGAGTGATTATTGTGAGGATCAAGGCTAAGGATGTGTGTTTAGTTGGTTTGTTCCTGAGGGCTTCACTCTTGAAGATCATGGATGCATAAGATGACGCGTAGGCTTGTTACTCTTGGAGAGTGATCTCCTAGACGGATAGGCATCCCTGCAAGCATTCAATTAGTGTGGATCGTCTAGGAAAGTTTGTGAAGGTTCTGCCTACGCAAGGAAATTAGGTAACTCAATAATGGACACTTGGGATTTCTCATAGGAGGTTGCTACGTAGAACGAGTTGCTACCTAGGGTTGAGTGGAATCGCTTGATCTTGATCTTGGTGGTTGATCAATGATTCGCTAACCTAGAGGCATGAACTTGAAAACCCGAGTTGACCTTGTGGGAGAAAGCTAAGTGAGGAAAAGGATCGGGAGAGATCCAACTCATAGGAGGACCTCAACGGAGAGTAGGATCAAAAGATCCGAACTTCGGTAGAAAAATCCACCGTGTCACTTTCTTTCTTTCTACCGATGTTTCTGTTGATTTGGAGCTTGTCTCCTCCTATCTTTTGCACACTTGCACTGCACATTCTCAGGAACAACATTGCAAAAGAGGATTCTCAGAACCTTCTTTTGCCTGATCGGAAGGTCTAGTGTTCATACCCGGACGGTCCAGCCAGAGCTCTCAGCCTCAAGCCGAGGGCGCCGACTAGATGGTTCGACCCTTGTGACCGGACAGTCTAGCCTACTGACCACTGCGATGTGAAGTGTTTTTCAGGAACGCCTATTCAACCCTCCTCTAGGCTATCCATCTAGGATTTCACCAGGGATCACCTGCATTCAATGTGGGAGAGATATCAACCGCTCCACGCTACGATGGGACATGGCATACCCACGAAAAGGCGTGCGCTGTCACCGCACACCCTGGATTAGAAGGGCATTAAATGCCCTAAGCTGTGTATATGTTTTCCTTTCCCCTTAGGTCTCGTGCCCAGGCACCTTTGGTAGCCCCTTGTAATATAAAAGAAGGCCCCTGCCTAAGGAGAAGGGGAGCCCTATCTCCAAACAACAAATACTTAGAAAGGACTTAGCATGTCTAACTGCTAAGCCAGACTCAAACACAATTCCTTGCGCCTTAAGAAACCAAACATAGGAGTAGGGTATTACGCCTTCCGGCGGCCCGAACCTGTGTACATCGCTATGTCCGCACTCTCCCTGAGTGGCTCGACCCCTCTCCTCTTAACCATGCCCTAGCTCTCGCACTCACCCCTGACCGAACCAACAAAGGGGGACCCGTGGCTTCCCGCTATAGGAGTTTTACCCTCCGACACATTTTTTGATTGTAAATTTGAGAACTTCAACTTAATTTTAAAAGAAAATCCAAATTTGATGATATTCAGATAGTGTTTTCACCTAGATTTAACCCTAAGTAAAAATAATTTTGGTATTCAAGTTCTCATGAAAATTCTTCTATGGATTTTATCATTTTTAAAAAGGGCAAAAATTTAATTTTTTAATTAAGTTTGTGTCGTTTGATTTTATTATAATGTAATCTTTTTTATATTGTATTTTTGTGAGAGGGGTAATATAGTTATTTTAGAAGAATCTAAAGGTCAAGTAACGGAATTGGTACGTAGGGGGATAAAAGCAAAAAGTCATCGGCATGTAGGGGATGGGGCAAAATTCAGGGGTATATAAATAGGGTTGGCAATGGGGCGGGTCAGGGTGATGGTGGGAGCGAGGCGAGGGCAGCCGACTGGGGTAGGCACGGGATGTCTACGGCCGTCGAGGGCGGGCGCTGGGCGGACGATGGGTTGAGGCGCAAGCCGCGCGTGCGCATGAGGGGAGGAGGGTGACTGGCAGCGGTGTTGAGGGGAGGAGGGGGGCCAACGGCAACGGCAACAGCGCGTGAGGGGAGGAGGCCAGCGACGGCAACATGAGGGAGGAGGCAGCCAGGTAGCAGGGAGAGGAGGTAGGGTTTGGTATTTGGGCTTTATATATGAAGTTTGTAGTGGCCCAATTGGCTCTTAAAACTGAAAAATGATGATGGGCTGTTGGACTATTTAGCATTTTGGGTCCCCACAGGGAGGCAATCTACCTGTCCCCATCCCCATCCCCGTCGGGGTGGGTTCCCGGTGCATCCCGGACCCAACGGAGATTTTGTCAACCCTATGCATATGGGATTGAGGGAAAACTATTGTGCACGTAAGAAATTGTCTCTACTAGATTGGGAATAAAAATGGTTAGAAACGGTACCACTATTTTATTAATTTCATGGCAACGGTCAAGAATTTTCTATTGTGAACTTAACTATTTGCTGCTAACTTCAATAATACAGCATTGACAATTTTTTATAAATCTAAAATTTTAAAAGGGAAATGGTTGAACAAATATTATTTTCATATTAATATTTTAAACAGTATCGGTATGGTGGGAAGTTTCCATACCGTTTACATCCCTGTGCTACATTATTATGAGTCGAAAGCTGTAATCGATCACACAACATAATAAACAAATTAATGCAATAACATATTGATATTGATCGCATGAGGGTAATTCAGTTTATAAGAACAAAAAATGCAACACAGAACACAAAAAATGAGCATTGTCAGAGTACTCTCTTAGTCACAAAAGAAGATGCTTGTAATGAAGATGGTAGAAGTTCATTGTCGCCGGTGCGGTGACCAGGGTTTCATTTGTCACGGAGAAAGACAAAATCGCTACACGGTGGTAGCACGATTATCGATGATTATCATGATAATTATGCTAAAACTGTGCAAATTTGAATGTGCTTTTTTTTAAAAATAAAACCATCAGTTTTGGAAAAGTATACCGTGCGATAATTATCGCAATTTCGTATGATAATCATGGTGGTTTATAGTGAATGATTTTCACGGAGAAATTGTTGATGCAAAATATGTACTTCTCACGTTGTAGGTTTGGAAGATCTGCTTAGCTTCAGTATAGGTCCTAAAACTTCGGGTTCAGGGTGTGCCCGCGGAGAAAAGAAAAAGAAAGAAAGGAGGCTTCTTTAGTTCAATACATGAGTTTTTAATTAACTTAAATTATTTCTGGTGCTCTGGAAATTCCCTTTTAAATCTTGTTAGCAAGTTTGTGCTTGGGAAAAAATTAGATAATCCTGATAGGCCACTTCCTGTTTAATTAGAGAAATTTATTTAGGGTTAGCTCTGGATTAAATTAAATATTTTCTTGAAGTGATTTAGGTCTTAGTAGGAGGGGGAACTTTGGGCCGTGACATTTCTTCTCTCCATCAAATCCCCCATTGAATACAGAGATTTCCCAGAACTTTATAACTTCCAAAACCCTAAAATCCCCCTCAAGCCTTGTTTGGTTATTCCCCTAGAGGGAGGGATTGGAGAGGATTGAGAGGAAATAATTCCACACCACAATAGGTGTGGAATAAATCCCTCCCTAATCCCCTTGAATCCTCTTATGATTGGGATTAACCGAACAAGGCCTTATGGAGGTTGAAGGCCACCTTGACTTCTCTCAATCAAATTTCTCATTGACGATATGTATTCTCCAAAGCCCTATAACTTCCCTCTGAGAGGTTGAATGCGGTAATATCTTTTCTTTGTCAAATATCCCATTGAACACAAGTATTTCCCAAAACCCTATGACTTTTTCCTTCTCTCCACTAAAATTTGCATCAATTTTATAATTTTTTTTGCTAATCGATGGAAACAATTTGGCATATATTATTCTATTTATGATAATTGCACCTTTTTTTGCATTGATATTGCATAGGATTAGAATTATAGATATATGGAATATCATGAGTAGGATTTAGGATTTGGAACTTTGCAAACTAGACCCATAATCTTAATCTTCCCAAAACAAATCATATACAAATTGACTTTGAAATGGAGTTTTTTTAGATTTCTATAGCAATATAAGGTGAATTTGGTCCCACATGGTACACACATGGGAAACAATCTAGTCAGCAAGCAAGTTCAATCAAAATTTTATTAGCTGCCCCCATATGCCATTGCCTCACCACATTCTTTTACCTCCTCGCCGTCCTCTCTATGCCTCTCTCATGCTCTGGTTCACCACGACGAGGCTAGAACATAACAAAGGAAGCTTGAGGTTTGGTGGTGCTACGGTGGCATGCTTAAGAGAGGGTCGTAAAAAAGGCACTAGCGCCGGTGGTAAGAGAGGGGAGGTGAGAAGGAAACGAGTAAAGTGGTAACATGTAGCTTGACAGGTAGAGCACATGCAGCAGAGATCAGGTTGTGCCAACATGGGGCTTGTAGGCTATGCCAAGGGCGGGGGTGACTTGGTGATGACTAGGATAGGATAGATATAAGGACAAGTAGTACCTTGGGAGTGGATGCTTGCGCTGATGCCGAGAGAAGGATGCAAAGATCAATTGGACGACATCATGCTATTGAAGCTTCCTTCACGTTACTTCGTTGAGTGACGATGGACACTTTTTTTTTTTGCAATGCTTAGTAGTGGCATCCATCCAGAAATGGAGGTCTAGTAAGTCCCGCTGCTTTAGGACGCTATCGAGCTTCAAGGGCAATTTCCTCTATATATCCTCCAATCTCTCGGTTTTAGGCAACATGTAGACACTGATCTACCATGTCTTAGTTCTCCACCACTCCAATGTGCCTCTTCTCAAGCTCCGTGGTTAGGCAACTCCACCGTTAGGCACTATTGGCCACTACCATCATCAATGATACTAATTGCTAGATATGGTACACATGGAAGAAAACATATATCGGTAATCATCCTTGTTCTCGTATGCAACAAACACATGGAAGAGCTTGTGCAATGACATGCAGAATAGTGGGAGACATAGACAGATGGTGGTGGGTATGCCTACGAGTGAGGGTGAGGGGCCAAGCTTGCTAGCTAGGCATATTGGGAGCGAGAAAAGGATAGAGAGGACGAAGAAATGGCAAAATGACATGTGGGCTTCATAAAGTTTTGTTAGCTTTTTTACTGACGGGATAGTCACACATGTAGCAGATAAAATCAAAACCATTTTCAATTGGGCCAGAGAAATAATTCATCCATTTTGAAAAGTTAGAGGGCATATAATATATGATATGGTAGTTTAAGGATATAATTCGGATGTAGTTGAGGGATAAAATGGATTTAGCCTATAATTTTATGATATTTGCTAAACTTTCAAACATTACTATTGCATTACGTTACTTTAGGGGCAAAATGTTGCCCCGATGGTACTGATAAAACACAAATATATATCTTCATGCCCACAGGCAATTAAGTACTCCTAAACCTTAACATGCAAATATGCCATATCATCAATCACTAGCCACTAGCAATAATTATACATGTACAAGCATGCCATATCATTTATAATTCAATATGTGTTACTCCCTCCGTTTCACGATGTAAGACTTTCTAGTCTTGTCTAAATTCATATGGATGCTAATGAATCTAGAATTATATATAAATTATATATATTCATCAATCGATAAATTTAGATAATGCTAAAAAGTCTTATAATATAAAACAAAGGTAGTATATAAAGCTCAACCTATGCACATGCATATCAAATCATCATCCAATATTATTTTTTACTATATTTTAACATATATCAATATTTCTACAATATTCAATACATATTTATACAAATATATCCCGTAGCAAAACACGAGGCAACAAGAGAGCGGTAGCGGAAACAATAAACCTGCAGTTAAAACAGGTGGAAAAACAGAAAAAAAAGTCCCTGAATATATAAATATATAGCTTCCTGAAGGGTTTGGGCGGTTGAAACAATTATATTATATTTAAATTCCACAAATATTATTTCCTTCGTGTTATTATTATTATTCGATTTACCGTTTTGCCCTCCGTCCTCAACCCCTGGCTCCCGTCCCCCACCCGGTGAGAATACCGATCGCGTCCTTTTCTCCTTCCCCTCCCTTCCCCCAATTTTCCGAACCCTCCCTCGCCGGCGCCGCCCGCCCGCCGACCACGCCTGCCTGGACTCCCCCTAACCGGAGCCGACGCGGCGGCTGCTCCGATTGCCCCTTCCTCCCCATTCCTCTCGTCGAGCCCCCTCTCCGCCCCCCACGCCGCGCCGAATCAGAAGGGGGGTATTGTGCCTCCGTCCCTTCCTGGGTGGGTCCCTCCTCCTCCGCCGCACGCCCCGCTGCTCGGGCGGGTTTGTGCGTGGGGATCCGCATGGGGTTGGATTGATTTCCTGGCTTCCGGTGGCGATGAGCTCGATTCGGAGTGGTTTTGTTTTTTTGTTGTGTTTTCTGTGTGCTAGCCCGGATTGCTTATTTGTTCCCAATTGGTGGATGCGCGGGTGGAGTAGGAGAATAGCGGCTTTGCTTCGAGAGGAAAAAAAATGATTTGTTGGGAGTTCAGATGAGGGTACATGTCCCACGTTAGATCTGTTCTTGTGTGCAATTAGGTTAATTCGTTGAAATGGGTGGCTTTGTATTGCTGCTGTTATTTGATTACTCTGTTTGCCGTTTGGTCATTTAGACTGTATATGATCTTCTGGGGGATCCATAGAAGCATAAACTAAACAGATTCTGTTACATGGAAGGGCGTTAGAGCAAGTAATGAATGGGAGTCGATGATCGCTTTAGGTTTATAGTTTTAACTTCTTGGCCAACTCGCATTGAGTGGATGCCTTCAATTATATAGTGTATTGGTTTTTCTGCGATTTGATTGTGTATTAGATCACATAGCTTGTTTACCATCTATTAACAATGTAACATAGTGGAATGAGATGCTTCTTTGCACTTTTTGGGTGCAATTGTCAATTCTGAAAAATATAACAATCAAACATACTATGTTGTTAGCTTTTCTTTTGATTCATGTAATGTTCGTAGTTTGAGAGAGGTAGAAGACGGATCTGCACATTTCTTCTGTTTCGAGGTTCTAATGATTTGTGAGAGAAAAATGACAAAATATTTTAATGTGCTTTCTAGGTCACAGTCGCACCAGTATCAGAAGGGACTTATCTAATTTGGGGATCTGTTCATGAGTTTTCAGCTGTTATTTAGATAGCAAACTTGGTGAGTTTTTTCTCTTTCTGAGATAGTTGCATTACAATCCATTGTGCACACTATTGTTTTCTCACACAGCTTTACATCAAATTGGTATATATTTTCCTGTACCATGTCATGCCTACTTGCAGGCTTGATACCTGCATTTCTGAATCTAGACAATATGGTACATTGAAATGCGATATAAACTGGAAAACTGAGGCTCCTGTAGTTTCGTTTTTTGGATGAAAAAAGCGAAACTGCTTATTAGCAACCTAAAAAAATTTGTGGTTGAAACTTTTATAAACGTGTTCATAGCAATTCAAAAGAAAATGTTGTAAAATAAATTACGATGAAAAAGCCACAAAATCAACTCCAAAATTAAGTGTTAAAATTCAAATTTTGGCTTATAAGCAGAAACATAAGTGAAAGAACAGTAGCCTGAATATTACTGATATAGGTGAAGTTCCTTGAGTTGCATCATGTTCAAGTCTGCATAAAGTTGCCATTTTGAGAACATCAATATGCAGCTTCATTGAAAACTTGCCTTCTATTTATCTATAATTTAAGAATTTCAACCTCTTTTACTTTGGAATCAACAATAATATCTGATATTGTTACACCAGCCGGTAGCTGGCTAACGTTCACTTGACTGGTAATAATCATTAAACCTATATTTTCATCTCACTCCAATGGACATCTGGATTTCATCTGGATCCATTTTATTAACATGGTTTCATTTTTCGATCTACACAATTACTCAATGTGTATTAATACCTTGTTTTGTAGAATGTCAAGCTTGTTTTTTTTCCCTTTTTACTCTCTTCCCAAGTTCATATGCGTACTGGCTGTTGGACAGCTGGAGTAAAGAATTGCAATTGCTTTCAATATGATTTTATTTATTATAATATGTTTTTTATTGAATCAGGGACATTCAATGTAAGATTTGCACCCTGTCCTTGTGTGGGCTGTAACTGTTTTTCAGTTCTGATGGAGCCAGAAGCAGGCAGTGCGCCTAATGGTTGTACATCCACAGTAAAGGAATCAGAAGAGCAGCACAATTTGGAAGATTGTGATAATGATGGCTCATGTATTTCTGGGATTAAACTTATTTCTAGTATGGTTGTAAAGAAAAAAAGGGGGAGAAGAGCACCTCCATCTTCTAGAAGGTTAAGCGGTAATAGAGTTTTTAGCAATGAAGATGCTGTTGATAA
Source organism: Oryza brachyantha (assembly GCF_000231095.2). NCBI lineage: Eukaryota > Viridiplantae > Streptophyta > Magnoliopsida > Poales > Poaceae > Oryza > Oryza brachyantha. The sequence continues at coordinate 10,296,918 of NC_023174.2, read as the reverse complement.
TTGCAACCATGCTAAAGAAAGCCAGGCTGGTAAAACTCAGTCTATTTTACGCATTAATAAGGAGAGCATTATTGGTAGAACTGGTGGACTTAACTTACCAAAAACTTGTCTCAGGTAATTCTTCTGATGTGGCGTTGTCGCCATCAAGTAGGAAGCCAGAAGATCAAGGTCAGTCAGCAAACCCCAAAAATTTGTTTGAGAAAGCGACAGAGATGATTACTGAAAGCCCAACTGGTTGCAAGAAATCCTTTTGGGAAGAAAAGGAAAGTGATAATAAAAGAGGCAGGCAAGCTACACTTCGTGCGAAACATGGTGGGCTTGATATTGAAACAACAGGCAAGGGTGTCTCTGCAAGTGAAGCTTGTGAAAATGCCAGTACACCGGAAGATACTTCCGCTGAGTTTGCAGCAGCAAGGAGTGTTAATCCTGAGGATAATTCTGTAGATCCTATGGATAATGTAAGTTTCAGTTTCCCTTTTGACTTTTTTTTTCTTGAACATGCAGTTTCTCTTTTTCATCTTCAACTACGACTATAAATATTTTATCCATCGAACCGATGCCCAGTTTTTTTGTTCTTTTTTATGGATAAGTCATGCTTCTGTCACAATCTAGCAGTTGAGTTTTGGCAATTTAGCACGCTAATCCAAAGTTCCGAACATAATGTGTGTATACCATGTGATTATATTCCTTTGAATTTGGGGCCAAAGTTAAATTCCTTGGACATGGTTCCGATATCCAGCAGGTGTCTGATGCACATGTGATTACCACATCTTCTGAGGACAAGAGTTCCGAAGAAGTTGAGGACGTGAGTTCAAAACTTTTAATTTTTTCTGTTGTATTGTATATTGCTTGCTCTGTTATCAGTTGCATTTAAATTATGACAAGTTTTTTTTATCTCCATTTATTAGCTACATATTTATATCCCTTGACAACAACAGGTGAAAGTGTGCGACATTTGTGGGGATGTTGGTGAGGAGGAGAGGCTTGCTGTTTGCACTAGATGCAATGATGGTGCTGAGCATATGTAAGGTTTATTTGTTCAGTTGCTTTTTCTGTACAATTACTCATCATTGATTGCTTGATGGCATGCCATTGTGGTTAAGATTGTTACGCTTGTTGTCATCAACAGTAACAACACCTATTATGCAGACAAGCCTACACTATATGATACCTACCTAGTCTCAGGACACGAATAAACTACTCTTTTCAGATTTTTTTTTTCATATTGAGAATAGAGTATTGTTAAACTTCTTAAAATTGTCTCATTTCTTTGCCCCAGTTATTGTATGAAGGTAATGATGGAAGAGGTTCCAGAAGGTGAATGGTTGTGTGAAGAGTGCAAAAATGAATTGGAATTTGATAAGGAGAAAAAGAAACTAGAAAAATCTCAGCTGAAGGTTGGTGCTTCAAAAGGCCAGTTCTTTGAAAGGAAACCCGATAAAATTGCTAATGCATCAAGCAATTCTTATGACGATGAAGCCTCAGAATCCTTTCAAGGGAAAAATAGTAAACTTGACACTGCTTTGAAGAACAAAAGTTCTGAAAATGGAGTGAAGGATGAAGATGGAGATAATAAAGAGTTGAATTCAACAAATCAATGCAATAATATCACTATGAAGAGGAAGGATGAAGGTGCAGAGATCATTTCCTCGATCAGACAAAGTATTCCTGAACGTTGTGGTTTATCCATGGGAGTTGAGCCCAGAAAAAGATTGCCGTTGTCGCGTGAGAGTTCATTTAGGTTAGATGTGGTGAAGGGAAAGCAATCCACTACCCAAGTGCCAACTTCATTGGCATTTGATGCTGCCAAGAATCTGGGACCACCACTTCGTGGTAATTTTGTTTCCATTATTACATTCAATTCAGACACTTTTATCTATGTAAATGTTCAAATTACGTTACAATAGTTTGGTTGCCCTCCCTGCAGACCTACATACAATTAAAGAAAAATTTACATTGAATGGTTTGTTGCAGGTCAATTTTCCAAGTCCACTTCTTTCAACAACTCAAAGGTCCCCAAGGTGAAACAGCTAGTAAATGAAGTTCCACCGAAGCCCAACAATTTGAAGGACCATTTATCCTATCTTGCGAAAAAGGAGGGGCCAGTGGGCATACTTGCTAAGTCGCCATTTTTTAAGAAGCCAAAATCTTGCGAGTCAGGAAATAAGGCAAAGTCTTCGCTGTTACCACTTAATGAGGAGTCAAAAGTCATGAATCCACCAGTGAGCCATAATGTAACAAGTGATAGAGTCACTTCTATATTAGGGTGTCCATCTGTTACTGCATCGATGACTAACCAAGCTTCGTCTAAAGAAGAATCCAAAGCTCAGCATCTCGCTACAGGCAATAACATGGGTGACTCAAATAATTTAAGCATTACTCATGGACAAGGTGGACGATGCTCTCTTGGTATATTTCCCTTTTCCTTCATTTAACTCTTTTGCTTGGGGTAAGTTAATTTGTGTTTGGCATGTGGTATAGTGTGGTTAATTTTATTTTGTTTTTTCAGGATACTCTGAGGTAAATAAGCAGCCTCTAGCAAAAGCTCCTGGAAGTAAAATTGTAAGTAGTGCTGAGAAATCCTCCAGTATTCTTGGCTCTGGGGTCCAGAGAAAAGTAATTCAGAACACAGATCCTGCACACCAGGATGATAAAGCAAATGATCCAACAAGCTTGAGACCTGGTGCTATTAGTAGCAATCTCACGATGCGTTGTCAACGATGTAATGAAGCAGGTCATTATACACAGTTCTGTTCTGTCGACAAAATTAGCTTGTCTGCAGTAAAACCTGTAGGTGAACGGAACATGAAGGATTCTTCTGCTAAAAGGAATAAAACATCTGAAGCTACTAATATGATATCTGCTGACAAAGCTGCTTTCAGATCAGTGGATCAATCTGAGAACATCCTAAAATGGGGTCCTTGTCACAACCCAACCTATAGGCCTAAGGATCCTTTGTCCACCTCATTTGGTCATGTGAAGAAGCCCTCCCAATTGTATGGGCGAACTGGTGAGCAGGATATAAGAAACACGTCGAACAGTAGAGGTTCCACAGATTGTAGCAAGTTGAAACCCAATGAGTGTCAGCCTGTATCAGTCATGGCAGGAAGATTTGTTTATGACAGCTTTACTATGCCAGATTCTCTGGTGGACAAATCTAATCAAGTCTTAATACCTGGTTATGGATCAAAAGTTTCAACTGTTCCAGAGTTGGATTTTATATGGCAGTAAGAATTTTCTTCCCTTTATATCCTACAAACATATTACTTTCTCAGTTTTTAACAAAAAGTTTGCTGTATACTCAATTGCTGTCAGCTAAGCATTCTAAATCATTTTGTTAGGCCACACAAGTTTATACTTCGTTGATGTATCATGTCATGTGTTATGGCTTATATCATGTGATTGTTACTCTGTTAGATCTGATTTATACCTAGTATGTGTTGGTTACAAGCACAGAAGAACTTGATTCTATGTATATAGTGTCCATAATACATTTTAATGTTTAATCTTTATTTTGACAGAGGTGGTTTTGAGCTTCGGAGGACTGGAAGATCACCTGAGCTCTGTGATGGTTTTCAAGCCCACTTATCATGTTCTGCTTCACCAAAAGTTCTGGAAGTAGCAAAGAAATTCCCTTCAAAAGTCCAGCTGGAGGAACTTCCTCGTCTGAATTCATGGCCAAGACAATTTCAGGAAAATGGTCCTTCGTATGAGAATATTGGTCTTTTCTTCTTTGCTAGAGATACTGATAGGTGTGTTCCTTGCAGCATTTTTCTTGCATGTATTTGTTTGAGATGTCCACATCACATCTTAGTGCAATCCAAACTTCTAACTATTTTTTATGATTTCTTTATTTCTGCAGCTACGAAAATCATTACAGTAAATTAGTTGAAAATATGCTGAAGAATGACTTGGCTCTCAGAGGAACCATTGAAACAGCTGAGTTGCTTATATTCCCTTCCAATATCCTGTCAAAGAATTTCCAAAGTAAGAATTCTTTCACCAATTTCAGTTATATTTTATCTAGTGTTTAGCTTTTACTGTGACTGAGCTTATATTGCCTTGTACTATGCAGGATGGAACATGTTCTATTTTCTTTGGGGTGTATTCAGAGTAAGAAAAAAAGGCCAGATGAACATTCCACCTGGTGTGACACTCAGTACTTGTAAGCCCAATCTGAATATGGATGTGGATCAAAGCATCTCTATCTTGACATCTGATCATTCATTGTCCGAAGGTCAGAATAATGGTGATAAATCAGATCATGATTTGGTGAAGTCGGTTCCTTGTGAAGACTACCAATGTCCTCAGACTACAGGAAATCCTTGTGCAGACAACCAATGTCCCCAGACTACAGGAACCGATCCTCAGGGGTGTTCAAATGGAGAGAACATCTCAAATCAGCCTTTGAGAAGAAATGAATCGAAAGATCACTGTCATGTTTCAATTACAGCCAGCAGTTCAACAAATAACAGCACTCAGCTGGCAACTGAACAACAGGTGATTGCTTGTGGCTATCGCCTTGCAACTAATTACTGTAGTATTACTACCTCTAATTTATCTGTTTTAATTATTTGGATTGTTCCAAAAAATAGCAAGGTACTTGATGGATTTGATTGTCATCCTGCCAGGCTGCCAGTTGTCAAATATGGTGGGAGGCTGGGAGCCTGTTGCTTGCACATGCCTTTCTATATTCTTGCTTATCAATTTATTTTTGAGTTTGCCTTTTTTTTCAGATGCTTCCTCAAAATATAAATCAACTGTTTACTATCTATACATGTGCAGAAATTTTCTTGCTCAGAAGACCAAGACACAAAGGATTCCTCCAACAGTAATGCTTGTGAACCAATGCTTGATGTTAATACAGTGCCACTTGCTTGTTCTATTTCCTCAGTATGTGAGAAAGGTAAGTTCATTCTTTTGTGTTGTAAATACATTGCAAATGTGGTACATATTTTTCACTTCCAACATATTATTTTGTTGACAAACCAGGAAAGGGCATCAGAGCTATCGACCTCAATGATGCTGATAACCTTGTGGATGTAGATATTAGTACTTGTGAGGTGAATTCTGGTACAGTGGATCCAGTTTCGCACATCACAGCTACTCCACACAAAAGAAGTGTTGAGGTGGCAAACTGGGTTGATGAAGTTAATGGAAAACTAGAGCAGAAGAAAATTAAATTGGATTATATTGGGTCGGCAAATTCTAGTTTAAGTGAGAATACCAGTGATGGAAGGCTGTCATCCAAGGTGCACCCCCTTGTATCTTCCTCCTTCGATGATTCAGTTGACCAGTCATTGGCAGGAAGCTCAAAGTGTAACGGAAAGCGCATATTTTCGCTTGATCTAAACGCAATGGATGATCCAGTGACTGGAAACGTTGTAAATCTGTCATCAGATGATGAGGGCATGCCTGAGCGTGATGTGCCAGATCTTGAGCTAGAACTTGGGGACAACAAATTTCCCAGAAATACCATGTTTTCGTTTCTTCCCCCTAAGGCTGGAGAAAATCAGAACAAGGAACATTCATTGCCTACCGATACGCCAGGTTCCCTCTCCCTCTCTCTTGCCTTTCCAGCATCTAGGGAACATGCTGGTAAGTTGCAACCAGAGCTACAGAGACAGCTGCCTGAGATGAGCAGCCGGAATAAGATATCTTCTATTTGGGACCGACAATGATGGCTGCCTGCTCTTGCATTCCTGATTGTCTTGTGGGACAGATCGGGGTCTTTGCATCCTCTGGAGAAAATGTCTTGAATACAGAATATACTCTGGTGCACTGACAAGTAGTTTCATTCAGGGTGAAGTTTCAACCGCTGTCCCAATACACACCTGAAGTTCTGAACCACTGAACTGCAAAGAACAGGGGTTCCGAGCGTGAATGTTGTTCTGCCGAAAAGAGTAAGCTGCCTTTCAGAACATATGAGTTATGATATGAAAGTTCGTTATCTGCACTGTAAATTTCTTCATGTCAAGCTCATGCAAGTTTTGGTCTTAAGCTGGAAGCCATCTCAAATTTAAGAGGTGGCTACCATGGGGGTAAATGGCTGCTACTGTCTGAGATCAGTATATAAATGTTTCTCTTTTGCGTGAAATATTCCCGTGTTACCGACTTACCGTTCAGTTTGTCATGGTGTGTATACCGCTAAAACGCTGAGCATACTAGGACTAACGCCGTGTTCCGGTTTTCTCCGTGTCACTTTACCTACCCAAGCAGGGGCGGAACAAAAATGTACTAAGCCTAGTGTTTAACAATAAAATATAAATCTTCTGGGTAAATTTTATTTAAAATATAGTAAATTTTCAATACAATTTTTTGTCAGGCGTGGGACTTGAGCCAAAGCCGTCCCACGTCTGGTACTGTCCTTATACCCAAGGTGATACAAAGTTAAGGCTACTTAGTTTTCTTGGTTTAAATGGACCCATGTTATTTTCATATGTTTGGCACAATTCGTAACGGTGAAATTTACTATTGCAATAAATATACTAGTATCCATGCGTGGAAAAAATTGTGTCAACCAAGCGATAAGATCGTAACATTAACCGGTATTTTGAAGTAGCTTGGGCTTGGGCTTTTGAAATAAAATACTACCTCTGTATCTCCTATCTTCGTTTTATATTGTAAGACTTTCTAGCTTTATCTATTAGTATATATAACTTATATACATGTCTAATTTATTAGCAACCATATGAATCTAGGCAAGACTAGAAAGTCTTGCATTATAAGACAGGAAATACACATTAATGTTTAGAAGAGGAGCCAATCGCACTTTTAAAACTTATCATTGACTTCGTATTAATATAATTTTATAATATCAATAAGTTAAGTTTATGATGATAAGTTAATTAGTTTAAAGGCTAATCTTTGTATGTTGTTTTTATTTTTATAAATAAGTACTACAACATTTGTCTCAAAATATAAGTATTTCTAGGTTTTTTAAAGCTAGAAAGAGGATCAGGATGCCTGGATTACCGGTTTTGATTGTTCGAAGGATAGACACAGACCACACCAAACAAACTTTGGGATGGAAAGAGACAACCAACAACCCAACATTACAAACTTCTTCGTGGTGGCAGCTTACGATGAAGCCCGCATCAACTTCCAGAAGCTTGTGTGCTGTGGGGTAGTGCACAACAATGAGAAAATCCTTAAGCTAAGGTAGGAAAATCTGAAGCTGAAGCAAGAACTAGACCAGGTCGAGGAGGAGGTACGCCAACTCAAGATTGCTCAAGGGGATGCCGAGTCATAAAATGCCCCCAAATGTCACCGCTTCAATCCTAGCCTAAAGATCGCTCCACGCAAGAGCACCACTCTTCCTCTGATGATTCATGAGGCCGAAGCTAAAGCAAGACTCCTAGTACAGAAGATTCTTGAGAAGGGACCATCTTCTTGTCATCGCGCCCTTAGCAGTAGCATCGACACCGACGAGACTGAGCTGACGGAGGAAGACGAGGCAACCCCCAAGGAGTAGACGCGTAGTGCCAAAGCGCTCCTGTTTGCTTTCGTCATTGTCTTTTTGCTATAGTTTCTTGCTTGGTGTGTCTTTTTTGGTATGGACTACATCATGCCCATTGTGATATAACCATACATTTGTCTTGTCTAAGCAACTTAAATTCTGAAGAACCAACGACAACTCAATAAATTCAAATAAGTTGGTTAGAAGCTCTAGTCCTAGTTTTGACCTCCCTTTGGTTTCTTTCGCTCTGCCTTGTTCTTTTGGATGCAAAAGATGGTGAACACTAGAAGTGTCACGGTAAATCAAGAGAATAACCAGCCACCACCGTCGCCACCAGGGAACCCCACTCTCGCCCAAATCATGGCCGCCCAAAATCAGATAATGGCAGCTATGATGCAACAAATGTAGCAGATGCAAGCCAACATACAGAATCAGAACCAAAATCACAACCAGCACGGTGCTCCCCCAACCAGGCTATCGGAATTCCTTCGTGTCCGACCGCTGACTTTCTTTAGTACATCTAACCCTTCAGAGGCAAATGACTGGTTGCACGCTATCAACAAGAAGCTTGATGTCATACAATGTATGTACATAGAAAGGGTTGCCTTCGCTGCATACCAACTTCATGGCCCAACACCAGAATGGTGGGACCATTTCCAAGACACCTAACCAGCAGGGCATGTCATCACTTGGGCCCAGTTTTTTTCCTGCTTTTCGTAGAGCTCATGTGCCTGCCGGTGTAGTTGACCTAAAGAAAGAGTTTCATGAGCTCACTCAAGACAATCGCACTGTCACTGAGTACCTACATGAGTTTAAGCAATTGCCCCATTATACACCAAAGGATATCCTTACTGATGCAGAGAAGCAAGAGAAATTTCTAGGTGGCTTAAATGATGTATTATCAATTTAGGTAATCTCTGGTGACTATCGAGTAGGGATGAAAATTGTTGGAATCGATCGGAAACGATATCATATTTTAATAATATTTTTGGAAACGGTTCGGTACAGTCCGGAAATTTTCATATTTATGAATTTCACTATTTAGTGCGAAATTCAATAAAGTTTAGACAGAAACTGAAAATGTTAAATTTTAAAAACGGTAATGGTCGGTAAGATATCATTTTTATATTATTATTTCCGGAAACTGGTATCGGTATGGTCGGTAAATTTTCGTACCGTTTTCATCCCTGCTATCAAGACTTCTAGACCTTGGTGGACAAGACGTTCTATTAAGAGGATAAGCATAACTAGATTGAAAGCAAGAAGCGTCACTTGGCTCAAACCAGGGCAAGCCAAGGCTCTAGTCGAAGGATGTTCTATCTGGTTTCTCCACAAGCAGGATCATCTCCCTCTGCTCCACGTGCGCCTCGCTCCAGCTTCAATATCATCAAGCCCCAGAATCATGGAGGCAATAGTGCTCAACGTCAAGTCCTCATTGCTGCTCATGGAGGATCTGTACGCAGGGATGATTTGGGAAAAATATGGTCTATTACAACTGTCATGAGCTAGGGCACTTCACTGACAAGTGTCCAAAGCCACGATGCCGGCAAAGATCAGCACCTGCTTGCCCCTTCAACACTGACCATGCAGTAAATACCCAAGGAAATAACAACAATAATAACCGGATGGTGAGAGGACGTGTGAACCACATCTCAGCTGAAGAAGCTGAAGTTGCACCAGACGTCATTCTCGATATGTTGTTGGTTAACTCTATACCTGTAACAGTATTGTTTGATTTTGGAGCTTCGCATTCTTTCATTTCAAGAAGTTTTGTGTGGAAACATAAGATATGGTAGAAAATCTTAGCAACCCAATGATGATATCTATCCCAGAAAGCCAAATGTTATCGAACCTGTTTAGCCCACTAGTGTCCATAGAAATTTAAGAAATTTCTTTTCCGGTGAATCCCATTCTGTTGAATTCTAAGAATTTGGATGCCATTCTTGGAATGGATTGGATAACCAAGTATAGAGGAATTATAAAGTGTGCTAGCCGCTCCATTCCCCTTACTAGGTAGTCGGGGCAACAAGTTGTCTTCTAAACGAAGTGTTCTTTGATCAAGGAGTCACATTTAAACCAAACCATCCTGGAAGAGATACCGATTGTGAAGGAATACTCTGATTTCTTCCCAAAAGATCTGCCAGGCATGCCACCTAACCGGGATATTGAGTTTCAAATTGACATAGTCCTTGGAACGACACCTATCTCAAAGAGACCCTACTAAAGGGCCACTAATGAGTTAGCAGAAGTCAAGAAACAATTGGAAGAACTCAAAGAGAAGGGATATATCAGGCCTAGTACTTTGGTGTGGGGAGCACCCATCATATTCGTGGAAAAGAAAGACAAGACAATTGGAAGAACTCAAAGAGAAGGGATATATCAGGCCTAGTACTTTGGTGTGGGGAGCACCCATCATATTCGTGGAAAAGAAAGACAAGACAATTGGAAGAACTCAAAGAGAAGGGATATATTAGGCCTAGTACTTTGGTGTGGGGAGCACCCATCATATTCGTGAAAAAGAAAGACAAGACAAAAAGGATGTGCATCGATTATCGCGCGCTTAATGAGGTCACTATAAAAAAAAAGTACCCTCTATGAAGAATTGATGATCTTTTCGATCAATTGGAAGGTGCAACAATGTTTTTGAAGATCGACCTCCAATCAGGATATCATCAGCTAAGGATTCAAGAGGACATTCCCAAAACAACGTTTACCATAATATATGGGCTTTATGAATGCACAGTTATGTCCTTTGGTCTGACAAATGCCCCAACCTTCTTCATGAGTCTGATGAACAAAGTATTCATGGAATATCTGGATAAATTTGTTGTGGTCTTGATTGATGACATTCTTGTCTATTCCAAGATGAAGGAAGAAAGTGAAGAACATATGTGCCTAGTTCTAAACAAGCTAAGAGAGCACCAACTCTATGCTAAGTTCAGCAAATGTGACTTTTGGCTGTCAGAAGTGAAGTTTCTTGGACACGTTATATCATCTCAAGGAGTTGCAGTGGATCTGACTAATGTTGAAGATGTCACTAATTGGACTGTATCCAAGTCAATGACTCAAGTTTGTAGTTTCCTTGGACTTGCAGGCTATTACCGTAGGTTCATCGAAAATTTCTCAAAAATTGCTAGACTTGTGACACAACATCTAAAGAAAGATCAGAAATTCAGTTGGACACCCCAATGCGAAGAGGCATTTGTCTTGCTCAAAAACAAGTTAGTATCTGCCCTCGTCCTGATCTTGCCAAGTGTTCATAAGGATTTTCATGTCTACTACGATGTATCTCGTCAAGGCCTTGGATGTGTTCTTATGCAAGACGGACATGTTGTGGCATATGCTTCTCGTTAACTCCAACCTCATAAGATCAACTACCCAACACATGACTTGGAGTTAGCTGCAGTTGTCCATTCATTAAAGATTAGGTGCCACTATCTCATTGGTAATCAATGTAAAGTGTTTACGGACCATAAGAGCTTGAAGTATATCTTCACTCAACTGGATTTAAACATTCAACAAAGAAGATGGTTGGAACTGATTAAAGACTACGACATGGGAATTCACTATCATCCGAGTAAAGCAAATGTTGTGGCCGACGCATTGAGTAGGAAAAGTTATTGCAATGTTGTGACCCATGAGCACTACTCCTCAAGACTAGACTTAAACTTAAGTATTGTCAACCATGGTTACCTGGTCGCTCTCGAAGCAAAGCCATTATTACTTGATCAAGTTTGTGATGCCCAAAAGAATGATCGTGATATCAAAGAGATCCAAAATACATTAGAAGAGGAAAAGCTATTGGATTTTCTAAAGATGAGCACGAAAGTGTGTGGTTTGGAGAATGTATTTGTATTTCCAATGATCCATAACTCAAGAAGCTCATCACGCAAGAAGCCCACGAGAGTCAATACTCAATCCAACCTAGGCAGTATAAAGATGTACCAGGACATAAAATACAAATATTGGTGGGTTAGTATGAAAAGAGAAATAGCCGAATTTGTAGCAATTTGTGACGTATGCCAATGAGTTAAAGCAGAGCACCAACGCCCAGCAGGATTGTTGCAACCATTGAAGATTCCAGAATGAAAGTGGGAGGAAATAGGAATGGTTTTTATTATCGAACTTACAAGGATCCAATCTAGATATAACTCTATCTGGGTTATAATTGACCAATTAACCAAAGTGGATCACACCATCCCCGTAAAAACCACCTACTCGGACAGTAAGTTAGCAGAATTGTACTTCGCCAGGATAGTCTGTCTGCATGGAGTACCAAAGAAGATTGTTTGGATCGGGGCAGTCAGTTCCCATCAAAGTTCTGGCCAAAATTGCAGGATGAAATGGGAACCGTCTCAATTATAGCACCGCCTATCACCCACAGATAGATGGTTAAACCGAGTGAGTCAACCAAATCCTTGAAGACATGCTTAGAGCTTGCACTCTAGACTTTGGAAAAAGCTAGGATAAGAGTCTCCCATACACCAAATTCTCTTACAACAATACTTACCAGGCAAGTTTACATATGACACCTTTTGAAGCCCTTTATGACCGAAAGTTTCGGATCCCTCTCCTTTGGGATTAAACTTGGGAACGTCAAGTCTTTGGGATGCATATCTTAAGAGAGGCCAAATAGATGTGCACGATGTCGACAAGAACAATGAATCCATGGCGAGCTGTAGAAGATGAAGCTTTGGTACAGACCCATAATGTGTCTCCATGAGTTCTTGAAGTAGCCTTAGCAATCGAAGGAAATATCAGCCACTCCTTGGATAGCCGCCACTAGGGACGGTGAGGAAGACTTGTGCTGATGGCGGTAGCTCGCTGTAGAAGAAATGTACTAGTCGGTGGCGCAACCTTCTCTTCTTTGGGCTAGAGGACGAACCATGCACGCTAAGCCAACCTGTTGCGCTTCCAGCTACAAACGATGAGGATGGACTTGGAGGTCACCATCTAGAAGACTATCACAGGAGGAGACACCGACGAAATCCTTCATAGATGTTACAACCAGGATAAGAGGAGCTAAGCACTGATGACTCTCTTGGACTAAGCATGAAAAAGGAAGAAAACAAAGCACCTAAATACTATTTGAAGAACTCAACTATGCGAGAACCCAATTAGGCATATTCCCTTTCCTTCTCTGACAACCAATGAGCTGTTGGAATACGAGGGGAAAGGGACTAAACAAGGTTGTTGACTAAGTCACTGTCACACCCGGAGTTTCGTCCTAAGCCTAAAATCGTAAAAGAAATCCGTAAATAACAATTGGCTTAATTAACTCAGGAAAAATCCCTCTAAAAGAACCTAATTTAATTAAATCGAGGCTCGCAAATTGATTAATTGGATTTAAATTCAAATTGCAGAAGAATAAAATTTGGCCAAACAAATTAATTTAAAACTCGGCAAAAGTGGGGCTTTCCTTTTTCCCTCCTTTTTCCTTTCTTTTTCCCTTCCTTCTCAAATTGGGCCGAAGTCCAATTTTCCTCCCTTCCTTTTCTTTTTCCTTTTTCTTTTTCCTCTCCTCCTTCCCGGGCCGGCCTAGCCGAGCCGGCCCATTTCCCCTCCGCCGGCCCAGCCGACCGGCCTCCGGCCTCCTCCCCGCGCGCGCCCCCGCCTGGGCCGCTGCCTCGGCCCCGCTCGCTCGCTCGCCCGCGTCGCGAAGTCCGTTGCCGCTCCCTTCTCCCTCGCGCCACTGACAGGTGGGGCCCACCTGTCAGCGACCAAGCTCCGCCAGCCCGCGCGCCCGCGCCGCGCCGCGCCGCGCCGCGCCGCGCCGCGCCGCGCCGCGCCGCGCCGAGTCCGAGTCCGCGCCGCCGCCGCAACGGCCGCCGCCGAGACCGCGTCGCGCCCGACTCGGTCTCCAACCTCCGTCCCGCCCTAGCCGGCGCCGCCACCCTATAAATCCCGAGCCGCCGCGCGCAGTCGCCCACTTTCCCTCTCCGCCCAAGTCGCCGCCGCGCTGCCTCGTTCGCCGCTGCCGGTTGATCTCGCCACCAGCCGCCCGTCGTTGCCATTCTGCTGCGTCACCGCCTCCGCGCCGCTGTCGCCGACTGGTTGCCGCCCCCGTCATCGCCGGTGAACATCCACAGCGCCGCGCATTCCTTCGCCGCCCGGTCGCCGCCGCGTCCGACCTCCTCACCGTCGCCAACCGATCTCCGCCGCAACCGCCGATCTTCCGCTCCTACCCGCGTCGCCACCTCCGCCTCGATCTCGCCGACTCGTCCGCTCGGTCGCCGCCGCCGGTGAGAGCCTCCGTCCTCCCCTCTCTCTCTTCCTTCCCGGCCGACCGCCGCCGAGCCGCACGCCGTCGCCGGACGGGTGCGGAGCTCGTCCTCGCCGCCACCCGCTACTGTCGCGGTCGCCTTCGCGACGCCGCCGTCAAGCCGCCGCCACCCGCGCCCGTCTGCGTTCGCGCTCACCGCCCGGTCGCCGGCGCCGCGCCAGTCCGCTGTCGCCGCCTTGCTCGGCTGCGCCGCGTGCGCCGTCGTCTCAGTGGTCCGCCGGTCGGTGCGCGTCGTCGCCGTCGCCGTGCGCCGCCGCTGTCGCCGCCGCCGGCTGCCGCCGTCCGCCCGAGCCGCTCCCCGCTCCCCTCTCTGTTCCCCTCTCACCGACTGACGGGGCCCACCCGTCAGCCGTCACCCCGCGCCCTCCTCCCTTTCTCCTCCCGTGGGACCCACTTGTCAGTCTCTCCTCTCCCCTCTCTCCCACCGACAAGCGGACCCCACCCGTCAGCGCCTCCTCTCTCCTCGCTGATGTCAGCAGCCCCATTAATTGCGCAATAATTGATTTAGGACTTTTCTGTTTAGCTTAAAAACCCAGAAAACTTCTAAAATTCATAAGTAATTCATCTAGTCCCCGCTTAGGTCCATTCAAATTTCATTAAATTCATAAAATTGTCAAGAATCCATTAAAAATAGTTTCTTTTGCTGTTTCAGTAGAGTTTGTGCCTGTTTTATTTATTTTTGTGCTTTGTCGCTTAGATTCGGACCCCGCCGAAGAGCCGGTTTACTTCGAGATCGTCGCCGAAGTTCCCCAGGGGCCAGAGCAAGGCAAGTGACACTCGTCTTTGATCATATTGAACCCATTATAGCAAATTCCCCGCTTTATTTATTCAAATATGCATTGTTTTAATTAAAGTATTTACTGTATTTATTTTCTTCGGGTAAACCTTATTATTATGTCGTTGCTTATCCAACTTTATTCATTGCTGACCAGGGGTAACTTGATTAGAGTTAGGCCTAGGTTAATGCTTAGCCGTGCTTAGAACAAGTAGCTCATGGGATCACATTTAATCATGCTTAGTTCTGGATAGTTGAGATATTGATTCATTACCCGGTTCGGGTTAATGTCAACTAAAATATTGATAATGGTGGGCTGTGGGTGCATGTTTTTGAGAGTCGCACCCATGGTAATTAAGGACAGGTTCACGGGAAGCCCTGGAAGTAATTAAGTGCTAACCACATGCCGAAATGAGTAAGGTGGGATTTGAAGCATGACTTCAAACTATTTGACGTACCCAGGCAAGGGTAGGCGTGATGGAGTATGGACGGGCAATCGTGGTGTAACGAAAGCCTCTGCTGCTTCCGGATCTATCAAGGCACAAGAGGAGACTGTCCGACTTGGTGTAAAGGAGGGGGTGAAACCTGAAGTGTGGTGCGATTAAATAGGGAGGGTTATGTGACGGGTCCTATCACGGTCTCCTTTCCGGTATACCATGGTGGTATGTCGGCGCATGTTCAAGTGTAGTGGAGTCGTGTCTTGTGGGTACAGTAGTACACCTCTGATCAGAGTATAATCTATTCGAATAGCCGTGCCCACGGTTACGGGCGAGCTCCCAGCTTCACTGTGATTAGTGAACCTCTAATAACTTGAGTAAACTGGTTTCTCTCGGGACTACTGCAACGTGGTGTAGCGTTGAGTAGTGGTTGGGCCTGTTGCAACGTGGGGTAACATTGGACAGCGTTGAGGTATTTTACAACTGTTATTTACTTGTGCTTTACTGTATTCAATTACCTGTATTCTTTTAATCTCGGTTATTCGTTTAACTGCTGCTTTATTGCAACTAACCTTAAGCCTGTCCTTGTTAATCCCTATGCATCATTTATTGCCCTCTTTTCCGTGTCACTTGTTGAGTACGGTGGTTTGTACTCAGCCTTGCTTAACTTTTCCCCCAGAGCTAGAAGTTGAGTCCGATGGAGGTGCCTCTCAGGAGTGAGCTGATTCGCCGTCGAAGCTTTGCCTGTGGACTAGAGCCGTACCCGTTGGAGCTAGTCTACCTTTTTCTATCCGCTGCATTTTCGCTAGAATAAGTGTAATTTTCAGTTGTTTCTAAGAACGATGGTTATGTAATCAACATTGTCTTTTTGTGTACCCTGGCTGGCCCTGGACAGGGATTTAATACACAATTAAGTTCAGAAATTCGTGTGAGGAATTTCTGGGCGTGACAGTCACCTAGAGAGTTATTTAGAATGGTCGAGAGCCTGGCAAAGGTAATTCCCAACCAGGGGCGGAGTTATGGCCATTTCATGGTGTCAGATGACACGAATGATCTTTGATAATCTCTATTACAAATTTATCTTTTCTAATGTATATTTATGAAATAATCCAATGATATAATAGAGGTGATACCAATAGTGTTAAATCCTAGCTTAGCTCTTGTCGTCCCCTAGTTCAATCTACCTGAAATCTGCACCCAACATTTTCTACGAGTTTCAACACCATCACCACCATCAAGAAGTCACTGCCACTATCGTCCATGAGCCACCAGTCGGTCTTCCTCCCCCTCAATGGAGCCTTAAGGGCATAGACCGTCCTTTGGCTTCTTCCTTGTCACGCCCTGAGTTTATCCCAAGCCTAAATTCGTAAAACAAATCCGTAAATAATAATTGGCTTAATTAACTCAGGAAAAATCCCTCTAAAGAAAATTAATTTAATTAAATCGTGGTTCCAAATCGATTAACATGATTTAAACTTAAATTACAGAGTATAAAATTTTGCCAAACAAATTAATCTAAAATTCGGCAAAAGTGGGGCTTTCCTTTTTCCCTCCTTTTTGTTTCTTTTTCCCTTCCTCCTCAAATTGGGCCGAAGTCCAATTTTCCTCCTCACTCCTTTTCCTTTTTCCTTTTTCTTTTTCCCCTCTTCCTTCTCGAGCTGGCCCAGCCGAGACGGCCTTCTTCCCCGCGCGCGTGCCCCCTGCATGGGCCGCCATCCGCCTCGGCCCAGCTCGCCTGCTCGCCCGCGCGCCGCGCCTGCCCACGGAGTCCATCCTCCCTCCTCCCTCACGCCACTGACAGGCGGGGCCCGCCTGTCAGCGACCGCAACCCGCTGTGCCGGCCGCGCCCGAGTCCGCTTCCGCCCTGACTTCGCCACGCCGCCGCATCGTGGCCGAACCCGCCACCACCTTTGCTGCCGTCACAGGCGCGACCCCGTCCGTGGCACCACCGCCCTCCCGTCGCGTCGCTGTCGTCGTCCTCCCTGAGCCCGCCGGCCGACGCCGACTCCCCCACGCCGCCGCCGAGCGTCGTGCGCCGTCTGCCGCCGGCGTCGCCCCTTCAGTCTCCGTCGTCGTCACCTCACCGACCTTTCCCCGGACCATGCGTCGCAGCACGCCTTCGCCTCTCCGTTGCCGCTCCCGCCTTGCCACCGTTCACCGCCGTGTGCCCTTGCGGTCGCCGTGCCGCCGCTGCAGGTGCCTGTCGCCGCCTCCCGCCGCCACGCATCGTCGCCACCTCCCGCTGCCGTGCGCGCACGTCGCTGTCATCCCGCGCCACCCCTGCGTGAGTGCGTCGCCGTCCCCTTCGCCTTGCCATCTGGCCTGCCCCCTCGCCGACTTGCCGCCGTCGTCCCCGTTGTCGGTAAGCCGTCGCCGCCCTCCTCCCGGCGCGGCCGCTGTCTCCGTCGCCCACCGGTTCGCTGTCGTCCGTCGGTTCGTGCCGTCGGTCGCCGCCGTCGCCCGTCGAACTTCGCGCCACTTGCCGCCCTCCGCGCCGGACGTCGCCGCCTTCCCTTGCTCGGCCGGCGCCGTCATCCCCCTCCCCTCTCTGCCCCGGGTCACCGACCGGTGGACCCCACCCGTCGGGCCACCTCCTCTCTCCCTCCCATCACACCGCCAGGTGGGGCCCGCCTGTCAGCCGCCACCTTCCCCTCCGCTGACATCAGCAGCCCTATTAATTGTGCAATAATTGATTTAGGACTTTTCTGTTTAGTTCAAAAACCTAGAAAACTTCTAAAATTCATAGCTAATTCATCTAGTCTCCGTGTAGGTCCATTCAAGTTTCATTAAATCCAGAAAAATACCAAGAATCCATTAAAAATAGCTTCTTTCTCTATTTCAATAGTTTTATAGTATGTTTTTGCTTGTTTTGCCTTGTTTGTCGTAGGTTTTGACCCTGTTGAAGCGCCGTTCGTTCTCGAAGTCGTCGCCGAAGTTCCTCGTGGGTCTGAGCAAGGTAAGTGGCACCCTTCTTTGATCATATTGAACCTATGATTATAAAATTCTCCCGCTTTACATTCAAATATGCATTGTATTTAAATGTATTTATTATTTATCTATTGGGCATTTTACCTTTATATCTGTTGGTTCCCACTGTTTATTATTGTCATCGCAGGGTCAATTTGACTAGAATTAGGATTAGGCGATGCTTAGCCATGCTTAGTTCAACTAGCTCACCAATTATCATTTTATTAATTATTAGACCTGATAGACCTTTAATGGTGTTGATCATGATGAATTTCTTGATGTGGATTAAATACAATTAAAATATTGTTTATGGTGGGCTGTGGGTGCATGGTTTTGAGAGTCGCACCATGGCAGTTAAGGACTGGTTCTCAGGAAACCCTGGAAGTCTTCGACGTACTAACCACAAGCCAAAGTGGGTAACGGTGAGACTTGTAGTCTAGCTTGTCCCTATTCGACGTACCTAGACAAGGGCGGGCGTGATGGAGTATGGATGGGAATCATGGTGTAACGATGGTCCTATGCTGCTTCCGGATTCACCTAGGCACAAGAGGGGGCTGCCCGACTTGGTGTAAAGGAGTGGGTGAAACCTGAAGTGTGGTGTGATTGTCTAAGGAGGGTTAGGTGAAAGGTCTTATCATGGTTTCCATACTGAGGTATTGTGGTGGTACGTTGGGGCATGGTAACATGCTTGGAAGCCATGTCTTGTGAGTAAAGTTGTACGCCTCTGCAGAGTAAAACTATTCGAATAGCCGTGCCCGCGGTTATTGAGCGAACTGACAGATTCACTGAGATTAGTTGAACCTTTAATAACCTGATTAATCTTGCAACTGATTTGACCCTGCTCAACGTGGTGTAACGTTGGAGTGGTTTGGGTCTGTCGCAACATGGTTTAACGTTGGGCAGAGGGTTGACCCTGTCGCTACGTGGTGTAACGTTCCACAGCGGTTTGGGCCTGTTGCAACATGGTGTAACGTTGGACAGTGGATGTTTATTTTTTAAATGTTACTTTACTTTTATTTCAGTCTATTTTATCTAGTTTTTTGCTAAATTACCGTAGCTTTGAGCAATTTAACCGTAGCCTATCCTTGATACCCTATTGTATTCACTATCCTTCCTCTCTTGGGTGTTACTTGTTGAGTACGGTGGTTTGTACTCGGCCTTGTTTAATTTTTCCCCACCAGAGCAAGTGCCAGAGTTTCAGTCAGAAGGTTGACCGCAAGGTTGAAGTGAGGTTCAGTCCGCCGTCGAGAATGCCTGTGGTGTGGAGCCGTCTTCACCAGCTGAAGCTGAAGATTAGATGATTTAGTTTGTTTCCTTTTCCGCTGCATTTCGATAGATAATTGTTTTATTTGTTTTTAAGTTGTGGAACTGTGTATTGATTTGTCATAGTGTGTACTCGGACCGATTCCTGAACCGATATTTAATACATGCTATTGTTCAGAAATTTAGGTAAATTTCTGGACGTAACATTCCTCCTCCTCAGTGGAGCCTTAAGGGCACTCATAGTGCAGCGGACGTGACGAGTGGTTTCACGTATTATAGCAAAGGGGCAAGCAACTCGTATGTACGCAAATCACAATCACCTATGATCGTTTAAACACTATTTAGTCAATTTTTCTATGAGAATGAGTTGGGTGTTTGTCCGGTCACCTTGCAGAGACAGGAGATATAACATATTTCTATCATCTAGAAAAACCTGAAACCTTGCAAATCCTTTGCACAATATCTCATCTCAAACAAGCTGTGTGCAAATTCCAAAGAGCCCAAATGATTTAATATCCATGACTAGATAATCAGTCCATATGGAGTATATTCCTGACCAACTGCCCAACCACCATTAGCCGTACGCTGTCTCCGTCACCATGGAAGTCGTCGTCGCTCGCCGGGGCGTCGTCGTCCTGCGGGTGCGCCCCGGCGACCCGCGCGGTGGCAGCGGCGACGCGCTGTCCGACCGCTGCTCGAGGCTGCTCCTGCTATGGACGTTCGCCGTCGGCCTCGCCATCGGACTGCTCATGTTCGCCAGCCACGTCTGGGCCTCCGTCGCCGCCGCCGCGCTCCTCGCCGCGACGTGCCTGTACACCTGCCTGTCCCTGAACGCGGCGCCCGTGGACCATCGGCCGCCGCCGTTGCTGCGAGTCGCCGCGACGCCTCCGGCCGCGGCGGCGGCGCAGCAGCAGGCGGCCAACTGCGGCGGAGGACTCAGGCAGGAGGACGTCGACGCGGCCATCCCGGCGTTCGAGTACCGGAAGGGGTCGTCGTCGGGCGGCGCGGCGGAGCAGTGCGCCGTGTGCATCAGCGTTGCGCGGCGGGGCGAGACGGTGCGGCGGCTGCCGGCGTGCGGGCACGCGTTCCACGCACCCTGCATCGACGGGTGGCTGCGCGCGCACGCGACGTGCCCCATGTGCCGCGCCGACGTCAAGGTCGCCGGCGGCGGCTCGCCGGTATAGTCAGTCGCACACGATGTACAGTACAGGCTGTTCCGTTTGGAGAACGTGCTTAATTATAATTATTTTTTCATTAGTTTTTTCTTTTTACCAATTATTAGTTGTACATTCTGATTTGACATATTTTTGCATCATGCCCTGATAATTACACTTTTGATTTGAATCGAAATGTGAATAAAACCATAAATATAATGTGACAAACAAAAACCAGATGAGCAAATTCACAACAAATTGCTTCAAACGATGGCGTGCCCCCACTTTATTAGGCTTGAAAAGCAAGTGACTAAAATGTGTGGTTGCTGAACTAAGAGCAGATACAATAATAACATGCTATAAAAGGAGAGAGAAGAGAAGAGAAGTAAGCTATATTCGTAGCCAGCTACAGTATGAACTCCAAGACATAATGTGCGTATGATAGATGAGATCGGATATTAATTGTGTAGTATATTATTAGTTATTAAGTTCACTATAGACCATCTGTGGCCAACTTGCGCTAAGGTTGTTTAATGCATGTCGCGTCTTGTTTAGGACCGAGAGGATGGATTAATTATCTTTCCGGTGATGCGAACTTTTCCGGTGCAGGTGCATATCAATGCAATCATCATGCCAACTTGTAATAAGCCGAACATTAATTTGTTGCTACAGCTTCTGCAATATAAAGTTATCCAAGTTGTCACGTGTCCGCAAGAAAGCACATTCGACGCACGGCCTATCCAACCTGTTCATGCTTGTTGATTTTTAGGACTATTTCATGGTTGACACTTGACACAACTGTGTGTGTCTATGGGTGGAAGTGAGTATAACCTTTTTGCTCACACAAATTAAGGGCTGGATCAACAACCAGTCGGCTAAAATTTTTATAGATTTTTTAGTTAAAAATATTTAATGGTTAAGAAGAGCTATAGAGGAACCAAATGAGTTACTACCTCCATTGCATAATAACTTAATTTTTCGATTTCTGTGTCAAACGCTTTGACTACGTCTTTTTTAAAAAAATTATAAAAAAACATAAAAAATTAGCCACACATAACGTGTTATTCATATTTTATCATGTTACCATCTCTAGCAGGAGCAGTGTGTGAGCGTCTGCTTCACATAGCTTCGGTGGGTCTTTATGGGCTAGGCCCAAATATATATTTTTTCTAAAAGTATTTTTGATTTAGTGATTTAGATTATATTTATGGTTATCCAAATTTTAGTTTTGTTTTTTAATATTTGTATTTTTAATAAGTTCTGAATACTTATAATTCAAGTAATAAATTTTAATAGGCCTTTTCAAGTAAATGTTTTATTTGAACTATTAGAAATTTGAATAACTTTTCAACTTATCTTTTTTTTAAAAAAAACTATGCCCAACTTATAAAAACTTCAACTAATATTTTGAAACCTTTACCTATAAATTCTAGTAAACTCTACTCAAATTTTGGAGCTTTCAATTCAAAATTTAAATCTTTCAATTCAATTTTTAGAATGTTTTGTATTAAGCGCAACTGCTAATGCTAATCTTGTTGCGTCAGTGTGTTGGGCCGTGGCCCGCGGGCGCATGCAGCTAAGTGAGTTACGACCATAGCGCACGTACGGCACACATTTTTAATGATAGTGTGCCATTTGAACTATGCACCATGCTAATAAAATTATTTAGTAACTCCCGTCAATTTTTGATAGGATGCCTTTTTAATTTTATAGTACGTTCAAAATTAAATTTTATTAGTCAATTACTTATAAAATAGTTGCAAATATCTTGTTAAAACTACTACTTTACTGCAACTTTAGGTTGCAAGTTTTTCATAGAACTATAACAATAGCAAAAACTATATTATCACAAAGCTGCAACATTTATCCCGTACACATGTGGGCGCAACTTGCAACGACGCAATTGTTACCTATGTGGATGGCAAGTGGACCAAGCCAAGTGGCCAACCAGTTGAACAAAGTTTGCAGTTACGCTATACAATCACCAGCTATCGTCGTAGTTTCATGAATTCTTAACCATAGTTAAAAAAAAAAAACTGCACCGGTTGACCTGCTCTTGTCATCGGTTCGCTGGTACATCGGTCGACCACCTGTTATTTATTTATTTATTTATTATTATTATTATTATTATTATATTATATTTGAATTATTTTTAATACAAAACCATCATAAATTGGCTACAACATAAAAAAATTGTAGCATGGTAATATAATAAATTTATAATTCATTACTGCTATAGGATAAATTAAAAAACTAGTTTGAATCTTTACCAAAAAATCCAGACGGATCAACAAAAGGCGGCCGATTCACTGGTACTGGTTTTTTACGGTTCAATTGCATGTATGGTCTTTGAGCAGAACCCAGACGCGCTAATATCACTGGTTTTGGTTTTTTTTATCGAACCG
Source organism: Oryza brachyantha (assembly GCF_000231095.2). Taxonomy (NCBI): domain Eukaryota; kingdom Viridiplantae; phylum Streptophyta; class Magnoliopsida; order Poales; family Poaceae; genus Oryza; species Oryza brachyantha. The sequence continues at coordinate 10,274,175 of NC_023174.2, read as the reverse complement.
CCAATTCGGTCTAATTTTTTTGTACTATATTCTCAACTAAAGTGGCAACAAAATAACAGTTTTTACATGATAGTTGTAGTTTTATCAAGTTAATTCTATAAAATAGAGTCATTTTTTTAAAGAAAAACATGAAAAGTTAAGGGAGACGGATGGAAAGCTATGCACACCGAGGCTAGGCGAGCGGACATGCCCGTGAGCCTTCATCTTAAAGTTTTGTGCAACGGAAAAGAGAAATTAAATCCATTTGATTCCATATGAATATGCGATAATTCTTGAATTCAAATGGGTAAATGAATACCCTGTAGATCTGTCCATTTGATTATGGATTGAATACACTATAGTTCTATCCCTATAATTCTATCTAGAAAAGAGGAATTACTTTTTTTATTCCAGATTGAACACACCATAATTTTCGAATTCAAATGGGTGAATGAATTCGGTTTTGACTCCAGATTGAATACCCTATAATTCTGTCTGTTTGATTCTGGGTTGAATACGATATAATTCTATCCCTATATTTTTATCTGTTTGATTCCCTATTGATGTTATGAGTTAATCTCCTCATACTCTTCCACTGGGATCAAAACTCCTTCCTTTCTTCCTTCTCAATCACTATCTGAACAAAAACTCCTCCCTCCTTCCTTCTCAATTACCATCTCAATCAAAGTTTTTCATGAGAACCTAATCCACCATTGCTCTGCAACTAAACTATGATATATCTTCCTTCATTTGGGTTGCTTGCACGCACGAGCACTCCGCATGAGCAGGTCTTTACCTCCAAGACCTCGTTCGGTTGAGTAGTTTCACGGGTAGATGGGCAATCAAGTTTTTGGGAAACACAACTTTCGCATAATGACTCTACTTCTTCTTCCTGTTAAGTGCGGCTGTGTGGAGCGGATGATCAATTGCATCTCAGTGTGAATGGCTAATGTACGGTTACTTCCTCATCACGATTTCAACCTTTGGCAACGACAATGGGAGCATGAACACAAACAATGATAATGACATTCCTTTCAACACCGATTGCTCAGCTTATCGGCCAAACACTGTTACATCGATATCCTATCGGCTGGATTCTATATCTATCGGTTCGATAGCCGACGATTTGTTTTATTCTTCGTCTTATCAGTTGCAAGATCAAACTGACACTACAACAAATGTATGGTTTTTTTACATATTTAGTATGACAACAGAATATTATGTCATTATATCATTCGTTTTATGACATTATGTAATAGGTATTTCAATTTAATGACAATAAAAATCATATGTCACAACAAATGTCATATAGATATTGCAATGTCACCTGGTGACGATATTTTCTTATGTCATAAGGCATATTTTGTAATGTCATAATTATATGACAAAGGTTGTGTGTCACAACATACTTAATAAATTATTGTTATTTTTTGTTCATGTTGGCATCACTATTGTCACGTCAGAAGTTGTGTTTTTCTTTTATTTATTTCAGCCCAACTTCATTAACACCTAAATGTTCAACCACATGAAAAGTCAGAAATGTAGCTAGTCTTGAAAATAGACCACACAAACTCATATCATACATTTTAGATCACACAATTTTTTTGTCATTCCGTTCATCCTAGCTTAGATCACACAAAAACATACATGATCATATCACGAAGTCATGCAGTAATATACATCCATGTAGTAATGATATTTTCTAGATCAAAAAATTAAATGATAATTTAATTCTAGAATTTATACTAAAGGTTAAAAAAATTAACAAGTGAAGCAAATACAAAAAATATATTTTCTGAAAATCAATTATGGTTGGATTTATTTTTTGTAAATAAACAGAAATTTATAAAATGATAATATAATATGATATAATATGATCTTTACTACTTAAAAAATACATAATTTTCTGTCTAGGTACGTCGTCACGGGCCGTGCAGGCCAGCCCATTTGGCCCATCACTGTGAAGCTACTCCCGGGCTACCTATGCAGGCCGACTTGGTTGTTGGCTGCTGGGCTTGGATCCGTCTCCGGCTCCGACACTCCGAGAGCGAGGCGCCAGGACAAGCAGCAGATCGATCGAGGCATGAAAAATAATTATCTTATATATATCATTTTATTTTTCATACGTAATAGATACATATAAGTTGTCTGTATAAGTTTTAAGAATTTTGGAATTGATTTATTTTTTCCATATATTAATTGAGTTTCTACCTGATTACATAAATTAATTCAAAATTGAACTACACGTGCATCTAATAAAATACAAAAAATTACATAAAAATAATATTTAGTCTCATATGTTCTATTATAGCCCATGTCCTTGAGATATATGAAAAATTAAATTGTCTTATAAGTACAATTCAATTTTCTATTCCCAAATAAACACATAATAATTACAACAATATGTATATTTGGTCAGAAAATTATGCAAAATGACATGACACCATATTTTTGGTTCATAAGCTTACCATAAAAAATTTAAATGGTTTTAATAAAGTGGGACCATATACCTTTAGTTGTAGGAAACTATATATAAGAGATATATTAATTTGTGAACAATGTATGATCGGATTTTATTAAAACCATTTCAGTTTTTTATGGCAAGCTTGTGGACCAAAAATATTGTGTCATGTTATTTTGCATAATTTTCTGACCAAATATTAGATATTTCTGTAATTATTATGTGGTAATTTAGGGACTGAAAATTGAATTGTCCTTATAAGACAATTTAATTTTTCACTATCTCCAGGATGTATGCTAGAATGGAACACATAAGCCTAAATATATTTTTTTGCAATTTTTTGTATCTTATAAGATGCATACATAGTTCAATTTTAAATTAATTTGGATAACCATGTGATGAAATTCATTTAATGTAGAGAAATTCATATGATGTATAGAAAATTCCATAAAAATAATATTTATGATCATATGTTCCATTATAGCCCATGTCCAGGAGAAAGATAGCAAATAAAATTATATTCAATGGACAATTTAATTTTCTATACCCAAATTACCACATAATAATTACAATAATACATAAATTTGGTCTGAAAATTCTACAAATTGACATGACAACAAATTTTTGGTCCATAAGCTTTCCATAAAAAAATTAGTTGGTTTTAATAAAATGGGACCATACGTTGTTCACAAATTGATACATCTCTACTATAAGTTTGTGTTTGTGGTAACTCAAAACAAATGTATATTTTATGAACAATGCTACGAACAGCCTTGTTGGATGAAGAAATGACCCAAATAAAAGTTATAGATATTGATAAGTTATATAACTTTGATGTTGATGATTTTTTAAGTTGAAATCATTTAGTACTTGAAAATAATGGTTGAAGTTGACAAAATTTGAAATTTAAATTCAAATTATTGAAATGGAGTCATATAGCAAAGTGACCAAAACAAAAGTTATATATATTAATGATTTATACAACTTTTTTATTGATGATTTTTTCAGTAGAAATTATTTAGTATTTAAAAATATTTTTTAAACTTGTCATAATTTGAAATTCAAATTTTATATAGTTCAGTCAAACTTGGATGGAGAAATGACAAAAAACAAAATCGTAGATCTAAATGAGTTCTACAAGTTTGTTTTTTACAACTTTTTCATAATGGTTGATTTAGTATCATAAAAATCGATTCGAAATTTCTATTAAAAATTTTCCCTCCTCACCGCTTCAAAATTTATATGCTCTCTCCTCTCCTCTCTTCTCCCCTAACATTTTCCCCTTCTTCTTAGTCTCTCTTCCTCTCTCACTCATTCTCTTCCTCACCCAGCAGGAGGGGGTGGCGTGCACGTGAGGCGAGAGTGGGCGGCGTGAGCAGGGGATCTGGCGGCGGTGGCGTGGATCTGGGCGGCGGCGCGGGGAGGGCGGCGGCCCCGGGGCAGGTCAGCGACGGCCTCCTCCATCGTCGCTCACCGCCCCAGCTTTCTCCCTCCTCTCCGTTCATCGCCTATCCTCCATCTGCGCCGCCGTCAGGCTTGGAAGCGGCGGATCTGCCGCCGGGCTCTTTGCTGTGCGCGCACGCGAAGCAGGCAAGCAGCGGCCGCGGCTGCATCGACGCGCATGCGCCCCTCCGCCCTATGCCCGCCTCCGCACATGCCAGTCAGCGGTCGGCGCTTGCACCTGTGCCTAGCACCCATGTCGAGCTCAGAAATTTACACCAATTTCTGAACAATAGCATGTATTATATCTTGATTCAGGAATCAGCCCGAGTACACATTATAACAAATTAATACACAATTCCACGACTTAAAAACAAATAAAAACAATTATGCATCGAAATGCGGAAAAGAAAAACAAACTAAACAATCTAATCTTCAGCTTCAGCTGACGATGACAGCACCACTCTACAGGCATTCTTGACGGCAGACTTAACCTTACTTCAACCTTCGGAACAACCTTCTTCTGACACAGGCTCTGTCACTTGTTCTGGTGGGGAAAAATTAAGCAAGGCTGAGTATAAACCACCATACTCAATAAGTAACACCCAAGAGAGGGAGATTAATGAATGCAATAGGGTACAAGGATAGGCTAAGGTTAAATTTGCACAAAGCTGCAGTAATTTAGCAAAACAGTAGATAAAAGGATGAAATAAAAGTAAAGTAAACATTTAAAATAATCATCCACTGTCCAACGTTACACCACGTTGCAACATGTCCAAACCACTGTCCAGCGTTACACCACACTGCAACAGGGTCAACCCTCTATATAACGATAAACCACGTTGCGACAGAACCAAACCACTGCCAACATTAAACCACATTGCGCATGGTCAAACCAGTTCTAAATTAATCAAGTTATTAAAGGGGTTCAACTAATCCCACTGAATCTGTCGGTTCGCCCAATAACCGCGGGCACGGCTATTCGAATAGTTTTACTCTGCAGAGGTGTACAACTTTACCCACAAGACATGGCTCCCAAGCATGTTTCCATGCCCTAACGTATCAGCACGATACCTCAGTATGGAAACCATGATAAGACCTTTCACCTAAACCTCCCTAGACAATCGCACCACACTTCAGGTTTCGCCCCCTCCTTTACACCAAGTCGGGCAGCCCCCTCTTGTGCCTAGGTGAATCCGGAAGCAGCATAGGACCATCGCTATGCCATGATTCCCATGCATACTCCATCACGCCCACCCTTGTCTGGGTACGTCGAATAGGGAGAAGCTAGACTACAAGTCTCACCGTTGCCCACTCTGGCTTGTGGTTAGTACATGTAAGACTTCCAGGGTTTCCTGAGAACCGGTCCTTAATTGCCATGGGCACGACTCTCAAAACCATGCACCCACAGCCCACCATAAGCAATGTTTTAGTTATATTAATCCTCATCGGGAAATTACACTTGACCACAACCATTAAAGGTCTATCAAAGTCTAATCAATAATTAACAATTGGTGAGCTAGTGGAACTAAGCATGACTAAGTATTCCCTAAACCTATTTCTAGTCAAAATTAACCCTTGGATAACAATAATAATAAGTGGGAATCAACGGATATAAAGGTAAATGCTCAATAGATAAATAAAGTAAATAGATTTGCATCAAACGATGCATGTCTGAATGTAAAGCGGAAAATTTTATAATTATCGGATCAATATGATCAAAGAAGGGTGCCACTTGCCTTGCTCAAACTCACGAGGAACTTCGACGACGACTTCCAGAACGAAAGACGCTGCGACGGGGTCAAAACCTACGACAAACAAGGTAAAACAAGCAAAAACAGACTATAAAATTGCTGAAACAAAGAAAGAAATTATTTTTATTAGATTCTTGGCATTTTTTGGATTTAATAAAACTTGAATGGGTCTAAATGGAGACTAGGTGAATTAGTTATGAATTTTAGAAGATTAACTGTGTTTTAAACTAAACAGAAAACCTTAATGGATTTAATGTGCAATTAACTGGAGACGATGACGTCAGCGAGGAGAGAGAGAGGACGCTAACGGCTGGAGCCCACTTGGCAGTGAGACAGGAGAGGAGGCTGACAGGGCGGGCCCATGGGCCAGGTGAGAGAGCGGAGGGGGAGAGAGGTTGCTGACGGATGGGCCCCACTGGTCAGGTGGGAGAGAGAGTTTTGAGCGGGACCACATGCCATTGAAGGCAAGGGACAGACAGGTGGGGCCCATGGTGGGAGAGAGAGACCAACGTGCCAGGCCCACTTGATAGAGGGAGAGAGCAGAGGAGGGAGGAGAGAGCGTAGGCGCTCGGCCAAACGACGCGGCAGGCGGTGGGACGACAGCGACGACCGACGGCGCGGCGAGGGGCGACGCTAAGGAGCGGCGCGACAGAGGAGAGGAGAGGCGGCGTCCTTGACAGCGGCGCACGGGCAGTGACACCCGGCGATCGGTGCGACGGTGGAGCGGTGGTCGGTGGTTGGCGGAGGCGAAGGTGGTGGCGGGCGGAGGGGCGGCGATGACGACTGGAGCACGCACGCGCGTGGCGGCGGCTTCGGCTTGGCAGTGACGCCCGGAGGGAAAGAACGAGGGGAAAATGGATGGCGGCGGTTCACCGGCGACGAGAACGGCGGCGGTGAGTCGGCGTGGAGGAAGCGGAGGTGGTGACGAGGTTGCGCGGCTCAGAGCAACGCCGAGTAGCGGGATCGGGTGGCGGCGAGAGCCGTGGGAGAGAGGCGGTGGCACAGGGACGGTGCCTGACGGCGGCGGCGACGACGCCGAGCGGTGTCCCGAGCGGGGACAGCGCAGCGGCAGCGCACGGATAGGCAAGCGACGGCGAGAAGAGGGAAGGGAGCCGACGGGGAGAGGAGACGGCAACCGCGGCGGCGAACGGGCGGCAATGATGAGCACCGGCCTGCGGCTGTGCGAAGCGAGGAAGGGGAGAGGCGACAGTGTCGAGGAAGGGAGGAGAGCGGGCTCACCAGCAGGGAACGATGGCGAGAAGGAGGAGCGACGAGGCCGAGCCACTGCGTCGAGGCGACATACCGAGACGGCGACGGTGTCAGGAAGATGACGATGACCCGTGGTGGGCGGTGCGGAGAGGAGCGGCGCCCGATGGAGTTCGGCGTCCGACGATGAACGACAATGCGGAGTGGAGGTGACCCGAGGGCGGCACAGCGGGGGCACTGGCGCTGCAGCGGTGAGGCACGCGACGAGGCAGCAGCCACGGCGAGGACATGACCAGCGCGGCGAGCACGGCAGAGCGGCGGCTCGGCGAGATGCGTGAGGCCGTTGCACCGGCGCGATTCGGTCGGTGGCAGCTACGGGCGCGAGGCGGCTACGCTGCTCGGACGTGGCGCGACGTGCGCAGCGCGGGCACGAGGGCGAGCACGGGTGAGCGGCGAGATCGGCGCGGTGAGGCGATCGCATGGTGCGGCGTGGTGACATGGCAAGTGCGGGCGGCACACATGCGGAGGATGGCTGCGGCGATGATGGCGAGGCGAGGGAAACGGCGCCAGGACGGCGCGTCAGTGGCGAGTTCGAGATCGGGTGGCGGCAGCGTCGGCCAAGCGGCGTGACAGCGGGATACTGGCGTAGGCGCGGCGGCAGGAAAGGAAGAAAGACAGGGGAAAGAGCAGCGCTCACCGGCAGTGGAGGACGGCGACGACGACCGACGCGACGTGGGACGGTGCTCGGCGATAACGAGTGGCGAAGGAGACGGTGAAAGAGGTAGGCGGCGTGGCCGACGGGGAGATTAAATAGCAGCGCGAGGCGGTGGCGCTCACCAGAAGGGCGGGAAGATGGTTGGTGCGGTCGCGCGTGGATTGCGGGGCAGTTTAGCGAGTGCGAACGGAGAGCAGCGGCCAGGAAAGCGGCAGAGCCGTTGGGCCGACACGGAAGCAACCCGTGGGCGGCGGCAACGGCGCTCTGGACGGGGGCGAGGTGCGCGGCGCGATACGCTCGCGGTAGGGCAGTGCAGCGACACGATGCGGAGGAGAGCGGCGACCAAAGGTAGAAGGCAATCACGACAGGTGGGGTCCACTTGTCGGCGACCGGGAAAAGGGAGGGTTGTGAGACAGACTTCGGGCGCAGATTGGGCCACAACCTGGCTCGGCGCGAAGCAGGAGGGAAGCGGGAGTGAGGCGGGCTGGGGTGGACTGGCCCACGTGGGCGAGGAGATGAGGCCGAAGAGAGGGAGAAGGTGGAGTGGGCTGGGCCAGAGGGGAGAGCTAGGCCGGGAGAGGCGATGGGGACTTCGAGCGCGGGTAGGGTCGCGGCTCGAGAAATCACGAACAGATAACGTATACGCGTAACAGAACCAAAACATGCACGAATTAGGGTTCGCACGACGAATTAGATTCGAAACGTGAAACCGTGAACTGTTAGCGGAACAACGGTAGAAGTTAGCGACCCGTTAAATTGAGATTTAACGCCTCGCTAAACTAGAAATTAAACGACTTTAACGTAAAACCAATCTACCTGTACAAAATTAAAGTCCGCACTGTAGATCAATCTCACGTTAGCTAAATAGATTAGAAAATCTAAGCAATTAAACAGTAGATCAAAGGTAGATTGAGTTGCATGAGTAAAACGTATGCAAACCTGAGGTTTGGTTGAGAGATTGGCGACACATTGTGGCTGTTCCTCGTTGTTAGACTAGAAAACCTAAACAATTAATCGGTACATGAATTTAGATTGATTCGCAAGAATGAAATATATGTGAACTTGAGATTCGGTGGCGAAAAACCGATCGGGGCTGCTGCGAACAGGGATGCAGCAGGGCTGCTAGCGGCTTGCTGCGCAGCTGCTGGACAGGAGGCGGCTCGAGGAGCACGAGAGAGGGAGACGGGGAAAAGAGGTGAGACTCTAGGGGGTATTTATAGGGGAGAACTAGAGATTAATCTAGTTACCCATCTCCTATAAAAAAGGAATAGATAAAGTTTCAAATGGATAAAAAAGAGGTTGGAATTAGTTTGTACCATGAGGGAGAGGTGGGGCTGCACGGCTGTGGAGAGGGAGTTGGGGTGGAGTACGATATAGGGGAAGGAGGAGATCGTACAAGGGGGAAGGGGGAGGAGGGGTTCAGCCAGGGAGGGATAAAAAGGAAAAGAGAAAAATAAAAGGGAAAGGGAAAAAGAAAAAGAAAGGAGGGAAAAAAAGAAATTGCCTCTAATTTTGGTGATTTTTATTAAGTTTATTTAAGCAAATTTTATTGATCGCAATTCAAGTTTAAATCTTGTTAATAATTTAAAATGCTTCCGGGACATTTCAGAACATTCCGAAAAGCTTCCAATTAATTGAATTAAATTATACACTGTTTTTTCTTGAACTTTAATTAAACAAATTATTTTTAATGCATTATTTTATTGAGTTTTAGCTAGGGTAGAACTCAGGACGTGACAGCCTTGCCGGCGACGGCCACGTCTACGCGCCTGCGCCCGGCCGCCCGTCGCCCTATGCCCCCGCCTCCGCACATGCCGGTCGCCGTCCGCCAACAGCGCCTGCGCCCCACCTGGCCGTCACCCCGCCCAGGTCCGAAGCTTGCTCGCTGCTCGCGGTGAGTGTTGTCTCACTCTCTCCGACTCTCGTTCTCTCTAATCTGATACTAGTACTCTGTACTCACTACTCTAGTTTGCTCATGTGCAAATATAAATTATTTGCTAAGTTACAACATCTGAAAATTTACTTGTTATTACAGAATTTGTAATGGGCTATTTAGCCTTTTTTTATTTGGATAAAACATGCATAGGAAAGAAGATATTTTTATGGATGTTGTAAGATGTTAATTTTATATGTTTAAGTAGAGTAAAATTTACAAAATGTGTTAGTTATTGATATTATAATTTTTTATGTATAATTGATTAATCTATCATTAGTAGTGAGAATTGTGGTGAGTTTTTGCAATCGTGCAGTGCAAGAGGGAGAAGAACTAGACCACCAGCTAACTGAACTAGGAGTTACTGATACTGATATAGATAGGTTGTCTGCTTTCTTAAGCAAACAAAATCATATACTGTAAAAATGTGTAAATATAATCTATACAGGACATATTCATAGCAGCCACTTTACATGTATCGAACTATACTTCCTGTGAATCTATTACATTTAGCGAAACATCATTATTCTTCTCACGTTGCAGGATGCTTGTCTATGAGTCAGCATGGTGCAACGAGTCCGCATGGTGTTCTTACATTTTCGGGTTGCTACTCTTGGAAGCAGTCACCAGTCACCAGAAGAGATGAACTACTTTTTAAATTTTGTTATATTCTGATTATATCTGTTATTAATTGAATCCGAGATAGTATATGTTATTAGGTTTGAATATAAGATGAATGAGAAATTGGATTGTGTTTGGTGGGCTCAAATTTAATTGGTTTGTTTAGTGGGCTTCGATATGATACTTGGTTGATAAAATGAGACAATTCTGAAATGGGCATATTTTAAAATGGACAGTTCTAAAAAGATAATGGGTGGTTGTTAAATAATTAATGGACCAATGTAAATAATTAATGGGCTGTCAAAAAATAATATGCCGTTAAAAAAGTAATAGGCCATTTAATAATAATTGTAGATATTAGTTGCCACGTCATCGGTGACACGTAATAGGCCATTTATGATGTTAATTTTTCCCTGCCATGTCAGCTTTCCATCCTATGTGGCGTTTGTCTATGTGGCAAGGTCTAGAATTTTATGACAACAAATCAATGTCATCAATCTCGATGACATTCAAATTTATTATCATACACTTGTGACATGAAACTATATAGATGTCGCAAAACAAATTTGTGACGGTGGTTTTTGATGTTTGGATTTTTGTCAACTAGATGTCACAAAGTTTATAGTGTGACATAAATTTCATGTATTATGACATAAGTACGACGTTAAAAAACCATACATCTCTTGTAGTGTGACTAGCACGTCCGCACCTTCTACGAATTTAGGTCCTGAACAGAAGTGATCTAGAAGACTTCTAGACCTACGTCTGCTACACATCAGGATCAACTTTTGGCGTCAACATATTTTGGCACGCCCAGTGGGACTCGTGCTATTTTTACTCAAAAATAACCGTATGATCAAAAGCCAAAGACGTCGTCCGAAGTTGTCAATGCCAAAAGCTTCGTCGCAATGGAGGATTTGACAGGAGAACAAAGACAGCAGGTGGAGCAATCGATGGCCGAGTTTCAAAATTCTTGTCTTTGATCTTTCATCATGACACCAGAAGGACCGATTCAGTTCACCAAGCTGATGGTTGAAGCACTTTAAAATCAGATTTTGGCGTCAATAATACTGTATATGTTAATCGATACTAATAGTCTAACATTTCACTCCAAAATCGATTAACAAAAAAAATACCCCCTAAAATTTTAAAAAAAATCCCCACCTCTTTCCTTCTCGAAAGTAGATCTAGTTCACATGCACTTCGAAATCATCATTTTGTTTGCTTTAAAAGATAATCAAATTACATACATCATACCATTGCACTAACATTACATACAATTTTGGTTCAGTTACATGCTAAAACACAAATTAAAAATCGTTAAAGTCGAGGAAAATGGAGCAACATTCCTAAGCAAAAATTAACACCAATTAAACCATATATCCGAATGAAAACTTGATAAATACAATAGATAAACATGATTATAAACTTGCGTAGCCAAATCCTCCAAGAAATCTGATCGAGTTTCAAACCTCCCCCTATATCTACCCACCCTATAGTGCAGCAACTCGTTTTACTTATCATCATTTTCATTGTATGACACATCTAACGGTCTAAACATCTGTAAGCGGTTTAACGGTTTAGATCCTTCTCCTAACTGTTTCCATTTAACATAAACCTTTAATATGGAAAGTCAACAACATATCATGGAAGGATCACTAATTTATAATTTTCCTTCGTAGATCTTATATATAATTATTTTTTCCGTGTAAGGATCACTAATTTATGATAGATAATATTTGATATACTATTCCTATATCAGGAGAGTATCTATACACAAGACAAACTCTTTTGCAGAATCACCGGAGGTTGGCGGATCACACTACCATTGTCTGCATCGTTCTTAACCGCAATGAATGTTGCTAGGTAGCTGAAGCAGTAGCACTCCCATGGCTAACAACACATTAATGTCCTCTGTAGCATCAATGTATGTTGGCAAATGTTTGGTGCAACGCCACTTTCACACATGATCGATAGCAGTAGTCCATGTTGTCTGCAACGAGTCCATGTTGTCTGCAACGATACTTTGTTTCCTTTACTAATTTTATATTAAAAATGCTACTTGATTATAGTGTTTTTATGTGTCTGCGCATACGTCTTGTTATATTATCGTTTGATGGTGAGTAATAATAGGATGATATAATTATGTCGATTGTGAAGAGAATAAAACCAGATATGCAAATAAGTTCGAATATTTTAGTTTATATATGAATGCATTTAAAAAATTTAAAATTAAATTGGGCCGTAACGTTAGCATAGATATATTGCTAATTTTATCTTGAAGTAAGAAACATCCTGTTAGGGAAGAAAGGGTCGGGCTGGTTATCTTGCCCCACCTGCGACCTCAGGAGTGAGTCCGCAAAAAAGAATTACTACCTCCATCTATAAATATTTTAACGTCGTTAACTTTTTTATGCACGTTTGATCCATCGTCTTATTCAAAAAATTTACATAATTATTAATTATTTTTATATCATTTTATTTATTGTTAAATATACTGTTATACATATATATAACTTTACGTATTTTACAAATTTTTTTAATGTTTTTTACTGTTCGATAAGTTTTTTTTTTCTTTTTGCAAGGTCACTCCGGGCGGGGGGGGGGGGGGGGGCGGGGGGAGTCCCCACCTAAATTTGCGTTGAAATTAAGGAGTAAACGTTACAAGCTGGACTACAGGTAGAACGGGGAAGACAGAAACAGAAAAAAGATACAAATCAAAAGAGCTGACTGAGACACGGGAGAGCAATGGAAGAAGACTAAGCGTTGAAAAAAGAAACTAGGGATGTAAGACATGGCAACCGTTCCATCCAAAGCAAGGATTCTGAAATGCCGTTTTGTAGGATTTGAGGAAGTGACGGGGGTTGATTTCTGGATACATCATCGTTTATGAGATTCCAGAGTAGTAGCCCAAAACAAAGAAGGAAGAGCATTTTTGTAGTGCTTCTGGAGCAGCGCAGAGGGCGGTGACATAGAGCATTTTTCCCGATGTATCATGAGGTATCACTATTTTATATGTAAAATTTGATATCTTATAATATTTAATGTACTAAGAGATACCAAATTTTATATAAAAAAACATTACTTTTCACCATAAGTTATGGTAAAATTACTGTTCACCATAAGTTATCCCAACCTTGCTAACAATATCAGATTGATGCAAACCAAATTGAAATTTGAAATTCTATTCAAACAATACTATCTTGTAGCTTTTGCTTAGGCTTACTAGTCAAAATTTAAATTTTTTTAACTTTAAATTGAAGTAGATTTTAGAGTTTTTTATCATAATTTTTTTAGCTTTTAACTTTTCGATTACTAAGAACACATATATAAAAAAATTATATTCAGAACTTAATTTTTAATTACAAATATATCATTTGACTTTTTCGATCACCCCATAAGTGAAAACAAGAAACAAGAAGAAATCGACGCACACGTTCCGGATGAATACTTGCGCACGTCCGTGGTTGTATGCCTTAATTAGCCGGCCGTATGCCTCAACTTTGTGCTACTCCGCCGTGCGAACCCTAGACGGCCGGCGCCTCCTTCGTCGCCGGCGCCTCTCCGGCGACCTTGACGTCGGCGCGGCACATGGGGCACGTCGCGTGGTCGCGCAGCCACCCGTCGACGCATGGCGCGTGGAACGCGTGCCCGCACGCCGGCAGCCGCCTCACGATGTCCCCGTCCCTCACGACGGCGATGCACACCGCGCACTGCTCCACCGCCGCCGTCGCGGGGGCGCCGCCCGACGACCCCTTCCTGTACTCGAACGCCGGGATCGCCTCGATGTCCTCCTGGCTGAGCCCTCCTCCCTCCGCCCCAGCCAGCGCCGCCGGCTGACGATCGGGGAGCACCGGCGGCGGCGCCGGCGCCGCGCCGAAGTAGTACCACGTGAACCAGGACGCGGCGGCGAGCAGCGCCGCCGCGGCGATGGACGCCCAGACGTAGCTGACGCACACGTAGAGCGCGACGACGACGCCGACGACCCCGAACCACAGCAGCGTCAGCCTCGAGCAGCGGTCCGAGCGCGCCGTGGCCGGGCCCCGCCGCACCAGGTTGATCTCCCATGCGCCATTGCTCCGGCGAGGGACGTCCATGGCTGGGCCACACACAAGCGTAGCTTAGCTAGCTGATTAATTAGTTAATTTCTCGGTGGCTAATTGTGGTTGGCCAGCTTGTGCATATGTACGCATATATAGTAGTGTTACTTTGGCAGTTTGGCTGGTTTATTTTACTTAATTTTGATTACAAATTGATTTGAATTTACCACGAAAGGAATGGAAAGAGATGGAATTTGGTGCTTGGTGAGGAAGTAACCAATCAAGTTGGGGAATTGTCATGTCAAAGAATGCAATAATTGTGGAGTACACAGCTAGGAGTTAGAGAATGCAGCCAGTTGACCAAGGTTTGTTTAAAGCATGTTGCATATTGTCAAGGAGTAATTAAGAGCAAGGCTAATAATACAGCCAACAAGCTGCTATAAGACTTTTTATAGTTTTTTCTTAGCCCACCCATATACTAGTTAGCTCTTCATCATTAATGCAGTACCAACATGTCACTCTCACGGAGTTTTTTGGTTTCTGTGCCCAAGCTGGCTACAAGCTAACAGCTTGCTTAGACTCTCTCTTATCCCCTCTCTTCTTCACATAAGCATATAGCCAGCTTATACCCTGCTGTTATACTTGCTCTAAGGGAGAAGAATTATGTTATTTTTGGCAGCAGCTCTCTGGTGGAGTGCACACCTGAACACGTATTTGACTCCCGTTAATAATACAGTCTCTACATATTTTTTATAAGACACCGTTGACGTTTGACTATTTGTCTTATTCAAAAAATTATATAATTATTGATTATTTTGTAATATTATGATTTATTATTATAAGAACTTTAAGTATGTCTTATAATTTTGTATATTTGGATATAAATTTTGAATAAGACGAACGGTCAAACGTGGAACTAAAAGTCAACGATATCATATAAAAAAAATATGGACGGAGTACATGCTAGAGTATATGCAAACTCGCTGGAGTAAGTATTATTATTGCAAAACGAGCACAGATAAGTTGGAGATCAACAAACCAGTTAAGTTTTGTCGAAGCAACCAAAATTCGTGTCAATGCTGTCGCTGCGACGACACCTAATAAGTCTTCCACCTTGTTCGACGCAATTCCCATGAGACGGAACTGGTAAATAATGGCGGCTGCGTTTATCTGTCCAGCTTATCCTCATGCTTATTATTTCTTTTTTTTAAGATTCATGCATATTATTTTTGTTCTTTTATACATATGTTTTTTAAACTACTAAAAATACAATATTTTTCAAAGGTGCTTTATATCGAAGCTTATCTTCTCACATCGTAGATTTTTAACTTTATAATAGTTAATTTCATTGTTTATAACATTAATAACTATTAACAAATTAGATAATCTGCCATCATAAAAATGAACGCAAACAAGTCTTGCATATGCTCGCCAGCCGTGGGAGGAGTCAGTCGCTCTCAGTACGTGGATAAGGCACTATTATGGACAAAATTTATTTATCGCCATGCAAAATTCATATAAGATCAGTGTTTGCAATTTGAGAACGAGTTTTGATAGCCAGTGCCCTGTGGTCTAAAAAATCGGCAACAGTGCAGTAACTGCTTCGCGACCGAGTATGTGAATTGTGAACGGCCTTCATCTTTTTTTTTCCTATACCTGTAAACCAAAGTTGAAATTTTAAAACATAAAACTAGAGTTGATTTTGAGGTTTTTATCGTTGAAAATTTTCCGGTCTTTACTTTCAATCATTTAGAACGCATGTATAAAAGTTTTATCCATAACCTATTTTTTAATTGTTAACAGTTCGTTCGCTTATAAAAGTGAAAACATGTGTCTGTCTTAAGTAACAAGCATGCAGAGTTGTTTCGGATTAGAATATAATGGGGCACGTTACATTGTAGATAATTTGAGTTGCTAGTTAGTTTTCCAGAGGAATCTAACTTCACAATCCCTGTATAACTGCCTGATGTCCTTTCACATGGAAATTCACCCTAGTCTGTTACTTTATTTCACGGATAGTCAACGGCGTCAAATATTATGTGATGGAGGGAATAAGACATAGCACTCAACACGTATTTGACTCGTCGTAATAATATCATGTAGTATGTCCAAACTAGCTGGAGCATGTATTGTTGCAAACAAACACAAAGTTATAAAGGGTTAATTAGATCAATGCCATTATAAATTTGTTAGTTTTGAAATATGCTATTACTATTCGACTAATTGTAAGGACGCCAATATAATTTCAGAATTATTCAAAATATGTCACTCCATACCATTTCAGTGTATCTTTTCTAAAAAAATAGATCATATTGCTCCTCTGCTGTTTACTGTTCTCTTGGATGTGCAAAGGGCAATTTGGTCAAAAATAGCATATGTGAAATAGTTCTAAAAATATAATGACATCCTTACGATTAATCAAATAATATTGACATATTTTAAAACTAGCAAATTTATAATAGCATGAATTTAATTAACCCTATATTAAAACACCCTAATAGATTGAAGCAACAAAAATTCGTGGCAATGCTATCGCTGTGACGATACGTACGTAATCCGTCTTCCACAACTTCGACCCAATTCCCATTAGACGGACCGCATTCGGAACTGGTAAGTAACGGTGCTTTGTACTCTAGTGCAGCTTATCCTCGAATCATTTTTTTTGGTTTTTGCACATATTTCTCAAACTACTTAACGGTACCATTTTTTGAAAAACATCTATATAGTAGTCCATGTTCTCACCTTAGTAGAATAGATTTTTAACTTTTTATAGTAGTTAATGTCATCATTCGTGCTATTAAATAGCTATCAAAATATCAAATGATCTTTAATCTTTATAAAAACACAACCATTGTCTTGCATGCTTGCTGGCCGTGGGGAGGAGTAATAGCCGCTCTCAGTGGATAAGGGAATGCATAATAGTTTAGACAACCGTTGTCTATTTGATTTGACACGTCAGATACAAACTCTAATATTTATAAATATTGCTTCGTGCGGACTCTATCTATTTTCTATCTACATTGTTTCTAGGCTCAATCGAACTCATCTTCTAATCTGACTCGTTTTCCATCAACCTTATCCGATTTCTTTTTCAGCCGATTAGTCCGATTGTCTCAATTCTTGTCCGATTCGGTTATTCTGTCTCGTTTTTCGCTCCAACGACTATTTCTAAATTCTGGCGTTAACACGAGTGAAATATCATTTCTTTATTTCAAATCATACCCTTCTAGCTTCTCTAAAAACTCAATGTAATTTTTATCTTTATTAGGGCCAAGATGTAAAACAGTGGAAGATATTTCTATTGTGAGTCCCGTGATTCTCTTGTCCTACTTGTTGAAAGTGAATGAGACTGTATAATCAAGTATTCTTTATTGATTGTTCATTGTACATATATATAAATGATATGGGGTAATTGCACAATATATAGATGATATGGGGTAACTGCATGGCAGTTCTCTGATCGTGGGCGCTGAGGCAGTTGCTTGCATGCAGTTGCTAGCACTTGGATGCTGATCATATTCTCAACAATCCCCCTTGATCAGTCAATCATCATAATACAATGATCTTGAATTCCTCGAAAAAACCCTGTGGGAAAAATTGAGGAAAATATATGCGAGACACCATAAAGAACTCCTGAAACCTATAAGGAAAAAGGAGAAATTCGTACGGTGTATATGATGTCTTTGATACCCCGTAAAAAACCTTGAGGAAAAAAATTGAGGGTAGACATAGATTTTGTATTATATTGCCTCATTAAAAATTATACGAGAAACCTTTATAAAGTAAAACTCATATAAGAAAGAGTACAATAGATGTTAGAAACATGTATATTTTCAAGGAGAAACTTCCCCTGATTCTTGCAAGTCTTTAAGTCTTCACATACCAATTCCATGAACACATTTGTGAAAAGAGGAGTATGGCAGAGACTTTGTAAATAAATCTGCAAGATTATCACAAGACTTTATTTGCAAGACATTTATCTCTACGCTTTGTTGAAGTTCATGAGGGTAAAATAGTTTTGGTGTAATATGCTTAGTGTAATTAGTTTTTATATAACCTGTTTGCATCTGAGCAACACAAGCAACAATGTCCTCGTAGACAATGGTTGGTGATCCAATGGGACCTGTTCCACATGATTGTTGTATGTGCTTTATCATTCTGCGTAGCCATACGCATTCATGTGAAGCCTCATATAATGATATGATTTCAGAATGATGGGTGGACATTGCTACTAGAGTCTATTTACTAGACTTCCATGATATAGCAGTACCTTCGTTTAAAAATACGTACCCTGTCTGTGATCTACCATGATGAGGATTAGATAGGTCGCTAGCATCAGTATATCCGATCAAAGTAGAATCTTGATTTTTCTTGAGGAAAAGTCTGAGATCCTTTGTGCCTTGGAGATATCGGAATATATCTTTAACTCTGTTCCAGTGATGTTTGGTAGGAGCTGCGCTATGTCTAGCTAGTAGATTGACTACAAATGCGATATTAGGCCTAGTGCAATTTGCAAGGTACATAAGCGCTCCAATAACACTGAGATATGGGAATTCTGGTCCCAATAACTCTTCTCCATCTTCCCTTGTTCTATATGGATCCGTATCTTTTTCTAAAGATCAAACAACCATAGGGGTCTTACATGGATACGCTTTGTCTATATTGAATTTTTCCAATATTTTTTGGATATAAGCAGACTGATGAATGAGAATTCCAGTGGGTAGATGTTCAAGTTGTAAGCCTAAACAAAATTTTGTTTGACCCAAATCTTTCATTTCATACTCCGTCTTTAGATGATTACACGCTTCATTTATATCTTCAATGTTGCCAATGATATTCAGATCATCAACGTAGACTGAGATAATGCAGAATCCAGTAGGAGATTTCTTTGTGAATACACATGGGCAATCATCATTATTAGAGTAACCCTTATGTACAAGGAACTCCTTTAGCCGGTTGTACCACATTCTTCTAGACTGTTTCAAGCCATATAAAGACTTGCTCAGTTTTACACAATACATGTTGCGATTTACGTTGCGATTCGGTATTGATATTCCATTAGGAACTTTCATGTATATATTCGAATCTAGTCACCCATAGAGATATGCTATCACTACATCCATCAACTGCATTGATAGATGATTTTGTACTGCCAATGATATTAGATATCGGAAGGTTATTCCACTCATTACTGGAGAATATGTTTCATTGAAATCGACGCCGGGTCTCTGCGTGAACCCTTGCGCTACTAGCCGTACTTTGTATCTCACCACCTCATTGTTCTCGTTCTGTTTTCGGACGAAAACCCATTTGAATCCCATTGGAAAGATTCTTGGAGGTGTTGGTATCACTGATGAAAATACCTCTCTTTTCTTAAGTGAGGCTAGTTCTGCTTGGATTGCTTTCTTCCATTGATCCTAATCTGAGCTTTTTTGACACTCTGCCATGGACTTAGGTTCTGGATCATTAAGAAGATTTTCTGCAACCGAAGCTGAAAAGTTTGTGTCGACAATCATAGTAATACGATTATGTGTTTCTCTAGAATTTGCATAGTTGATGGAAATGTCATGTCCCATTTGAGATTCCATATTATTTCCCAATGTGAGGGAATCAGGGTTTTGTGATGTTCCAGATTCTCTTATTGTGTGCACTTGAGAGCTAGATTGTGGAATTTATATTTCCATAGGGTGTATACAACCCTTCTGGTGTTTATTAATATTATGGATTGATTATCACTTATTGATTTTGAAGAATTTGTCTTCCTATGCCTTGGATCAGACTTCTTGTCTGATTTAGGGGTGCTTTCCTTTGACACTTATTTATCGTCGTTTCTTGCTTTGTAGTCGTGCTTCTCCCCCTCTTTCTTATAGTAGGGAGTTGAATTATTTTATTTGGTATTTCCACTCTTTTAGGCACATTCCGAGTAGGATTTAAGGATTTAGCGACACCTTTGTAATCAGTAAATGCATCGGGTAGGTTGTTTGCAGTATTTTGCAAATCTATGACTTTCTGAACTGGAAGTTCAGTTTCTCTTTTACGTGGATATGAGAATAAGATGGTTTTATCATCCCAATTGATTTCCTGGCTATTTGTATGGTACTTATATTCTCCCCCTAAAGTCGGGAAATGATCCTCATTAAATATGCAGTCTGCGTACCAGACTGTAAATAGATCCCCTGTTAGAGGTTCCAAATAATTTAATATCAACGGAGATTGATATCCCATATAGACCCCCATTTTTCTGTGATGGCCCATAGTTGTACGCTGCAGTGGTGAGATGTGTTCGTATACTGCGCACCCAAACTTACGCAGATGGGAAATACTTGGTGGATTTCCATGTACAAGTTGCAATAGGGAGTTGCTGTCATATGCAGTTGGTCGCAATTAGATTAGATTAGCAGCGTCTAGAACTGCATGACCCCAACACAAGGTTGGTAAATTGCAATTATGAAGCATTGGCCTTCCTATCATTTTGATCCTCTTGATTAATGATTCTGCCAAACCATTTTGTGTATGGACATATGGAACAGAATGTTTGTCACGCCTAGAAATTTACACCAAGTTTTGAACAATAGCATGCATTAATCTCGGTTCAGGAATCAGCCCGAGTACACACTATCACAAATTAATACATAGTTCCATGACTTAAAAACAAATAAAAATAATTATCTATCGAAATGCAGCGTAAAAGGAAACAAAGTAAACCATCTAATCTTCAGCTTCAGCTAGCGATGACGGCTCCACACCACAGGCATTCTCGACGGCGGACTGAACCTCACTTCAACCTTGGGAACAACCTTCTGACTGAAACTCTGGCACTTGCTCTAGTGAGGGAAAAATTAAGCAAAGCTGAGTACAAACCATCGTACTCAACAAGTAATACCCAAGAGGGGAGAATAATGAATGCAATACGATAGCAAGGATAGGCTAAAGTTAAATTGCACAAAAGTGGAAGATTTAGCAAAACAGTAGATAAAACAAACTGAAATAAAAGTAAAGTAAACATTTAAAATAATCATCCACTGTTTAACGTTACACCACGTTGCAACAGGCCCAAACCATTGTCGAACGTTACACCACGTAGTGACAGGGTTAACCCTCTGTCCAACGTTAAACCACGTTTTGCAACAGACCTGAACCACTGCTAACGTTACACCACGTTGACAGGGTCAAAACAGTTCCAAGTTCATCAAGTTATTAAAGGTTCACTAATCCCAGTGAATATGTCAGTTCGCCCAATAACCGCGGGCACGGCTATTTGAATAGTTTTACTTTGCAGAGGTGTACAACTTTACCCACAAAACATGGCTCCCAAGCATGTTACCATGCCCCAACGTATCACCACGATACCTCAGTATGGAAACCATGATAAGACCATTCACCTAAACTTCCCTAGACAATCGCACCATACTTTAGGTTTTGCCCCTCCTTTACACCAAGTCGGGCAGCCTCCTCTTGTGCCTAGATGAATCCGAAAGCAGCAGAGGCCATCGTTACACCACGGTGTCCCGTCCATACTCCATCACGCCCACCCTTGTCTCGGTACGTCGAACAGGGATAAGCTAGACTACAAATCTCACCATTACCCATTATGGCTTGTGGTTAGTACGTGTAAGACTTCCAGGGTTTTCCGAGAACAGGTCCTTAATTGCTATGGGCACGACTCTCAAAACCATGCACCCACAGACCACCATAAGTAATATTTTAGTTGTGTTTAATCCGCATCGGAAAATTAACCATGATCATAACCATTAAAGGTCTATCAAAGTCTAATCAATAATTAACAAATAATTGGTGAGCTAGTTGAACTAAGCATGGCTAAGCATTGACTAATCCTGATTCTAGTCAAATTAACCCTAGGATGACAATAATGATGAGTGAGAATCAACGGATATAGAGGTAATTGCCCAATAGATAAACAAAATAAATACCTTTGAATACAGTGCATGTTCAAATGTAAAGCAGGGAATTTTATAATAATAGATTCAATATGATCAAAGAAGGGTGTCACTTGCCTTGCTCAGACCCACGAGAAACTTCGGCGACGACTTCGAGAATGAACGGCACTGCGACGGGGTCAAGACCTACGACAAACAAGGCAAAACAAGCAAAAACAGACTATAAAACTACTGAAATAGAGAAAGAAACTATTTCTAAAGGATTCTTGACATTTTTCAGGATTTAATGAAACTTGAATGGGCCTAAACGGAGACTAGATGAATTAGTTATGAATTTTAGAAGATTAACTGTGTTTTTAAACTAAACAGAAAACCTTAATGATTTATTGCGCAATTAATTGGAGGGATGACGTCAGCACAGAAGAGAGAGGAGGCTGACGGCTGGGACCCACTGGCTAGTGACTCAATGGCGTGTTGGTGCACCGTGGACTAGGTCCACGGGTTGGCTCATGGGGGAGAAGTGATGCTGACATGTGGGGCACGCGTGTGAGTGGTAGAGAGGAGAGGAGGAGGGGCGGTGTCTGACGCGTGGACCCCACGGGTCAGAGAGAGAAAGGGAGAGAGGGGCGCTGGTGAGCGGGTCCCATCGGGCAGGGACACAGAACAAAGGGGGAGAGGAGACCTCTGGCCAAGCGGGCTTGGGCGGCGGGCGACGGTGGCGTTGGGGTGGCGGCACAAGTCGGCGGCAAACGACCGACAACAGCCGGCGGCAAAGGGGAGCGGCGCACGGCGAAGGCCGCCGGTGGGAATAACGACGGTCGGGCGGCGGCGACCGAACACGGCGCACGGCGTCGACGGCCGGGCAGCGCGCGCATGGAGGAAGAGGAGGGGATACAGCGGGGCGGCGGCGCGGCAAGGCGAGGGCGACAAAACGACGGCGTGACGGTGACGACGTTGGGCGGCGACCCGGTGGCGGTGGCGCGCGGCCCCTGGCGCCTGCCGATGGCACGGGGAGAACAACGACGGCAACGCACAGGCATGGCGATGCTCCGACGACGGTGGGGTCGCGTCGGCGACGACGAGGTGGGGTGATGGCCGGCGGAGGGGCGACGATGATGACCGGAGCGCGCACGCACGCGGTGACGGCGTCGGCTTGGCAGTGGCGCCCGGAGGGGAAGAAAGAGGGGAAAAAGGACGGCGGCGGTTGACCGGCGATGAGAACGACGACGACGAGTCAGCGTGGAGGAGGCGGAGGTGGCGACAGGGTTGCGCTGCATGAAGCAGCGGCGAGCGGCGGGATCGGGTGGCGGTGACAGCCGAGGGAGAGAGAGGTGGTCGCACGGGGACGGTGCACGACGACGGCGGCGACGGTGGAAATCGGTGTCGGTGGCGCGACGATGGAGGTTGCGGCGGTGGCAGAGGACTCACGGTGGTGATGCGTCGGCGAGTGGCGCGAGCGCGACGAGTGAGGGGGGTTGCTCATGGCGGCGAGCTGAGAGAGACAGAGGGAGGAGGAAGGGGAAGTAGAGCGGGAGCTCACCGAGCGGACGACGATGGCGGTGAGGGCGCGAGGACGATGACGCGCGTGCGGTGATTGGCATCCGGTGGCGCGAGGACAACAGCGCACGGGTGACGAGGGCGGCGCTCTGTGGCAGCGATTGGTGACGTCCCAAGGCGGCGGCGTCGGTGCTCGAGCGGCGACGGCGAGAGCCGGGCGCGAGTGAGGCGGAGAAGGGCGGCAGCGCGGGGAGGCGGAAGAGGGAGGCGGCATGGCCGATGGGGAGGTTAAGTAGGAGCGCGAGGCGGCGCTCGCGGGAAGTGCCGGGAGGTGGTTGGCGGTGGGTGCGGGAAAGGGGGCGGCACCGAGAGAAGCGGGGGTGGTGGTTACGCCGGGCGACGTATTCGGCGGTGACCGGCGCCAGGAAATCGGCGTCGGCCGTTGTACCGGCGCGGGCGGCGGGATGCAGCGGTAGCAACGGAGGGAGGCCGGTGGCGCGGCGGCGACGTTTGGCGAGGTGGCACGGCGACGCGGCGCAGTGAGGCAGAGGCGAAGCGTGTCGGTGACGCGGCGGACAAACTCGCGGGCGGGACGGCGGCAGCGATGGCGCGACGTGGCTACAGCGGAGAGTGGACGCGGCGTGGCCGATGGGTACACGGCAACGCGGGGCGGTGCGGCCGAGAGGGGGCGGAGGGGCGGTCGGGTTGCGATGGCAACGACGACGCAAGGCCATGGTGGTGAGGCGAGCGAGGGGCGGCCGGCGCGGCTTGGCGGCAAGCCATGGGCAGTGGCTAGAGGTTGGGGATGACAGGTGGGGCCTCAGGTCCCACCTGTCAAGGAGAGAGGAGAGAGGAGACCGGGGCGAGGAGATCCATACTCCAGTCGCGAGGGAGGTGGAATTGGGCCGTAGCTCAGCCCACGCGGGAGAGGGGTGGAGGCCAATGGGAGAGAGAGGGAGATGGGCCGGGAGGAGCTGGCTGGCAGGCCGGCGGAGGGAGTGGGCCGGCTGGCTGGGCCGGGAGGAGAGGGAAAAGGAGGAGTGGGCCGAAGAAGGCGATAAGGACTTCGAGCGCGGGTTGGGCGGCGGGTCGGGAAATTTTTGAACAGCACACGTATTCACAGGATAGAACCAAATCGTGCATGAATGATTCAGAATTAAAACGCGAACCTATGAACTGTTAGCGGAATAGCGACAGGATTTAACGACCCGTTAAATCGAGATTTAACGACTCGCTAAACAGGGATCTCATGACTTTAACGTAAAAACAATCTACGTGTACGAAATTGAATTTCATACTGTAGATCAATTTCACGCTAGCTAATTAGATTAGAAAATCTAGGCAATTACACGGTAGATAAATAATTGATTGATTCGCAAGAGTAAAATATATGCGAACCTGAGATTCGGTGGAGAAATTGGTGACGAATTGCTGTCGTTGCTCGCTGTTCGGCTTGGACATAACGGCGCAGTTGGCAGCAGGGGAGCAGCGGCTTGGCAGAGGCAAAAACCTGTGCGAAAATAGGGTTTCGCACGACTCCGGTGAAGCGACGGCTGCACGAGAGAGGCAGGAAGGTGGCTGCAGCTAGCAGCAGCAAGGGTGACGAATTTTTGTGGGGGATTGGCCGGCAGCTGCTTGCTGTTCGGCACGGGCAGAACAGGGACGACGCAAGGCAGCGATGGTTGGAGAGAGGCGATCGGCTCGACGGCGACGATCTGAACCGGCGCACAGGAAGATGGCGACGGCTAGGACTAGCGGCAGCAGAGCTTGGGCGCACGGGAGAGAAACGGGAGGGGAAAAAGATGAGACCCTAGGGGGTATTTATAGGGGAGCTAGAGATAAATCTAGTTATCCTTCTCCTATAAAAAGGAAATAGATAAAGTTTCAATGGGATAAAAAATGGAGTCCTAATTAATT
The DNA here is from genome assembly GCF_000231095.2 of Oryza brachyantha. Taxonomy (NCBI): domain Eukaryota; kingdom Viridiplantae; phylum Streptophyta; class Magnoliopsida; order Poales; family Poaceae; genus Oryza; species Oryza brachyantha. The sequence continues at coordinate 10,248,714 of NC_023174.2, read as the reverse complement.
GGAATTAGTTTAACTTGAGAGAGGGAGTTGGGGGCTGCTCACGGGCTGGCAGGTGGGACTTGTGCACACGCACTGAAGGGGGGTGGAAAGGTGGAGTACGACACAAAGGGGGAGGGGGTGGAGATCGTGCACACGGGGGAGAGGCAGAGGAGCTCGGCCAGGAAGGGGAAAAAAAGGAAAAGAGAAAAAGGAAGAAGAGGGGAAAAAGAAAAGAAAAAGGAAGGAGGAAAAAAAAAGGAAATTGCCTCGAATTTTGACGATTTTTATTAAGTTTATTTGAGCAAATTTTATTGACTGCAATGCAAATATAAATCATGTTAATAATTTAAAATGCTTTCGGGATATTTTAGAATATCCAAAAAGCTTCGAATTAAATTAAATTAATTGAACTGGGTTTTCTCTTGAACTTTAATTAACAAATTATTTTTAATGCATTATTTAATTAATTCTTAGCTAGGGTAAAACTCTGGGTGTGACAATGTTGCACTTGAATTCCTTGGGCCACACAATAATCATTGAAGGCTCTGGAAGAAAATTCGGCAGTGTTATCCATTCGAATTGTTTTGATCCTATGTTAAGGAAAACTTGCTTTCAACCGAATGATTTGAGCAATGAATTTGGCAAATGCATGGTTACGTGTTGACAACAGGTACACGTGAGACCATCATGTAGATGCGTCTATTAGAACCATGAAATACCTAAATGGTCCAGATAATGGTTGTATGGGGCCACATATATCTCCTTGAATGCATTCAAGAAATTTGAGTGGCTCCGTTTTGATCTTAAGAAAGGATGGTCTTATGATCAATTTTCCCGTTGCACATGCGGTGCATAAAAAATCTAAAGATTGCGAGAATTTGCCATTTTTAAGATTATGGCCAGTGGAATTGCTAATAATTTTCCTCATCATCCCTATGCCAGGATGTCCAAGTCGGTCATGCCAAATTTGGAATGCATTGACATTCTTGAAAATTACCTTATATGCAACATGTGATACGGGTTTTATGTGTGTATAGTACAATCCATACGGTACAGAAGGTATCTTCTCCAGAATTTCTGTGCCATATTTATTATTCTTAGTAATGAGAAGATATTCCTCATTGTTTTTGTCATGAGTTTTGACATTTAACCCATTGAGTCACATATCTCTAAAACTTAGTAGGGTACGGGTCCTCGGGATACAATAAAGCATCCTCGAACGTGATTTGTGTACCCATGGGAAGCATTATAGTAGCTCTTCCGGAGCCCACTATGATTGCATCGTGACCAGCCATTGTCAAAACATTTCCTATTCTCTTTGTGAGAGTTTGGAAATATTTCGTTTCCCTAAGTATAGAATTAGTGGTACAACTGTCCACTAGGCATAATTCTTCAGCCATGGGATTGACCCCCTGGTATCTATATGAATAAGAAGTATATATAAAAAACTCTTATCAAACATAAAGAATACATACAAAAAATATATTAATTAATTAAAGTACTGGTACAATATTACATCATCTTACAATACATAGGACGAGTACTATTATTCAATACAACACACAAATGGACTAAATAAATATCTATTTAATGGAGAGTAGGGATCCTAATTGAGGTCTCCAAACAGGTCGTCAGAAGCGAATTCGACAATTGTGTTCTTCGCGTCCATATAGTCTTCGACTGTCAGTGGAGGCTCATTGCTACTTGGTTTCTGTGGAACTTATGAGCAATCCACTCCATCTTGCATCTTAGGCTGGAGGTTGAAGTGTGCTTCAAATCCTGATGCTTCAGTCTTGCCTTTTCCAAGGAATTTTTGGTATAGATCAATCAAGTGCCTGGGAGTACGGCATTTCCTTGTGGAATGCTTGTAGCATCCACACTTGAGACATTTGTTCTCGCTTGGTGCATTGGAATTTCCTTTATGAGGAGCTGGCGCATTGGGCTTGCCCTTTTTGTTCTTGCCTTTGGGTTTTCCACCTTTGAAGTTCTTTTTATGGTTCTTAGGGCCATTGAACATATTTTTCCCTTACGCATTATTATGATGAACTTTAGACAAAGGAGCTGATGTAGTAAATCATGCTTCTGAGCTTCGTTGGTGATGAATCTTCATTGTGAGTTCATCATGCTTCTCAGCTTGTAGTAAATCATGTATAAGCTCAGGATAGGTGTCATAACCCTTCTTGCGGTATTGCTATTGCAAGATACTGTCTGATAGAAGCATAGAATTGATAGTTTTTTCTATCTTTTCTTCGTCAGACGACTCTTTCTTACAAAATCGTAATTTGGCAGAAACTTTATAAACAACATGATTATATTCACCTATGGACTTGAAGTCCTGAAGACGGAGATGGTTCCATTCATGGAGAGCTTCAGGGAAGATAATTGCCTTTTGTTGTTCATACCTTGTCTTTAGGGCTAGCCATAAGGTGCTAGGTTCATCCTCCAAAGCATACTCAGATTTGAGGTCATCTTGGATGTGATGCCTCATGACATATCCTTGGTACTTGGATTGATTAGTGAATGTCATTTCTTTGCTTGCTGGGGGAGTCAGGGCAAGCAACAATCCCTTTGGATGACAGACTTATCTTGACATCCAAAGCCAACGTAGGGTAATTGTGGTCATCCAATGCAAGTTCCTCAAACTCACGGGCCATTGAGCCTACATAGGAATAATTAAAATCTGTATGGTAGTGTTGTAGTAATAAGAAATGTAAATTTCTCGTAGTTCAATTATGTTTGAATTAGACCCATAGAGCCTAATTAAGGTGAACAAACATATTCTTGTAAGATGTATAAATCTCTATGAAAGAGAACAAATGTTTAATTCTACTTGAATTAGACCATAGGGTCTAATAAAGGTGAATAAACATATATTGCAAATTAATGCAATGTATATTAGTGATGTACTGTAATATGGTGTCATTTAATTCTTCTTGAATTAGACACGTAGAATCTAACTAAGGTGAATTAAATATCTACGCAAGAAATGTTCATCTCATTTGCAAAATTTGAAATAAATCAGTGTTGTGCTTGTTCATTTATTTAATTCTGCTTGAATTAAGTTAAGTAACTTAATTAAGGTGAATTAAATATGTGAGTCAAACGTGAAATATTTAAATTTCAATGTTAGACCATAATGAACAGTATATTATATTGTAGTGAAATGCACAGGAGTACATATACAATGGACATAATATGGTTTATAAATCCTAATACATATTTAGGAATTTAAGGTGCAACACTGAACTATTTCTTACACAAATACAGTAAAGTACTAGGACTAAACTGACTAGGGCTGAGGGGGGAAGAGGGTAAGTTATTCGGCACAGAAAACGTAGTAATAAACTAGTATATCATTAATTAATTATTAATTATTAAAAAAATATAAAATAGATTAATATGATTTTTTAAAACAACATTTCCTATAGAAAATTTTCGCAAAAAATACACCGTTTATCAGTTCGGGAAACGTGTGCGCGGAAAACGAAAACTCTTAGATATCTAGGCTGCCGAACGGGGCCTAGATACATCACATAGAGTAGAAATATTGTTAATAATTAAAATCCTAGGGACTTAATTAAAAAAATAGAAAAACCTGGGCTAAAGCCCAGGTGGCCTTGTGGCCCATGTGGTGCTGCACTAGGAGAGGAGGCAGCCCACGAGGCAGTAGCAAAAACCATCGCTCGTTGTGCTCCTCGACGCTGCCGCAGCGCCGATGCACGAGCGTCGTCGTCCCCTTCTGCTCCACCTCGCCTCCAAGCCATCGCCCCCTGCTGCTCCACCTCGCTTCCTCGCTGCTGCTGCTGCTGCACTACTTCTCCCCCTCCCTTTTCTAGATTTGGCCACGTCGCCGGTGAGGCGGCTGGGCCTAGATCTGGCGTCCCCCCTCGCCGCCGGCTGCGGTCAGCGGCAGTGCCGCTCCTCCTCATCGGAGGGGTGAATGCTGTTGTCCATGTGGCCGTTGGGGAGGAGGGAGCGCCTCGCCGTCGTCGACCACGCGCCTGGTTCGTGACCCGGTCGGCGCGACGATGTGTTGGCGAGGTGTGAGAGGCGGCGGAGTAGACGACCGCCGTTCAGAGCATGTGGTAATGGTGTGGTCATGGTGGCGTCCGCGGGGTCGGCGCAAAGGCTGGAGGTGGGGTCGGCCGGTGGTGGCGCTGCGTCGTCGTTAATGATGACCGTGAAGTCCTCCGACGAGGAGGACAGGCGTGGCGGCGTCCGTGCGTCCTCGTCCTCGAAGAGGTCAAGGATGTCATCGGCCGACGGCGATGGTGGAGGTTATGGCTCCGGCGGGTGGCGCTTAGCGATGTGGTGCCCTGGTGTTCCTCCTCGACCACCTGTGCTCATCCAAGCGGTTCGACGGGGTGGTGGAGTGGGAGATGGTGACGACTCGGCGGCCGCGCCCGGAGCCTCTTCCGGGTCCTCTTCTTCATCGCTGTTGGCAGCGACCGTGATGAAAAACGGGGCTGCACCCGTCCTGGCTGCCATTGTGGCCGGTATGGGCGGCGGTTCTGCCGTCGTTGATGAGGAGGCCATGGTCGACATCGTGGCCGTGGCAGTGAAGGAGGATACCCCAGATCCTCAGAGATTCGGGTACCCAAAGACGACGGGTTCTACCGGCAACGTGGGTGTCGGGAGTCGTCGAGCGGTGGTGTAGTCAGGCCTGGGGGTCATGGTCCAAAACCGTGGATGGCGCACCAGCGGTGAGGCATTGGCTCGCTGGTGGTTGCCGCAACCCGGCTAGGGCCAGCCCCTGGGTCTCCCTCTGGACGGCGGAGGATGCCAAGGTCCTAGACTACCTGGGCGCCACTGAAGTGGTGTTGGCGGTTGATGCCGTGCTCGTTCGTTCGCGGCGGCCATTCAAGACATTGCATCGACGACGGCCATGGGAGTGCAAACGATGGAAGAAGTATCGGCGGTAGACACCACGGAAGATGTAGCCGTGGTGGTGGTGGTTCCTGAAGATACGTCGATGGAAGTGGTTCCGGCGACCTCCAGTGCCCTGGAGGATGCGGAGGATGGTGAGAAGGATGGAAACGGTGAGTCCTGAAAACATACTGACCCCTTTTTTCTCCGGTGAGATCACTGTCTCTGGCGAGATCGCTAGGAACTGCTCTCTCTTCGCTCTCTTCTCTCAGTGCCAGTGCATGCGTGCGTAATAACGTGTTGAAAGTGAATGAAACTGTAGAATCAAGTATTATTTATTGATTGTTCACTCTACATATATATAGATGGTATGGGGTAACTGCATGGCAGTTCTCTGATCGTGGACGCGGAGGCAGTTGCTAGCGCTTGGATGCTGATCAGATTCTCAACACTACCCATGCCCGTCTCTCCCGTTTCAATATAGGCGAGGCGGCCAGCAAAAGACCAGTGCGACGTTCGGTGGCCGGCGCAGTCCAAGGTCCGACATGCGGCGTGGCTCAGCTTGAGCGGCACAGTGCAGGGTCCAGCGAGTGGCGCAGCTGAATAATGGCATCAGGGCCAGTGGGTAGCGGGGAGTCAGCGACCAGCGGCCACCACACGCGCGATGAGACAAGCTTCCTTTGTCGTAGCTGATTTTTCCCAGCCGCATCAAATTTTGCAGCGCTGTTGTCGGATGGAGGCGACGCGTACAACGGACGATGACCCATCTGCTGCTTCTTGGCGCACGAGCCTTGGCCTCTCGGAGCACAAGCCTCGGTCATCGTCTCATGAGACGACGGTTGTCATTTCCCTCTTCATTCAACACTGTCCATGTCCACATCAGTTCGCTTGCATGAATGTATAAAGACGGCATCCGTTTGTGCAATGTATGTGCCCTGAGGAACTATTGTTGACAAACTGATTTCTCGCCATGCAAAACTTACAAGCTTCTCTTAAGATCAGGGTTTGACATTTGAGAACGAATTTTGATGGTCAGGGCCCTGTTGTCTAAACAAATTGGCAGCATTGCAGTCGCTGCTTTCAAACCGAGGAGGTTAGCGGGATTCATTTTTTACCTTATGTTTATTCTTGTAAACAAAATTTTAAATTTTAAAACATAAATTTGAAATAATTTTAAGCTTTTTTTATCGTATTTTATTTATCAGTCTTTTGCTTTTATATTACTAAGAACACATGTGTAAGAGTTTTATCTATAACTTATTTTTTAATTGTTAATAATTTGTTCCACTAATGCTTAATTTCAACGTAACAATCGTTATTTCTAATTGTTAATAATTGGTTTCACTAATGCTTAATTTCACGGAAACAATCGTCTCCAACCTTGGAAATGGCTCGAACGACAGCGCAACAACTCTATGGCCACGTTGGCTTCAGCTTGAGGCAGGATTCTTCAAATGAAACAAAACACATATAATTTTCAAACTTTATATGAAAATTTTGTTCGATATTTCCAACCAAACTTTCTAAATTTACCACTCGATCTGGTTTCATAAAAAACAACTATAGCAACCGTTCTAATATATTTACATATATCAGCCAAATTTTGAGAACTATTTCTTCTAAATCTTTGTGAGAAACCAAGTAGGTCTGATGGTGGATTTGAATCCCGTATCATTACGTTAGTGGCATTATGGTCACTGGTATATGGCGCATCCTCCTATCCACCCATATGGCCGTGATGGTAATGTCACTATCGTAGCAGAGGACGTGAATACAATGGTGGTATTGCTAGGTGTGCCACACCTGTTAGATACTTGGTGCATTTTTAGGACTTAAGATCCATAAAACAGTCAGCTGTCTTCTGGAGTTCTCGGTGCTAAGTGTTCTTATGTGTAATTGTACCATTCTTCAAAAGGTATATTGAGATATCATCAATTTTGTTATCTCCAGATAATAAGAAACTGGGTACCAAAATTTTACACTTAAATTGTAATTCTGGAGATGATTTTTTCAATAACCATAAAATTGCCTGGGTTTCTCCCGTCCACAGGGCGCCTGGAATTTGAGTGTATATCTGGGCGCGTGAACTGCCGATCATCTCCAGTGTTTTGGTGGATTATACACAAGTTGTGGTTCAATCTTCAACTACAAAACAATTTAGTCTCACATGGTCATGATGGACTACAAGATTCACATTTAGTCTCATGCATTCTTGTTTCCAGAATTAGTTTATCAACTGATATTTCAACGAATTACCTTTGCTTTTCATACATTGATTTAATCAAATTCTAGCTAAATGGAACCAACGGAAAATTTGGCCAGATATTTTAGTACATGAGTTTGTAATTTGACCAATGTTAATTATGAATTCATGATTAAGAATTTCAGCAATCAATTTCCTTGATTATTTTCTGCCCAACGGAGAAATGATTAAGGGACTTTTCTGTTGTTAATGTGTAATTAATTTTACCAACGTAAATTAATTACATGCACATTTAACTTATAAATGTTACATTTTTTTCAGACTTTGGTCAGCTTGGAAGTTGAGCCACTTGATGGCTCAAATTACACTAAGTGGAAGAGCACCATGTTGCTCAACCTTGGTATGCTTGAGCTTGATTTGGCCATTAGAGAGGAGCCTCCTCAGGGGCCCTTGACCACGGTCAAAAATTACGCTGAGCTCAAGCGTCAGTATGATGAGAAATTAGCCGCGTGGGACAAATCCAACAGGATGTGTCTCATGTACATTAAGAGTAATATTTCTCCCGCCATTCTTAGGGGAATAGTGGACTTTAACAACATCGAACGTACATGGCTAATATTGAGGAGAACTTTAAAAGTTCTTCAATAAAAACGTATGTAAGTACAGTCATCATGAGAATGATGACTTCTTAGTACAATGGTAAGACTGGTGTTAGAAAGCACATCATGGAGATGACTGCTATGGCCCATGACCTCAAATCCATGGACATGGCTATTTCTGATGGCTTTTTAGTACACTCCATCATGAGTTCACTTCCTGAGGATTATGGTCCATTCAAGATTAATTATAAGACTCAGAAAGATAAATGGGCCATCGCTAAGTTGATTTCTGATTCTGTTGAGGAGGAAGAACGCCAGAAAGCGGAAAAAGATGAAAAAACAGGATCAGCTGAACCTCCTCAATAGTGCTGGAGGTGGTAAGAGAAAATTTCATCAAGGGAAGTCATCCAAGTCCCAAAAGAATTTTAAGAAGAAGAAACCTCATCCAACTCCCTCAAAGAACTCTCAGGGCACCATGAAAGGCAAGGCTCCAGCACCGCTAGTGTCTACTGGCCAATTTTTGTGCAAATTTTGCAAGCAGCCAGGGCATGCACAGAGAGATTGTGCAGGCTTCAAGGAATGGCTCATAAAAAATAGTAATGAGCTTATAGATTTTGTTTCTAATATTGATGAGTCATTTTATGTTGAATTTACCCATAATACTTGGTGGGTTGACTCAGGTGCCACTGTGCACGTTTCTAACTCATTACAGGGATTCCATACCGTGAGAACCCTAAGAAAGGGGGAGCGAATCCTAAGAGTGGCTGATTGAGCTCAGATTGAAGTTCGAGCAGTTGGGGAGCTTCATCTTCGACTTCTCAGTGGCTTTAGTCTTTACCTTTATGATGTTTTATATGCTCCCTCCATTAAGAGAAACTTAATTTCTGTGATGGTTTTGACAAACACTGGTTATGAGTATAATTTTGTCAAGAACAAATGCATTATTAAGTATGATAATAATGATATTGGTCTTGCCATCGTGCAAGACAAACTTTATCTGCTCTCTTTGGATGATGATGTATTGAATGCTTGTGATGATAAGATTAATGAGACGTCATCAAAATTGTGGCATTGTCGTTTATGCCACATTTCTAAGGGGAGAATGGACCGTCTCATTAAAGAAGAGATAATCCACCCTTTGAACTTTGATGACATGGATCGTTGCATAGATTGTATTAAGGGGAAATTCACTAAGACCACTAAGAAAGGTGCTACTAGAAGCACAAATCCCTTAGAAATAATTCACACTGATATATGTGGACCATTCCCAATAACATCTATTGACGGTTATGACTCGTTTATAACCTTCACCGATGATTTCTCCCGTTATGGCTACATTTTCCCCATCAAAGAAAAGTCTGATTCACTTGAGAAATTTAAAACCTTCAAAGCTGAAGTTGAAAATCAGCACAATGCGAAGATTAAAATAGTAAGATCAGATCGAGGGAGAGAATATTATGGGAGACACACTGCATATGGGCAAAGTCCTGGTCCATTTGCCCAATATCTTCAGCAGCATGGAATAATAGCTCAATATTCTATGCCTGGAGAACCACAACAGAATGGAGTGGCAGAGCGACATAACCGTACACTAATAGACATGGTGCGGAGTATGCTTAGCCATTCTACTCTGCCTGTGAACTTATGGATGGAAGCACTTAAAACTGCTGCCCACATACTTAATAGAGTTCCTAGTAAGTCGGTTCCTAAGACCCCTTATAAATTATGAACTGAGAGAAAACCGACATTAAAGTATTTGTGTGTGTGGGGTTGTGCTGCAGAAGATAAGATATTCAACCCACAACTAAAGAAATTAGACCCCAGAACAGTAAGCTGCTACTTTATTGGATATCCAGAAAGATCTAAGGGATACCGATTTTACTGTGCAAATCGTGGCACTAAGTTTGTGGAAACAAGACACGCTGTATTCTTAGAAAATAATGATGTCTGGGGAAATCTGCCAAGGGAAATTAATCTTGAGGAAATACGGTCTAACGTTCTACCAGAAATCCAAGAGAATAATATTCCCATTAGTATGGCACATCAAACTGTAATACAAGTACCTCATAATGAGACAACTGTAGTACATAATGAAGTGCCTATCAAACAGACAATGGCATCAGATGGAAACACTGGTGATACAACTTTTGTTGAGAATAATAATGATACTCAACACACATCTGAGTCACATCATGATGAAATTCCAAATGAAAATCCTGAACCGCCAGTGATTAATAATGAACAACCTAGAAGATCACAACGGGAAAGGAGAACTGTCATCCCAAGTTATTATGAGGTCTATTTAGGTGAAGACATTGGGAAGCTAGATGACCCAACCTCATTTAATGAAGCAATTAAGAGTGAATATTCATCCAAATGGCTTGAAGCTATGGAAGATGAATTAAAGTCTATGAGTTAGAATAAAGTATGGTACTTAGTAGAAATCCCTGATGGAGTCAAAGCAGTAGGTTGTAAGTGGGTCTACAAAACCAAAACTAACTCTAAAGGGAACATCGAAAGGTTTAAAGCAAGGCTCATTTAGAATTGCCATGGCGTTAGTTGCCCATTTTGATTTAGATCTTCATCAGATGGATGTAAAAACTGCATTCCTTAATGCAGACTTGCATGAAAATGTTTACATGACACAACGTGAGGGTTTTGTTGTGGAAGGCAAGGAACATTTGGCTTGCAGACTTAAGAAATCCATTTACGGACTAAAACAAGCGTCAAGACAATGGTATCTTAAGTTTGACGAGATCATTAAGAAATTTGGATTTAAGGAGAATGAGGTGGACAATTGCATTTACATTAAAACTAAGGGTGGAAAATTTGTTACTCTGGTACTTTATGTTGATGACATCTTATTGGTAAGCAGCGATAAGAATTTACTGCATGAAAAAAGGGATTTTTGTCATCAAATTTCGATATAAAAGATCTTGGTGAAGCCTCATATGTTTTGGGCGTTGAAATACACCGAGATAGGTCTAACGGAGTAGTTGGATTATCTCAGAATACGTACATAAATAAGGTACTTGAAAGATATAACATGAGTAAGTGTTCTGCCACACCTACCCCAATAGTTAAAGGGGGTAAGTTTAGATTATTCCAATGCCTGAGAAATAAGTTAGAATCAGATCAGATGAAATTGGTACCATATGCTTCAGCTGTCGGAAGCTTGATGTATGCTCAAGTCTGTATGCGTCCAGACTTAGCTTTTGTTACCGGAATGCTTGGCAGATTTCAGTCTAATCCAGGATTAGACCACTGGAAGGCTGTTAAGAAAGTCCTGCGTTATTTGCAAGGCACTAAGCATTACATGCTCACATATAGAAAATCTGATGAACTTAAAGTCTTAGGCTATTCAGATGCTGATTTTGCAGGGTGTGTGGACAGTAAGAAGTCCACATCAGGATATGTTTTCACCCTCGAAGAAGGAGCAATTTCATGGAAAAGCTCCAAACAATCTTTAACTGCATCGTCGATAATATAGGCAGAGTTTGTGGCATGTTATGAAGCTACAGGGCAAGCTGTGTGGCTTGACAGCATAGATAGACCACTAATGATATACTGTGATGATAAAGTTGCAGTATTCTTTTCGAGTAACACCAAGTCGAGTGGTGCTGCCAAACACATTGACATTAAGTATCATGTTGTGAAAGATAGAATCTAGGATCAAACCATTATAATCGAGCATTTAGCACTAAGTCAATGCTCGTGAATCCACTTACCAAAGGTCTGCCTCCCAACTTATTTCAAGAACATGTAGCCGCATGGGAATAAATGAATACCTTTGACTTAAAGATTCTGGATATAAGGGGCACTATTTCAAACAACTCCCATTAGAATAAGACCGAGATCTTTCAAAGTTAGATAGTGAACTATAGGTACCATTGTCTTGGCAGTGCATGACCTGTTGTCCTGATATGTTGCCTTAGTAAACTATTTTTCTAAAGAATTAACTCATTAGCCTCAAGATCAGGGGGAGAATGTTGGAAATAAATCTCTTGGCATGATTGAGTCATGCGTGCAATTACCATCCTTACACACGCGCGTAATCAGCGCGATTAATTTCCTTTTAGAACGCGCAATGATCGGCAGCGCTTATTTCTTTCCATATATGGGTTGCCCCCGGTCTCCTCAACGCAATATTAAAAGGGAGAGGCCGGCCGTGAAGTAATAAGATAGACTCTCACGTCTCCACCTCTCCCAAAACCCTAGAACATTCCCGATCACTCAGGGCGCTGGAGGAGCACCGAAGGGCTGTCCCAGGACTGTGTCGGTGGTCACCGGAAGGCCATCGCCATCTCGAACCCTAGCGCAAGAACACCTACACTAACCGTACGACTACTTCGTCTACGAGGACATCTACACCACCAATCGCTACAGAGGAAATCACCGTTATCGCCATGGCTTCGAACAACGGTCAGTAAGCACTAATGCTTCCGCATTAGGTGATCGATTAGGCTAAGCATTTAAATTTAAGTAGATTAGAAATCTACAGCTACCACAATCACCATAGTCCTACCAACTACTGACGAGTAGACCATCATCAGGCTATGACTTGGCGATGCGGAGATTTGCTGTCATCGTGTCGGTCTTCGTCCGTCAGAGGATAGGTGGGTCTGTCAGCCCCACTGTCCTTGCCTGGTCCCATCTGTCAGATGGTTAGTGGAGGGGGCGGCGCGCTTCCTTGCTAGGTCCCATCGATCAGTGTCCCATCTTAGAGGTGGGTGACCGTTCCAAGCAACAGGGCAACCGCCTTCCTCTCTCCTGCAGTTTGCCGGTCACATTAAATGCAACTGTGATGGAGTGTTGGTTGGCACCTGGCAAGGGTGTGGCATACCTACCCTGCCAGAGGTACCTGCCACTCTGCGGCTCTGCGGAAGGCGCCACCAGGATCGCTCGCGTGCCTGCCTGCATTAAGTGTGGGGAAGTCACACATCTTTTCCTGCCACGTGGGTAACGCACGCTCCCAGTCCTCTCCCATCGCATTGAATGCGAAGGTCGAATCTTAGGGGTGCACACTTCTTGACACGTGGATCTTGCAACAGTCCAGGGACACACTGGCGGCCCAACCCAGACCCCTTGTCCCGGCAGCTCCCCCAGGGATTTGTCGCAAGGGCGCGTGTCACTTGGGGACCGACCTCGTTCGTGGGGATTCTTGGGCCCACAGCTGCCACGCGCTACACTCGCAGCGGTACCTCGGGCTCATTTCACCGACATAAATCATACTTAAAGTTACTTTAGTAATAAACCAAATTATAATAAAATAGTCAATAATTATATATTTTTTTGAATAAGACGAAGTGTCAAACGTAGATAAAAAGTCAATGACGTAAAAAAATAGAAGGAGTTCATCTCGAGAAAGTTAAGAGCCACAACGTCAACGGGTGACACTATATCTCTGTCCAAACTGTCTGGACATCGGACGACCTGCAGCTTTGGAGTTTCCAATGCCTCCCCAACCTAAGGGTCGCACAGTTCTTATCTGGTTTGGCACTTCAGGCTGATGCAATAAACATCTGCGATGGTGCTTCCAGAGTGAGGAATGTTGGTCGCGAGCAACAACAAGAACGCAATGAGGTTTAGGTGCTGCCAACCTTTAACAGCTTGACAGCTTGTGAAGTCACGCTCACAGCATAACGATCGAAAACAGAGGAAACAGATGGACTGGAAAACAAGCAAAACATGTTTACTAACAATTCAACCCCTACATGTAAAACCATTTGTTGGTTTTTATTATTGGTTTGGAAAATTGGTAACGGACTTGTTCATGTGTAGTGTAACAAGCCTGGACTAGGTTATTAGTATACAAAATGGTTGTTTGGTCTATGTGTGTAAGTGATGTACGCAATCCTTGGTCAATGACGAGTACTAGGGCTATAAGGAAGAACGAAGGTCTCAAGCAGTTAGGAGACCACGTAACAAGATGAGGCGGACATCAGGTTCTTGAAAATTAATCTTGGTGAACGACGGAGGGAGTTGAGTTCGAGAACCATCAGAAAACCTGATGACAAGTCTGAATTCAATGTCACGTACGGTGCAACACCGCGTGGTGAAGACTTTACGAAAGAAATTTGGTTAAAAAAAAAGAGAAACAATAGGAACAGATGAGGGGACCAAAAGGAGCAAGGCCGGCCGAAAGCGACGGCCCACGGAGGGCGCGCGCTTGGAGGCTGGCGGCCCAGCGGACCGGACGACCAATCCAGTCAGACACGCGTGGGCAATGCCGTGGCCTGGCTGGATCTTATTCGACCTCCAATCAATTTGTGTTGGAAATAGTCTATAAAACGTCCCTCATCCTAAAGACGAGTTTTTTTTTATCTCTCAACCGGAATACCAGAAAAGATAATTCGTTAAAAAAGATAACTTAGCAGTTTGGACTCATTTTCACTGGTTTCACTGGTGTGACGTTCGGTGAGTCCCATATATCAGGATTTTTTATTTTTTTTCTCCTCCTCTCCGTTCATCTCCTATGTCTCTCTCGTTCCTCTCTTCTTTGCTTCTCCCGTCCTTATAGCCCGCGGGCTGGGGCGCGGTCAGTGGGCCTACGGGCGGCGGCGGGATTCTAGGGTCGATCTTGTTGTGCTAGTGATGTGCCAGTGGAACACGTTCATCTTGTTGGCCACCATGGCGTCGATCGTCCGGAGTATGTCGCGACGGGGAAGTACGTCCTCCCGGTGTCGAGCATCAGCCCGCGGTGCGGTACAGTGGCTGGTCCTCGACGCGCACGCCGACGGCGACCAGCAGTGTCCGCTCCCACCTGGCCCACCACGCCAGCGCGCTGCGAAAACGTCTCGAGCCCCCGCATGGCGCCCCACGCCGTGGCGGCGGTCACTGTGGCCGCGCCGGTGGGGAGGATCTCCAGCGCGGACGACACGTCCACGCCCTGCTGCAACCAAGGTTGCCAGCGGCGCGTGGCCTCCCCCTCAAGAAGACGCCCGCACCCGCCATCATCCATGCATCCATCCATCCATGCATGCATGCATGCAATGCAGATTGAATCTGATTGATTTGAAGAGAGATTAATTTGCATGCATGCATGCAATGACAGACTCGGAGCTAATAATCTTGAGCCTAAGATGGTGTTGATGTTTAGCTGTTTTTGATTTCGTCTTATGCACGTTGTAATAGCATGTAGTCTTGGTCTCCATTTGCATCGTAATGATCGGCCTGAGTTTGTTCAGAGATCGGTCAAGCAGTTAGCAGTATTTTCGGTTGTAGTGGCTGAGCTGGGTCTGGAGCGTGGGACGGCGTGTTCCGTCGTTGGATCCAGCGAAGTCGGTGTTTGCTATGCATGTGGTGCATGCATGTTGTCAGGGTCGGGAGGCTGCACGGTGGCGGCAGCGACGGCGGTGGTGACGACGCTGCTCTGGCTCGACAACCTCTTCGTCCCACCAGACGCCGTTAGGAAACGAAAGGCAAATAAAAAAACCCTCCTAAAGCAGGAGAAAAAATACCACGGGCGCCAGCCAGTAAAGTATCTTCACTATATCAAAATGAGGTTATAACGTCATACGACGGCTTATAAGAGTTATATATATATGGTGAAAGGGGCTCCGCGCCTGCAACCACAGGCATCCCCGAGCACATTCACCTCTACTTCGCTACGTCGAAGTTGGCCCTTCTACTAGGGATTTAAATCATAAACGTGTCGTCCTTGTCTCCGAAGACATCCTCCTTATCTGCCGCTACCTCCTCATCCTGGAGGAGCTCCTCGCCGCCACATCGCCGGGACCGCTGCCGCTAGGCAGGTCAAGCCAAAGATCGGTTGCCTGCGCCGTGAGAGAGGACTAAGAGAGGAGAGACCGGTTAATAAAGGGCGTGGAGAGAGAAAAAAAACAAAAAAAACTGACATGTGGGACCCACCGGACGCCACATCAGCAAAACCAGTTAAAAAATGAGTTAACACTGTCAATAGATCTTTTTTGAACGGATTATACGAATTTTAGGTGCACATTTATGATATTCCGGTTAAAGGGTGAAAAACACACGCGGCTTCAAGTTCAAGGGCTTTGGTGGACCTTTTCCATTTGTGTAACCTCAGGTGTGGCGTGCAGGTTTTACACTTTAAAGGCTGATTCACCTAGGATATTTCCAAGGGGTTTTCAGCTCGCCATTAGGCCTTGTTCTCTTCGGCTACGAATGACCGGGTCATGGACCAACCCCGTTTGATGAACCTGTCGTGGGAAGAATCAGGCCCATAGAAAAATGCATGTTCAGTTTAGCACGGCCGGGATTCTTGCCCAGCTCGTCCCGGCTATTTTCCCTCCTCCCGACCAAGAATAAAATATCTACTATTTAGACGTCGAAAAGATACCCTCGGCTCAGAGACGGTGTTGCGGCGCTTCAACATTGCCGACGAGAATGGCAAGGGCGATGCAACGGGATTGAGATCCCTTGCCGTCACTGCACCATGCATTTGTTACTGATATGTGGGCCCAGCGAACCCTAGGTCCACATGTCAATGACAAAGGTACGGTGACTTTGCAAAATAGCGCTGAGCTCTCTAGCGGCCGGCCCCCTCGGGTGACCACCTTCTTGCCGGTAGGATTCTCGCCGCCACTGTCTCCGCACTACTTTCCCCTCCATTCTCGCAGCCACGTTTTCTCCCTTTGTTCTAGTGATGCCGGGTCTAAAGATGAGCTTGTGTTTCTGTCTGACCTTTTGGCTAGCATTCGGCGTGAATTTGTCTTGGCATGGTGTACACCGAATTCTTGCTCTAACTAATACAAGAAGTGAACTACTCAATGAATTAATCCGCTCTTATTTATGTTGATGTTAGGAAATTGGACTTGATTTCAAGTCCCTGTATAAAATTGAAAAGTGTCTTGTCACTGTTGAACTGTTGATATATTTACTACAGTTTGATAAAGAGGGCATCATTAGTCTCACATTAACACCTCCACTCCTAGCATCGGTATGCAGTATTCCTTAGTACTGCATATTTCTTGTGCTAATTAACGAGTTCATGGTTGATGCCGTACAAAATTTGCTGAACAAAAATAGCAGTACTTCTTAGTACTCTATATTTATTGTGGAGTAGTTAAAGTGTTGTCATGCTCAATCAGTAGAGAAAAGCAGGTAGTAGAAGACAAGTATGTGCTAAACTGCTAGTTACTGAAGATCGACATGCATGGGGAATATAACCACGATTGCTTAATTTCTGAAACATTGTGGTCAAACCTCAGAAGAAAATGCATTACCTAGCTTGCTTTATGACTGGTTAAATATAGCTTGCTCGTTTAGTTCGATCAGATGAGTACCCAGAGAAATGCAAAAGGAGTAAGCTGAAGGTAGCTGGTTTGGTGCAGTCAGGATCTAAATGGACGAAGCCAAATCAAGAATGGATGAAGCTTAATATTGACGGTTCATTCGCAGATCGAGATAAGCGGGTAGGGATAGGAATGATCCTGCGTGATTCTTCTGGCATGCCGATCTTCACAGCTTGCCAATCCATTCATCAGAGTAGTTATGCTCTTGAGTTTGAAATTCTTGCCTTTAAGAAAGGAATTACCAAGGTCCTCCAATGGACCTTGTTTTTCTTGGTGGTGGAATCTGATTGTGTTATGGTGGTTAGCTTGATGACCTCTAGGGAGTTTGATAGATCGCAAGTAGCGTTTATAATTCAGGAAGCCAGATGCATCCTGGATGGAGACAGGAAAATAGTACTTCGGAAGATTAATCGCTCTCAGAATAAAGTGAGCCATGAGCTCACCAATTATGCTAGAACTCAGGATATTTTTATGTTTTGAAGCGACAACTCGTGTAACCTTATATCACAACTAGTGATGGAGGATATCGATCCTATTTAATATATTCCTGCTTCCCCTAAAAAAAGATGAATATCCAAATAATGCTGCTGGCATGGATAACGATGCAACCTGATTGTTTCAAAAATTTCTTGACACATACCTAGTTCAATAAGTTAATTGTATCATATTTTCATACATCTCAGTTTCTGTAGAAAAGTGAACATGTGTCTGTCTTATGGCCCAAGGTCTGACGCCCCAGCCCAAGCATGGCACAACACAATTAGTGTCAGGCTTATGCCAGCCTAGCCTGGCACATGGGCTGATGTCTTGGCACGACGGACCAGCCTGACATGGCCCAGTCTAATGAGTAGGAAGAAAAATAGTTAAGAGATCTAAAATAGACTTAATTCGACCATATAAGATTTAGTCCAAATTAAGAGAAAAGATATGTAAAATTATTTTAGCCATATGAGACATGGCCAGGCCAGAGAGAGAGGAGGAATATAGACTTTTATACCCATAAAGACATGGCCCAAAAAGATGATGCATGCAAAATTAGACTTATTTAGTGGAGAAGAACGATGGACTGCTGTGCCTTTGGGTGCCAACCCCGGCACGACCCGACCATTGGTACAGCCCGTGGGCAGGGTTGACCTAGCCAAACGGATTTCAGCATGGGCCTGATCGTACTTGGGCTCTGCTTGGGGGGCGCGGCCCATATGGCCATCTGTCGGAAGTAACAAGCATGCCGTGTTTCTTCACATGAAAATACAACGGAGTATGTTAAATTGTAGATAATTGAAGTTGCCAGTTAGTTCTCCAGAGGAATCCAACTTCACAATCCCCGTATAACTTTTGATGTTCTTTCACATGGGAATATTGTTTCTTGGATATTAGTAATCGTATGAAAATTCACATGAGAATTCACCATAGAGTGTTACTTTATTTCACATGAGAAAACTGGCTTATTATGCATATCATGAAGTCCCTGGCCTTCATGCCGCATTTGCGTCATGGGCCATCAGATTATGTCTTTCTTTCTTTTCACAAGATTTTATTTGTTCTGTTGAATGATTTCATGGTATTATGAGTGTGATTGTTTGGCTTTTTTGGAAAAAAAATATTATATTTGCAAAGGAAAGATAATTTATGAATAAAACTTATATATATATATATATATATTCTTAGCGATCGAAAAGCAAAGGCCAAAAAATAAATTACGATGAAAACCCCCGAAATCAATTCCAAATTTAAACTTCAAAATTCAAAATAAGGGTGTACGCTTTCATGAATACAAGGTACATATAGGTGCATATGGCTAGATGGCCATCAGAGCTATATCAATTCTTGGCATGATTGGAACTCCAATATTTTCTCCGAAAACATTGCTTGAGAGGAGTATTGGTGCAACAATACATATTTATCTTTCACGTCTTGGTAGGAGTGCAAACTCTATCTATAAATTTTACGGTGCTATCTTTTCACCTCTACTTATACTTATAAGATAAATTTTGAATTTTTAAACCTTAAATTTAGAATTAACTTTTAGGTTTTTTCATCATAATTTATTTTTCAGATATTGCTCCTAGATCACCAAGAACACATATAAAAGTTTGTTCACAAATTATTTTTATTAAATATGTTTGGCGACCACCCCCTCAACTTGTGCTCTGTCGTTGTGTATAAGACAAAGCACTAAATGAGGCCATGTCTAACCTTTTTCTGGGCTTCATGTTGCTAATGTATTTGTGTTTCTGCTCTCGTTGGTTAAGACTTGTCATTTTTCCGGTAACCTCAGGAAAAATGGTCACCAGAAAAGTTTATTTCCTAACGACTTAATACTATATGGTAGCATTTTCTTTGCCCCCATACTAAAATTTTGTCAGTTTTCCTATATTTTAAGTTCACAGCTATGTAATGTAATAATATGTCACTCACCCAAAAAGTAAGTGCAATTCTATATGATGAATTAATATATAATCCATGCCCAACCAAACAAGATTTTGGGCACACTGCGCATGGGATCAAGTAAAGGAGGAGATTATAAACCCCATAGGGATTCAAGGAGAATTTAGAGTATTTGATATTAAATTCGTTTGCCTTAACTTTTGTACCATCCAATTTGCACGTGCTCTATAGTATATCATTAAGACTGTTAATTAGTCTGTTTGGTACAGTACTTTCTCTATTTTTTATCTATTTAATATTTCTTAATTTCATTTAAACATTTGATTTATGGATATTTTTGCCCCTGGGCCCACCGGCCAGATAAAAAAGAAAAGATCGATCTTTCTCTCCACGCACAGGGGAGCCCACGCACCGTAGCAGCGTCCACGTCGTCGCCGCGTCTTCTCACAACGTCGTGGTCGCCACATCTTCTCGCAGATCAAGCCGTCGCCACGACGTTCTTCGTCGTCGCCCCACGCCGGCGAGCGGTCCACACCGACGTTCTTCAGGGTTCAGACAAATATACAATATTAAAATGTAACCCCTCTGATAAATTTCGTGTAACACCTTAAAAAAAGTCAATGTAGTGTTAGATCATCTGACTAATGCTGCCCAGTATTGAGGTGGTGTTTTGGAGAAGAGTTATTTTTAGTCTCTTGTCCTATCGAATATTTGGACGCTTATTATAAATAGTAAACGTAGACTATTAATAAAACCCATCTGGACTAAGTCGCGAGACGAATCTATTGAGCCTAATTAATCCATAATTAGCTTATACGATGCTACAGTAAACATGCTCTAATTATGGATTAATTAGGCTTAAAAATTTATCTCGCGAATTACCACTTATTTATGAAATTAGTTTTTTTATTAGTCTACGTTTAATACTTCAAATTAGTGTTCAAACATCCGATGTGACATAGGGCTAAAAAGTTTAGCCCTATCTAAACAACCCCTGAGAGCCCAGATACCATCTCGTCTCATCTTATCCTATAGTGCACCAACACAAAAGACTTATGACTCATGGAACAAATTCGATGGACATAATCATCCGCATGAAATGAACGGCTCAGATCATATATAGAATTGATACCATTTACTTTCTACTTTTACCTTAGTCCGCAGATTGTGCATCCATGTAAATCCGCAGATCACGCATGCAACCGAACGGCTCAGCATGCAGAATTGCAGATTAATTGTCGTGCATGGTGACTAACTAAAATGGAGCCATCAATCTATCGGCGCATGCATGGCATCCATCCGATGCAGGCAATTAGCGATCATACATGGATATTTTTTGAAAAAAGTAATAAGTAAAAGTCATAAAGAGATAATCAATTATATATTATATATATCAACACGAATAATCATCAGTAGACCCCAAATCAATGGTGTTAAATAAAAAATAAACCAGATATTAATTTAAAAATATATAATATATACATTTAAAATTTTAATATCCATTCGGGTTGACAAATAGGGAATAATGAGAGTTATTTTGCATACGGTGGTATTTGTAATACCCCTCATTATTTTTATATCCCAGCGCTGAATTTTAAATCCTTATTTAATCATTCATCTTTTTCAATCTTTTATGAGTATTATACGACATTCCCTTTACTAATAATGAATCAAATTAAATAAATAATTTTAATATGTATATATATCAACACGAATAGTCAACCATAGACCTCTAAATCAACCGCGTCAAATAAAAATAGACCAGGTTGGTAGTATTTGTAATACTCACTCGGTATTTTTATATGTTTATATCAACACGAATGAATCACTGTGTCAAATAAAAAAGGACGAGTATAAAATAAATTGTATAATATAAACGTACATATATTATTTAAATTACAAATATTTGTGTATTTAGATTGACTTATAGGTAATCGCGAGAGCTATTTTTACATAGTAGTATTTGCACTACTCCATCCGGTTTTTTAGACGCTGTTAAATTTTGGTCTTTGGTTGACTGTTTGTATGTTTTAAATTTTATTGTAAATATATAATATCATAAGTAATAGAATAAATAAACAAATTGTTTAAGTCAAAATTAAATTATTTATTTAATATATATACACATGTATCATCTAAAATACCCTACCCTACCGTGCATCAACTGGTGTGACTCATAACTCATTGTCTCACGAGACAAATCCAAGTATCCAGAATTTTATATATATATATATATATATATTTTATATATATATATATACACACGCGTAAGATTTATGACTAATTATATATATGATTTTTTTTATTTTGTTAGATTGTGATTAAAAAACGTTGTTCACTGGGTTGACTAATTGTTTTTATGAATTAGAAGATAGATCTCAATTGCATTATATCAAGGACCGATGCGTATGTCTTTAAAAAGATTTCTATTTAATATATCTTTAGTATAGACATGCCTTAATAGCATGGTAGAGGGTACACACGACCATAAAATTTATTTGGTTGAATATGATTATGGATAGATATAATTATGCAATGTCTGAAACATAAACTTTATTTCAATCCTTCAATTTTTATTATCAAATATCACCATACGTTAGCACATGTACGTCTGATATATGACTTGAATCGAATTAATGTGCAATTAATTTAAATAACAAAATTGAATAATATATGTACAAAAATATTATGACACCATAGCGTTAGCACGGGTATTTTGCTAGTGGTATTCTATTGTGTGGACAGAAAGATCGATTCAAGCTATTCGATCCTTTCTTTTTTTATCTGCCCGGTGGGCCCAGGGGCAAAAATATCCATGAATCTAAAAAATAGTATAAATAAAATTAGGAAATGTTAAATAGATGAAAAATAAAGAAAATGATACCAAGTAGACTAATTAATAATCTTAATGATATATTATAGAGTACACGCAAATTGGGTGGTAAAAAAGTTAAAGTCAAACGAATTTAATGGTAAATACTATAAATTCTCGGGATTCAAGTGACAGGAAGCGATCCACTGGAACCCCTTTCGGAAACAATTTCCACACAACTGAACAAGGTCTTGGCTATAAATAGAAGGTGAGAGGTTAGGGTCTGAGAGAAACTGTAGGAGTACGTTGAGAAAAGAGAAGAGTTGGAGAGATTTGAGAGGTAATTTTTTAAGGAAAATAAGACGTAGGAGAGTTGTGAGTTATCTTTTGAAGCCCCGAGAGGGATTTTTATAAGCATATTCAATGAATGAAATATCATTTTTGTCAATTAAATTATGCAATTTAAATAGTCCATTTAAATTCAATAATTATTCCAATATTTAAATTCTGTAATTTAAATTTCGCAATTAAATTCAACGCTTCCCCTCCTTGTACTTGCAATAGTACCTTTGAGTTTGTCTCCTACGTCCCATTATTTTGGATCGTGTTCTTGCCTTAAGGTGAAAAGAGAGTCGATCCTTATTGCCTTTATTTGGTGAAAGGTTGAAGCCTCTACAAGAGCAAGGTTATTTGTCTCTTTTATTTGGAGTTTTGATCTTCATAATAGACATCCATGACCATGATTAATGTTTTGAATCATCTATTGGAAGATGCCAATAATTCACTCTTGATCACTTTGTGATTTAGCTCTTCCTACATCACTAAGATCGTTGATCGTATTTTTGGTGGTCGTCTTCTCAGAACTTATGGTAGACATTGATGACTAGTGATGGAGCTTAATACCCTTTACATAGAGATGTCCATAATATATGAGATCTAGGGAGTTAACCGATCTATATCAAAGCTAGCTTCACAATAGCTAAGAAATTTTTAAACTAGATCAAGTGGTGGTTTTGGCAGGTATTCTCGTAGGATAAAAGGTAAATTGCTATATTAATCCCATTCTATAGGACATTTTGGTACTAAATATTGTGTGAGCTACTGTCCTCAGTGCCTATATAATCCGGTCATGTAATTGTTGGTTGATTTATCGGTTAGCCGATATTTAGGAAAGGATATAACCACCGTAATCCTATGCGTAATCCATCTCTAACTCTGAAATTCGTAACCCTTATGGGCTGTAACTGCGATCGGTGGTTACGGGTCAGAATCGGATTAGGAAAAGCCCCCGAGGCCCACCAGTGCTATATAAAAGAAGAGGAGCCCACGGGGACGCTCGTGTCGCTTATTCTCAAAAACCAGAAATTCGAAATCAAGCTCTCCCGATCAGAGAAGCGCTGGAAGGGTTTCGTGCGGCGATTCCAAGGCAGTGCCGTTGGAGACCCGAAGGTCGGAGATTCAAATCAGATCACCGGCGAACTAATCTTGCCGGAGACGAAGGAAAGAAGACGGAATTGAAGAAAAGACAAGGGAATCAGATGGCTTCGCCTGCAGGTTATTTAGTTTTCCGCATTTGAAGTAATCGGTGATCACGTGCTGATTAGGGTTTAAATTCGTAATCTATTGTTTATGATTGAGTTGAATTATCTAACATTGTGGTATCAGAGCAATCCTAATCGGATTTGATCCCATCACTGATTGATTATGAATCAATTGATTGTTTTTCGGCCTGTTAATTAATCTAATCGGTGAAGGATTCGAGTTAGCTGCATACACTGTTGTTGATTCGAATTCCAAACCGAGAAATCAAAACCTCAAACCCTAGATCAAATTACAGTCAACCAATCTATTCGATTCGGCTTCGGATTGAAGAAAGCTCACCGGAGCAATGCCGGTCGTCGCCATCGCCGTCGGGTGGGCTTCGCCCATCCGTGCGTGCGCCGGTGCCGCCGCTATTTGCGCCGGGGATCGGGCGCCATCCACCGCCGCCGCCGCCGAGCGGGCTCCGACCCGTGCATGGCACGCGCGCGTGCGTGGTTGCCGCGCGCCGGCGCAAGGGCGCCGCCGCCTCCGCTCTCCTCCTCCGGCCACGCCGGCTCCGCCGCACGTGCGCCGTCACCGTCGCCGGACCTCCATACCGACGGGAAACGGCCGGCTTGGGCTCCGCCGCCTTCGGGCGAGCTCGCCCCCCAGCCGGTGGGTGATGGTCCGCGCTTCCGGCGCGCGTCCTCTCCGCTGGTTCGCCGCGCCGACGCCTCCGCTCTCCTCCTCCGGCCACGCCGGCTCCGCCGCACGTGCGCCGTCACCGTCGCCGGACCTCCGTACCGACGGGAAACGGCCGGCTTGGGCGCCGCTGCCTTCGGGCGCGTTCGCCCCCCCAGCCGACGGGCGACGGGCGTGCGCCCTCCCCGCCGGACCGCCGCCGCCATCCAGCGCCGGGCGCTCGCCGCCCGCCGCCAGAGAAAGAGGAGAGAGAGAGGAGTTCGAAGAGTAAAAAAAAAAACGGCTAGGGTTAGGGTTTCGGTCGCGGGTTTTGATCTCGTCGCACCAAATCCTGGCCGTCCGATCAGATCGGACGGCCACGGGCCGAGCACCCTTATTCCTGGGCCGCCGCCATCATAAGGGCCGTCGGCGCTCATGGGCCGACTCGGCCGTGTGGGCCGGTGCCCTACGCGTGCGCTGTCTAATGGGCCGGCCTCTCGTGGGCCGGCCCGATAAATGGACAGGCCAAAAAAAAATTGATAAAATATATTTTATTGCTCAGAAAATTATTTCTAGTCAAATGGAACCAACGGGAAGTTTGCTAGAAAGAATTTATGATGTGAAGTTATTTATTGACCAACGTTATTTATGATTTCATGTCAATTTAAATTTGATTAATTCTTCCTTGATTATTTCTGCCCAACGGTGATATAATTAAGGATTTATTTTATTTTTCTAAGTCTTTTCTGCCCAACGGTGATTAGATTTGGAGAAGTATTATACACATATTATTTTATTTTGATCAAATGTTTTATAGTGTAAATTGTCATCTGCAGCTTTGTCACAGCTCAAAAGGATTGAGCCACTTGATGGGGCTAATTATGCTGAATGGAAAAACAACATGCTCCTGAATTTGGGGCTGTTGGAAAATGATCTCGCACTTAGAGAGGATCCACCCGTGGAGCCAAAATTAGCTGACTTCATTGATGAGAATGATGAGGAATACACTAATCTCAAGTGGGCTTACGATGAAAAGTGGCCCGCTTGGGAGAAATCAAACAGAGTGTCCCTAATGTACATCAAGAGCAACATCTCTCCTTCTATTATAGGGGGGATTGCTGACTCTGACAATGTTAAGACGTACCTGGCAAACATTGAATCGAACTACAAGGCGTGTACCAAAACCTATGCCAGTACTCTTATCATGAAAATGGGCTCTTCTGTCTATGATGGAAAGAAAGGCATCCGACAACACATCATGGAAATGTCACACATGGCTCATCAACTAAAAACGATGGACATGGAAATTTCGGAAGCCTATCTTGTCCATTTCATCCTGAACTCTCTAAACTCTGATTATGATCCGTTCAAAATTCACTACAATACTCAAAGAGAAAAGTGGACCATTTCAGAGCTTATCTCTCATGCAGTGGAAGAGGAAGAGCGTCAAAAGGCCAAAAGGCAGAAACACATTGACCAGCTCAACCTCGTCAACTCTAAGGGCAAGAGGAAGTTCCATCAAGGAGAAGCCTCTGGATCAAAGAAAAAGGGCAAGCCACCTCATCCTCCGAAACAAGGAGGGAGTAAGGTTGCGCAATCAACTGCTCAACCTTCAGCTGGGCCGAAATTCAAGAATCCTCACTGCACTTTCTGTGACAGTGATGGACATTGGCACAAAGACTGCCCCCGCTTCAAGGAGTGGTTGGCCCGTAAAGGTATAAATGAAATTAATGAAATTTCCAACGTTAATGAATCCCTATATATTGAGTTTTCCCGGAATTCTTGGTGGGTTGACTCAGGTGCCACCGTGCATGTTACTAATTCATTGCAGGGATTGAATGGCGTCCAGACGCTAAGAAAAGGGGAGCACATCCTAAGAGTAGCTGATGGAGCAGAGATTGAAGTGGAGGCTGTTGGAGACCTCGCACTCAAGCTTCCCAGTGGCTACAATTTAATACTTAATAATGTCTTAGTTGCTCCTTCCGTTAAAAGAAATCTTATTTCAGTCAGAGTCCTAGCAGAGTCAGGATATGACTGTTATTTTTCCAAGAGAACTTGTTACATTAAGCATCTAAATAAAGTAATTGGTCTTGCCTTCGTGCGAGACAAACTCTACTTGCTCTCTTTGGATCATACTGTGATGAATGTCATAAATGCCTGCAATGATAAAAATGAGACTTTATCGAAATTGTGGCACTGTCGCTTAGGCCACATTTCTAGGGGGAGAATCGAACGTCTCATTAAAGAAGAATTATTACTCCCCTTAGATTTTTCTGACGCTGATCATTGCATAGATTGCGTTAAAGGAAAATTTGCTAAATCAATTAAGAAAGGAGCCACTAGTAGCACGAGTCCACTAGAAATAATTCACACTGATATTTGTGGACCGTTCCCAGTGACATCTATAGATGGTTTTGATTCATTCATTACATTTACGGATGATTACTCCCGTTATGGATATATTTACCCCATAAGCGATCGTTCTGAATCTCTCGAAAAATTCAAAATATTCAAAGCAGAAGTTGAAAACCAGCATAACGCGAAAATTAAAATAGTGAGATCAGACCGTGGTGGTGAGTACTATGGGAAACATGCTCCATTTGGGCAAAGTCCTGGTCCATTTGCTCAATATCTTCAGATTCATGGGATTATTGCACAATATTCCATGCCTGGGGAGCCTCAACAAAATGGAGTGGCAGAAAGACGCAACCGCACACTCATGGAAATGGTGCGGAGCATGCTTAGTCACTCCAACTTATCAAATAAATTATGGATTGAGGCATTAAAAACGGCTGCACACATACTAAACAGAGTTCCAAGCAAGTCCGTGCTGAAAACTCCGTATGAACTGTGGACCGGAAGAAAACCGACATTAAATTATTTGAAAGTATGGGGCTGCCATGCAGAAGCAAAATTATTCAACCCCCAATTAAAGAAACTAGACCCCAAGACTGTGAGCTGTCATTTTATCGGTTACCCGTCACATTCTAAGGGATATCGATTTTACTGTCCAGACCGTGTCACTAAATTTGTAGAAACCAGACACGCTGTCTTCATGGAAAATTATGAAATGGGGAGCTCACAGGAAAGGGAAATTAATCTTGAGGAAATTCGGGTGAGTGTTTCTTCTCCTCCGGAAATCCAAGAGAATAATGTCCCTATTTTTCATAATGTACCACAAACTGTAGTTCCCACAGTTGGCGCTACGGCTACTGCTGAGGAAAATATTGAAACCCATGAAAATAATGAGCCTCAACAGAGTCCTGTGATACATAATGAAGAAGAAATTCCGCAACCTGATCCTGAACCGTCTGTGGTCAATAATGAAAATCAAGAATTAAGACGATCACAACGGAACAGGAGATCTGCAATCCCTGATTATTATGAAATTTACATGGGAGAAGATATTGGGAAGGTAGACGACCCCACCTCATTTAAAGAAGCCATAAGCAGTAAAAATTCATCCAAGTGGGTTCAAGCCATGGAAGATGAACTCAAATCAATGAGCCAAAATAAAGTGTGGGATCTAGTAGAAATTCCTAAAGGAGTAAAAACAGTAGGCTGCAAATGGGTCTACAAAACTAAATTGGACTCCAAAGGAAATATCGAACGATTCAAAGCAAGGCTTGTGGCAAAGGGTTTTTCGCAGAAAGAAGGAATTGATTACAATGAAACATTCTCTCCTGTCTCTAAGAAAGACTCATTTAGAATTGTCATGGCGCTAGTGGCACATTATGATTTAGAACTCCATCAAATGGATGTGAAAACAGCATTTCTAAATGGCGACTTAAATGAAAATGTTTACATGGCTCAACCGGAAGGTTTTGTTGTGGAAAGAAAGAGCCATATGGGATGTAAACTTAAGAAATCCATCTATGGACTTAAACAGGCGTCAAGGCAATGGAACCTTAAGTTCGATGAAATTATCAAGAAGTTCGGATTTAAGGAAAATAAGGTGGACAACTGCATTTATACCAAAATTAAAGGTGGGAAATTCATTATACTAGTACTCTATGTAGATGACATTTTATTAGCAAGCAGTGACAAGAATCTGCTGCGAGAAACCAAGGAATTTTTGTCATCGAAATTTGATATGAAAGATCTCGGTGATGCGTCATACGTTTTGGGTATTGAGATTCACCGAGACAGGTCCAAAGGGGTGCTAGGTTTATCACAGAAATCATATATTTCCAGAGTATTGGAAAGATATAATATGAGCAAATGCTCGACATCACCTGCTCCAATTATGAAAGGGGACAAGTTTGGTTCATTCCAAAGTCCAAGAAATGAATTGGAAGAAAAAGAAATGACTAAGGTACCATATGCTTCAGCTGTCGGAAGCTTGATGTATGCTCAAATTTGTACACGACCAGACTTGGCGTTTGTAACCGGTATGCTTGGCAGATATCTGTCTAAACCAGGTATGGACCACTGGAAGGCAGTAAAGAAAGTATTGCGTTATTTGCAAGAAACTAAACATTACATGCTCACATACAGAAAATCTGATAAGCTTGAAGTTATAGGCTATTCGGATGCTGACTTCGCAGGGTGTTTAGATACCAAGAAATCTACTTCTGGGTATATATTCACTCTTGGGAGGGAGCCATTTCATGGAAAAGTACTAAACAAACACTGACTGCATCGTCGACAATGCAGGCAGAATTTGTGGCACGTTATCACGCAACGGGGCAGGCTGTATGGCTTAAAAATTTTATCCCGGGATTACAAGTGGTTGACAGCATTAAAAGACCACTGACGATATACTGCGACAATGAGGCCGCAGTGTTCTATACGAGTAACAACAAGTCAAGTGAAGCTGCCAAACACATCGACATTAAATACCATGTTGTGAAAGATAGAGTACAGGATCAAACAATCAAAATTGAATACATAAACACTAAATCAATGCTTGCGGATCCGTTAACTAAAGGCTTACCTCCTAACTTGTTCAAAGAACATGTGGCCAACATGGGATTGTGTAATGACCTTGAATAAAGATCCTGGAAACCGGGGCAATTAAGTTCAATCAACACCCGCTTAATTAATCAAGGGTTTATTCGTATGATATTGTGAACTATAAGTCTTGTCGTCTCAATGATGCGAAATGTTGTTGTGACACATTGCTTTAGGGAGCTGTATTGTATGATGGACTCGTAATTAACCTCTAAATCAAGGGGAGAATGTTGGTTGATTTATCGGTTAGCCGATATTTAGGAAAGGATATAACCACCGTAATCCTATCCGTAATCCATCTCTAACTCTGAAATTCGTAACCCTTATGGGCTGTAACTGCGATCGGTGGTTACGGGTCAGAATCGGATTAGGAAAAGCCCCCGAGGCCCACCAGTGCTATATAAAAGAAGAGGAGCCCACGGGGACGCTCGTGTCGCTTATTCTCAAAAACCAGAAATTCGAAATCAAGCTCTCCCGATCAGAGAAGCGCTGGAAGGGTTTCGTGCGGCGATTCCAGGGCAGTGCCGTTGGAGACCCGAAGGTCGGAGATTCAAATCAGATCACCGGCGAACTAATCTTGCCGGAGACGAAGGAAAGAAGACGGAATTGAAGAAAAGACAAGAAGGGAATCAGATGGCTTCGCCTGCAGGTTATTTAGTTTTCCGCATTTGAAGTAATCGGTGATCACGTGCTGATTAGGGTTTAAATTCGTAATCTATTGTTTATGATTGAGTTGAATTATCTAACAGTAATTCCTAGAATCTCACACCAGCAGAACTAATGAACTTGACATCAATTATTGGTCCAGCAATGCTAACGAACTCGATATCAATTATTGGTCCATAATGTTGGTGAGAAAACCAGCGATTCAAGCGACACCGGTGTCTCACAGCTTCTGAAGTAAGAACAAACACATGGAGCCTTAAGGACTGAAGATACCTGATGCTGACAGAAGTCTTTTATTATTCTCAATATCGAGGATTCCAGACTGCTGCTAAATGCTCTTAATTAGATCATCTCGTCCATTATGCCATTGGCAGTGACTATTTGTTGTTACCAAGAGGCTGGTACAAGAGCAAGGATGCTGAAATCCACTGCAAAACAAATTAGTGTCACGAGGTCATGATGGATAGCAAAATCCAACAATGCATTGGTCTACTACTAAACTGTCCCATATTCCCATATTTAAAACTATGTTTCGACCGCACATTACCTGCAGAGCGTGTGGTAGCAACAACAGGAGTTGGTCCAACCTCAAAGTTTGCCAACCTCTCCTGAACAGGGAGGATCTGTAGCTTCATTAGTTCAGTCCCCAATGCCTCCAAACCCTAACTCACACACAACACTTATTTGTACTTCTGTGTGCTTCTATCTCCCTCTCTCTCATCTTTAGTTCTCTTCAGCACACCTTTGAAGTTAGAGTTTTATATATGTTTGTGCCTCCAACATATTTGCATTATTGCAACGACTGTTGGGTGTTGTATTGAATTCACGTGATTTGATCTTGTCATATCATGCACGCACTTATTTGCTAGAGTAACATGCATGTTGTGTGGCTCAGAAACTTCAATTTGCTTGCAATAGAATTAATGAAAAGGTGGAGTGTATATGCATGGTGATCAAACGATCGATACAATAAATGGCCTAGTGCCAGTCCTGCGTATAATTTATTCATTGCCATTAAACAGAACTGTTTTTACACAAATTCTTCAAAACAAAGGGATTACATCACCAAATAAAGGATCCACACATAAAGGAGTCTGATCATCATCATATACATGGTACCTTTAGTTGTCATCAGTCACCTACTGAAGCTGACGCATCTTATCAGGATATTGATCCCGGGGTCAACAACATTGGCCTGTCCACACTTCTTTCAATCTTGATCGGTTACTATGGTGGTCATCTTTTAGTTTTTTAATAGAAAGAGAAAAACGATATATTTGTAACAAAAAATAATTTACGAATAAAAATTTGATATACATGTTCTTAACAATCTAAAAGTAAAAGCTAAAAAATAAACTATAATAAAAATCCCCAAAATTCACTCCAAATTTAAGGTTAAAAATTTAAATTTTGGCTTATAAGCATAAGTAGATGTGGTGAAATATTTGAGTCCTATTAACACTAGAAGTGGTAAAGTTAGAGAGAAGTCTTCAAAAGTTTTCCTTGAAAGAATTTTTCTTTTGTTACAAAAGAATATTTCCATTATGCTTAGCCTTGAAAAATTTTAGAATTCAAAATTTAGATGTAGATTTATAAGATTGATATGTAAATCTACAATGTTGCCAAACTTTATTTTCACTATTTTCATCCACTCCTAAATGATTATGCACATGTGCTCCTATCTCTTCTGAGAGCGCTGTAGATCTCATAAAAAATAACAATCTATTACTTGAGTTATCATTTTGACTACATGATTTCTCATGGAAAAAACAGTGGGTACAGGAATGCGATTGGAATATCCGTCAATAATTTACATGATAGATTGGATCTAGTTTGGTCTTGTAAGAAATCAGTTGACTCTGAACTATCCGTGATGCTGAATTGAGGGAATCGTGTGGTCTCCCTATCGCTCTTATTTCCAATCCTCCGCTGGTCATTCAATTTCATTATAATTTGTATATCCTTCGTTCACATGTTTTACACTCCTATGTTCTAAACCACAAAAACATAATTCTGCACTATATATGTCCATTATATTACAAACAAGGGATTAATATGAAAATTATCAGGCTAGGCAATTAACAAACTTATTCTCATGCTGGAAAACCATTTTAGACGGAGGACAAATGTCTTCTGTTCTCTGCACTTCCGTTGCAAGCTCATGATCTGGGCTTTGTTTTTCTTCAGCAAATGCTCTGAGTACTTTGATAATATTTCTTCCAATTTTATGCTACAATTTATATTGTGGACTGGCATTATCTCAGTCATGTTCAGCTACCAGCTGAGCAGTTACTGACGGAAAGCTAGAATGAAGTGGTCGACGATTCTGACAAGTGTTAAGGGCGTGTAGGAAATGCCCACGAACGTATTCATCATTTAAAACTGAGTTACGATGACAGCAATTGCAACATGTAAAAGGAAAGCCACGGCTCAGCGGCTTTATCTTTTCGTTTCTGCTTATATTTATAAATTAAAATTTTAAATTTTAGATTAGAGTAGATTTTAGGGGTGTTTTATATGAATTTTATTTTTCAGCCTTAACTTTTATCGCAAGAATACGTATATAACAAGTTTTATTTACAAAATATTTTTGTTTGCGAATATACTTTTCTGCACCCCTGCCACTCAACGTCAGTCATATCACTAATTCTTCTTACTTTCCCACCAATGTGTGGTTACATAGTTGCTGAAAACATAATATTTTTCAACGTTCCTTTTTTTTCCTTTAAACATTTTATAAAGGATACATTTTTACGGTGAACAAGACGTCACAAATTTCCATGAAGATCCAACACAGGCTAGCATAACACTTGTTGCTTTTCGTCCTTGTGGAACCCCTCATTGTGGTGATTCTCAATTTCTCACCAGTGGAATAGTTGTGTAGCTCGGTAGCTGGAACTTCGCTGGTGATTTTCCCACCAATGTGTGGCTAAAGTAGACGCTGAAATTTGAATCGTATTTGAATTCCTAATACCTCCTAGATCGAAGATTCAAATTAGCATTGAGCACCAAACCATGCCAATTTGAATCGCATTTGAATTCCTAATACCTCCCAGACCGAAGATTCAAATTAGCATTGAGCACCAAACAATGCCCAGTTGTGCAGGCCATATATATATTACGTTGTGCCCATCAGTCATTCAACTCAAAGTTCTCTGATAACGTACTTTCACCTCTTAGATATCATCTGTGGGTGATTGTTTGGTTTATTTTGAATAAAGGTCAAATGGCAAGTTTATAAATCAAACATAATTTATTAATAAAACTTTTATATGGTGTGCTTTTAATGCGATATAAAAGCTACGGCTAGAAATAAACTATGATAAAAAAAATCATAAAATCTACTCTAAATTTAAGATCAAAAATTTAAAATTTGACTTATCAACCTAAACATAAACGAAAAGACGGGGTGAAAGTTCGCCAAAACGACACATCCTGCAGCATCTTCGGGACAGACAGCGAGCAACATGATAAGTTGGCCTCTGACCTCCGGTGGATCTTTTATGGAACGTATCTTGCTTCACTAATTTATGTTTTTTGATGTCTTTTACTACTGAAAGATCATGTGCTTTTATGTATTAAAGACTAGAAATTATGTTAAGTATGTGTTGGTGTCTGAACAAGATAGACTCTGAACTGTGAAAACGCTCATATTTTCTGTAGCAGGAATGCCCTGCAGATCTCCTGCAATGAACATGCAGGGCATCTGTAATTGTTAATTACAAGCTGCCCGGGTGACAGATAAGACCACTATGCATCAGAAGACTGGACAGTGGTGCTTGTGATGTTCTTCTTAGCTTGGACCACCCAAACTTTAGTATCCTAAATACGTTGGACTATACATGTCTTCCATGAAGCACTTGCTACTCTGTGCCAAAGAGCAGCACAATGGCTTAGAGCTTTGGGTTGTACTAATCGAAGCTCGCAGCATCACGCACTTTGTTTTGTCACCTTTTATCTGAAACTTTCACATGTATTTTGTATCATTTAGAGATTAACATATTTTTTAGTCAATCCTTTAGAATTTTGTGTAAGATTATGTATGTAGTACTCTACCGAGGTAAGTTCAGTTCTTTGGGGTATCCTATACCCATAAAACTGGCAATAACCCTCAAACTCAACTCAAACAGAGAGATGAAAAACTCAACTTATCGAAACGACTCATCGGAGTCCTCATCCAATCGTCTTTAATATTTGAGTACCCAGTCTATTATTTTTTCTTCTAAAATACTCAAATAAACTTGTTAGTAAGTACTAAAGCCCCTGAGTGACGTCGGGTAGCTCAATATAGGTATTTAAATAAAAGCAAGTAAATTATTAAAGCACCTAGAAAATTTTGTGAAATATAATTTGTCCATACTTATAAAGATTCTCTATCTAGTTCCGATCAGCCTCAGGTCAATCTCTTTTATACGTCTCGTTTCGACTGCAAACAATTTGAGTACTTGAACTCGCTGGACATGCAAGGCCAAGTTTCTTTACTCAATGATCGTTGTCAGAACAAGATACTCAAGACTAGGACCTTTTACCAATTCAAGAACAAAAACAACTCAAATCTATATAGTATCAAACAATATACATAACATATGATTTACTAACATGAAAGCCCCTAGTCTACCATGACTACTTGGTGATTATGCAAATACTTGAAAGGCATATATATAGGGACACAAAGTACAAAATTTTAAATGCCTATATGTAAAACATACTAATATGTTACCCTTTGTTAGCTACTACCGCACACATTGGGCATACTCGAACCACTTCTCCTCTTGGCGATAGAGATGAATAGTTTTGTTCATGGTACTGATATGAAGGTAGGTGATCACTAGCCGGGTCAAATCTCTTTGGCTCAAGCTATCACTAAGACCTTGTCAGAAGTGCCACATCT
The DNA here is from genome assembly GCF_000231095.2 of Oryza brachyantha. Lineage (NCBI taxonomy): Eukaryota > Viridiplantae > Streptophyta > Magnoliopsida > Poales > Poaceae > Oryza > Oryza brachyantha. The sequence continues at coordinate 10,213,880 of NC_023174.2, read as the reverse complement.
CAAAGTTGTCTTCCATGAATAATTGGAGAACCACGCACCCCTACCTAGCATGCAAATTGTCATGAGACATGGATCTGACTAGGATATTTGTAGATACAGGGTTCAACCAATGCCAAAATATACGTGAAATAGTCGTCACGCCCAGAAATTTCATAAATTTCCAAACAATAGTATGTATTAACTCGGTACAGGACCAACCCAAGTCACACTATGATAGATTAATACAATTCCATCATCTTAATAAAAAAATAACATAACAAGCCTCATGCAACATAGCGGAAAAAGAAATCACTAATGTAGCTAAGCAACAGGCAATAGCCAACATGCAGCTCTTAGCGTAGCAACTCACCTACTCTTCTAAGTTAAGAGTACTCTTGGTGCAGCCCGACGATCTCGTGCACCAGCAGCACATGCACCAGTATGGCAGCACCATCCTCCACACCACGTACCAGCCTACAAAACCCTGCCGTCGTGAAGGAGCAAACCAATCAAGGAAACCCTCGAACCAAGAAGGAGAGCAGGGAGGCGGCGGCGGGGCATACTGAGTGTGATGATGGAGAGTATGAAGGCGGCCACGAGGAGGGGCCGGAGGAAGAATACGACGGTGAGCTTCCACACCACAGTCGCAGCCGCCGCCATCGTCCACCGCAACAGCCGTTTGTGCTCAGTCCGAGCGTGTGGCCTCGCTATAGCATAAAACTAATTGGGTCTAGCCTTACTATACCCTAAAATTAAAGGGTTAATTAGATCCGTGCCATTACAAGTTCTGCAGTTTAGAAAAATGCCATTACAATTTGGGTATTCGCAAATATGCCATTATAAATTCTTCAGAATTTGTTGCATGCCACTCTATACACCGAAATCATTCTTTTTGACCAAATTGGACTACGGTATCTTTGTACTGACGAGATTGCTCCCCCACAATATACTGAATAGGCAGAGCTAGAACCGTTTATCTCAGCAATCCCCATCGCTCATGAACCCTAACCCTAAAATGCGGTGAGGTCGGTGAGGGCTGGCGGCGGGCGGGCGCGCGGTAGCTCAGGGCGGCAGTGGCTGAGGATGGTGGCAGCAGCTGTGGGCGGGCGCGCGCCAGCTGAGGGAGGTGGCAACTGAGGGCGGGGGCGCGGCAGCTCAGGGTGGCGACCAGTCGCGGCGGTGACGCAGAAGCTGAGGATGGCTTCGAAGATGGTGTTCTCTGGTTGCTCAAGTGGGAGGAGTGCGAGGAAAGGAGCAACCCCCCAATTGCGGTGCGCATGTCGTAAGCCGGCGGCGGTGCGGACATCCTACACCGAGAGAAACCCAGGGCGACAATGGCTTCAGTGCTGGCATGATGTAAGTAATCTTGGCACGGTTGGATGTATCGCTTGACGTTTTTTGCAGTCTTACGTTCGGACAAATGCAGCCCCCCTCTTGCAAGATATGGATTTGGGAGAATCTTCTAGACCGATATGTGGAGGAGATGGTTGAGTACTGTGAGATTGCAGAGGAGGAAGCATTGCGCCAGGTAATTGCAGAGAAGGAACAGGAAAATCGAAGGCTTAAAGGGGTGCTTGATTGGTACTAAGGCTGAAATGCATGAACTGCATGTGGAGATTGGTATGTTTCAGGAGGAATTAGAGGAGCTGAAGAAAAAATTGGATGCCAAAAAATATAGAAATTCTAGGTTGGTGTGGTTGGTCTGTGTAATAGTGATAATTATTGTTGCTCGGTTTTTACTTTAGTTCAGTTATGTAGTAGGCATGTATGTATCTTGATAATTATTCGGTGTAAGCTTTTGGATGCTGAATGAATGAAGGGTGGATGGATGGGTGGATGCAGTTGTTGTAATTTGTTGGTTGATGAATGAAAGAGTGTGGTATGTCTGTTAAATCTATATATTTTCTATTTTGTAATGCATTGTAGAAAGTTGGATGACAAAAGTGTGTTATGCCAGATTGTTTGGATGACGGAAGTATGGTGTTTCTTGAAACTTGAAACAGGCTGACAAAAGTATGGTGTACATGCTTATATATTCAGATGACAGCCTAGCATGTATGTTCAGGAGCAGCAATGCAAAACGGACCGGCTCAGCAAGCATATATAAATGGTCAGGACAGCAAGGTCATATGCAGATTTAACTGATATGGCAGACCACTTTTTTTTGTCACATATATATATAGATTTAACTGATCAGAAATGCAAGCATGTACACCAGATCAAATTCTTTAATGCCAGATCACCAATCAGATATATATGAAACTAAAATTTTTGTGTGCTCACATATATTCCAAACTCAGAGCTGCAACAAGGCATTTACACCAGATCATATTCTTCAAACTCAGATCAGCAATCACATATATATGAAACTAAATTTTCTATGTGCTCACATATATTCCAAACTCGAGAGCAGCAAGCATTTAAACCATGGCATACAAAGCAAACCGAGCTCACATATATATATCATACTGACCAGTAAGGTTCAAGCTGGGAATAAAGCAAGGTTTGTCCCAAAATAGCAGGTACTTAACTGGACATACAAGTACTGAACTGGACATACAGCAAGGTTTGTCCCAAAATGATAACAGAACCCAACAGCCAATAGCAAGGTTTGTGCCCAAAAAAAATGTCTGCTTCAGAAACTACTGCAGCCACATATTACACCATTCAAGATGACAGCCAACTAGATAAATTCCTAACTACTCTAGCCGGCGGCTTGGCAGCAGCCCTTGCATCTTTTTTCTTCTGAGGGGTTTTGGTCTTCTTGGGGGTTTTCTTCTTCGCAGCTGTTTTTTTCTTCTTGCCGGCCTGGCTTGATGAGGCTTCCTCTGTCCTCTTCCTGTTAAAAAGAAAATTGTAAGTTAGAAATGTTGTATTTGAAACCACTTTGGTATTTACTATAGAAATGAACATACCTCTTTCTTGGAGTGCCACCAGTACCCTCATCACCCACGTGCTGTGATTCAGCAAGCCTACAAGTTTTTTCAAAATGGCCAAAGCCTTGGCATCTTTTGCATCTCACCCTCTTAGCACCAGGTTCAAGTGCACATCTTATCCTTTGTATTCTAGGCCTTCCTGCTGCTCTCTTCATTTTTTGTGGCAACTCTAGGCCTTTCACAACAGTATAGTGCCTAATTGCTTTTCTGAATGTGGTTATGTCAGAAAAAATTGAATGCTCCTCAATGACTGGCATCTCGGGGTTATGCAACACATTGAACTCCTCTGGATCATCATCAGTGACCTCAACCTCTCCAATAGGTTGATCAGTCCCAGAAGGCTCTCCAGGGTTTTCATCATCAGGTACAGCACAAGATGCATCAGCAGTACCAATGGGAGGATTGCATTCAATATAAAGCCCCTCATCATTCACCCCTACATACTCCTCCTCCAAATCAAACACATCAGGCAATGTATCATCTGTTTCTTTGTTTGCAGGTTCATTGGAATCTGCCACTTTAGATGCAGATGCAAACTGCCCAGGTTGACTAGGTGGAAGAACACACAAAGGCTCTGGTGGTTCTACGGTTCTAGCACTCTCATCACACAATGCACTATCAACCGCTATAACCATAAGTTCATCATGCATTTCATCCTTGTACATCTCAAACATTTCAACCAATTGTGATTCCTCAACAATCCTAACGTCCTCATTCAACACCTTGTTCAGATACCACACTGTAGGGGTCTGCTAATCGCTCGAACTTAGCTCTGAGCTTAAACTTAACATCAGCAAATCAAGCGAAAAACTACCATACTCAACATCCCACTTTAGCACACAGCCCTTAGTGTACCTTCTTATACCCTCTGAATCTATCGATGAATACCCTTCAACCTTTAACTCTAGCGAGAAGAACCAAGTACTGACATATGGATGAAAACAATGTCATAGCATGCTAAAATGCGCTAATTTAGCTTACTGACTAAACCAACCAAATTTATTAGACTGAAAATTTGCTACATTACAAACATTTACCTTGTTTCTTCTTCCTCCTTATCCATGGAAGAACATCCCATGGGACTGGATTCCCAGAGAACCTCCTGTCACATCCCCTTCCCGGCCTAGATTCCCCTGTGGTCGTCGCCTTCGTTGCCCCCTGAGGTCGTCACCGCGCCGTCGCACTCGCCACCTTCAACTAGGGTTTTCTGCCCGGAGGCCAGAGAAGTCCGTCGCCTCCAGCAACTCCGCTGCCGCACAGAACCTCACTGTCACGCTGCTAGCACACAGAACTCCGTCACGCCGCCGCTAGCAACTCTGCCACCGCCAGCAACTCCGCCTCGCACAGAAATCCGCCGCCGCGCCGCCGGCACACAGCTCCGTCGCCGTAGCCGCTCGCGGACGCCGTTGTCGCTGCCCCTAGGGTTCGCTTGCTCGGGTGAAAGGGGAAATGAGGGGGACAGAACGAGATAGAACGAGACCACCTGGTAGAGATGCACATGGGGGCAATCGGGTCATTACGAAAATACGGTAGTCCAATTTGGTCAGAAAGAATGATTTCGGTGTATAGAGCGGCGTGTAACAGATTCTCAAGAATTTATAATGGCATATTTATGAATATCCGAATTATAATGATATTTTTTTAAACTGTAGAATTTGTAATGGCATGGATTTAATTAACACAAAATTAAATGGGCCAGCCACAAATCTTTTGGTGCCAAAACTTTGGACAGGCCAGAGGTCTAACGGGCCGACCTGCTCCCCTTGCGGGCTGACTTCTAACGGGTCCTCGCCAAATGTATCTCTAGTTTTTTAGGAAAGAGGGGAAAACACAAGGCTAAGTATAATCACCGTACTCAATAAGTAAAACTGAACAAATGCAATAAATAATGCATAAAGGTAAACAAGGGAATAAATGCCTCTTGGGTTACTTTTGCATAAACAACATTTGCAAAGCATTTAATTTAGCAAAAGCCAAAACATTTATAATTACTAAGCAAAACTAAACCAAATATCGGTTAGTGCTAAGCTACAATAAACCAGACTCAACTAATACTAATATTGTGCTAAATCACATAATACTGGTGTCACTAACACCATGCTAAACCACACAATACTAGCTTAAAGCCATCTATCTTAACAAATTATTAACCATGCTTATTCAATTATAAAAATAGTGAAACTGATCATGGCAAATCTCAATCAATTGCCCATAACCACGAGAATGGTTGTTTGAATAGTTTTACTTTAATCAACAGTATACAACTTTATCCACAAGACACAACTCAATGTATGTACCATACATAGGCATCTCACCACGACATCTCATCAACAGGTTGTGATTCTAGACTCCTAAGCATTCTGTTGATATTAAAATGTGAACGTTGACACGTCACACACGAAGGTCCAAGACTCAATCTTAGACAGCTTCAGTGCAGGACCTAAATTCTTAGATGCACGGGCGTGCCAGTTAGTTTGATCCTGCAACTGACAAGATAAGCAATAAAACAAGTCGATCAGCTATCGAGCCGATAGGTGACTAAAAGTCCAGCCGATCGGATGTTGATGTTGCAACGGTTAGCCAATATGATGAACGATTGGCTGTAAAAAGCTTGTGTCGGCTAGAAACTTGATAGCAATAGAGTTAAATTAAATATTAGACCAACGTAATCCGCCAAGTTACTTACTAATCTTAGTCAATCGGACAAGCCCCTATAACCAGATCAAACTAGACGTGCAGAGATTGGACTTAACCAAGACAGTATGCAGTCGAGCATGATATGATTATAGGAAACATGAAGATCGATAAGGCTAATAAATAAACCGACGAATTACTTGGAATAAAAAATGAATCATATGTTACGATCGGCTAAACCCAATTTGCGTACGATTCTCACAAGCCGATGTAACATAAATAATTGCCAATCTAACTAAATCAAGTCGATTGGTATAGAAATAATGCAGTAAAGTAATCGGCTACTCTATTGATGTAAATATGATAAGCATGTAGATCGGCAAAAATCATCAGCTATAGATGGCAGACAAACAACTAAGATCTATAAAATACCTAGCCTAGATTGCTAAGAATAATCATAGAAGATCGGACCCAACTGAGACAGTTCAAGATTAAACCTAGCAATGTCAGGATAGATACTAAACAGATCTAGATTGCTATTAAGCCAATGAGCCGATGACTGGTAACTTATCGGCTGGTACTTTAATAAAACAATGAAAAAATACATCGATCTGATATAAATCATCTGACAAACGCAATCTACTAGATCGGACTGAACCGAAACAATACTAGATTGAATATGTCAAACGACAAATATCAAACCCACGTAGATCGCCCAAAGTGGACGATCAGATCAACTCAAAACACGAAAGTGATCTAAGGTGAAACTGATACGATAACTAGCAATCACACAACTAGATTAGAAGATCAGACCGAACCGAGACAGTTCTAATCTAGCAGAACGATTACCGTGGCCTGGTGGAACGTAGGAATTACCCCTCCGCCGGAGATCGAAGCGATGCAACCCCACGTCAGGTGCCAAGTTCCCGGGGTCATTGTAAATCATCTACAATCAGATCAACTAAATTTCGGCGGGCATACATATTTATACCCTCGGGTAGAGGCTAGTCCGTGTTGGACACGACATACAACTCCTAATAGATAAAAAGTAATAACAAACTCCTATTTAGATTCTATCCCTAACACACAAGTCCCGATCAGACTCTAACAATCTTAGAGATAAAATAAAAACCCTAACTAACTCTAATTAATAGATAAATTTACGCCGCCAAGCCTTGGTCTTTGCGATTCCTTCTCGAATCCGGTCTCTTCTAGATGAGATTTTTATCTGCTAGTTACACCTTTGCTTCACCGAATCCACCAAGAAAATTTACCAAATTCTGGCATTAACACATTCACACCACATTGAGGACCCGGGTTGGGTAGGCTACTCTCTTGGGCCATTGTCACACCTCGTCCAACAACCAGGAACGTTCTCCTCTTGGTCACGTCTGTGTGTCCAGGTCCGGCCCATGTGTCATGTCGTGTCCCCGCAGGGCCCACGCGCCCGTGAAACCGCGAGGGTCGGCTCTGATACCATTCTGTCACACCCCAACCCTAGGAACCCCCCTAGGTCGGGCCTGTGCTCTAGGACATCAAGACTTCCCTCACACAACCAACACCCATGTCTTTTCTGCGCACTTTGTCCTCACTCATGCGCACCCGAGAAATGACTTCCCGGTCGGTCACCCATCCCAAGATTGCTCCAGGCCAAGCACACTTAACCTTGGAGTTCTCTTGAGATAAGCTTCCGGAAAAGAAGTTGCAACTTGTTGGTATGAGTATCAGTATCTATCAAATCCTATTAAGCCTTGGGCTGGGATGTTACAGCCATAGTCCCATCGTATATCCATCAGCCGATCAACCCATCCCCATATTGACCTAACTGTTTCATGCCTACCTTTGTCTAGGTGTGTCGATGAAATGGGCCCAAGGTACGCCGCATGAAAGGAACATATCGTCTAACACATTACAATGTTCTTTACGATGAAAAAGTCAAAGCCACTATAGTGTCAGCTTTGACCAACGGCCCTCATTTACGAAGGAGGTTGCCCCCGATCTACGTGGCCCTCCCTGAGGGTGGTCAGGCCTGGGCTCCCAGAGGCAGTTGCCCTCCCGTGGAGGGGTCAAGCCATCCCTACCCCTTGGGCCCTCGGTCCCTGTGTCAAGCGGCACACAGAGCTGTGGGGCCTAGCACGTGGTGCCCTACCGCCGCATTTAATGCACTCAGCCACTCGCGTGGTGTCGTATTTAATGTGGCAAGCAAGTGGTGCGGTAAGTCGCCGCAGGACTGACAAACGTGAGGGCAGACCAAAAGCATGTTAGAGGCATATGCCTGCCCCCGGCAGAGGGTGGGACTCATGACAACCCCATCTTGTCCTCCATTAATGAAGATGAATTTTGCCTCTCCCCTCTATGGGAGAGATGGCACTCCACTTTTGAGGCAACCCATCATTGCCTCGCCGTACCTTGGATACGAAAGAACCAAGAGTCTTGAGCATTCAATGCGGAAGAGACGTCGGCTGCTTCACCCACGTCATGAGTCATGACAGGACATGGCCCACACGTAAAAAGGTGTGCACTGTTGTTGCACGCCTCAAATTTGACGGGCTTTAAATGCCCTAAGCTGTGTTTTCTCTCTTCCGTAATGACCGGTCCCCAGGCACCTATTAGAGCCCCTTATAATATAAAAGGGGGCCCTGGCTTACGGTAAAGGGAGAGGTCTCCTAAGGCAGAAAATCAATGGGCAAGGGGCTTAGTGCGCTTCTTCGCTAACCCTCGCTACAGTGTAATTTCTTGCGCCCTAAGAAACCAAGCACAGGAGTAGGGGATTACGTTTCCCAACGGCCCGAACCAATCTAGATCGTTGTGTGTGCGCTGTTCCTGAGGGCCCAACTCCTCTCCTCTCGACAACGCCTTAGCTCTTGCCCGCACCCCCGGACGAACTAACAAAGGGGGCCCTGCGACTTCCCGCTAAAGAAAATTCACTCTCCAACATGGTGCCTAGGAGCGGAGAAAGCTATATTTCAATCCTAGCCGTTGCGCACACTGGACTGCAGTAGGTAAGGATAAATCCTAGCAAACCCATGCACTCACAACCCAGCATTAGTCATGTTTTATTTGCTTTAGTAAAATCCCTATAACATTAACTACCTTCATTGCTAGACTAAATCATGAATTATTAAAGAGAATAGTACAGTGTTCCAACCCAAATTATATGAGTAGAGATCTATGTATGGTTAAGCATATCAAATTAATAGCATAAGTAACCCAGAGTTATAAGGTAAAAGGATAAATACAACACAAGGCTTAATAGTGAAGTATAGGTAAATCCCATCTATCATATCATTGCAAAAAGAAATGCATATTTAATTTATAAATGCAGAAATAACTTTAAAACAGGGATCAATATGCTCAAGGGTTGTAATTTGACTTGCTTTGACTTAGAAAAAGCTTGCGCTACCGCTTCGTACTAGACTGGACCCTTGATTTTGTTGAAATCTAAAGCAATCAATTTAAAATACTCAAAACAGTACAAAGTGCTACTGAAATAGTAAAAGACACTGTTTTACAGGATTTAAAAATATTGATCTACTGTAATTGAATGGAATTAGATGGATTTCAGATTAATTAGTTTAAAATTTAAAGGTTCTATTGTTTTCATAGCTAAACCTGAAAAACAATTTAACGACTTTTGATGGTGATGTGAACAAAATTAGAAACATAGGAGGGAAAATGAGACTTTATCCTGACGACAAGCAAACTTGTTAACATCTCTTGCCATGAACACTGGTTCATGACTGCCACTGAACGAATCTGGACGACAAAGGCAAAACAGATTGCGAAGCCTGATAAACGACTATCAGCCGAACAGATTAACGACTCAAGTACGAATACCAGATTCACATGACAATCAGTTAACAGTTTGCACCGACAGTCCTAAAACATGCACGAATCACGGGTTCACACGGACAAAAACTAGAAACATGCAGGAATCACAGATTCACATGGCAAATACCGATCTGTCGCACAAATTGTGAAACGAACAACGGCAGGATCAACGACTTACAGATTTGCTGCACAAACAGCCAATTTTCACGTACGAAACCAAGAATTCGCACTGCTAATTAATGGAACGGCAACGACTCGTGCTATGGTTAGCTGCAAAGGGACGATGGCGAAACTTCGGTCTGTAGTAGTGGCTTCGTATGACCGGAGTGGGCAATGTGGCACTGGAGCAGTGTGGATACTACTCAGGGTTTACGAAACCGCGAAAACCACGGCCGCGCTCTCCGCCAGGGCACGGCTTCAGCATGCCGCGGTAACCGTCCACAAATTTGATCCAAATTTAAAAAATTTAAGGAAATTTGTGGAAAAATATATGATGTAGCGATTGATTTGTAATGATGTTTGGTAAAAAAAATTGATGAAAAAACTAAATTTTTGAATGAATAAAAATCCAATACCGAAAAATGGTTGGGTAAAATAAAAATAGTATTGTTCACACTTCATAGCATCTAGTTAAGTATGTATTTGATACATGAGACATATTTAAATGTTTGTAGCAGTTAGTTGACTATATAGTTGATACTTGATAGTTACTACTCGAAATAGTCTTGCTAGGATACGAGTAGGGCTATCTATTTGTTTTCTTATCGGGTACTACTTATCTTCTAGGGACTCTATATATGTAAGACTTATTTCCTTATGGGATTTGGTATGTATTACGCATACCAAGGTAAATAAGGGCCTATGCAGTATCCCATACCCATAACACTGATAGTAGCAATCCATTCTCAATATAGCATAAAGAAGTAATTAGGAATGAACTCACTTGTAATTTCAATTGTCACACATAAGAACTAGTGATAGGACCTTACATTACAACTTGGGGAGTATCGTATGTATCCCAAGAAGTAATGTTCTCCTCAGATTTCCCACATGTCTTCTTTCTCACCCTTACTCCCCTGCACTCCTTTACTGGTTACTACCTTCGTCCCAAAATAAATCAATTTTTCACTTTTTATCTATAATTTTTGACGCTTCGTCTTATTCAATTTTTTTTGCGATTGATATTTTTGTTTTTATTAGATGATAAATCATGAATAGTACTTTACGTGTGACTATTTTTTTCTAATTTCCTGAAATTTTTTTAAATAAGACGGACGGTCAAACGTTGGATACGGAAACCGGAGAATTGGTTTTTTTTGGGACAGAGGGAGTACGTAGCTAGACTCCACCCATCCCCTCCCCTTCTATCCTTTGTCCTGCTCCATGTGTAAAACAATTATTCCTACCTTCACCCTTCCTAAGAGCATCTTCAACAAAATCCTAAGACTTCACTATGTAAAACCTTGTACTGGGTCCATCAAAACAATATTGGACATAAAAATTATAACATCATCCAAAATAAACCTAAAACTGAATAATTTCTATTAGGAACAATATTTTGCCTCAAATTTAGGATACAGGAAGGCTGATTTAAGCATGTGTAAATATTGAGAGTAGACTTGAGAACCAGTTGGAGACATGTTTTCTAGAATAATTCCCAAAACTCAGTTTTAGTGATCAATTTTAGACACCTATTAGAGATACTCTTAGGTCCTATCTCCTGTTGGAATAAATTGGTCAAAAACAATTTTATTCAAGATAAATTCCATTGACTCACTATTAATATTATACTACTATTGAAATAGTCGTTGAGTGGATGAGATGGGACACAGAGCTTACATGGCCAAGAACTCGTCGGGGACCCGGGTTCTCGAGGCCATCCGGAGGGCACAGGGACCAAGTTCCTGAGGCCGACCCGGGAACCCAAAGCCATTCCGAGGGCCCGGGGACCTAGGGTCCCGAGGCCTTCCTGGAGACCCGAGGCCATCCCGAGAGCCAAGGGACCCGAGGTCTGAAGGCCAATGTCTCAAGGCTATGTCGAGGTTCTAGGAACACAATGAATCCCAGGGTCGGGACCTGGGCAGTATGCATGTGTACGCTGGGTTTGAAGAGGAGTTGATTACGCTCAACGGTTGGATGACTTAATCACGCCTGGATCTGATCATTAAGGAATTAATATATGGTCGGTGAGGTAATGATCCACTAACTCCTAGCGCAAACCTCTCTCTCAAGATTTAAAAGAATGTCTGCACTTGTGCTACACATACGTCCTTCTTCCCCGATCCCACACACCCGCGCACCCGAGTGAGTGGAACGAGCAGGTCTTCGAAGCTCCGTCCGCTGGTATACCTACATGGGCAGGTGTGCGATCAAGTTTTTGGGGAGTGTTAGTTCGACGCGACTACTCTACACTTTTTGCTCCAGGCGATAGCTCCCTCGTGGCTCCAGGCGACAACTCTCTAGGCGATGACGTCCCCAATCCCGACGACGGCTCGCACGGCGATAGCTCCCTCGCGGTTCCAGGCGATGTGGCTCTAGGCGACGACGTTCCCGACCCCGACGGCTCCCTCGCAGCTCCAGGCGACATCGACCCTGACCCCGGTGACGGTTCCCTCATGTCTTGAGGGAACGACTTCATCAACATGTCCACCGACGACGATCTTGGTGTGCACGGCTCTGATGACGACGACGACGACAACAACAACGGCAACGGTGGAAGCGGTAGTAATGGTGGAAACAACAATACATCGACCAGACACATTTTCACGGTACGAATTATTTGATAATTCTATGCTAAATATGTTTATATTAGATACTCTTGCAGTAATTAGTATATTCATGTTTAGCATAGCCACAAGATCAATATTTGTATATGTCATGTTTAGTATTTTATTTCTCTAGATTAAAATTAATATACCGATTAATGACCATATTTCCAACCTGTCCAATCCCATCCTTATTAGTGTAAAACAATTACTGCACTTTAACATGAACATTATTCTCACTCCTATCCAGTTGTAAAACTTTTGCTCTATATCAGGAGAGCGAATGGGGAGGGAATCAAACGAGGTGTAGAGACAAGCTAGGTCCATAACCAATATTGTGGTAATGAAAAAGTGAAAGTTATTTTTTTTTTACAAATATGGAGTGGTTTTTGTGCGACTCTATACCTAATAAATACTCTACGTACCACGCAGCACGCTGTTTAGATACTTAATAAATACTGTACCAATTAATGTCCAATCTCTCGTGCACATAGCCTTATTAGGGCATTCCTAACCCAATGACTAGAATAGTGTCCATAACATTAAATAAGTTGTCATCTAGGATAAAAAATGATGTGGCAAGTGAATAAATGAGGAAAGAGAATAAAACCATGTCTTGCATGAGACATGGTTTCTACACAACATTCAAGATATCATATGAGATAAGTAACATTAAATTGAAGTATGGAATAATGGTGTTTGCATTGAAAGAGTAGTGTCTAGTACTAGTTTTTTGATGACGTAGAGTTTATGAAAACTATATCTAGTTCTATGGGTTGGGAATTTTCTTATTACCAAGTTGAATGGAAAAGCTGTAACAAGAAAGCTACAGTGGCTAAAATAGCGCAAAGGCGCAATCAGTAAACCGTCAAGCTTCATGATGAGCAGTCTGCTCAGATACGTGGCTTCCACCTCACGAGATCAGCTGCTCGATCCCACTGAAATATAAGGGCACAGAAATATATAATTGACCCATAATGTTTCACTTTTCATAAAAAATCCAAATGACATATTTAAAAATAAAAAATAATTTATTAATAGAAATTTTATATACATATTGCCAAGATAAGAAAATAAACTTCGATAAAAATAATTCTAAAATCAACTCTAAATTTAAGTTTTATCTTACAAGTATAAGTATAAGCGGAAACACAAAGTTGCGTAAACACTTGTATTCCCTTCGTTTTATAACGTAAGATGTTTGAATTTTTGCTGGTAATATTTGACCATTCATCTTATTCAAAAAATTATATAAATATCATTTATTTTGCTTGTGATTTACTTTATTATAAAAAGAACTTTAAGCACGACTTGTTATTTTTTATATTTGTACTAAATTTTTTAATAAGACGAATGATCAAACGTTGCAATCAGAAAAATCAAACATTTTACATTATGAACGGAGATATAGTAAATAACAGGCTACAATAGCCCAGTGGTGTTTTTGTGATCAGTTTGTCACCTTGCATGATGTTACAGTATATATTTGATGTCGCCATTGGCCTTGTCCGCTTCCGGTGACGTCGTTTCGTCCTTGCCTTCGTCTTTACCACCATTGGTGGCTGCCTGCGCCTTCGCTTTCGTCTCTTCCTCCTCCTCTTTCGCCGCCTTCGCTTCCGCTTCCTCCTTGAGTACCCTGTTCAGCGCCTCGACTAGACCTGCCAGGCACGCGTCAGGGTCCCTCTTCTTCGTCCTCGACATGGGCATCAGGTTCTCGGCCACGTCCGCCGGCGACATGTCGGCCTCCTCCAGCAGCCGCCCTATCTCGCCGAACAGCTCGTGCTGCTCGACGCCGAGGTAGTTCTTGGCCAGCACCCTGAACGCCTCGAAGCGGCAGTAGGACATCTCGATGTGGACGTCCATCCGGCCCCGCCGGATCAGCGCCGGGTCCAGCTTCTCCTTGTGGTTCGTCGTGAAGACGATGATCCGCTCGCCGCCGCACGCCGACCACAGCCCGTCGATGAAGTTGAGGAGCCCCGACAGCGTCACCTTGCTGCCGCTGTCGTCCCTGTCCGCGTCGGTCGGAAGCTTGGGCTTGTCGTCGCTGCCCTCGCCGCCGTCGTCCTTCCTGTCGCCGGAGGCCTCTTTGCGCTTGCCGGTGAGGTCGACGGAGCAGTCGATGTCCTCGATGACGATGATGGACTTGCCGGTGGTCTCGATGTAGAGCTTGCGCAGCTCGGTGTTGTTCTTGACGGCCGTGAGCTCGAGGTCGTAGACGTCGTAGTCGAGGAAGTTGGCCATGGCGGCGATCATGGTGGACTTGCCGGTGCCGGGGGGCCCGTGGAGCAGGTACCCTCGCTTCCAGGGCTTGCCGACCTTGGCATAGTAGTCCTTGCTGTCACGGAACGCCATGAGGTCGTCGACGACAGCGTCCTTCTGGCCGGGGTCCATGGCGAGCGTGTCGAACCTGGCCGGGTGCTCGAAGGGCACGTGGCTCCAGACGCCCTTCCCGCGGCGGTAGGGGTTCCAGCTGGTGCTGGCGTTGTTGGTGAAGAGGCGGCGCTGGCGGTTGCGGACGGTGACGGCGCGGCCCTCGGCGAGGACGTGGGGGAGGTAGCCGTCGAGGACGAGGTCGCGGTGGCGGCGGTGGAAGACGAGGCGGTAGAGGCGGCGCTCGTCCTCCCCGGGGTAGAAGCTGATGACCTTGCCGCCGCTGGACTTGGAGGACGGGTACCACCACACCGTGGCGCCGCGGAAACCGTCGGTGACCTCCTGCTCGTCGTCGACGGAGACCTGGACGCCCCTGGCGTCCCGGCCGAGGTCGGCCTTGAGCCTGCGTGCGCGGCAGGCGCAGGCGTGGCCGAGGTAGGCCTCGGCGGCGAGGAAGAACTCGCTGCGGCGGAACCGGTGGTCGCCGTACTCGGAGATGGTAACGTGGAGGTAGGGGCTGAGGCAGGAGGCGACCTTGTCGGCCATGGCGGCGAGCCAGTGGCGGAGGCCGGCGGGGACGTAGCTCTGCAGCTGCGGCCAGAGGAAGACGAGGCTCGCCAGCACCGACCACACCGCGCCCCACTTCTCCACCGTGCCCGCCATGGCTAGCTAGCTGCGGCCACCACTATAGTTGTGCATGCAGATGTGCAGTGCTGTGCAAGTTGCACCGGATATGTGTACATATAGAGAGGCACTGCTGGTTATATATAGCTAGCTAAGCTTCCTTCCTGCAGCTCACTTGAAGGGGCATTTAACTTTAAGGAGTTTATATATTTGTTATCCTAAGTGTCTATAATACGTGAGTCCAGAACCCACATAAATAGTTAATTATTCCCCACTTGAATACATGATGCGGGACCAGTTTTGCTATTGATTAATCGTTTCAAATTTTTGAATCCATCACTTGATAATATTAACCTTGGATCAGAGCAAGGAGGAGAAAATTAGGGAGAAGAAACCAGTGATGACTGACCAGTGACAGGACAGTGGCAGCGACAGTGATGACGATGTTCGCCTCTGATCTTAAAAAAAACCTACAGATTAATTAAGATTTTGGGATTAATTGAAGGTGGTAGGAGGGGTAGAGGACGGTAAGGATGACTTCAGAGAATGGAGGAAGGTGATGGGCCGGCGTTGAATGAGGGGGATAGATCTACCATATCGTTAAAAGGATAGGGTAGTGAAGGCATCTTAATAGTGGGGTGGGCACATCACCTCGATTAGGAAGGAAGAGATCGAAGGAAGAGGTGATACATCAGGGCTACGGTAGCGGCGGTAACGGAGGTGATGACGAGCTTGATTCATGGCTGCGAGCGGTGCGAGGCACGAGGAATAAATAATTAGATTATTGTTCGTGCACAAATCATTACTCAATTTATACCGTTTAAAATTTGGTCGATATTTATTTGTTTCCGATCTATTGATCAAGATATAGCGAGAACCGCCGTAAGAGATTTTTGTTTGATAGTAGTGTATTCCAGTCGGTCAACGACGTCAACGCGTAGCCAGTCAACGAAGAAGATATATTCGTACATTTTGATCGGACAATTGGATTTTTAGACGAATGAATCTCCGTAGGACTTGCAGCACGTGCGTTGCATAAACTGTTTATTGTAAATAGATTCCATAATATTCGTTTATACTTTTAAGCATCACAAATCCTATCTTTTTACTTATGTTTATGTTTAGAGACCAAAATTTTAATTTGGAAATATAAAATTTGATGTTGATTTAGAGTTTTTTATTATATTGTATTTCCTAGCATTTAGCTCATAAATAATATGTATATAAAAGTTTTACTTATAAATTATTTTTAATTCATTAATAAGTGGTTTTGTTTATGGTTGTAAAGAACTAAAAAAACTGGGGTCGTACTGTGTCTGTGGGTCAAGATGGTGACATTCATTTTTCTTAAACCATTTTCTAAACTACTCGATGACTTTTTCTGAAAAATATATATATATCAAAAGTTGCTTTAAAAAATAAAATTAATCTATTTTAACTTTAAAATACTACTCAATTAATCATTTTATTATGTATTTTCTTTCCTCTTTTTGTTTCGCCCCTCTCAAACATAGCCTTAATCTACTGACTAGTTTATGATCTAAAATCAATCTGCGGTTAAACCCTATTAAGTAACAAAAACTAATGATACATTAATTTATAAAGTGGGTAAACAGTACAATCTATCTGAGTATTGATATGACCTTACAACATGTCCGTTTTATGTGACTATCAATGGAAACAAGACTAAGATCGAGCAATTTTTATAATAGAGTGGATACCGTATCTAATTTTGTCTACGTAAGTAATTTGTTAATTAACACATAACATACGCAATATATCAGCTCTACACTACTGTCACGTCCAGAAATTTATACCAAATTTCTGAACAATGGCATGTATTAAATATCGGTCCAGGAAATAGCCCGAAGACACACTATGACAAATTAATACACAGTTCCACGACTTAAAAACAAATAAAAAAATTATCTATCGAAATACAGCGAAAAAAAGGAAAACAAGACCAGAACCATCTAATCTTCAGCTTCAGCTGGCGATGACGGCTCCACACCACAGACATTCTCGACGGCGGACTGAACCTCACTTCAACCTTAGGAACCACCTTCTTCTGACTTCTGACTCAGGCTCTGGCACTTGTTCTGGTGGGAAAAAATTAAGCAAGACTGAGTACAAACCACTGTACTCAACAAGTAACACCCAAGAGAGGAAGAATAATGAATGCAATTCGATACAAGATAGGCTAAGGTTAAATTTGCATGAAGGCGGCAGTAATTTAGCAAAACAGTAGAATGAAATAGACTGAATAAAAAGTAAAGTAAGCATTTAAAATAATCATCCACTGTCCAAAGTTACACCACGTTGCAACAGGCCCAAACCACTATCGAACGTTACACCACATAGTGACAGGGTCAACCCTCTGCCCAACGTTACACCATGTTGATAGACCCAAACCACTACCAGTGTTACACCACATTGCGCACGATCAAACCAATTCCAAGTTCATCAAGTTATTAAAAGGTTCACTAATCCCAGTGAATCTGTAAGTTTGCCCCATAACCGTGGGCACGGCTATTCGAATAGTTTTACTCTATAGAGGTGTACAACTTTACCCACAAGACATGGCTCCCAAGTATGTTACCATGCCCCAACGTATCACTACGATACCTCAGTACAGAAACCATGATAAGACATTTCACCTAACCCTCCCTAGACAATCGCACCACACTTCAGGTTTTTCCTCCTCCTTTACACCAAGTCGGGCAGCCCCCTCTTGTGCCTAGCTGAATCCAGAAGTAGCATAGGACCATTGTTACACCACGATTCCCATCCATACTCCATCATGCACACCCTTGCCTGGGTACGTCAAATAGGGACAAGTTAGACTACAAGTCTCCCCGTTGCCCACTCTGGCTTGTGGTTAGTACGTGTAAGACTTCCAGAGTTTTCTGAGACCCGGTCCTTAATTGCTAGGGCACGACTCTAAAAACCATGCACCCACAACCCACCATAAGCAATATTTTAGGCATTAATCCCCATAGGGAAATTAACCATGATCACAACCATTAAAGGTCTATCAAAGTCTAACAGTAATTAAATGATAATTGGTGAGCTAGTTAAACTAAGCATGGCTAAGCATTGACTAACCCTAATTCTATTCAAATTAACCCTAGGATGACAATAATAATGAGTGCGAATCAACGGGTATAAATAAGGGTAATTGCCCACTAGATAAATAAAATAAATAGATTAAAACAATGCATGTTTGAATGTAAAGCGGGGGAATTTTATAATCATGGGATCAATATGATCAAAGAAGGGTGCCACTTGCCTTGCTTAGACCCACGAGGAACTTCGGCGACGACTTTGAGAACGAACGGCGCTTCGACGGGGTCAAAACCTATGACAAACACGGTAAAACAAGCAAAAACAGACTATAAAACTACTGAAATAGAGAAAGAAACTATTTTTAATGGATTCTTGACATTTTTCTTGATTTACTGAAACTTGAATGGGCCTAAACGGAGACTAGATGAATTAGTTATGAATTTTAGAAGTTTTCTAGGTTTTTAGCTAAATAGAAAAGTCCTAAATCAATTATTGCGTAATTAATGGGGCGCTGACGTCAGCGGGGAGAGAGGAGGGGTGGCGCCGACAGGTGGGGGCCACCTGTCGGTGGGAGAGAGGGGTAGATGGGAGGCTGACACGCGGGCCCGGGGAGGAGAGAGAGGAGGGGAGAGGGGTTCGGCTGGGAGAGGAGGGAAGCAGCGGCCGACCGAGCGGGCGACGGCGGGGACGAGCAGCGGCAACGTCCAAGGCAACTCGCGCGGCAGCGGCGGCGACGGCGCGACGGCCGGCGACGGAGACGGCGACAACGCCGAGAGAAGGGCGGCGTCGGCTCAGGGAGGGCGATGTCGGCGATGCGACAGGAGGGCGGCGGCACTCCGGCGACGACAAGGTTGCGTCGGCGACGGCGAGTCGGGGATGACGGCGAGCAGGGGGGGCGGCAATGTCCAAGGCGCGACACGCGCGTGGCGGCGGCGGTGGCCTCGGTGGCATCCCGCGGAGAGGAAAAGAGGGGAAGAGGGGTGCGGCGACGGCTTACCGGCGACGGGGACGGGGACGGCGGCGGCAAGTCGGCAAGACGACGGGACGGGTGGTGACGGCCGGCAGCGAGCGAGAACAGCGGCGGTTCGCGAGATCGATCGGCAACGGCGACGTTGGGCACGACGGTGGCTCGGACGGGTGGAGAAAAAGGGTGGGTGGCGGCGCGAGGCGATGTGGTATTTATGACGTGGGGTGGTGCGGCTAGGGCAGGGAGGTGGTTGGAGACCGAGTCAGCGACGAGGCGGATTCGGCGGCGGAGGTTTTCGCCACGTCGGGCGATGGCGCGAGGAGACTAGGGCGAAGGCGGGTTCAGCCGGCGCGGTCGCTGACAGGCGGGGCCCGCCTATCAGCGGCGCAAGGGAGGAGGGAGGTGGCGGTGGACTTGGCGCGCGACGCGGGCGACGCTGGGCTAAGGCGGCCCAGGAGGAGGAGGGGGAGTGCGCGTGGAGGGGAGGAGGTCGGCTCGGCTGGGCCGGCCTGGAGGAGGGGAGCTGGGCCGGCTCGGCTAGGCCGGTGGCCTGCTGGCCGGGAGAGGCGATGGGGATTTTGAACGCGGGTTGGGCCGCAGCTCGGGAAATTGCGAACAGGACGTGTATTCGCATGACAGAACCGAAACGTGCACAGATCAAAGATTCGCACGACGAATTAGATCCGAAACGCGAAACCGTGAACTGTTAGCGGAATAACGACAGGAATTAACGACCCGTTAAATTGAGATTTAATGACTCGCTAAACTAGAATTAGACGATTTTAACGTAAAATCAATCTACACATGCTAAATTGAAGTCCGCAATGTAGATCAATCTCACGCTAGCTAATAGATTGGAAAATCTGAGCAATTAAACATTAGATCAAAGTTAGATTGATTCGCAAGAGTAAAATATATGCGAACCTAAGATTTGGTGGAGAGATCGGCTAGGAAACCTAAACAATTAAACGGTAGATTAAAATAGATTGATTCGCATGAGTAAAATGTATGCAAACCTGAGATTCGGTGGAATAGATCGGATTGGGCTGCTGTGAACAGGGAGCAACCAGTCTGCTGAACAGAGGCGGCGCTCGACAGGAGCAGCGGCTCGTCTAGCGCAAGGCAGGGGCAAAAACCCGGGCGAAAACAACGTTTCGCACACCTGCGGGGGCTGGTGGCAGGGGCGTCTAGCAGCAGCAGCAGGGGTGACGAATTTTGAGAGGAATTGGCGAGCGGCTGTTTGATGTTCGGCAAGGGCACAACAGGGACGTGCAGCAGGGATGATCGGATGAGGAGATGGGCAGCAGGGGCACAGCAAGGCTGTCACACCCGGAGTTTCGTCCTAAGCCTAAATCGTAAAAAGGAATCCGTAAATAACAATTGGCTTAATTAACTCAGGAAAAATCCCTCTAAAAGGATTAATTCACTTAAATCGAGGCTCGCAAATCGACTAACAGGATTTAAATTCAAATTGCAGAAGTATAAAATTCGGCCAAACAAATTAATTTAAAACTCGGCAAAAGTGGGGTTTTCCTTTTTCTCTCCTTTTTCCTTTCTTTTTCCCTTCCTTCTCAAATTGGGCCGAAGTCCAATTTTCCTCCCTCTCTCTTTTTCCTTTTTCTCTCTCCTTTTCTTTTCCTTCCCGGGCCGGCCCAGCCGAGCCGGCCCATCCTCCTCCTCGGCCGGCCCAGCCGACCGGCCTCCCTCCGCCCGCCACCGCGCGCTCCGCCTGGGCCGCCGCTCGGCCCAGCTAGCCGCTCGCCCGCGCCGCGAGTCCGCGTCGCCTCCCTCCTCTCTCCCGCGCCACTGACAGGTGGGGCCCACCCGTCAGTGACTGTTTCGCGCCCGCGCCCGCGCCGCGCCGCGTCCGAGCCGAACTCCGCCGCCGCGCCGCAACCACCGCCGCCGCATCCGCCGCCGCCGAGACCGCATCGTCGCCGACTCGGTCTCCAACCTCCGCCCGCCCTAGCCGGTCGCCGCCACCCTATAAATCCCCTCCGCCGCCGCGCCGTCGCTCGCTTTCCATCGTCGCTCGAGCCGCCGCCGCGCTGCCGCCGTTCGCCGCCACCGCGCAATCTCGTCGCCCGTCGCCGGTCGTCGCCGCTCTGTTGCGTCACCACCTCCGTCCCTCTGTCGCCGACTTGTTGCCGCCCTCGCCGTCACCAGGGAGCCTCCTCGGCGCCGCGCGTTCCCTCGTCGCCCGGCCGCCGCCGCGTCTCGCCCGTCGCTGCCGCCGATCGATCTCCACCACCACCACCGATCTCCCGCCGCCGCCCGCGTCGCCACCTTCGCCTCGGTCTCGCCGACCCGTCCGCACCCTCACCGCCGCCGGTGAGCCTCCGCACCCACCTCCCCTCTTTCTCCCCCTTTCCGGCCGACCGCCGCCGAGTCGCGTGCCGTCGCCGGACGAGGCCGAAGCCCGCCGCTCCCGTCGGTCACCGCGGTCGTCGTCGCCTCCGCGTCGCCGACGTCTGGCCGCCGTCTCTTGCGCCCACGTGTGCCGCGCTGCCGCCGCTCGCCAGTCGCCGTCGCCGCTGTTCTGCCGGGTTGCGCCCGTGCGTCGCCGCCCCGGTCGTCGTCGCCGTCGCGCCGTCGCCGCTCGCTGGTCGTCGCCGTCGCGTCGCCGTCGCCGTGCGCCGCCGCCGCCGCGTCGCCCGCCGCTCCTGCCGGTCGCCGCCGTCCGCCGAGCCGCGCGTTCGGTCCCCAGCTCTCTGTTCCCTCTCGCTGACGAGTGGGTCCCACCCGTCAGTCGCTCCTCGCGCCCGCCTCCTCTCTCCTCCCGTGGGTCCCGCGTGTCAGTCTCTGTTTCCCTCTCTCTCTCACCGACAGGTGGTCCCCACCTGTCAGCCGTCAGTACCCTCTCTCCTCGCTGACGTCAGCAGCCCCATTAATTGCGCAATAATTGATTTAGGACTTTTCTGTTTAGCTAAAAAACCCAGAAAACTTCTAAAATTCATAAGTAATTCATCTAGTCTCCGTTTAGGTCCATTCAAATTTCATTAAATTCATAAAAATATCAAGAATCCATTAAAAATAGTTTCTTTTGCTGTTTCAGTAGAGTTTGTGCCTGTTTTATTTATTTTTGTGCTTTGTCGCTTAGATTCGGACCCCGCCGAAGAGCCGGTTTACTTCGAGATCGTCGCCGAAGTTCCCCAAGGGCCAGAGCAAGGCAAGTGACACTCATCCTTGAACATATTGAACCCATTATTGCAAATTCCCCGCTTTATTATTTCAAATATGCATTGTTTTAATTAAAGTACTTACTTTATGCTATTTTCGGGTAAACCTTATTATTATGCCGTTGTTTATCCAACTTTGTTCATTGCTGGACCAGGGGTAACTTGATTAGAGTCAGGCCTAGGTTAATGCTTAGCCATGCTTAGAACAAATAGCTCATGGGATCACATATAATTATGCTTAGTTCTGAATAGCCGAGATAATGATTCACTACCCGGTTCGGGTTAATGTCAACTAAAATATTGATAATGGTGGGCTGTGGGTGCATGGTTTTGAGAGTCGCACCCATGGCGATTAAGGACCGGTTCACGGGAAACCCTGGAAGTAAATAAGTGCTAACCACATGCCGAAATGGGTAAGGTGGGATTTGAAGCATGACTTCGAACTATTTGACGTACCCAGGCAAGGGTAGGCGTGATGGAGTATGGACGGGCAATCGTGGTGTAACGAAAGCTTCTCCTGCTTCCGGATCTACTGAGGCACAAGAGGGGACTGCCCGACTTGGTGTAAAGGAGGGGGTGAAACCTGAAGTGTGGTACGATTAAATAGGGAGGGTTGTGTAACGGGTCCTATCACGGTCTCCTTTCCGGTATGCCGTGGTGGTATGTCGGCGCACGTTCAAGTGTAGTGGAGTCGTGTCTTGTGGGTACAGTAGTACACCTCTGATCAGAGTATAAACTATTCGAATAGCCGTGCCCACGGTTACGGGCGAACTCCCAGCTTCACTGTGATTAGTGAACCCTAATAACTTGAGTAAAATCTGGTATCACTTGGGACTACTGCAACGTGGTGTAACGTTGAGTAGTGGTTGGGCCTGTCGCAACGTGGTGTAACGTTGGACAGTGTTATGGTATTTTACAACTGTTTACCTATTTATGCTTCACTGTATTTAATTACCTTTATTTCTTTCAGTCTCTGTTATTTATTTAAATTGCTGCTTTATCGCAACTAACCCGAGCCTGTCCTTGCTAACCCCTATGCATCATTCGTTTTCCCCTTGTCCGTGTTACTTGTTGAGTACGGTGGTTTGTACTCAGCCTTGCTTAACTTTCCCAACCCAGAGCTAGAAGCAGAGTCCGATGGAGGTGCCTCTCAGGAGTGAGCTGTTCCGCCGTCGAAGTGTTGCCTGTGGACTGGAGCCGTACCCGCTGGAGCTAGTCTACCCCTTTGTTTTTCTTTCCGCTGCATTTCCGCTAGAATAAGTGTAATTTTCAGTTGTTTCTAAGAACGATGGTTATGTAATCAACATTGTCTTTTTGTGTACCCTGGCTGGTCCTGGACAGGGATTTAATACACAATTAAGTTCAGAAATTCGTGTGAGGAATTTCTGGGCGTGACAAGTTGGTATCAGAGCCAGGTTTGACCGTAGGATCAGCCCAATGGAAACCCTAAGAGCCCTCTGCTTTTCATGTTTGTGCATAGTTTGCGAAAGTGGGAGTGTTTTGAAAATGGGTTAGTGCTTTTCAAAAGCGTGAGTGATTTAAAAAGACAAAACCCCTTTTGTTGAAAAGCGTGAGTAAATCGATTTACGGGTAAAACTTTATTTACTTTTTTTCTTTTATGATTTATTTATCTTGAAATAAAATTTTGCATCTATTGATTCCAAATCCTTGTGTTCTTTAGATGGCTGACCACCCTTTGTACCATCGTGGAAACGGAATGACTGGATTCGTGGCAGAGTTGGCAAGAGTCTCGTTCACCGCAGGATACCCCTATGAGCCGGAGTACACCACGGTCCATCCTCTTGAAGGCGAGTTTCCCCACCGAGTAAGATTGGAGCTACATGGAATCCCCGGTTTTCTCCCTAACTTGGAAGCAGAAGGAGCTGGAGGATCACATGAGCATGCCTGCCAGGAAGCTGCCTACAGTCTGATGACAACGCTCAGGGCCAGGCATGACCTGACGTTTCGGCATTCGGCTTACCGGTATCACCCTGGTCGTGGACCCAATTCCATGGTCAGTAGGTTTCGGTCTGCCCGAAGTGAGCAAGACCCTACCTTCGGTAGGATGTGCACGGTGCTGCAGGGCCTCGACCAGATGCATCACGACCTCCACGAAGCGTCCAAGGCTCTGAACGACGCCAAGCTCACCCAGATCGTTCGTCTGCAAGATGAGGTCGACCACTTGAAGAAGGAGAACGCCAGGCTCAAAGGACTCCCAGAGCCCGGAGGTGCAAGGTGTCGCACGACGGCAAGGAAGCGAACCCGTGGACCGCCGAGAGTTCAGTCTTACCCCGGTGCCCCGGATGAACCAGGACCCCTGATGCAGATGGTGCCAACCTCTCCGACCCCGGTGCCCGAGGAAGGTGTCTCCCCGTTTACCGCAGCAAGGAACCGCAACAGGGTCGTCACGGTCTCTAGCAGCAGTGAGTCCGCTTCTGGTGAAGACGAAGATGGTCTCCCTAGCAACTCAAGAAGCCGCTCTGAAGACGAGGAAGAAGATCCGTCCCCTGTCGTCGATCGTCGCTCCCCTTCCGTGCCCTAGACGCCGCCCTTAGCTTCGTTTTAGTCGTTGTGTGCTAGCTTTGGTGTGTTAGGTTTGCTTCGCTTGGGGCTAGTGGTGAACCATAGCAGTAGTGGGGTTATGGTTGTACCGCCAGGAGTTGTGTGGTTTTTAAGTGTGTTTCTTAAGCAAGACAATTACAGTTCACTAATTAAATAAAGCCCCTGTTTGCTTAGTCGTTTCTTTTTCTTCTTTCTCTTTCTGTTCCTCCCGCCCCGCAGATGGTGAACACCCGCCACGGCAACCGCGACACCGACCAGTCCAGCACCGGAGGACCGCCCCCGCCGCCCCCGCCGCCCCCACTAGAGAACCCGTCGCTTGCCCAGGTTCTTGCTAACCAGACGCAGATGCTCTCTTGGATGATGCAGCAGATGCAACAGCAACAGCAGCAGCACCAACAACTGCTACAGCAGCTTCTAAATCAAAGTCAGAATAACCAGCAACAGCAGGGACCACCCCCAGTGCAGTCCAAGTTACCGGAGTTCCTCCGCGTCCGTCCCCCCAACTTTCTCAAGCACCACCAACCCCATGGAGGCAAGTGATTGGCTCCATGCTATCGAGAAGAAGCTCAACTTATTGCAGTGCACTGACCAAGAGAAGGTTTCCTTCGCCGCACATCAACTGATGGGTCCCGCCTCCGCTTGGTGGGATAATTTCCTGGCTACCCGCACTGCTACCACAGAAGTGACTTGGGCGGAGTTCTGTCTTAACTTCCGCAAGGCCCATATCCCTGACGGGATAGTCACCCAGAAGAAGCGTGAGTTCCGCGCTCTGCAGCAAGGTACCAAGACAGTGACAGAGTACCTTCATGAGTTCAATCGCCTAGCGCGATACGCTCCCGAGGATGTCCGCACCGACGCCGAAAGGCAAGAAAAGTTCCTCGGAGGCTTGGATGAGGAACTGAAGAAGCAGTTGCTTTCGGGCGACTATGCTGATTTTGAGAAACTAGTGGACAAGGCCATCCGTCAAGAGGACCAGCACCTCCAGATGGACAAGAAGAGGAAGGCTTCGCAGTTCAGGTCTAACCAGCCGCCTCCTCAGAAGCCCCGATTCCACACCGGCCCCTATCCTTCGAATCAGCAGCACGGGCAATCAACCTTCATTGTCCGCCAACATCGTCCTTACAATCCCAACAACTTCTCCAGTGGTTCGTCCCAGCGTGCTCCTACTCAGCGTACTCTTCCTGCACCAGCTCCCCGGCAACAAAATGCTCCTCCACCGACAGCTCAACCTCCTCCAGCCAGGAAGGATGCAGGTGCAAAGCCTGGGGTGTGCTACAACTGTGGCGACCCAGGTCACTTTGCTGACAAGTGCCCGAAGCCGAAACGCGGTGGGCAAAGGTTTGTGCAAGCTCGCGTGAATCACGTCACCGCCGAAGAAGCACAGGCTGCGCCAGAAGTAATACTGGGTACGTTTCCTGTCAACTCCGTACCTGCTACAGTACTTTTTGATTCTGGTGCTACACACTCGTTTATTTCAAGGAAGTTTGTGGGAATGCTTGGGTTAAAAAGGGAAAAGTTAAGAGACCCGGTGCGGGTTAACACTCCAGGGCATAGTATGTTCTCGGACCTTTATAGCCCTGTTGTGCCCATAGAAATCCAAGGGACACCCTTTCTAGCCAATCTCATCCTTCTCGAATCTAAAGACCTAGATGTCATTTTGGGAATGGACTGGCTTACCAAGCATCAAGGAGTGATTGATTGTGCCAAGCGTACAGTCACCTTGACCAGCGAAGAAGGTAAAGTGGTGACTTATCAGTCGCTGGAGTCAGTGTCAACCAGGACTTGTTTAAATCAGATGGAAGCCGAAGAACAACCCTCGGAAAAAGACAAAGACCCAAAGAAGTTGGAAGACATACCAGTGGTTTGTGAGTATCCAGAGGTGTTTCCAGATGATCTCACAACGATGCCGCCAGAAAGAGAGATCGAGTTCCGTATCGACTTGGTACCCGGAACCGCTCCGATCTATAAGAGACCCTATAGGATGGCCGCCAATGAAATGGCAGAAGTGAAGAAGCAAGTGGATGAACAGCTTCAGAAAGGTTACATCCGACCGAGTACCTCGCCTTGGGGTGCCCCGGTTATTTTTGTTGAGAAGAAGGACAAAACTAAGAGAATGTGTGTGGACTATCGTGCTTTGAACGATGTCACTATCAAGAATAAGTATCCTCTGCCAAGGATTGATGACCTATTTGATCAGTTGAAGGGAGCCAGAGTTTTCTCCAAGATCGATTTGAGATCAGGGTATCACCAGTTGAGAATTCGGGAAGAAGATATCCCTAAGACGGCATTCACTACTCGCTATGGCTTGTATGAGTGTACGGTAATGTCGTTTGGACTTACTAATGCCCCGGCATTCTTCATGAATCTCATGAATAAGGTGTTCATGGAATACCTGGATAAGTTTGTGGTTGTCTTCATCGACGACATTCTTATCTACTCCAAGTCAGAAGAAGAGCACGAGCAACATTTGTGGATTGTGCTAGAAACGCTAAGAGAACACCAGTTGTATGCCAAGTTCAGCAAGTGTGATTTTTGGCTGCATGAAGTGAAGTTCCTTGGCCATGTGATCAATGCCCAAGGTGTAGCCGTAGACCCCAGTAATGTGGAGTCAGTGATCAAGTGGACCCCGCCTAAGACGGTTTCCCAAATCAGGAGTTTCTTAGGACTTGCGGGCTATTACCGCCGGTTCATTGAGAATTTCTCAAAGATAGCCAAGCCAATGACACAGTTGTTGAAAAAGGAAGAGAAGTTCAAGTGGTCAAGTGAGTGCGATAGGAGTTTTGAAGAGCTCAAGCAAAGGTTGGTTTCGGCACCCGTGTTGGTTTTGCCGGATCAAACGAAGGACTTCCAGGTTTACTGTGACGCATCCAGATCAGGACTGGGATGTGTGCTAATGCAAGAAGGAAAGGTGGTTGCTTACGCCTCTCGTCAGTTGAGACCACATGAGGGTAACTACCCGACTCACGACTTGGAATTAGCAGCTGTGGTGCATGCCCTAAAGATTTGGCGACACTACTTGATCGGTAACAAGTGTGAAGTGTATACGGATCATAAGAGTTTAAAGTATATCTTTACACAACCGGATTTGAATCTCCGTCAGCGAAGATGGTTGGAATTGATCAAGGATTATGATCTAAGTATCCACTACCATCCAGGCAAAGCGAATGTGGTTGCAGATGCCTTGAGCCGGAAGAATTACTGCAACGCTGCGATGTCAACAGAAGTTTGTGAGCAGTTGCAACAGGAGTTTGAACGACTAAATTTGGGTTTAGTCGACGAAGGTTTTGTGGCAGCCCTAGAAGCGCAGCCCACTTTGGTGGATCAAGTACGCCAATCCCAAGCAAATGATTCGGAGATAGCCGAACTAAAGAAAAATATGCGAGTTGGTAAGGCTCGAGATTTTTCAGAAGATGAACATGGAACAATCTGGATGGGAAACAGGTTGTGCGTACCAGATAACAAGGAGTTGAAGGAGTTGATACTCCAAGAAGCTCATCAAACCCAGTACTCTATTCACCCCGGGAGTACTAAGATGTATCAGGACCTCAAAGAAAAGTTTTGGTGGGTTAGTATGAAGAGAGAGATTGCAGAATACGTCGCCTTGTGCGATGTTTGCCAACGGGTCAAAGCAGAACACCAAAGGCCAGCAGGACTATTGCAACCTCTCCAGATTCCAGAATGGAAATGGGAAGAAATCGGGATGGATTTCATCACTGGTTTACCAAGGACTGCTGCTGGTCATGACTCGATTTGGGTAATTGTTGATCGATTGACAAAGGTCGCTCATTTCATACCAGTTCACACTACCTACTCAGGGAAAAGATTAGCCGAGATTTACTTGGCTAGGATCATGTGTTTACATGGAGTACCGAAGAAGATCGTTTCTGACCGTGGGAGTCAGTTTACTTCAAAGTTTTGGCAGAAGCTACAGGAAGAATTGGGAACCCGACTGAACTTCAGTACAGCTTATCATCCCCAGACAGATGGTCAGACAGAGAGGGTAAACCAGATTCTTGAAGATATGCTCAGAGCTTGCGCTCTCGACTTTGGTGGAACTTGGGATAAGAATCTACCGTATGCAGAGTTCTCATACAACAACAGTTATCAAGCCAGTCTGCAGATGGCACCTTTTGAAGCATTGTATGGGCGAAAGTGTCGTACACCCCTCTTCTGGGATCAAACAGGAGAACGTCAAGTTTTTGGGACTGAAGTTTTAAGCCAAGCGGAAGAAAAGGTCAGAATAATCCGTGAAAGGTTGAAAACGGCCCAAACCAGACAGAAGAGTTATGCGGATAATCGTCGAAGGGACTTAGCCTTCGAAGCAGGAGACTATGTGTACCTCCGCGTCACACCTTTGCGAGGAGTGCACCGGTTTCAGACCAAAGGAAAATTGGCACCACGTTTCGTGGGACCATACCGGATAGTGGAACGCAGGGGAGAGGTTGCGTATCAGTTGGAACTCCCCGCTAACATGGCCGGAATCCATGACGTGTTCCATGTGTCGCAGCTCAAGAAGTGTCTCCGTGTGCCTGAGGAACAGGCCAACTCCGAGCACATCGATCTGCAGGAAGATCTAACTTATGTGGAGAAGCCAGCACGGATTCTAGAAACTAGTGAAAGGAAGACTCGGAACCGTGTGATCAGATTCTGCAGAGTTCAGTGGAGTCACCACCCAGAAGAAGAAGCAACATGGGAAAGAGAAGATGAGCTCAAGGCCGCCCATCCGCACCTCTTCGCCAGTGCCTCCGAATCTCGGGGTCGAGATTCCGTTTAAGGGGGGTAGGTTTGTCACACCCGGAGTTTCGTCCTAAGCCTAAATCGTA
This sequence comes from Oryza brachyantha, assembly GCF_000231095.2. NCBI lineage: Eukaryota > Viridiplantae > Streptophyta > Magnoliopsida > Poales > Poaceae > Oryza > Oryza brachyantha. Next base: position 10,184,144 of record NC_023174.2, on the reverse strand, counting down.
AAAAGGAATCCGTAAATAACAATTGGCTTAATTAACTCAGGAAAAATCCCTCTAAAAGGATTAATTCACTTAAATCGAGGCTCGCAAATCGACTAACAGGATTTAAATTCAAATTGCAGAAGTATAAAATTCGGCCAAACAAATTAATTTAAAACTCGGCAAAAGTGGGGTTTTCCTTTTTCTCTCCTTTTTCCTTTCTTTTTCCCTTCCTTCTCAAATTGGGCCGAAGTCCAATTTTCCTCCCTCTCTCTTTTTCCTTTTTCTCTCTCTTTTTCTTTTCCTTCCCGGGCCGGCCCAGCCGAGCCGGCCCATCCTCCTCCTCGGCCGGCCCAGCCGACCGGCCTCCCTCCGCCCGCCACCGCGCGCTCCGCCTGGGCCGCCGCTCGGCCCAGCTAGCCGCTCGCGCGCGCCGCGAGTCCGCGTCGCCTCCCTCCTCTCTCCCGCGCCACTGACAGGTGGGGCCCACCCGTCAGTGACTGTTTCGCGCCCGCGCCCGCGCCGCGCCGCGTCCGAGCCGAACTCCGCCGCCGCGCCGCAACCACCGCCGCCGCATCCGCCGCCGCCGAGACCGCATCGTCGCCGACTCGGTCTCCAACCTCCGCCCGCCCTAGCCGGTCGCCGCCACCCTATAAATCCCCTCCGCCGCCGCGCCGTCGCTCGCTTTCCATCGTCGCTCGAGCCGCCGCCGCGCTGCCGCCGTTCGCCGCCACCGCGCAATCTCGTCGCCCGTCGCCGGTCGTCGCCGCTCTGTTGCGTCACCACCTCCGTCCCTCTGTCGCCGACTTGTTGCCGCCCTCGCCGTCACCAGGGAGCCTCCTCGGCGCCGCGCGTTCCCTCGTCGCCCGGCCGCCGCCGCGTCTCGCCCGTCGCTGCCGCCGATCGATCTCCACCACCACCACCGATCTCCCGCCGCCGCCCGCGTCGCCACCTTCGCCTCGGTCTCGCCGACCCGTCCGCACCCTCACCGCCGCCGGTGAGCCTCCGCACCCACCTCCCCTCTTTCTCCCCCTTTCCGGCCGACCGCCGCCGAGTCGCGTGCCGTCGCCGGACGAGGCCGAAGCCCGCCGCTCCCGTCGGTCACCGCGGTCGTCGTCGCCTCCGCGTCGCCGACGTCTGGCCGCCGTCTCTTGCGCCCACGTGTGCCGCGCTGCCGCCGCTCGCCAGTCGCCGTCGCCGCTGTTCTGCCGGGTTGCGCCCGTGCGTCGCCGCCCCGGTCGTCGTCGCCGTCGCGCCGTCGCCGCTCGCTGGTCGTCGCCGTCGCGTCGCCGTCGCCGTGCGCCGCCGCCGCCGCGTCGCCCGCCGCTCCTGCCGGTCGCCGCCGTCCGCCGAGCCGCGCGTTCGGTCCCCAGCTCTCTGTTCCCTCTCGCTGACGAGTGGGTCCCACCCGTCAGTCGCTCCTCGCGCCCGCCTCCTCTCTCCTCCCGTGGGTCCCGCGTGTCAGTCTCTGTTTCCCTCTCTCTCTCACCGACAGGTGGTCCCCACCTGTCAGCCGTCAGTACCCTCTCTCCTCGCTGACGTCAGCAGCCCCATTAATTGCGCAATAATTGATTTAGGACTTTTCTGTTTAGCTAAAAAACCCAGAAAACTTCTAAAATTCATAAGTAATTCATCTAGTCTCCGTTTAGGTCCATTCAAATTTCATTAAATTCATAAAAATATCAAGAATCCATTAAAAATAGTTTCTTTTGCTGTTTCAGTAGAGTTTGTGCCTGTTTTATTTATTTTTGTGCTTTGTCGCTTAGATTCGGACCCCGCCGAAGAGCCGGTTTACTTCGAGATCGTCGCCGAAGTTCCCCAAGGGCCAGAGCAAGGCAAGTGACACTCATCCTTGAACATATTGAACCCATTATTGCAAATTCCCCGCTTTATTATTTCAAATATGCATTGTTTTAATTAAAGTACTTACTTTATGCTATTTTCGGGTAAACCTTATTATTATGCCGTTGTTTATCCAACTTTGTTCATTGCTGGACCAGGGGTAACTTGATTAGAGTCAGGCCTAGGTTAATGCTTAGCCATGCTTAGAACAAATAGCTCATGGGATCACATATAATTATGCTTAGTTCTGAATAGCCGAGATAATGATTCACTACCCGGTTCGGGTTAATGTCAACTAAAATATTGATAATGGTGGGCTGTGGGTGCATGGTTTTGAGAGTCGCACCCATGGCGATTAAGGACCGGTTCACGGGAAACCCTGGAAGTAAATAAGTGCTAACCACATGCCGAAATGGGTAAGGTGGGATTTGAAGCATGACTTCGAACTATTTGACGTACCCAGGCAAGGGTAGGCGTGATGGAGTATGGACGGGCAATCGTGGTGTAACGAAAGCTTCTCCTGCTTCCGGATCTACTGAGGCACAAGAGGGGACTGCCCGACTTGGTGTAAAGGAGGGGGTGAAACCTGAAGTGTGGTACGATTAAATAGGGAGGGTTGTGTAACGGGTCCTATCACGGTCTCCTTTCCGGTATGCCGTGGTGGTATGTCGGCGCACGTTCAAGTGTAGTGGAGTCGTGTCTTGTGGGTACAGTAGTACACCTCTGATCAGAGTATAAACTATTCGAATAGCCGTGCCCACGGTTACGGGCGAACTCCCAGCTTCACTGTGATTAGTGAACCCTAATAACTTGAGTAAAATCTGGTATCACTTGGGACTACTGCAACGTGGTGTAACGTTGAGTAGTGGTTGGGCCTGTCGCAACGTGGTGTAACGTTGGACAGTGTTATGGTATTTTACAACTGTTTACCTATTTATGCTTCACTGTATTTAATTACCTTTATTTCTTTCAGTCTCTGTTATTTATTTAAATTGCTGCTTTATCGCAACTAACCCGAGCCTGTCCTTGCTAACCCCTATGCATCATTCGTTTTCCCCTTGTCCGTGTTACTTGTTGAGTACGGTGGTTTGTACTCAGCCTTGCTTAACTTTCCCAACCCAGAGCTAGAAGCAGAGTCCGATGGAGGTGCCTCTCAGGAGTGAGCTGTTCCGCCGTCGAAGTGTTGCCTGTGGACTGGAGCCGTACCCGCTGGAGCTAGTCTACCCCTTTGTTTTTCTTTCCGCTGCATTTCCGCTAGAATAAGTGTAATTTTCAGTTGTTTCTAAGAACGATGGTTATGTAATCAACATTGTCTTTTTGTGTACCCTGGCTGGTCCTGGACAGGGATTTAATACACAATTAAGTTCAGAAATTCGTGTGAGGAATTTCTGGGCGTGACAAAGGCTTGGGCGCACGGGAGAGAAACGGGAGGGGAAAGGCGAGGCCCTAGGGGGTATTTATTGAGGAGAGCTAGAGATCGATCTGGGAATTCATCTTCTATAAAAAGGGAATTGATAAAATTTCAAAGGGATAAGAAACAGAGTCATAATTAATTGGAATTGATTTTTTTAGGTGGAGATAGAGATGGGGCTGCTTGTTTGGCCGTGGGGGAGAAGGGGTGGAGTACGATAGGGGGAGTTGGGAGAGATCGCACAAAAGGAAAAAAAAAGAAATTGCCTCTAATTTTGCCGATTTTTATTAAGTTTGATTTAAGCAAATTTTATTGATTGCAATTCTAGTTTAAATCCTGTTAATAATTTAAAATGTTTTTAGAACATTCTAGAACATTCCGAAAAGCTTCCAATTAATTGAATTAATTTTACACTGGGTTTTCTCTTGAACTTTAATTAAACAAATTATTTTTAATGCATTATTTTATTGAGTTTTAGCTAGGGTAAAAATCTGGACGTGACAACTACCAATAGTATACTAGTTTCAACCATGCATTAGTCAATCTATTTTTTCATCCTTTCTCTTTTTCCGTTAGAGATTATGTGGAGGCTACTCCTTGTACGGGGTAGATCATTTTCATGTCCTCTTTTATCTCATGCACCTCACCATTTAATTTTACGTGATATCTTGAGTTTAGCGCTAAAAGGCTTATAGTACTTAATGTAAATAATATATTCACTTAAGGAAGACTAAACAATTTATATATACCCTGTCCTAGTCCGAGTTTGGACACAGGAATAATAAGCAATAATGTCTTTTTGAAGAGCCCCTCATTAATATTATTCTAACCGGCCAGTATATGACCTATGATTGTCCAGTTACGTACTTAGTCGTATACGACTTCGTCTTTGTTTTTTTTTCTTCAAAATTTTCCCATGCATGGTTCTTGATGGTTTGTGATGGCATATCAATGCTGAAAATTATGAAATCGTACAGTAGACCAATAAGATCACATCACTAGAGGCACCAGTCTCGACAAGGAGTGAACCTCCACTCCACCATATACTTTTAGTAGACTACTCCTCCATGGTCGTGTTAAACTACAACACACTAGAAACACTCCACCATATACTTTTAGTAGACTACTCCTCCATGGTCGTGTTAAACTACAACACACTAGAAAGAGCAATTTTACTATCTTTAAGTAGGTACCAAGAGGTACCACTATTTCTATGAAAAATTTGGTTACTCTTGATACGTTAGGTACTAGAAGGTATTAAATTTTATATAGAAAAGAGTGTACCCCAAGAGACACCAAATTTTACGTAGAAAATAGTGATACATCTTGGTACCTTCTCAAGAATTGAAAAAAAAAACTGTACTAGAAAACTAGGGCCCGCGTGGATGTAGACAAGGAAGACCACTATTCACGGTCAACCAAGATTTTTTTTCTCACGGATATATTTTGATCCTATAATAATTAAGCTCCAATGGAGTTGGAGAGACAGTGGTACTGAAGTCAACGCTGGCTGATGTATGCAAGTTTTTGTCTAAAAGGCCAATGGATTCGGACAAACAAGAGTACACCTACTGCACGAGGAATTGCAAATGGATTATGAATTAGGCCAGTCTCAATAAAGGTTTCATGTAGGTGTTATACATATTAATTGAGTGATACATTAGCAAAAAAGAAATATTTGCATGAAACTATAAGGAGAGAGAAAAAAATAGTTTCATGGGCCATGAAACCTGGGCACCGTTACCAAGTTCTCAGTAATGCAGTGAAACTTACATTGAGGGACTTGAAGCGTTTCGTGCAATCAAACACTCTCTGCATACAATCAAACTTTTAGTAGTAATTAAATGTTTTATTTAGCTTTGGAAATGGTACAATGAAATGTTGCACTGTGAGTATATGTTTTATGTATCGTTTCATCGAGTTAGCTGTTTTGGAAACTGTATAGTGAAACTGAGCATTAAGACTGGCCTTAGCAACATTTCACTGTTGTCAGAACTTCAGTGGCCCTAGATGGGAAGTTGGGAACTCTGTGGTAAGGACACGTACAAAGGTGACTATTAGCTGACTCTCTCAATGGCCATATAAGCAAATTTGGTGATGTGTAGGAAAGAGAGGTAAAGAGAGAGAAAATCTTTTGCCATGCGTGGCAACGGCTTAGAGTCGACTCTTAGCATTTATTAAAGGAAACTTTCTTGCATGAGAATATATAAAAATGAAACTAGCTTAATAAAAAATATTTTATTGCATTAATGAAGAAACCACACATGACTCTACCTTTGTACGTATCATTATAAAATAGACTCTTGTTGCTGACGTGGCTTAAGATAGTGCACACAATGGGCTCTACCATTAAACATGCCCTTAGTGGCCAAGGGCCCGTGGAACCGATTTTCTTCATAATTAGGCACTAGCTTTAAATGTACTTGAATCAAAATGCCCATGAGCCCATACATCAATAGAAATTATAGAGCTGACTCTATTCCAGGCTCCTCTTCTATTCAAAATTCAAACAATAGGGAGCTAATTTTGTAGAGCACTCACGTAATCATACCCTAACATCATGTTTGGCAGGTGTGACAGTAACTGCGGTTGAAAACGTAGCAGAAGATTAACATATGATTAATTAATTATAAGCTATAAATTAAAAATTGAAAATTTGATATGATTTTTTAAAGCAACTTCCCTATAGAAAATTTTACAAAAACATACCGTTTAATAGTTTAGAAAGCGCGCACACGAAAAACGAGATAATATGAGTTAGAACAATGGGTGAAAACACCGCCATAGTACAACTTATAAACCAATGTATCGGTGATTGTTGTGACAGACTTACCACCGACACTTTTATCTTTTGTAGTAGTATAGATATAGATATATATAGTACATGTCACGCCCGGAGTTTTGTCCTAAGCCTAAAATCGTAAAAAAAAATTCGTAAATAACAATTGGTTTAATTAACTCAGGAAAAATCCCTCTAAAAGGAATTAATTTAATTAAATCGAGGTTCCAAATCGACTAACTGGATTTAAATTCAAATTGCAGAACAATAAAATTTGATCAAACAAATTAATTTAAAACTCGGCAAAAGTGGGGTTTTCCTTTTTCCCTCCTTTTTCCTTTCTTTTTCCCTTCCTTCTCAAATTGGGCCGAAGTCCAATTTTCCTCCCTTCCTTTTCTTTTTCCTTTTTCTTTTTCCTCTCCTCCTTCCCGGGCCGGCCCAGCCGAGCCGGCCCATCTTCCCGCTCGGCCGGCCCAGCCGCGCCGGCCGCTTCCCTCCGCCCGCCCGCGCCCCGCCTAGGCCGCCGTTCGGCCCAGCTCCCGCGACGCGCCCGCGCCCGCGAGTCCGCGCTGCCTCCCTCCTCCCTCGCGCCACTGACAGGTGGGGCCCACCTGTCAGCGACCGAAACCCCGGCTCCGCGCCGCGCCGCGCCGGCCGAGTCCGCCGCCGCCCCGAGTCCTCCGCTCGCGCCGCCACCGCAACCGCCGCCGCCGAGTTCGCCGCGTCGCCGACTCGGTCTCCACCGGCCGCTCCGCCCTAGCCGGCGCCGCCACCCTATAAAATCCCCGTGCCTCTGCCCCGCCGCCACTTTCCCCCTCTCCGCTCGAAGCTCCCCTCCGTCGCCGTCAGCCGTCGATCTCCTCGTCGGCCGTCGGACGTCGCCGCCCACCCGCGTCACCACCGCTGCCTCGTCTTCGCCGACCTCCCGCCGGCCTTCGTCGCCACCGGTGGTCGCCGAGCTTCGTCGCCGCCCCTTCGTCCTTCCCGCCGCCGTGCCCCGTCGTCTCGACGCCGCCGGCCGATCTCGCCACCAAACGTCGCAAGCCGCTGCCCGTCCGCGTCCCCACCTCCGCCTCGCCCTCGCCGACGCACCGCTGTCTCCGTCGCCGCTGGTGAGCGCTCCGCTCCTCTCTCCCTCTTTCTTCCCTCTTCGCCACCGCTGTCGACCTCCCCGTGCCATCGGTGAGTGCCGGTCGCCGTCCGCCGCGCCGCCCGCTTCCCGCCGCCAGTTGCCGGTCGTCGCCGCCTAGCGACGTCATCGCCTCCGCCTCGGTGTCACCAACCTTTCCCGGGATCTCGTCGTCGCCGGTGGATGCGTCGCAGCTCCTCCGACCTCGCCGCCGCATTCGGCCCCCTCGCCGCCGCACGTCAATCTCCGCCGCCGCTGCCGATCTCCCGCTCCAACCCGCGTCGCCACCTTCGCCTCGATCTCGCCGACCCGTCCGCGCTCTCGCCGCCGCCGGTGAGCATCCCCATCCTCCTCCCCTCTCTCTCCCCCTTCTCAGCCGACCGCCGCCGAGCCGCACGCCGTCGCCGGACGGGTGCGAAGCTCGCCCTCGCCGCCGGCCGCTACGGTCGTCGTCGCCTTCGCGTCGCCGACGTCTAGCCGCCGTCGCCTGCGCTCGCGTGTGCCCGCGCTCGCCGCTCGCCAGTCGCCGCCGTGCCAGCCGTCGCCGCTGCTCTGCGGGGTTGCGCCCGTGCATCGCCGCCTCGACCGTCGTCGCTGTCGCGCCGTCGCCGGACGCCGGTCGTCGTCGTCGCGCGGTCGCCGTCGCGTCGCCGTCACCGTCGCCGTGTGCCGCCGCCGCCGCGTCACCCGCAGCTCCCGCCGGCCGCCGCCGTCCGCCCGAGCCGCGCTTTCCTCCCCTCCTCTTTGTTCCCTCTCGCTGGCGAGTGGGCCCCACCCGTCAGCCGTTCCCCGCGCCTCCCTTCCTCTCTCTCCTCCCCGGGCCCGCGTGTCAGTCTCTCCCTCCCCCTCTCTCTCACCGACAGGTGGTCCCCACCTGTCAGCCGTCAGCTTCCTCTCTCCTCGCTGACGTCAGCAGCCCCATTAATTGCGCAATAATTGATTTAGGACTTTTCTGTTTAGCTAAAAACCCAGAAAACTTCTAAAATTCATAAGTAATTCATCTAGTCTCCGTTTAGGTCCATTCAAGTTTCATTAAATCCAGAAAATTGCCAAGAATCCATTAAAAATAGTTTCTTTCTTTGTTTCAGTAGTTTTTAGCCTGTTTTGTTTGTTTTGCTTTATTTGTCGTAGGTTTTTTCCCCGTCGCAGCGCCGTTCGCTCCCGAAGTCGTCGCCGAAGTTCCTCGTGGGTCTAAGCAAGGCAAGTGGCACCCTTCTTTGATCATATTGAACCTATGTTTATAAAATCCCCCGCTTTTACATTCAAACATGCATTGTTTTATGCAAATCTATTTATTGTATTTATCTATTGGGAATTTACCAATATATCCGTTGATTCCCATTTATTATTGTCATCCCAGGGTTAATTTGACTAGAATTAGGGTTAGTCAATGCTTAGCCATGCTTAGTTCAACTAGCTCACCAATTATTATTTAATTATTGTTGCACTTTGGTACACCTTCAATGGTTGTTATCATTATTCATTTCCCGAGGTGGATTAATACAACTAAAATATTGCTTATGGTGGGCTGTGGGTGCATGGTTTTGAGAGTCGTTGTCACGCCCAGAAATTTACACCAAATTTCTGAACAATAGCATGTATTAAATCTCAGTCCAGGCATCAGCCCGAGTACACACTATGACAAATTAATATACAGTTCCACGACTTAAAAACAAATAAAAACAATTATCTATCGAAATGCAGCGGAAAAGGAAAACAAGACTAGACCATCTAATCTTCAGCTTCAGCTGGCGAAGACGGCTCCACGCCACAGGCACTCTCGACGGCGGACTGAACCTTACTTCAACCTTCGGAACAACCTTCTGACTGAAACTCTGGCGCTTACTCTGGTGGGGGAAAAATTAAGCAAGGCTGAGTACAAACCACCGTACTCAACAAGTAACACCCAAGAGAGTGAGAATAATGAATGCAACAGGGTATCAAGGATAGGCTAAGGTTAACTTTGCACGAAAGCTGCGGTAATTTAGCAAAACAGTAGATAAAATAGACTGAAATAAAAGTAAAGTAACAATTAAAATAATACTCCACTGTCCAACGTTACACCACGTTGCAACAGGCCCAGACTGCTGTCGAACGTTACACCACGTAGCGACAGGGTCAACCCTCTGTCCAACGTTAAACCACGTTGCGACAGACCCAAACCACTGCCAACGTTACACCACATTGCGCAGGGTCAAACCAGTTCCAAGATTTGTAAAATTATTAAAGAGGTTCAACTAATCCCAGTGAGTCTGTCAGTTCGCCCAATAACCGCGGGCACGGCTATTCGAATAGTTTTACTCTGCAGAGGTGTACAACTTTACCCACAAGACATGGCTCCCAAGCATGTTACCATGCCCCAACGTATCACCACGATACCTCAGTACGGAAACCATGATAAGACCTTTCACCCAGCCCTCCCTAGACAATCGCACCACACTTCAGGTTTCACCCCCTCCTTTACACCAAGTCGGGCAGTCCCCTCTTGTGCCTTGGTAGATCCGGAAGCAGGAGAAGCTTTCGTTACACCACGATTGCCCGTCCATACTCCATCACGCCTACCCTTGCCTGGGTACGTCGAATAGGGACAAGCTAGATTACGAGTCTCACCGTTGCCCATTCTGGCTTGTGGTTAGTACGTGTAAGACCTTCAGGGTTTCCTGAGAACCGGTCCTTAATTGCCATGGGTGCGACTCTCAAAATCATGCACCCACAGCCCACCATAAGCAATATTTTAGTTGTATTAGTCCTCAACGGGATATTAATAATGATTACAACCCTTAAAGGTCTATCAAAGTTTAATCAATAATCAAATAAGAGTTGGTGAGCTAGTTGAACTAAGCATGGCTAAGCATTGACTAACCCTAATTCTAGTCAAATTAACCCTGGGATGACAATAATAATAAATGGGGATCAACGGATATATTGGTAAATGCCCAATAAAGTAAATAAAGTAAATACATTTGAATACAATGCATGTTTGAATGTAAAAGCGGGGGATTTTATAAACATAGGTTCAATATGATCAAAGAAGGGTGCCACTTGCCTTGCTTAGACCCACGAGGAACTTCGGCGACGACTTCGAGAACGAACGGCGCTTCGACGGGGTCAAAACCTACGACAAACAAGGCAAAACAAACAAAACAGGCTATAAAACTACTGAAACAGAGAAAGAAACTATTTTCAATGGATTCTTGGCATTTTTCTGGATTTAATGAAACTTGAATGGACCTAAACGGAGACTAGATGAATTACTTATGAATTTTAGAAGTTTTCTGGGTTTTTTAGCTAAACAGAAAAGTCCTAAATCAATTATTGCGCAATTAATGGGGCTGCTGACGTCAGCGAGGAGAGAGGAAGCTGACGGCTGACAGGTGGGGACCACCTGTCGGTGAGAGAAGGGGAGAGGGAGAGACTGACACGCGGGTCCCACGGGAGGAGAGAGGAAGGAGGGGCGCGGGGTGACTGACGGGTGGGGCCCACTCGTCAGCGAAAGGGAACAGAGAGGAGGGGAGCAGAGCGCGGCTCGGGCGGACGGCGGCGACCGGCGGGAGCGGCGGGCGACGCGGCGGCGGCGGCGCACGGCGACGGCGGCGCGACGGCGCGACGGCGACGACCGGCGAGCGGCGACGGCGGGACGGCGACGACGGCCGAGGCGGCGACGCACGCGGTGCAACCCAGCAGAGCAGCGGCGACGGCGACTGGCAAGCGGCGACGGCACGGCACGCGCGGGCGCAAGCGACGGCGGCTAGACATCGGCGACGCGAAGGCGACGACGACCGCGACGGCCGGCGGGAGGGGCGAGCTTCGCACTCGTCCGGCGATGGCGCACGACTCGGCGGCGGTCGGCCGGAGAGGGGGAGAGAGAGGGGAGGAGGGTGCGGGTGCTCACCGGCGGCGGCGAGAGCGCGGACGGGTCGGCGAGGCCGAGGCGGAGGTGGCGACGCAGTTGGGAGCGGGAGATCGGCAACGGCGGCGGAGATCGAAGGGTGACGGCGACGGGCGAGACGCGGCGGCAGAGAGGTCGGAGGGGCCGCGGCGGGCGCGAGACGTCCACCGGCGACGACGAGAGCCCGGGAAAGGTCGGCGGCACCGAGGCGGGGATGATGACGCGGCTAGGCGGTGACGACCGGCGACTGGTGGCGAGATTGCGCGGCGGCGGCGGCGAACGGCGGCAACGCGGCGGTGACTCGAGCGACGACGGAAAGTGAGCGACGGCGTGCGGCGGCTCGGGATTTATAGGGTGGCGGCACCGGCTAGGGCGGGCGGAGGTTGGAGACCGTGTCGGCGACGACGCGGTCTCGGCGGCGGTCGTTGCGGCGGCGGCGGTTGCGGCGGCGGCGCGGAGTCCGGCTCGGACGCGGCGCGGCGCGGCGCGGGCGCGCGAGCTGGCGGAGAGGCGGTGAAACGGTCACTGACAGGTGGGCCCCACCTGTCAGTGGCGCGAGAGAGGAGGGAGGCGGCGCAGACTCGCGGCACGGGCGACGCGGCGAGCTGGGCCGAGCGGCGGCCCAGGCGAGGCGCGCGCGGGCGGAGGGGAGGCCGGCTCGGCTGGCCGGCCGAGGAGGAGGCTGCGGGCTGGCTCGGCTGGGCCGGCCCGGGAAGAAAAAGAAAAAGAAAAAGAAAAGGAAAACGAAAGAGGGAGGAAAATTGGACTTCGGCCCAATTTGAGAAGGAAGGGAAAAAGAAAGGAAAAAGGAGGGAAAAAGGAAAACTCCACTTTTGCCGAATTTTAAATTATTTTGTTTGATCAAATTTTATTGTTCTGCAATTTGAATTTAAATCCAGTTAATTGATTTGGAACCTCGATTTAATTAAATTAATTCCTTTTAGAGGGATTTTTCCTATGTTAATTAAACCAATTGTTACTTACGAATTTCTTTTTACGATTTTAGGCTTAGGACAAAACTCCGGGCGTGACAGTCGTGCCCATGGCAGTTAAGGACCGGTTCTCAGGAAACCCTGAAGGTCTTACACGTACTAACCACAAGCCAGAATGGGCAACGGTGAGACTCGTAATCTAGCTTGCCTCTATTAGACGTACCCAGGCAAGGGTAGGCGTGATGGAGTATGGACGGGCAATCGTGGTGTAACGAAAGCTTCTCCTGCTTCCGGATCTACCAAGGCACAAGAGGGGACTGCCCGACTTGGTGTAAAGGAGGGGGTAAAACCTGAAGTGTGGTGCGATTGTCTAGGGAGGGCTAGGTGAAAGGTCTTATCATGGTTTCCGTACTGAGGTATCGTGATGATACGTTGGGGCATGGTAACATGCTTGGCAGCCATGTCTTGTGGGTAAAGTTGTACACCTCTGCAGAGTAAAACTATTCGAATAGCCGTGCCCGCGGTTATTGGGCGAACTGACAGATTCACTGGGATTAGTTGAACCTCTTTAATAATTTTATTAATCTTGGAACTGGTTTGACCCTGCGCAATGTGGTGTAACGTTGGCAGTGGTTTGGGTCTGTCGCAACGTGGTTTAACGTTGGACAGAGGGTTGACCCTGTCGCTACGTGGTGTAACGTTCGACAGCGGTTTGGGTCTGTTGCAACGTGGTGTAACGTTGGACAGTGGATGATTATTTTAAATGTTTACTTTACTTTTATTTCAGTCTATTCTATTTACTGTTTTGCTAAATTACTGCAGCTTTGTGCAATTTAACCTTAGCCTATCCTTGTTACCCTATTGCATTCATTATTCTCCTCTCTTGGGTGTTACTTGTTGAGTACGGTGGTTTGTACTCAGCCTTGCTTAATTTTTCCCCCACCAAAGCAAGTGCCAGAGCCTGTGTCAGAAGAAGGTTGTTCCGAAGGTTGAAGTAAGGTTCAGTCCGCCGTCGAGAGTGCCTGTGGTGTGGAGCCGTCTTCACTAGCTGAAGCTGAAGATTAGATGGTTTAGTTTGTTTTCCTTTTCCGCTGCATTTCGATAGATAATTGTTTTTATTTGTTTTTAAGTCGTGGAACTGTGTATTGATTTGTCATAGTGTGTACTCGGGCTGATGCCTGGACCGAGATTTAATACATGCTATTGTTCAGAAATTTGGTGTAAATTTCTGGGCGTGACAGTACACCATATCGTTGTTGTCCCTTATCTCTTGTTTTATTTGTCGCTCAGCCCCACTTGTATATAAGACTTAGGATGTGTTCTTTCTCACATATTATTCCTAGATTTTTTAGTTTTTCGTGGTTGTTTCCTGAACTTTTAGGATGTGTTTGGTTGTAAGGTTGGGATGAGTTAGGTTAGAGCGATCACATCTTTAATAGTGTTTGGTTCGTGGACTAGATGGATTGAACTAGACCCAGTTAGAAATATTTCCTTTAGATGCTGAGTGGATCAGTCCACCTAATTTGCCCGGATGGAGCCGATCGAGAACGCAGCGAGGGGGTGAGGGCATTGCATAGTACCTCTTCTGTTCTCCTCTCGTCTCTAGAACACACTGAGCGATTCAAGCGAAATCCAGTTCAGGGGCACCCGGTGACCGGATCCAGTGCGGCGACAGCTACCGGTCGTGGGGGTGGAAGGGGTTAAGCCAGCCGGGGGCATGCAGGGGGCTGCCGACTGCAGTGGTTAGGCGGGACGATAGCGATGGTTAGGCTGTTAGGGTTCTCGATGCTCGGTTGGTGAATTCCACGGTGCTCGTTCGTGTGAGGCGTGGATAGGTGTATCTCCACTCTCTCTCTTCTGTGCTGGTAATTTGAGCGATGTTTTTGCTAGCTTTGGGTTTATGCTCGTCTTCGGTTGTACTGCCAGAATATTTATGGTGAAAACATTTCTCTCATGCTCATGTATTAGGTTTGTTCTTTTTGTCCAATTTTTTCTAATATTCTGCTGCAGCAAGCAAATCATCTCAAATCCCTGCAATAGTTTGTCACTGTGTTCGTATAATAAGTTAGAAATTACAAAGCCTGTTTACTTCGTGAAAAGAAAATTTTGGGTGTCATGTCAAATGTTTAACCTAAAGTCGAAAGGGATCTTTGGACATGAATAAAAAAATAAATTTTATAGCTCGTCTGGAAACCACGAGATGAATCTATTGAGCCTAATTAATCCATCATTAGGACATGTAGGTTACTGTAGTACTTATAACTAATCATTGATTAATTAGGTTCAAAAGATTCGTCTCATGATTTTCCCCGTATCTGTGCAATTAGTTTTTTTATCTATATTTAATGTTCAATTGAGATGTCCAAAGATGCGATGTGATATCCAAATGGGAGGGCCGAGAACCTCATAGATGTGCTGAAGAGAGGCTATCTGCAGTCGCTATAAATGATGTTTGTCATAGGAACTACACCGATTTTTGTTCTCTTGCTATGGTTGAATGGTTGGTTTTTGTTTCTTCACTGGCTTGTATCACTTTCAGTGTGTTTTACAGCCAAGATAGCAGTCACTACTCACAAGCCAGCTTCTGTTTGAAGTGGCATTTGTTGAACAGTGTTAACTTTAGCTTTTTTCAGTTTTAGCATACATGTAACATGAATCTGTGCCCTAATGCTTTTGTAATACCAAATCCCACAGAAAAAGGATTCGAATAACTAGTTAGACATAACCTAGCATGCAGGATCTCATAATTTCTCTTCTATTTAGTTGTTACAAATCATGTTTATAAAATTAATATTTATATTTCCCCAAAAAAACATCAAGGGCAACTATTTTTATTTCATATTACTTGTATAAATGAACATATATTTACTTTAGATTAATTAGATAGTAATTAGTACATTTCAAATTTTTGTTTGGAAGGTGGGAGGTAACCTCATCAAATCATTGTGAAAAGTTTATCACATCCAGTTATCCCACCTCAATCCCTCTATCAAAACAAACATGTGACATGATCACTCCATCTAATCCCATCCCTCCAACTAAATAAAGAATAGGGTTTAACTTATCCCTCTAACTAAGCAGAAAATGAATCGACCCATCATTCAATCCAGGGATGGCTCCAACCCATTTCACCTCATCCACGAACCAAACACATCCCTAAATAGTGTGTCTTTTTGCAAATAAGTTTACAGAAGTTCATCATCTCACATATGTAAAGCAGATTTTTAACTTTGGAGTAGTTAATTCCATCATGCCATTAAATAGCTATCATGAAATCAGATATCATTCATCTAGCCTCAACACAAGATTGTAGCCTTAGACTAAAGTTACCTGAGGTGTAGTTTAACTTTCCTAATATATAATAGCGCAACATTAGTGCCAATGAACATTAAATTTGTTTTATTTTTATAGATGAGTTAGATACTTTTACTTTTATATAGATTAATTCTACATACCTGTTAGGTCAAACAATCTAAAGTACAGTTTTTCTACAGTTTAACTATGAACATTTGTGTTTCATAACAACATGAAAAACATAAATATAAGTTATTCGATATTGATGTAGTGTTGAAAACAGCTATTGTTAGCTAGATAGATAAATGGAATTGCTAAAAAGTTGGTGTACTTTTTGTGGAGAACTTTCAAATGTAACTATAGTATAATTCTAGTATAATTAGACTACAATTATAGCAGCTACATTGATTTAGTTTGCATCACAATTTGAGTAGGGAGAAGGAAAAAATTGTGTGGCTTGTACTTGTGCAGATATACCCATATAACTTGCGAAAGGGTCGATGTCCAACTATAATAATTGTTGGTTTACGGTAGCATAGTATGAAAAGTTATAGGAGGAACACCACATATACGAAGACAACATTGATAAAAGCTCCATCCCCCAACCCAATCACGTGTAAAAGTCTTACTCTCATTTATACGTATTGAATGGATTTTGTCGAGGATAAAGATGCACTAGGAAGCATGGGCGCCCTATCAAACAAAAACAGTGAGTTACTGGGTGATTTGGAACATGACAATAGAAGCATAGTGGTAGAAATGAGTTTAAATTTTAGGTTGTTAATATACTTTTTATATATTTTCTTCATTGACTATTTTTTAAACAAAAGTGTGAAGTTTTGGTTGATTACTAAAATTGGATCGTTGGTAGCACGTATATATTTAGGCAAAATTTAAACAGTTATATGGAAATTGTATGGTACCTTCTAGCAATGTTGGATGCAGTACAACATTCATAACAAAAGTATGAAGCATATAACAATGTTCTATGTGGCACACACCAAGCAAACAACAAATAGAGTGTAAATAAGATACGTACAAAGCATTTCAATAAACCCCAAAATTGGTGTGATATCTTCAATTGACGTGAAATGAAACTCATAAACATAGTGGGCAAAATATGGAACAAAAAGAATACATTATCAAAAAAAAAGTATAGAAAAAACAAATGCAAGATTTTACCTTTGCTGAAAGGGAATGACGATGCGTCTAGGCCGACGATATCATAAGCAAAATAAAGCAACATGCTGAGGGGCGAGAAACTACGAAGAGAAAAAAACAGCTACAAGAAGTATCCTTGAACAACGATCTAGGAGCAACGCTAACATGGAGGTAGACATAGAAGAAAGCAACCGGTTAACTGGACAATGAGAATAAGACAACATATAGGTACAAAAGGAAAATGATGTATAGAATGAAACCTGCACCACTATAGAAATATCCCCTCAATTTATGCAATCAAACACCAATGGACATGGTGCAGGATCATGTCCCCTATGAAAGAGCAAAAGAATATAATGCATCAATTACAAAAAAAAGAAACTCATGATTAGTTAGTAGAAGAAGCAGGATTGGTGTATACATCGAGCATAGAAGATATAGCTAAGATCAAAGATGGTAGGTTGCCATGGTTGATTTGTTGGTGGAAGGGGCAACATGACCGGGATGATTAAGCAAGAAGATGATGTATGGAGTAGACCATACGAGGTGAATGAGCAAGGGAAGGGAAATCTGATGGGGATGGCTTGCTAAAGATGGGTCGAAAGCAAAAAAAAGCAAACTAAAAACTACACCGAGTAGCCATTATACCCATCATTCTTGCTACCTGTGATGTAGGGCCTTGCAGCCCATGTGCTACATGTCAGTAAGAAGAGGTCAGGTCAAGACAATGGGAATGTAAAAAAGCAAGGCAATAAAACTGATCAATAATAGACTAATCTAATACCCATGGACGTTGAAGGTGATAGCTAGCTATTTACTGGCCCACAACATAGCTGCTCGCGGTACATAGTCCAGGTCCATAGATAATGCGTAGAGAACGAGGGAGAGCAGCCAATAGAAAACCAATACAATGATACAGAGCTAGCTGCTTGTAGCGATGTGGGTAGTAGCACTGCACGACCTGCACTGCATCTAGAAATATATTGACGTGAGCATAGCGCAGGCTGGTCCCAACAAAATAAGCCAACCATGGGCCCATGTAGCAGAGAAATGAAGGAGTGAACATGGTGCAGTGGCTCATAAGTAAGCAAGGACATGTACTTTCCAAGGAAGCAACAAGTGTGTGAACTACATCTATGGTTGGTAGAAAAAAAAGACAGGATCCATAGTCTACGTACGTCACATGGAGCAAAAAATATGATACAAAATCTAACACACAGCAAACAGAGCAGCAAGCCAAATGACCTACTACCAATGAGTTGTGTCCATCATAGGCCATAACATCCAGGACATCCCAAGACCCGGATGTTAGTAGTACAAACGTGTGGAGCAATTCCATGGGAAATAGCACATGACCTCAGCAATCAATTAACCATGCAGTCCAATAGTATAAAGACTGCAACGACACAGTCCCACACGGGTGCACCGGTCTAGCTAGATGCATCGCACATAGCAGTAACACTAGTAGGCCCACCGAATAGCCCGCTAGACCATGGTATACATGGCGCATGAGAAAAATAAGTTTAAAGCAAAGCATATCGCTACACCAAGAGCAACTAAGTGCAATTGCCATTGGATAAGGATCGAACAGCCAGCACACACGACAAACGAGAGTGTAGCAATTCTAGCTGTGTTCTAGCCCTGGTTGATGTGGCGAACAACGACGGCGTCCACGGAGGTCCAATATCCTTTCGTGTGAGCAAATGGGGGTCAGATTGTATACTTTAGATTTGGAAACCTACTGAACTAATCCAACAATATTGGTATCTCGACAGGATGTGATATAGGGTCTTGGCGAGTTGTTGTCGATGACTATAGCTTTTGTCAATGAGATTACTGTGGTTTGATCCTAGGGTAGCACTGTTTATATAAGCAAGATCGAGTCATATTATCATCAAACTTGAAACCACAAAATTAAGCAACACGAATGAGTAGTCCAAGTCATACCCTTGTAGGGTGAGAAGCCTTTCCTAGTCTAAGATTGCAACATGCCACCCTGAATTTTCTTATATGGTTAAGATTATATATAGGGTATCAAGATACTGGACGTGCTCTCATGTGTGAGCCTAAGTTTCTTCTTCATGACTGAGGAGACCTCTTCCTACCCTTGCCGATAGCTCTCTCCCTCAACGATGTTACCCTTGTCCTCAAGCTTCATCCAATCATAGTCACCACCAATGGCTCCCTCATCAAAAAGGTGCCCAATCAAGCTGTCAAAAGTGTTGTACTCGAATTGTGTTCCACCTGCTACGTTTCTCTCCCTCTCCTTGTGTTCTACTACTTGCTATGGTTTTCTCTCTCACGTTTCCCTGCTTGTGTAGAACAACTTCGTTAGTTTCTCTTAGAAGTCATTGGAGCTGCAGGGGGATCCTCCACGCTGTAACCACACGTGCTACATACATATACAATCCCATACATGCAAGCTGTAACTCATGGTGTGATGCAAGCCACGATGAGAATGGATGAAGCTTTATAGGCCAAGTTCTTTCGGTTACCATCTGCTCCGACCATCTTCACCGACTTCCTTTCTTTCTCATCGGGAAGGTGAACTGAGCCATCGGAGGTGCCAAGCCATGATCTTTCAGTTTTTGTCAACACCAACCATCCCTGATGACTTTGTTCCTTCTCTAATCTGATCCCAACATTGGTACTATAACATCCAGACCGTCCAAGCTACATGAGATCCACGCATGTCTTTAACAACAAATATACACCGACTTCACATCATTCAAGACCATGTGAAGATGAGGACGGGCAGAACCGATGTGAAGTCTGCATACATCACCAACACCGATGAGGTTGTGGATGCTACCGGTGCCCACTTACTTCTACATCAATTCATCTCATTGTAATGCATTGAAAATGTGAAGCGAAGACACAACAAAACAAGCACAAACAACTTAATCGAAGGTTCAGCGCAGACCTTGCCTATGTAGGTAAATAAGTGATAGTCTTCTAAGGCCCTATATACGAACCAGAAGACCACTTCGGCAAGATAGATCTACCCAATTGTAGGTTACATAGTGTGCATATTACTTTGGGAATTTTTATTTATGATCCTTGAGATTAATAAAGCATATTTTATCTGTTTATGTTCACATATTTCTCTCTATAAGGAGAGATGTTTTCGGCATTATTTGTATCCTAAAACAAATTGGCATACCCAGTGGGATGTGGTTCTCCTCCCATCTTTAGTGAGCTTTAGTGGTAGTTGGACTCATCTTCGTTGTTCGGGGTGGTGCCCTGTTACACCAACAAAATTTTGGCATCCTATATACCTTCGAGATATTTTATCACAAATGGCACCAGTGGGATTTTTAGTGATAGTTGGGCTAGGGCTTCGTTCAACCCATATATTGGTAGTTAACAATGTGAAGGCAACCCAACAAATCAACGGCGCCTCTCTTTGCCTTCCACCAACAAATCAGTAGATCATGCAACAGCAATAGCCCACATGCACAATGGTCGATTAGCATGTTGACGAGGAACAACAAGCAACCAAGTAATTTCTTTTGCCCTAGACCACTAAATTCCCTCGATTTGTCATTGAGTAGCCCATAAACTTAGTTCTATGGTGCAACATTTTTTGTTCAAATATTAAAAAAATATAAATCTAGTTTAGAAAACATTTACATTTGGTTTATCATTTTATAACATTGGTATGATCATACCGGAGCTGATAATGTCCTCATCACTAAGGCTAGAGCCCATATGCTCACAATCATATAAGACTTATTTGGCTTTGTCTAGATTTATATCTGTACTAATAATGAATCTAGACATGTATACAAAACATATACATCGATACATGGATGAATCTACACCTAGAAAGTCTTATAATATGTAACATATGGAGTACTTGTGCAGATGATTGTAGCCATTCACGAGAGGAGTGCCGCTCACACCGTCGAGCTACAGGTCAAGCCGATGACGCGAGGTGATTTCTGCACATGAGTTACAATTTCTATAATTTTTATCGTTTTCGACAAGATTGTGGTCAAAAATTTAAAACTTTGACTATTAGTATGCAAACACTATAACAACATGGATAGATCGATGAATCATATGGAGCAGTTTAATAAAAGTAAAATTTATTTACTTTTTGGTATATATTTTAATAAAATGTTAAAGTGAAAGATAAATTTGGAGGACTATGTTGTTGTCCAAAACAGCGATAATTTGCAAGCCTATACTCATGGCATGATGCAGGCCGCGAAGAGGACGGATGGAGCTTTTTAGGTCAAGTCCTTTTCATTCACCATGTACTCCGATCATCTTCACCAACTTACTAGGGATGACAGTTTTACCCATGGGTATGGGTATCCGTAGATACCCGACCCAACGAGCATGCGTGTGGCACAAATTTTTGCCCGTGGGTGTACCCGCATGCTACCCAACTACCTAATGGGAAGTGGCCGGATTTTAATTTTTACCTACAGGTAAACCGTGCCCGACCTAAATATATTTTTCCCCAATTGGCTCATATAAAAAACCATATATATTTCATTGTGATACTATGGTTGGTTAGTAGTATATTTTTAAGTGTGATACTATGATTTTGATATCATTGTTCTTTTTATTTATAATTTTGAGTTCATTGTTTCTTTTACTATTTTCTATATGTATATTGGATAAGAAATTAAGGATATGTTTTATTTCAAAATACCCACCAGGTACCCAGTGGGTACCCGAGCGCCCACCGAGTATGGGTATGGGTATAATATTTTGCCCGCTAAACAATTCATGTACTGGTCGAGTATTTATGGACGTGTATTGAGTCAGGTATGTTGTTGCTCCGCCCGTATCTGACCCGACCCGTTGCCATCCCTATAACTTAGGTTGTTTCTCAACGAGAGGCCATGCTGCCAACCATTATTCCAATCCTATGTTACTAGATTATTCTTTTTTATGAAGATCTAAATACTACATCTGTTTAAAAATATAAACAATTCTGGACTGCTTAGTATAGATAAGAAGATGTCAAAAAATTCCAATTTTAGTCACTTCAGTGATTAATTTTTGAATTTTGAATTCATTAAATTCCCTCTTCTAAGCTTCTAATTGACTCGGAAATCATTGAAATAATCGAAATCACTATAAAAATGCTTATAATATGGTATAAAATTTGAATCCTTCAAATGTTTATACTCTATCCGTCCCTAAATATTTGACACCTTGACTTTTTGACACATGTTTAACTGTTCATTTTAATTATTCAATATATATATATGCATAATAGTATATTTAACAATAAATGAAATGATATAGAAATAATTAATAATCATGTAACTTTTTGAATAAGACGAATAGTCAAACGTGTATAAAAAAGTCAATGATATCAAATATTTAGGGATGGGGGTAGTTTGGGATTTTTTTATTTTTTAAACCTTTTAAATAAATAATTTTATTATTACCTCTAAGAAAAATATTTTTACTATATGAGCCTTTTGGTCACGCCAATGTTGATGGCTTGGCAAGATAACGCTGCCACTTAGAATATTTGGCGTCGTCTCTGACGCCAGCGTGGCAGTACAGTCTTGCCATGCCGACGACACTGGCGTGGCAAACCCGCCAGGCCAAATAGTCTGCATAGCAGCGTTATCTTGCAACGCTAATGCTAGTGGCGTTACCAAAAGGTACATATGGTGAAAATATTTTTTTTCGAGGTTTAGTAATAAAATTATTTATTAAAAAAGTAAAAAAAAATCATAGTTTGGAACGGAGGGGCTAGTATTTTTTAGTTGGTGGTTATACATAGATTCATACAATGAATTTGAAACAACACCAAATAAACAACACGTCGACTGAGAAGACGCTGAAATGAGTTTTTTTTTGGCTACCGTGAGCAATATAAATTGTTACTCCCTTAATTTTATAATATATGATGTTTGATTTTTTTCTTGAATGTTTGACCATTTGTCTTATTCAAAAAATATATGAAAATATCATTTATTTTGCTTGTGACATACTTTATTATCAAAACAACTATAAACATGACTTGTCATTTTTTTTATATTTGTACTAAATTTTTGAATAAAACGAATGGTCAAATGTTGCAATTAAAAAACTCAAACATTATGAAATGAGGGTAGTACTGAACAATATAAATTACCCACCTTTGACAATGTAAGATACCGTGTGATAATATTTGATGAATAATACACTACTAATGTAAGATAACTCATGACCTCGACGGATGTATCATATTTTCAACTTTTAGCTACAATGTGTTGCCTAAATTATTTTTACAATTTGGGTTACTCTGCCCACCAATCAGAAATCCATTTATTTCTCTCCTTAATGTTCTAACCTAAGGCGCATGTCCTACCCAATAGGTGAATTTTAAGCACCCCTACA
The DNA here is from genome assembly GCF_000231095.2 of Oryza brachyantha. Classification (NCBI taxonomy): domain Eukaryota; kingdom Viridiplantae; phylum Streptophyta; class Magnoliopsida; order Poales; family Poaceae; genus Oryza; species Oryza brachyantha. The sequence goes on along the minus strand of NC_023174.2, from coordinate 10,161,374 downwards.
ACAACATGTGAGGTATCGTCAACCTTATTATTTCACTGAAAATAAACATAAGTGAAATGATTTATTAACTATTAGAAATAATTTATGAGCAAAACATTTATATACGTATTTTTAGTGATCAAAAGACAAATGCTGAAACTAAACTACGACAAAACCCTAAAATTAAATGAATTAAACAAAAAAAAATCAAATTTGGGTTTATATAACACAATCATAATCAAAACATCTACCGAAAAGACATGGACATACTTACGCTCATCATTTGGCTTTTGTTAGAAAAATATCCAAACGGTATTATTTATAAAAAAAAATTATAAATAAAATTTTTATATATGTGTTCTCATCCATCTAAAAGCAATGACTAAAAAATAAACTAAAAAATCTCAAAATTAACTTTTTTATTTTCCTGATTAGAAAAATACATGAAAAAGAAAGGAGGTAAAACAGTATTTGGATTTATGGTTAAAGAAGAAAAAGAAGAAAACTGGGTTCCGTTGAATTTCAACATTTGAGAAGAAGGGCTAGTTCGCAGCAGTAGATGCAGATGTGTCAAAGCCGCACACATACTAGCTATTGCAAATTAAAAAATGGAATCATATGAATTTTTAAACAAATATCATATAAACATTTTTAGTAAAATTACATTATTAGCACTTTGGAATGTTGCATATGAAAAAATATATAAAAAATTAGCCCCTTAAGCCTCCGGCCGTCACAAGAGTTTAAATTTTGACTACGCATACGCATAATTAGAAGAAAAAAAATATGAATCCATGCCATAATCGTGAGGGGCCGCGTTCCATAGACCCGGTAAGTTAACTAAACTCCCAAATTTTTCACGCGCACGTTTCCCAAACTGCTAAACGGTATATCTTTAAAAAATTTTTGAAAGTTGTTTTAAAAAATTATATTAATTTATTTTATATTTTCAATAATTAATAATTAAGTAATTATATGCTAATCTATTACTATATTTCCGCACGACATAACTAAAGTCCTGAGTCCCAAACGCGGTCCTAGCCCACGTTCGTCTGTGATATGATAAGATAACTTATCCGACGTGGAAAACGTAGCAATAGATTAGTACATGATTAATTAATTATTAATTATTAAAAAATATGAAATAGACTAATATGATTTTTTAAAACAACTTTTATATAGAAAATTTTTTAAAAATACACCGTTTAGCAGTTCAGAAAACATACGCGCGGAAAACATGTGGGATAAAGAAAACTTGCGCAGCTCCCGAAGGCGGCCCTAGTCCGACAGTCCGACCGACCCAGCACGGCCGCTAGCCGGCAGTCCCTCCCCGCGCGATCTACCCAGCGCGGTAGCAGCAGGCCAGCAGCAGCGAGCCGGTCTCGGCCCGAAACGCATTCCTCCCCTTCCTCGAACGCCTCGACATAAAACGCCTCCTTCCATCCCTCCCTCCCCACTTCCCCTTCCCCGCTTCACCCCAGATCCCGATCTCTCCCTCCCCCTTCTCTCTCGATCCCCGGCCCCATGGCGTCGCCGTCGCGGCCGCCGCCGCCCTTCGCGCACCAAAACCCTACCCCCGCCCCCAACCCGGCCGCCCCGTCCCTCCCGGCGTCCTTCTCCAACCTCCACGTCTCCCGCGCGCCCCCGCCCTTCGCGCCACCCGGTGCCGGGGCTCCGCCACCGGCGAATGGCCCCGCCCCCTCGTCGATCCGCGCGCCGCAGGCTCCGGCCCCCGGGGCGAGGCCGTTCCCCGGGAGCCCGCCGCCGCCGTTCACGCGGCCTGTGGGTGTGGGGTCGGTGCAGCAGGCGTCTCCCCCCTTCGGCGGCCCGCCCGGGGCGATGCCCTCGCAGCCGATGCAGCAGCAGCAGCAGAGGCCCGCCTTCGGCGCGCCGCCTCCGCAGGCGCAGCGGGCAACCTTTGGAGGGCCGCCCTCGGCGATGTCGTCGAGGCCATTCGGTGGCCCGCCCGCCGCGGCGTCTCAGCCTCCTCCTTTCGGTGGGCCGCCGATCGCGGCGTCTCAGCCTCCCCAATTCCGCGGCCCGCCTTCTGCTGCTGCAGCAGCAGCTCAATCGGCTCCGCTGGCCGGGGCTCCATTTTCAGCGGCTCAGCCACCTCCATTCGGCGGACCACCTGGGGCCGTGCCTCAGCCTGCGCCCGCTGGTGGGGTAAGGCCGCCATTTGGAGGGCCACCTGCACAGACGCAGCAGGTTCCGTTTGGTGGGCCACCACAGTTCGGGGTGCCAAGACCAGGAACGCAGCCTCCGCCTTTTGGGGCTCAGTCTGCACCGGTGTCACAGCCACCTCCGTTCATGGGGGCGCCAGCGAATGCGCCATCATTTGGGCCTCCGGGCTGGCAAGGGCAAGCTCGACCAGTGAGTGTTCCTTGCCATTAGATTTCATAAATGTGTTTGGAAAGGAAGAGGTGTAGCACATCTGATTTTCCTGAAAGGAAACGATCAGACACATTTTGAGCATCTCCAAGAGAATGCTAATATTTTTTTATCCAAAAACTTGTATTGGATTCATCTAAAAAATATTGGGCATAAAAATTACAGTCCTCCAACAACAATCTAAAAATGAATAACTTGTATTAGGAACCCATATTTTTTCCCCAAATTTAGGATACAATTGAGATAATTTTAGGTATGAGTAAATATTAGGAATGTATTTGGTAACCTGTTGGAGATATATTTTCTAGTCCAATTCCTGAATTTTGGTTTTAGAGATCAATTTTAGACATCTCTTGGAGATGCTCTTAGGATAATAAAGATGCTTAGTTTATTTAACATGAAACATTTTGGGCATCTAGGATAATAGAGATACTCAGTTCATTTAGCATGAAATTGATGCAGAATTTTTATTTCTAGTGGCAGAAGCTTGCTATATCTATTGTTTTTCATGCTGAATTTAAATATTACTTTTGGGGCTCAGGCTACACCGGCGTCCCTGCCATATTAAAAATGTACTGTTGGGAAGCGCTCTATTTCTTTTTAATGTGTAGTTCACCAAGGAAATTGAACTTTACCATTATAATGAACCAAATGCATTTTTTTCTATTATATATCCTCATACATGATATGTTGATTTCTGTTGATGCTTGGAGCCTTGTAACCATGAATGCTGAAATGCATGCTGCATTGACACGGTACCATGAATTTCTGTTACATATCAAAACCAGAAAAATCATCATATGTGTTATTCATACGTGTTCCATCTATTCAATCCAATATTTAAAAATATTTATCTATACCCAATGTTCTAAAATTCGACTGTGGCCATTTCCAAAATGACACGCATTTGTCATCAGAGGGAATACATTGACAGAAATAAATAGAAGCATGTTTCTGTTTAGTTTATTTTATGGAAGAGATAGCTGAAAATTTTCAATTCTTATGGTACTTGGAACTTATATACCTTGAGGTAATCTTTCATAACATTTAGAGAGTTATGTCTGCTGGTATGCAGCCAATGCCAGGCATGCTGCCCAATGCTCATGGACAGGGGATGCCATCAACACCGGCCATTCCGTATTCTCCACATGCTGGAGCCCAGGTCTCTACCCCATCCAAAATTGATCCTAATCAAATACCACGTCCAATAGCTGAGACATCAGTCATCATTTTTGAGACCCGACAAGGTGGCCAAGCAGCTGTTCCACCGGTGGGTATATATATATATTTAGTTATTATATATTGAAAATGCTTGTTCCAGATGGATCCATTATTGAAACTACTATTTCATTATCTGAGAGCATTATCATTGATTTTAGGCTGCATCCAGTGAATTTATTGTCAAGGACACAGGTAACTGCAATCCGCGTTTGATGCGGTGCACCTTGAATCAGGTTTGACTTGTTCAGTATTCAATTATTCTGTTCCCTCTTTCTGTTAGCATTTGTTTATGTTTCTAAATTGTTTGTTACATCTGCTACCAGATACCATGTACAGGGGACATCTTGACAACATCAGCAATGCCATTGGCCTTGATGGTGCAACCTTTTGCACTTCCTCATCCTTCGGAGGAGCCTATCCAGGTGCTTGTTCTCATTGTTTGCACACAAAGCAAATACTTGCAACAACTGATACGGCATGTCAATAAGTAGAAAAGTTCGTTAGGGTGAAATCCTCTGTCCTGCTCACATTTATAGCTACTAGTTTAAATTTGAACTTTAACTCTCAACAATTTAACAGTAGTTGCAAACTATTGATTGTATTGCACATCATTAGTACTAAAGGCCACTCCTTGCTTGTGCGCTAATTGTTTGGTCATTCAAATGCACCAAATATTGGCAGATTTAGCCAAAAGTGAGCATAGAGGTTTCTATGTTCTTGGTTTTTCACTTCCTCTATGTGCTTGACCTACGATTATACTATTGCAGCTCATTCACTTTTGTCATAAACAACACTTTAAGAAATGCTGTAAGCAGACTTAGAATGCTTCAAAGCTCAGTAAATTTTTCCTTGCCTGTGCATTAGCTGCTGATTTTAGAAACATTCGGATTCTGATGCAAACTTCATTATTTGCCAATTTAGTTAAACATTCATTACCAGACCTTAATGATGCATTATTTTGTGCTATATTGTTCTTGGCACTTATTATTATCTTATTTTAGCTTGTGGACTTTGGAGAGATGGGACCTGTTAGGTGTTCACGCTGCAAAGCATACATAAATCCTTTCATGCGATTCATTGATCAAGGGAAGCATTTTATCTGTAACTTGTGTGGTAAGGGATAAAGAGGCCTTCATTTATTAGCTTGTTTTTCAATGGTAGCTTGTCATGCTGTTGAGCTTATTTGTTGTTTCTGGCTGCCAATAGGAATACTTTAATGCATAAGTCTGCTCTTATGAAACTTTTTGGGTCATAGAAATGTTTGGTTGGTTCTATTTTTATTCTTTCCCTTGAGTAGATGGTGCTTTTCAAAGACAAACATCATGCAATACATCTCTTAATCAACCCACATGTATGCCTTAAGACCTTTATGTTCAGGGTTTCTTTTATCTTTTGGTTTTTTTGGCTATTCTAATCATTTTTATTCATAGAGTATTAGTACTTTTTTAACATATCATACTTAGTTAAATCTACTTATTACTATCTCCGTTTTACAATTTGGAAAGTGTTATCAAGATTTATATGGATGCTAATTAATGTAGGCATATTTATATATAAATAATATACATTGATCAATAGATGAATCTAGGTATAGCTAAAAAGTCTTACAATATGAAATGGAGGGAGTATTTGACAAAGTAAACTGATACTGCAGGATTTAGCAATGATACTCCAAGGGAGTACTTGTGCAATTTAGGACCTGATGGTAGGCGGCGTGATGCTGATGAAAGACCTGAGTTATGTAGGGGAACAGTTGAATTCATTGCCACCAAGGAATTTCTGGTCTGTCCTTACCTGCTTTGAAACTCCTTTTATTGTGAGCAAGATTGGTGAACTTACTAACTTAAAGCATTTGTATTAATGCTTATGGTTTTGTCTCTCTGATCGACCAATATGTTATCAACATGCCCTTATTTCACACTATATTTGCTGCACTTTCACATGCTAGTTTTTCAGTATTATATTTTATAGTTTCACTTCGATATTTTGTATTAATGATAATGGCATCAACTTTTTCAGGTTCGTGACCCAATGCCTGCTGTATATTTTTTCCTCATTGATGTTTCCATGAATGCAATACAGACTGGTGCAACAGCTGCAGCTTGCAGTGCAATTTCCCAGGCTATTTCAGACCTTCCTGTAAGTCTACATGCTATTTTCCATGTATTAACCAGTGATCACACACACTGAACTTTACATTTTCTGCTAATGTGTGATCATCTTGATTGTACCTGCTATTTTTCACTGTAAGACTATAACCTTGTTCTTCTGCTGCTTTTTATCCTTGCAACCTGGCATGGTTACATTTTTTTCGTTTCTGGCTTTCATCAGTGTAAAATAGATTTGGTTGTTAAACTTTTGATTGTCTTGCCTTTATTTTGATGTTTATACTTCATTCTGTAATTAACTTTGAAGTTACTTTGTCAGCGTATCACCATTTGCTTGTTCTCCATGTGCCAACATCATTATTGAGAAACAAGAAAAAATTAAGCAATCTGTTCAGATTTTGTCTTCTTGTGCGATAAGAGAGATTGCGTACCTTAATTCCATCTCTAATGGGCCAGTACGAAACTGACCATCAGTTTCCAACCATCACTTTTGGCATGATCAATGGGTAATGGATAACCCACTCTAGTTTAACTAAATGAACTAAATCTACAATTTTAGTTTATTTAGTTGAACTAGAGTGGTTCAATCATTATCCATTGGTCAGCCTGTTGCCATCCCTAATCATGGGAGTTTGGAAAGTTCTGATGTAAGGGTGCAAGGGTTGCTAACCTTGCCAATAACCTAATGGTTGGCTTGCACCATAGCGTACCAAAGCTACCCCATGGACCCACTTAGGTAAAGCAGGTTGATGTGGTAGGCCCACAAACGCTTTCAGCCTGCGCTGGCACCTTGATCCGCTGTGGATCGCCCCAGTAGGTTAGTAAAAGGTGCTGGTAGGTCAGGTTAATAATGAACTCAATTGTCACCAGCACCTGGGACAGCAGCCTCGATGACAAAGCAGGTACTACAGTACTATAGTGGGCTCATGGTGATGTCGAGCACTGCACTTTGATGCTTTCACTGGTGTTGTAGATGCTGGCCTATGTGTACAACCCTGCTCTGGTGGAGCGGTGGGCCGGTGCCCTCACGTAATGGACTCGTTTGTCAGAAGGGATGAGGAATGGCAAGTAGGCAGTAGGTAGATGACGAGCCAGATGGACAGATATTCTTGTTTGCAGATTTATTCAATTTGATCAATGAGTTCATCAGGAGTTTCTACAAGCAGCTGCACCTTGCCGCTGGTATTGGTAGAACTTAAAAGCTGGTGCCAGAGAACATGTAGAGCGTGCATTCATGTTGATTGGCTGGTGGGTCTGGTGGCGCCTGCCAAGCATACTTGCGGACTTGCGTGCAGCCCAGCAAGTAGGTGCTTGGTGCCACTGTGGAAGTGAATTGATGCAGGCTGCTACAACCTGTCACATCTGCACCCTAGTTTAATGCGAATGTTTATGCATGTATTAAATTGTGAAATTATCTAGTGGTGGTATTAGTGTTAAGTCTAACATCCTACGGTCCTACCAATATACCATCACCTCTTAGTTGGTGGGATCTTCTGTGGATAATTATGATTAGTATTTTTTCTGAGAAATATATTTAATTTTTCAAGTTTGGAACTTGTGATATTTTTTATTTGAAATCTGTTGCAACACATGGTTCCTGGCCTGTTTTGATAAACCTGTCTGATGTTTTACTTATTTTGTACCTCCTAAAATCTTAGATAAGTTTAATCAAAATTGACCACTATGGGATTTTTATCCTGACAATTATTCCGTCTTTTGTAGGAAGGTCCTCGAACAATGGTTGGGATTGCCACATTTGATTCTGCTATTCATTTCTACAGTCTTAAACGCGATCAGCAACAGGTATGTTCTGAATGTCTGCTAGCAATTTCAATCATTTTATGCTTCACTCCGTTCAAGGTTAACAGTTAGTCCAAATCTGTTATATGTTAGGATAAATCATGCTTCTAATACATACCTATAGCCTAGTTGAATTGTGCAAAACCACCTATGTTCTGTTTGCTTATGTCTGATCATCCATTGTTAAATTAATGTGAAGATTCCAAAAGGAAAGTTGTCAAGGTAGTCGCAGTTTTACTGTCACTTGATGCAATCTTGAGATTAGCTTTAATCCGCATCTAGAGAAACCCTTAAAGATAGATATTATCTCACAAAACTTAGACAAATATGGAGGAAAAGTTGATATTCTGTATTCACAAAAAATCTTATTATTCTCTATTTTGTTTCGCTCACATCAATCAAGCCTCACTACAGTTTTGGTAATTTTTCCTGTGTTGGGGTATGCCATCCAACACTAAGCAGTAAAAAGGGCAGCATTTTTTCATGGATTAATTTAGGGGAATCTGGGCATGTATGCTTGTGTTTACCAATCAAAACTGCTTTGAAAGTGCAACTTCATGGACCTCCAATATTTAAGCTGTTCATTCACCTGTTTGCCCTTTGCAGCCTTTGATGCTTATTGTTCCTGACATCCAAGATGTGTACACCCCACTTCAAACAGACTTGATTCTCCCAATTTCTGAGGTTTGTTTTCTCCCAAATGAAAAATTTGTGGTGATTCTTCGCTTAGTGAAATTATTTTTATGGTTAAAAGTTTCAACATAAACAAGAAAATTCTGTACATGGAAATATTGAAACAATTTACTTTTTGAGACTTTAGTGCCGTGAGAATTTGGAGCAATTACTGGAGAGCATCCCTAACATGTTTGAGACCAATAGGGTTGGTGATTCGGCATTTGGGGCAGCTATGAAGGTACCACTTTGCACGACCATTTCCTTTGTTTGCTGCTCTTATGGCCGCATCATATATCATATAAATAGAACAGGTCCAGACCAAAATTTGAATCCGTAATTTCCTGTTTGGTTGATACTTCCTCCGTTCCAAAATGTAAGAAATTCTAGGATTTGAATCTTGAACTATAATATAAGCATTTTTGGCACAATTCACAATACTATGCCCCATCAATCATGTCCCATTCAAAATTCTTTACATTTTATCCTCACTTACCCTCCACTCCCATCCATTCCTCATTTATTAAGGGGCACCATAGTCTTTTCTTCTCAACCTTAATCCCTGCTAAACAATCTAGAAATGCTTATATTATGGAACGGTGGTAGTACTTTGTTGAATTAATTAAACTACATATATTCTGTCTTATCTTCATGCTTCATTGGGCAGGTTGCTGATAATTATGTATTCATGTTGCATGCAGGCCAGTTTCCTTGCTATGAAGTCCACTGGTGGAAAGCTACTCGTGTTCCAGTCAGGTAATTTGATAACTTGTCTGTTGAGCAATTGAATGGTATGGAATTGCAACTTCCATATCATTTCTCTGCAAATCCCACCCTTTGCATGCAGTCCTAGACATCCACTTAAAAACAGTGCAAATGGCTGTAAAAAATTCTAAAGTAACATTAAAAAATGAGTCTAGGGATTTGTAGTTTGATTGACAAGATTCCTTGTTTTTGTCAAGGGAACTCTAAGATTATTATAAAACACACATTTATTTATTTTATAATTTGCCCTTTTTCTCAATGTGATTGGAGTTGTCTAAATTAGTTTCCTTCAAAATTACCTTCTGAACATTATATAATTTCATTTTAGAAATATACTGTTTAATACCCTTTATCTGAATGAGAGCATCTTTAACTTGAAACATAAAACGAGCAAAATTAAAGCATTGTAAACTGTAATGGCATAATTTTATATGTTGATATAGTTTAATATCAGGATTGAGGTTCTGCTGATCCTAAATACATTTTTATGTAAAGCCGTTCACCTGCAGGATCATGATTTCATGAATTCTTGATCCATGGCCTGTCGCTCTATGGGATAATTGTAAGATCTTATGGGGACCTTTACAGCCTATGCAAGAAAGAAAAATTAAAAGGAACACATCCTCCTGAAAAGAAAATCAAGGAAAACAAAACAAAAACAACTGAAGTTTGATATTTTTACTTTGTTTCTCGTCATTTGCATCACATCTTGAATTGGATTTTTTGACTGGATGATTGCTCACACCATGACCAATAGGAACTAAGGTGTAATTTAAACTTTTCATAAGTTTACCTGCATCATTTTTGACAATGTAAAGCCCATTTTTGGCCCTTGAACTTCGTTCGAAGTCTATTGTTGACCATGAAGTATGAAACTGATTGTTTTTCATATTTTTTTTAATGTAGATGCCACTTAATTAATCAGATGCCATGAAACTTGTCTAACTGCAGTTCATGTTAGCAAAAAACTACATAAAATATGGTTTTGAAAATTCCAGGTAAAAATCAACCAGTTTTGTGGTTCAGGGTAAAAAAATGCACTTTGAGCAAAGTTCCAAGGGTCAAAACTGGACTTTACCCTTTAGATATGATCATGCACTCAACAGTGAGACATGCTGGATACGTCTTCATCCTGACTATTGTTTTGATGGCATGTATAACTTGCTGGTTTGATTGCCATTCTTTGTTAAATACCTGGTGGAAGTAGCTTCCTTGTTATGGAAAGCTATTTTTAAGTAATTTTAGAAATGAATCTGATTCTAAGCCTTCTATAGTAAAATAGTAAACATATTTTACTTCTGTAGATTTTATGTTGTGTGTGTTTTACTAGAAATGGGAAGGGCAATTTATGAGCATGTTGGCACTTGCAGTACTACCATCTGCTGGAATTGGTTCATTATCTACTAGGGAGGCTGAAGGTAGATCGAATATTTCCACTGGAGATAAGGTAATAATTGATTTCATGTGTTATTGTTAGCGTTGATTTCATACAGGTTATTCCCTCCGTCCACAATTGATCTACGTATTAGCTTTTTTTTTTTTGCTTTTCCAGAATTGATCTACATATAGCATGTCTCTTCAGTTTTGTTGCCGTATTGAATGGATATTGCACGCTCTGAGCATACATGCATGCATTCATGCAAACATGACGCATGGTGTTTGTTTTGTTCTCATGTGCATGCAAATTCACCTGAAATTAGGGATATGGTGGATAATTCAACGCGAGACAATGCATGCAAATGTAATCTTGGTCTTGGTACAAATCCAAATACGTAGATCATCTGTGGAAAGAGGGAGTATTTTGTGTGAATTACATGTGAAGAAATTTGCATTTGCCATATCACTTCCATTCATGATTTAATATTTCACCATGTTTTCCTTATCATCATTCCCAAGTCCAAGTGAATAAGTGATGGCATTGTTGATTTTTTTTCTGCATGTTATATTAACAGGAAGCACATAAGCTCCTGCAGCCAGTCGATAAGACTCTCAAGACAATGGCACTAGAATTTGCAGAGTATCAAGTGAGCAACATTTGTTTATTTGTTTCAAGATGTTGCTTTTTCTTACTTAATTGAAATGAATGATATTTTCTTACTATTATTTTTTTCAGGTTTGTGTGGATGTGTTCCTTACCACACAATCATATGTAGATATTTCTTCGATATCAGTTGTTCCTAGTACCACTGGTGGCCGGGTATGATTCTCATCTCTATAACAGATTCAGCAAAACCTTTTTTCTTTCTTGTATTTGATCTGAATATTGTGCCATGATTTGCAGGTGTACTATTATTATCCATTTTCTGCCCTTTCTGATCCAGCAAAGCTGTTCAATGATCTCAGATGGAATATCAGTAGACCCCAGGGATTTGAGTCTGTCATGCGTGTCAGGTGCAGTCAAGTAAGTACATCTAGCTGATCCTCCTCCGTACCATAGTCAAGTTGTAAATTGAATTTTTGTTCTGTTTTAAACTGCCATCAGGGACTTCAAGTTCAAGACTACACTGGCAACTTTTGCAGGCGTGTTCCTACTGATATTGATCTTCCTGCGGTCAGTGATTAAGATTGATACCCAATCTAAATAGATGTCAGATTTTCCTATTTTTGTGTGCTTTTTTCATAGAAAATGATACATGTGCAGAAAAAAATTCTTACAAACTATTTACAAAAACTGATGTCGCAAACCGCAGTTGCATCTTGACTCTCAATAAGTATCAATTGACTAGATCAAATGGCTAAGATCTTTGTTTGTAAGAGTTTAGTAAAAATTTGTTAATATGTATAGCATTACTTATTTTTCATCGTAAACACAATTAAGCTTTTTTAGAGAGGGCATTCCCTAGATTATGCTCGTGAATGGAAACGTCTTATTCCAGTGGTATCTGGCTGCTACCTACGATAAGAACGTTATCAGGTGTTCTGCTGGAATTACCTCTGTGTAAGAGAAAGTAAAAATGTTGATGCCTAGGTCACATATGGCAAACACATGCCAGTATGGGGAAAATGCTAACGTAGTGGTGCTTGCAGTTGCATATCACGAGATAGCTATCAAATTATGTTGTTACTGCATCTTTTAGCAGTTCCACTTTCTAACTGTTTGTCTGTTAGATCTGGTAGAATCTAAGTTCTGGTATTTATTCTTAAGAGTGGTCCTTGTGCTGCAGATTGACTCGGATAAAACCATAATGGTCACCTTTAAGCATGATGACAAATTGCAGGAGAATTCGGAATGTGCTTTCCAGGTAATGTAGATTTTGAAATTTTAATTGTGTTACATGCCAATATTTTGTCATAGTCTCGCTAAAGTTACAAGTTGATTCTCATCTCATTTCAAAAGATGTCATGCAGTGGCATGTTTATGTGTGATGTTAAGTTGTAAAAGTGCTTTAGTTAGTCCTCATGTACTAATGTAGTATATATCCTGTTACATGCTGCCTCAGCACCTTCAAAACATTGTTGTGTTCAACTTTCTTTTTCATTAGTTTATCCTCAGATTCTTTACAGTATTTACCTATTGGTAATGTCGTCAGATAACCTGATATTAACTGTTTTGATTACTAATTTTATTTATATGAGCTTGTTGGAATAATTATTTGCTACGAACTACTTGTTTATATTATCAGCCTATCAAGCATTTCTAATAATACTAAGTTATTGGTGATACATCTTCAGTGCGCACTTCTTTACACGACAGTATATGGGCAAAGAAGGATACGGGTCATAAATCTCTCGCTTCCATGCACGAATGTGCTCAGCAACCTTTTCCGATATGCTGATCTGGAAACACAGTTTACATATGTTGTGAAGCAAGGTAAACTAGCGCATTTTCATTTATTTATTAGGTCATTTTAGCAAAATTGCCCATAAATTGACAATGTATCACAAGTTCACAACTACAGATCTAAGCCACAGTTATCCCCATGGAACTTCTAAATCCTTCTTTGTGATAAATTCTGTTGGTGCTTATATTATTGTATCATGCAAAATGTGTTGATATACTAACCTATTTTGCAATACCTAGCTGCAAATGCCATTCCATCCACACCTCTATCACAAGTTAGGGATCAAGTGACAAACACGTGCATTAATATTCTCCAGTCTTACCGAAAACATTGTGCATCTGTAAGTTCTTCGGGACAATTGATTCTTCCAGAGGCTCTAAAGCTCCTGCCTTTGTATACCCTAGGTATGGTTTCTTGCACAGTTTGCTAATTCATCGCATTCATGAGCATATCTGTAACCTCACAATTTTTTTGTTCATTTGTCAGCATTAATTAAAAGTGTTGGATTGAGGACTGAAGGGAGATTGGACGATCGATCATATTGGGTGTCAATTGCCTCTTCAATATCTGTGTTGTTAGCTATTCCATTGGTGTTTCCAAGGATGATTGCCCTCCATGATCTTACATCAAGGGTATAAGCATTCAATTGTTTCTGGCATTCCACATTATTTAATAGGAAGTTCTAATTATTTTGAATTTACACTGTTGTGCAGAGTGATGACGATTCCCTTATACCAACCCCACTTACACTCAATAGTGAGAATACACTTGATTCTGGAATTTATTTGTTGGAAAATGGTGAGGATGGTTTTGTTTATGTCGGAAATGCAGTAAACCCTGCCACCCTTGAGCAAATATTTGGTGTCTCATCTTTGGCCGGAGCACCAAATCTGGTCAGTCTTTGTACCCCTAGTCTATTTTCTTTCTACCTGATGGATTTATAAGTTTATGATAACATGAGTAGGGATTTTCGATAACATTCATGAAATTTGTTTTGTTCCCCTTTTATTTTGCAATAAGACTGACCAATGAGTGAATTCTTTCAGTTGGTATTGGAGCAATATGATAACGAACTTTCCAGGAAAGTAAATGACGTGGTGAATGAAATAAGGCGACAGAGATGCTCCTACTTGAGGTACTCTTTGCATGTTTTCCATTATGTGGATGACATTGGTACTTTCAGTCCATTTGACATTTTTTTTAAAAAAAATATCTTGCAGATTGAGACTATGCAAACACGGAGACCCATCTGGTTAGTTTCTGGTTATATTTCTTAGTTTATAATACCTGATATTACCATCTCTTCTTAATGCTTCTCATTCACTGTTGCAGGAGATTTCTTCCGCTCACTATTAGTTGAAGACAAGGCACCTGGTGGCCTTTCTTATGTAGAGTTCCTTGTACATGTTCATAGGCAAATCCAAAGCAAGATGACATGATGTGGGCTGATCCCATTTCGTTGTTGTAATATTTTGGTAAGTAGGAACCCCAGAAGGAATTGATCTCTGCATGATGATACACCAAAAGGAATGGAAAAATTACTCTCCAAAGCGCAATCATAATTGGCCCTTGGAGAGGGTTGCGGATTTGACAGGATTCTGCAATATTTTGAAGCATCGGTTTTGGCGTCGGCGATATGTGTGTATAGAGATTAGTCGGGTGGAGTTATTGGTCTTTAGATTGTGGGACTATTTATTTTTCTACTGTGAACAGCTGCTGTATTATGTTGAGGTGAGCAAAGAGATGAGTTGAGCAATAATATTGTATGGCTAGTGCTTATCAAGTTGTCATATGCATGTACTAATTGCACATAAAGTTCAGATTCATAGTGGGGGCATGTTTAACTATCTTCCTCGAGGACCTATGAAAATGTCATAAAAAGATGAAATTCAAGAGATCAAGGGAAGATCCAAGGGAAGTAGAAGGTTTCCTCTGTGTTAGTCGTCTGACGTTATTCTGGCTTCTAGTATGGCAAATTCATAATGCATTTGCAGGAGACTTCATCGCATCGGCAGTCAAGCAGCGCATAAACTTATCCAGTAACAACAACCTTGATGCACTGAACGTACATTTCATTTACAAGCTACCAACCAAAAAAAGGAGAAAGCTACTTGTAGCTAGAAATCCTTGAGCTAGGGGGACAGAAATTCATACGTCTTCAGGATGACAAGATTCCTCTCTTATCTGGTGAATGGTCCTTTCTCCTGTCGCCGCTGCCGGGTAGAAGAACCACTTGACTTCTTAGCTGCATTTGGGATGGTTTGCAAGTTTGCTCGCTCTTCAATCATTGCTGCTCATAGGAACAAACACATCAACAGATGCTTCAAAAGTGAGGGCTAAACTATTTGGCAGCTACGGTTCAGAAACATATACATGCTGCCTGCTGCCGCGCCAGATCACGCATTTGCCCTAGACCAGCTTCCACCGCCTGAGCAACCTTGGCTGACTTGTTCACACCATCTGCTATCTCCTGGCTGCAAGGAACGTTTCATGCACCGGTTACATGATGGTGTGCATTGAGTTTCTTCAGATTCTTATGAGGAATGCACCCGTATCCAGCCATGAACTTATATAAAGGAATGTACAGACTAGACAATCATGTCTATTGACATGCATGTATATTAAAGCAGGCAACTGCACATCAATGTCATAACCTGTGCAGACTATAAAGAGTGGCATGTCAATGAAATGATCGAATGAAGTAAAGGCCCTTTGGAATCTCTGATTTTCTTTTTGTGACAGCATACTAAAATGGGTAAACCATTTAATCTTATAAATAAGAAAATAGATGAACAGACATATAGGGCTGAAGCATTCCCTTTTCTATATAAATAACCCGTTTATTGAGTGCTCTTACCTCAAGTCACTAAGTTCAAGGGTGAGATCACTAATTTCCATGCCAGAAAGTCTTACAGCTGCCATTGTACTAGGTAACTCCTCAAGAGCTGCATCAGCGAGCAAAGTAAATGAATTTGCA
Organism: Oryza brachyantha; assembly: GCF_000231095.2. NCBI lineage: Eukaryota > Viridiplantae > Streptophyta > Magnoliopsida > Poales > Poaceae > Oryza > Oryza brachyantha. Next base: position 10,145,679 of record NC_023174.2, on the reverse strand, counting down.
GCTCTCCTCATAGCCTGTTGAATAATTTGATGTGACAAATTCGATCAGATAACTCGATACTACGCGGCTATGAAATATCAGTTTTCGAATTTTCAAATAAAAATCCAATATAACTGGGTTGTGCCCACTGATCTTCCCCTTACATTTTCTCATTTTTTAATACCCCTTTCTTTGTCTCAATAGATAGAAATCAGCCCCTCAACTTACATGAACTTTTATTCGTTTTCTACTGTCATAATCAATTCATCCTTCGGTAGTTATACATGTTTACATAGCTTGCCAGCTTCCACAAAGTATAGGAGCTTTTCTAAGCTAATGGAGAGAGTCACACATATTATAGCACTAATCTCCATACTTAGTGGAATGCCACATTCTTAGCAGCTATTAAAGGTAGGTAATTTGCTGGCATTTTAGCGAGTTCTCCAAATTAGTGAATACCTTCAGCAGTCACATCTAGCACCATATCGCGCTCGGCATAATGGTGGTTCTCAGGCATATTTTTATGTTTTCATACGCAAACTAACAAAGCCCACGTTTAGGTTGTCATGTCCACCTCGACAAATGCCCATGAGTCTACTACCCAAGGAGCCAATTTGGTGGAGTTTGTCTGCAAAATTGATCGAAAAGCTCCATTCATTCTCATACTCAAGGCCCAACACAAGATGCCAGTTGATGACGCTCCTAGAAAGCAATCTTAAGCACCAAATCCCAGCAGAGTGAAATGCATTGCTGAGAAAATTTACTATCTACTAGTCAGAGAATCAGAAAAAAAAAAGGCTGAGCAGTGAGCTTTACTAGCATCGTAGGGATTGCCACGGCCACCATGCTTGTGAACGCCGCCGACGTCTGCGCCGCACACAACCACACAACACATGCCATCAGCAAGGGGGAGAATTTGGGGATAATGCGAGTCAAATAATACGCTCCATGAGCTTGAGATGAAGGATTGCAACGGCAAACGGAAGCCTCACCGTGACGGCGACGAAGGCCAGGAGGAAGAACGCCGGGTCGCCCAGCCCCGCGCGGGCCGCCCGGAGATGCGCCGGGAGGCCCCCGGGGTACCCTCCCGCTCCCACGCTCGCCACGGACCCTTCCTCCTCCTCCTCCAACGCCGCCGCCGCCTCGCTGTTGGCTTCGACGGGGTCGGAGCTGGGGAGAGGAGGATGAGGCGCCGGAGGGCGGGTGGAGGCGAGGAGAGGGCGCGGAGGCGGCGGTGGCAGGGGGAGGGAGACGGGGCGGAGGAGGCGGGGGGACGGCGACGGAGGAAGGCGGAGGCGGAGGCGGTGCGTCGCCATTGCCGGAGCCTCCAGGGAAGTGGGCGCGGCGCGAGTGTCCGTCGTGGTGAAATCTCGGCCGTTCAACTAGTAAACAGCGACCGAGATTACGTTGGGAGCGGGCGAGCGGGTATACTCGTTGTCCCACTGTCCCATACTCATTTCCTTTTCTTAGAAAAAAAAAAGAAATAGGCGGTGGCGGGAGTGACAGCGGTGAAAGTATCGTATCAGTTGAGAATTGAGAGAATGAGATCAATCTTCTCATTCACTTTCAAGTCATTATATACATGGGATACGGTGTGAACAAAGGGGTACGGCGTTTGGGAATCGTCGTACTCATTCTAAGGAGATGCTAATTGAGATATATACGTGAAGAAAATTTTTTCTTCTTTGTATCTGGATAGATTAGATCTATCCCTTGGATGGATAAGATCACACCAAATATTTCATAACACTCCCCCTTATCGAATCCAGATTTGGAAGATCTGTAAAATCTTGGAAAGATATTATATAATTCGTTATTTAGATATATCAGGTAAAAACTCCTCAAAAACCGAATGGGAAAAAATAAAGAGAATAACGTGATATACTAAGAGCTTGTGTTGATATTACCTCATTAAAAACTTTGAATGAGAAAAACCCGAAGGGTGAAAAACTCATAGAGTATAATATAACAAAAATAGGTTATTTTTCAGAGAGAGGTACTCCCCCTAAATCCTGCAGACTTTTAAGTCTTCTTGTACCAATTCCTTCAATATATTTAGAGAATGTGGAATATGGTAGAGATTTTGTGAAGAAATCAGCAAGATTATCACATGACTTGGTTTGCAAGGCTTTTATCTCTCCATGTTGCTGAAGCTCATGAGGATAAAATAATTTAGGAGCAATATGCTTAGTGATGTTGCTCTTAATATAACCAGTTTCCATCTGAACAACACAAGCGACATTATCTTCATAGATAATGGTGGGTAATTCTTTTGACCCAATACCACAAGATGTTAATATGTGGTTAACCATTCTGCGAAGCCATACACATTCACATGATGCTTCATATAATGTAATTATTTCAGAATGGTTTGTGGAAGTGGCTAACAGGGTTTGCTTCGAAGATTTCCATGAAATAGCAGTTTCAGCTTGTAAAAATACGAATCATGTTTGTGATCTGGCGTTGTGGAGGTAAGATAGATAACCAGCATCAGTATACCCAATTAAAGTCAGATCCTGGTTCCTTTTAAAGAATAATCCCAAATCTCTTGTGCCATTAAGATATCGAAACATATTCTTAACTCCAGTCCAATGGCGATGGGGAAGAGTAGCGCTGTATCTTGCTAATAGATTTACCGCGAAAGCAATGTCTGGTCGCGTACTATTCGCAAGATACATCAGTGCACCTATAGCACTAAGATATGGAAATTCAGGTCCTAAAATATCCTCTCCATCTTCTTTTGGTCTAAATGAGTCTTTCTCTACGTCTAGAGATCGAACCACCATAGGAGTTTTGGGGGGATATGACTTATCCATATTGAATTTCTCCAATATTTTCTGGGTATAGGCACTTTGGTGCACAAGGATTCCTGAAGGTAAATGCTCAAGTTGTAGACCTAAGCAAAATTTGGTTTTACCCAAATCCTTCATTTCAAATTCCATCTTTAAATGATGACGTGCTTCATTTATATCTTGTGTATTGCCAATGATGTTTAAATCATCAACATATACTGATATAATGCAAAATCCTATGGGGGATTTTTTGATAAAGACGCACGGACAATCATCATTTTTAGTGTATCCCTTTAGTGATAGGAATTCACTTAATCGGTTGTACCACGTTCTGCCCGATTGTTTTAAGCCATAAAGTGACTTCTGCAACTTAACACAATACATGTTACGATTTACCTTTTGATTCGGAACGTCGATTCCGTTTGGAACCTTCATGTAAATTTCTGAATCAAGTGACCCATAAAGATATGCTGTCACTACGTCCATCAACTGGATAGATAGACGATTTTGTACTGCCAATGATATTAAGTATCTGAAAGTTATACCGTTTATAACTAGAGAATAAGTTCCGTTGAAATCAACGCCAGGTTTTTGCGTAAAACCTTGTGCTACAAGCCTTGCTTTATATCTCACCACCTCATTGTTTTCATTTCGTTTCCGAACGAAAACCCATTTGTATCCCACAGGGAAGATACCACGAGGTGTAGGCATAACAGTCGAGAATACATCTCTTTTATAAAATGAGGCTAATTCCGTGTCAATTGCGTCCTTCCATTTGTTCCAGTCAGAGCGCTTTTGGCACTCTTTTATAGACCTAGGTTCTGGATCAATTTGGAGGCAATCAGCAATTTATTCGAAAAATTTATTGTCAACAATTGTAGGTCTTCTATCAAAAGAATTTCCAGTTTCGGTATAATTGATGGCAATTTTATCAACCCTCGTAGACTCATCGTGATTTCCCAACATAATGTGTCTATGGTTTTCAGAATTTCTAGTCTCAGCATTGTGCACAACTGAGCTAGGTTGCAGATTATAATGATTTGTTTGATATCTAGTATCAATTCTGTGTGTACCAACTGAAGGCTGGTTTATATTTACCATCCTTCTTTGCTTGTTAGCAATTGTATCTCGCTTAGTGACCATACTTCTTTCTCTCTTTTTAGAGAGTGAAAGTTGAGTGGTTTTGTTTCGTACCTCCACTCTTTCTGGTGCATTCTAAGCGGGAATGAAAGATTTAGTCACACCTTTGTAATTGGTAAATGCATCTGGTAGGTTATTGCAAGTCTTTGCAAATGTATAATTTTCTGAACTTGTAGTTCAGTTTCTGTAGTACGTGGATCTGAGGCTGGAATACCCTGAGCATTCCAATCAATTTCCTGGCATTCTTTCTGGTACTTGAAGGCTCCCCCTAATGCCGGGAAATATTCCTCATCAAAAATAGAGTCAGCGAACCGAGCAGTAAATAGATCACTAGTTAATGGTTCTAAATACTTTATGATCAATGGAGATTTAAATCCCACATAGATCCCCACTTTCCTATGTGGGCCCATAGCAGTACGCTGTGGTGGTGAGATCGGTATATAGACAGCACAACCGAACTTACGCAAATGGGAAATACTTGGAGGATTTCCACGTACTAACTGCATTGGGGAAGTTTCATGATATGCAGTTGGTCGTAGTTGGATAAGATCAGCAGCGTGCAGTACTGCATGACCCCAACATGACGAAGGTAGTTTGCAATTCATCAATAATGGTCGAGCAATAAGCTTAATTCTTTTGATCAATGATTCAGCAAAACCATTTTGTGTGTGGACATATGGGACTGAATGTTGAACCTGAATTCCTAGAGCCATGCAATAATCATCGAAAGCATGAGATTTGAATTCGGCAGCGTTGTCCATACAGATTGATTGAATCCTATGTTCAAGGTAACTTACTTTTAACCTTATGATTTGGGACATAAGTTTAGCAAAAGCATGGTTTCGTGTTGATAGTAGACACACATGAGACCATCTTGTAGATGCATCGATCAAAACCATAAAGTACCTGAATGGTCCAAATCGTGGCACAATAGGGCCACAAATATCGCCTTGAATACGTTCACGGAATCGAAATGATTCAGCTCTAATTTTGAGATAAGAAGGTCTCAAAATTAATTTCCATATAGCACATGCAGTGAATACAAAATCAGAGGATTTGGGAAATTTTCCAGTGATCAAATTATGACCGATAGAGTTACCAATAATTTTTCTCATCATCCCGATAGCCGGGTGCCCAAGTCGATCATGTCAAGTGTGGAATGCATCAACATTTTGAAAAATTACTTTATACGCACAAGGGAAATGGGCTTAATGTATGTATAGTACAAACCCGATGTAAGAGATGGAATTTTTTCGCAAGTATGCTTGCTATATCCGTTTTGTCTCGTTAAGAGAAGAAATTCTTCTCGATTATCCATTTGGGTTTCAATGTGTAACCCATTTTGACGGATATCTCTATAACTTAGTAAGGTACGGGTTGAATTAGGATACAATAAAGCATCCTCGATTATGATTTGTGTACCTATTGGGAGTGTAATAATTGCTCGTCCAGAGCCAACTATTATAGTATCACGTCCAGCGATTGTCAAAACTTTCCCTTCTCTCTTTTTAAGAGTTTGGAAGTATTTGATCTCCTTAAGTATAGAATTTGTGGTACCGCTGTCCACAAGGCATAATTCCTCTCCAATCGGAGTGATATTGTGAGACATCTATATTGAAAGAAAGAAAATTGTTTAGTAAACAATTCTTTATTCAATCCATACATACAATAAGTAACGAAACATCAAATACACAAATGATGTTTACATAAGCTGTAATAGTACATACTCTAATGACTTAAAAAGTCTTACAACCTTATTACATAAGGGAGTTTGTACTTATCTACTTATTACAACAACTATTGTTTTGACATAATACATGGATATCATTGTATGTAACACACATAGTAATACCTAAAGTTTTCATCTTCAAGTAAGATGCACTGAGATTACTGAAAATCTCCAAGTGGATCCATTGAGCAAAACTCAATGAGCATGTCATCTGTCGAAGAAAGTGGACCAACGTCTTCTGCTAGAAGATCGAGATTGTTCTCTGGTTCAACAGGAGCCTTTTGAGAACTTCCAACCTCCGGTCTAGCTTCATTTGTAAGATTGAAGTGAGCTTCAAATCTTGGTTCCTCAGATGACTTTTTCTCCTTGAGGGATTTCTGATACAGGAGGACAAGATGCTTTGGGATACGGCAATCTTTAGCGACATGATAGTCAGATCCACACCTGTCGCAATGTTTGTTGTTATTGCGATTGCGACGGGCTTGTGGTGCCTTTTCCTTGCCATTTCTCTTCTTTCGGCCCTTGAATTTGCGCATATTGTTGTGTTTGTGTTTTCTAGTTGAATTCTTGAGATAATTCGAAGAATTTCCCTTGAATCCTTTTGTATTATCAGCATTATACTTAGCATTGAAGTGAACCTTAGGCAGAGGTGCAGAACTAGGAGGATGCTGTTGAGCATTCTTGAGAGAAAGCTCATGATGTTTTTCTGCCTGAGTCAATGTATGTATAAGCTGAGAATACCTCTGAAAATTCTTAGCTCGATACTGTTGATTCAGTATCCTGTCCTCCGGAAGCATAGTGGATAGAATTTTTTCTATCTTTTCTGCCTTCGTAGGCTCTTTTCGCAAAACTTCAACTTGGAGCAAATATGATGAACAGCATGGTTGAACTCTGCCACAGTTTTAAAATCCTGTAGGCGTAGTTGAGACCACTCAAAATTAGCCTCAGGCCAAATGAGTTCCTTTTGCTGATCATAATGCTCTTTGAGAGCTTTCCATAAAGTGAGAGGGTTCATCTCTAACATGTACTCATGTTTGAGGTCTTTATGGATATAAAGCCGAAGGAAAAAAAGGGCAGTCATTATTTTCTTGACCTCAACTGGCGGGTCCCCATCAACGGGGTCCTCAATTGCTTTAATAATCCCACGAGAAGCAAAGTTTATCTTCATATCCGAAGCGCAAATTGGGTAGTTACTCCCATCGAGGGCGAGTTCATCGAACTCTCTAATTGCCATTGTGTCACGCCCGGGGTTTTATCCCAAGCCTAAATCGTAAAAAGAAATTCGTAAGCAACAATTGGCTTAATTAACTCAGGAAAAATCCCTCTAAAAAGAACCTAATTCAATTAAATCGAGGCTCGCAAATCGATTAACTGGATTTAAATTCAAATTGCAGAAGTATAAAATTTGGCCAAACAAAATAATTTAAAATTCGGCAAAAGTGGGGTTTTCCTTTTTCCCTCCTTTTTCCTTTCTTTTTCCCTTCCTTCTCAAATTGGGCCGAAGTCCAATTTTCCTCCCTTCCTTTTCTTTTTCCTTTTTCTTTTTCCTCTCCTCCTTCCCGGGCCGGCCCAGCCGAGCCGGCCCACCTCTCCCCGCCCGGCCGGCCCAGCCGAGCCGGCCTCCCGCTCCAGCCTCCTCCGCCCGCGCGCGCCTCCGCCTGGGCCGCCGCCCGGCCCAGCTCGCTCGCGCGTCCGCGCCCGCGCTCGCCGCGAGTCCGTCTCGCCTCCCTCCTCCCCTCGCGCCACTGACAGGTGGGGCCCACCTGTCAGCGACCAGGTTTCGCCAGCGCCCCCGCCTCCGCGCCGCGCCGCGCCGGCCGAGTCCGCCGCCGCCCCGAGTCCTCCGCTCGCGCCGCCACCGCAACTCCCGCCGCCGAGTTCGCCGCGTCGTCGACTCGGTCTCCACCGGCCGCTCCGCCCTAGCCGCCGCCACCATCTATAAAATCCTCGCGCCGCCGCCCCGCCGCCACTTTCCCCCTCTCTGCCGAAGCTTCCCTCCGTCGCCGTCAGCCGCCGTTTTCCCCGTCGGCCGTTGGACGTCGCCGCCCACCCGCGTCACCACCTCCGCCTCGTCCTCGCCGACCTTCCGCCGGCCCTCGTCGCCACCGGTGGTCGCCGAGCTTCGTCGCCGCCCCTTCGTCCCTTCCGCCGCCGTGCCCCGTTGTCTCGACGCCGTCGGCCGATCTCGCCCCCGAACGTCGCAGGCCGTCGCTCGTCTGCGTCATCACCTCTGCCTCATCCTCGCCGACCTGCTGCCGCTCCTCGTCGCCACTGGTGAGCGCTCCGCTCCTCTCTCCCTCTTTCTCCCCTCTTCGCCGCCGCTGCCGACCTCCCCGTGCAAACGGTAAGTGCCGGTCGCCGTCCGCCGCGTCACCCGCTTGTCGCCTTCTCGTCGTCGCCGTCACGCCGTTGTTGCCGTGCCGTTCGCCATCGCCCCTCCACCTGCCGTCTTCGTCCGCGCCGACTCGTCGTCGCCGTTCTCGTCACCACCTTCGCCTCCGCTGACCACCAACCGCCGCTCTGCTGTCGAGCCGTCGCCGGCCGTCGCTGTCCCCGCGCCGCCGTCGAGGCCGTCTCTCCTCTCCTCTGTCGCTGCCACTTGGCCGCTCCGCTCCGCCGCCGCTCAGCCACCCTCTCCCTCCGCTCTGCTCCGCCGCCGCTCCGAGCCGCGCCACCCCGCCGCGGTCTCTGCCTCCTCCTCGCCGACGCCGTCGTCGCCCTTCGGTCGCCGGTCGGTGTCGCCGACGTCGATGCCCTCGTGCCGCCGGTCATCGCCATCGCCACCTCCCCTTTCCTCCTCGGCCCTCGCCGTCGCCGCCGCTCCCGCCGCCGCTGCTCGCACGCCGATGTTCCCGCTTCTCGGCTGCCGTCGCCGTTCGCCGCCGCCCGCCGGTTCGCGCCGCTCGTCGCCGGGCGCCGTCCTCCGCCGGTCGCCGTCCATCGCCGTCGGACGTCGCCGCCCCTCTCCCTCTCCCGGCCAGACCCGGCTCCCCTCCTCTCTGTTCCACGGTCGCCGACCGACGGGTCCCACCCGTCAGCCGCCACCCCGCCAGCCCCTTCCTCTCTCTCCTCCCCGGGCCCGCGTGTCAGCCGCCCACCTCCCCCTCTCTCTCACCGACAGGTGGTCCCCACCTGTCAGCCGTCGGCTCCTCTCTCCTCGCTGACGTCAGCAGCCCCATTAATTGCGCAATAATTGATTTAGGACTTTTCTGTTTAGCTAAAAAACCCAGAAAACTTCTAAAATTCATAAGTAATTCATCTAGTCTCCGTTTAGGTCCAGTCAAGTTTCATTAAATCCAGAAAAATGCCAAGAATCCATTAAAAATAGTTTCTTTCTCTGTTTCAGTAGTTTTTAGCCCGTTTTGTTTGTTTTGCCTTGTTTGTCGTAGGTTTTGACCCCGTCGCAGCGCCGTTCGCTCCCGAAGTCATCGCCGAAGTTCCTCGTGGGTCTAAGCAAGGCAAGTGGCACCCTTCTTTGATCATATTGAACCTATGATTATAAAATTCCCCGCTTTTACATTCAAACATGCATTGTTTTATGCAAATCTATTTATTGTATTTATCTATTGGGTATTTACCAATATATCCGTTGATTCCCATTTATTATTGTCATCCCAGGGTTAATTTGACTAGAATTAGGGTTAGTCAATGCTTAGCCATGCTTAGTTCAACTAGCTCACCAATTATTATTTAATTATTGTTGCACTTTGGTACACCTTCAATGGTTGTTATCATTATTAATTTCCCGAGGTGGATTAATACAACTAAAATATTGCTTATGGTGAGCTGTGGGTGCATGGTTTTGAGAGTCGTGCCCATGGCAATTAAGGACCGGTTCTCAGGAAACCCTGAAGGTCTTACACGTACTAACCACAAGCCAGAATGGGCAACGGTGAGACTCGTAATCTAGCTTGTCCCTATTCGACGTACCCAGGCAAGGGTAGGCGTGATGGAGTATGGACGGGCAATCGTGGTGTAACGAAAGCTTCTCCTGCTTCCGGATCTACCAAGGCACAAGAGGGGACTGCCCGACTTGGTGTAAAGGAGGGGGTGAAACCTGAAGTGTGGTACGATTGTCTAGGGAGGGTTAGGTGAAAGGTCTTATCATGGTTTCCGTACTGAGGTATCGTGGTGATACGTTGGGGCATGGTAACATGCTTGGCAGCCATGTCTTGTGGGTAAAGTTGTACACCTCTGCAGAGTAAAACTATTCGAATAGCCGTGCCCGCGGTTATGGGGCGAACCGACAGACTCACTGGGATTAGTTGAACCTCTTTAATAATTTTATTAATCTTGGAACTGGTTTGACCCTGCGCAATGTGGTGTAACGTTGGCAGTGGTTTGGGTCTGTCGCAACGTGGTTTAACGTTGGACAGAGGGTTGACCCTGTCGCTACGTGGTGTAACGTTCGACAGCGGTCTGGGCCTGTTGCAACGTGGTGTAACGTTGGGCAGTGGATGATTATTTTAAATGTTTACTTTTATTTCAGTCTATTCTATCTACTGTTTTGCTAAATTACCGCAGCTTTTGTGCAATTTAACCTTAGCCTATTCCTTGTACCCTGTTGCATTCATTATTCTTTCTCTCTTGGGTGTTACTTGTTGAGTACGGTGGTTTGTACTCAGCCTTGCTTAATTTTTCCCCCACCAGAGCAAGTGCCAGAGCCTGTGTCAGAAGAAGGTTGTTCCGAAGGTTGAAGTGAGGTTCAGTCCGCCGTCGAGAGTGCCTGTGGTGTGGAGCCGTCTTCGCTAGCTGAAGCTGAAGATTAGATGGTTTAGTTTGTTTTCTTTTTCCGCTGCATTTCGATAGATAATTGTTTTTATTTGTTTTTAAGCCGTGGAACTGTGTATTGATTTGTCATAGTGTGTACTCGGGCTGATGCCTGGACCGAGATTTAATACATGCTATTGTTCAGAAATTTGGTGTAAATTTCTGGGCGTGACAAGTTGGTATCAGAGCCAATCTTGACCGTAGGATGAGCCAAATGGAAACCCTAGGAGCCTTCTGTCATATGCATTAGGCTTTGCAAAATTTGAGTCGTTTAAAAAAAAAAAGAGTCGAGTCTTTTGGTTTTGAAAATTTAGCTGAGCATACTTGCTTCTCAAACCTTGATCTCTCTAGATGTGTGTCATCCCATCGACGAGCCCGTGCCTTCGTCTCAGCAGTCGTCAGCAACTTCAGCCGATCAAGTGTCAAGACCGAAGATTCAAGTGAGGAGTCAGGTCTGCGCTACTCCAAGCGTCGCTCTCAAGTTGAAGATGGAGTCGTTCAAGAGTCAACCGTTGCTTCTTCAGTCGTCGCAGCCGTTTTGAGCCGTAGACGTTACCCTAGCATCGTCTTTTAGTCGTTGCTTGGTAGTTTTGTGTGTGTAGGTTTGTTTTGGGGTTAGCGGTTCACCATAACGAGTAGTGGCGTTATGGTTGTACCACCAGGAGTTGAGTGCTCTTTTAAGTGTTTTAATCCAGATCAGAAAATTTCACTCGAGTAATTCAAGAAAAGCCCCTTTGATTTTCTCCTCCCCGTTGTTCTTCCCTTCTGCTCAGATGGTGAACACAAGGAACAGTAACCGCAACAACAATGGAGCAACTGGAAGTCAAGAAAACCATGAAGGTTCGCGCAATGGATCGCCACCGCCGCAACAAGAGGACCCGACGATTGCCCAAGTTCTAGCCAACCAGGCTCAGATGATGACCATGATGATGCAACAGATGCAACAACAACACCAACAGGTGATGCAGCTTTGGATGAATCAGCAGCAAAATCAACACCAAGGACCACTGCCAGCACAATCAAGGTTATCAGAGTTTCTTCGAGTTCGACCACCGACGTTTGCGAGCACAACCAACCCGATGGAAGCAAATGACTGGCTACATGCAATCGAAAAGAAGCTGAATCTTTTGGAGTGCAGTGATCAAGAGAAGGTCGCTTTCGCGACTCACCAACTGATGGGACCCGCCTCCGTTTGGTGGGATAACCTTCTGGCTACTCGGACTGCCACTACAGATATCACTTGGGACGAGTTCTGCAATAGTTTTCGGAAAGCTCATGTGCCGGATGGAATAGTGGCACAGAAGAAGCGAGAGTTTCGTGATCTACAACAAGGGGATATGACAGTTACAGAGTATCTCCATGAGTTCAACCGCCTTGCACGTTATGCCCCGGAAGATGTGCGCACCGATGCTGAAAGACAAGAGAAGTTTCTTGAAGGATTGGATGATGACCTGACCAAGCAGCTGATCTCAAGGGATTTTGCAGACTTTGAGAAGTTAGTAGACAAAGCAATCTGTCAGGAGGACCAGTGCAACCAGATGGATCGCAAGAGAAAAGCGGAACAAGTCAACACAGGAAAGAACCAGAAGCCACGTTTGCACTTTGGACAACAACAGGGGTCTTCGACACTGATTGTTCGTCAACACCGACCTTTTAACCCAAGCAACCACAACCCCCATGACAACGACAACAATGGAGGACAACTGCAGCCCTTATCAGCACTGCCACCGCCAAGCCAGACAACACTAGCTCAGAAGCCAGGGGTTTGTTTCAACTGCAACAGACCGGGTCACATCGCCAAGGAGTGTCCACAGCCAAGACGCAACAAACCAGGATTCGTGCAAGCCCAAGTCAATCAAGTCTCAGCCAAGGAAGCTCAAGCCGCACCCGAGTTTGCTCCAGGTAAGTTCTGCCAACTCTAGGCTGCTTGTCTGCACCTCTTTAACAGCTCCTCCGAATCTCGGGGACGAGATTCTGTTAAGGGGGGTGGATTTGTCACGCCCGGGGTTTTATCCCAAGCCTAAATCGTAAAAAGAAATTCGTAAGCAACAATTGGCTTAATTAACTCAGGAAAAATCCCTCTAAAAAGAACCTAATTCAATTAAATCGAGGCTCGCAAATCGATTAACTGGATTTAAATTCAAATTGCAGAAGTATAAAATTTGGCCAAACAAAATAATTTAAAATTCGGCAAAAGTGGGGTTTTCCTTTTTCCCTCCTTTTTCCTTTCTTTTTCCCTTCCTTCTCAAATTGGGCCGAAGTCCAATTTTCCTCCCTTCCTTTTCTTTTTCCTTTTTCTTTTTCCTCTCCTCCTTCCCGGGCCGGCCCAGCCGAGCCGGCCCACCTCTCCCCGCCCGGCCGGCCCAGCCGAGCCGGCCTCCCGCTCCAGCCTCCTCCGCCCGCGCGCGCCTCCGCCTGGGCCGCCGCCCGGCCCAGCTCGCTCGCGCGTCCGCGCCCGCGCTCGCCGCGAGTCCGTCTCGCCTCCCTCCTCCCCTCGCGCCACTGACAGGTGGGGCCCACCTGTCAGCGACCAGGTTTCGCCAGCGCCCCCGCCTCCGCGCCGCGCCGCGCCGGCCGAGTCCGCCGCCGCCCCGAGTCCTCCGCTCGCGCCGCCACCGCAACTCCCGCCGCCGAGTTCGCCGCGTCGTCGACTCGGTCTCCACCGGCCGCTCCGCCCTAGCCGCCGCCACCATCTATAAAATCCTCGCGCCGCCGCCCCGCCGCCACTTTCCCCCTCTCTGCCGAAGCTTCCCTCCGTCGCCGTCAGCCGCCGTTTTCCCCGTCGGCCGTTGGACGTCGCCGCCCACCCGCGTCACCACCTCCGCCTCGTCCTCGCCGACCTTCCGCCGGCCCTCGTCGCCACCGGTGGTCGCCGAGCTTCGTCGCCGCCCCTTCGTCCCTTCCGCCGCCGTGCCCCGTTGTCTCGACGCCGTCGGCCGATCTCGCCCCCGAACGTCGCAGGCCGTCGCTCGTCTGCGTCATCACCTCTGCCTCATCCTCGCCGACCTGCTGCCGCTCCTCGTCGCCACTGGTGAGCGCTCCGCTCCTCTCTCCCTCTTTCTCCCCTCTTCGCCGCCGCTGCCGACCTCCCCGTGCAAACGGTAAGTGCCGGTCGCCGTCCGCCGCGTCACCCGCTTGTCGCCTTCTCGTCGTCGCCGTCACGCCGTTGTTGCCGTGCCGTTCGCCATCGCCCCTCCACCTGCCGTCTTCGTCCGCGCCGACTCGTCGTCGCCGTTCTCGTCACCACCTTCGCCTCCGCTGACCACCAACCGCCGCTCTGCTGTCGAGCCGTCGCCGGCCGTCGCTGTCCCCGCGCCGCCGTCGAGGCCGTCTCTCCTCTCCTCTGTCGCTGCCACTTGGCCGCTCCGCTCCGCCGCCGCTCAGCCACCCTCTCCCTCCGCTCTGCTCCGCCGCCGCTCCGAGCCGCGCCACCCCGCCGCGGTCTCTGCCTCCTCCTCGCCGACGCCGTCGTCGCCCTTCGGTCGCCGGTCGGTGTCGCCGACGTCGATGCCCTCGTGCCGCCGGTCATCGCCATCGCCACCTCCCCTTTCCTCCTCGGCCCTCGCCGTCGCCGCCGCTCCCGCCGCCGCTGCTCGCACGCCGATGTTCCCGCTTCTCGGCTGCCGTCGCCGTTCGCCGCCGCCCGCCGGTTCGCGCCGCTCGTCGCCGGGCGCCGTCCTCCGCCGGTCGCCGTCCATCGCCGTCGGACGTCGCCGCCCCTCTCCCTCTCCCGGCCAGACCCGGCTCCCCTCCTCTCTGTTCCACGGTCGCCGACCGACGGGTCCCACCCGTCAGCCGCCACCCCGCCAGCCCCTTCCTCTCTCTCCTCCCCGGGCCCGCGTGTCAGCCGCCCACCTCCCCCTCTCTCTCACCGACAGGTGGTCCCCACCTGTCAGCCGTCAGCTCCTCTCTCCTCGCTGACGTCAGCAGCCCCATTAATTGCGCAATAATTGATTTAGGACTTTTCTGTTTAGCTAAAAAACCCAGAAAACTTCTAAAATTCATAAGTAATTCATCTAGTCTCCGTTTAGGTCCAGTCAAGTTTCATTAAATCCAGAAAAATGCCAAGAATCCATTAAAAATAGTTTCTTTCTCTGTTTCAGTAGTTTTTAGCCCGTTTTGTTTGTTTTGCCTTGTTTGTCGTAGGTTTTGACCCCGTCGCAGCGCCGTTCGCTCCCGAAGTCATCGCCGAAGTTCCTCGTGGGTCTAAGCAAGGCAAGTGGCACCCTTCTTTGATCATATTGAACCTATGATTATAAAATTCCCCGCTTTTACATTCAAACATGCATTGTTTTATGCAAATCTATTTATTGTATTTATCTATTGGGTATTTACCAATATATCCGTTGATTCCCATTTATTATTGTCATCCCAGGGTTAATTTGACTAGAATTAGGGTTAGTCAATGCTTAGCCATGCTTAGTTCAACTAGCTCACCAATTATTATTTAATTATTGTTGCACTTTGGTACACCTTCAATGGTTGTTATCATTATTAATTTCCCGAGGTGGATTAATACAACTAAAATATTGCTTATGGTGGGCTGTGGGTGCATGGTTTTGAGAGTCGTGCCCATGGCAATTAAGGACCGGTTCTCAGGAAACCCTGAAGGTCTTACACGTACTAACCACAAGCCAGAATGGGCAACGGTGAGACTCGTAATCTAGCTTGTCCCTATTCGACGTACCCAGGCAAGGGTAGGCGTGATGGAGTATGGACGGGCAATCGTGGTGTAACGAAAGCTTCTCCTGCTTCCGGATCTACCAAGGCACAAGAGGGGACTGCCCGACTTGGTGTAAAGGAGGGGGTGAAACCTGAAGTGTGGTACGATTGTCTAGGGAGGGTTAGGTGAAAGGTCTTATCATGGTTTCCGTACTGAGGTATCGTGGTGATACGTTGGGGCATGGTAACATGCTTGGCAGCCATGTCTTGTGGGTAAAGTTGTACACCTCTGCAGAGTAAAACTATTCGAATAGCCGTGCCCGCGGTTATGGGGCGAACCGACAGACTCACTGGGATTAGTTGAACCTCTTTAATAATTTTATTAATCTTGGAACTGGTTTGACCCTGCGCAATGTGGTGTAACGTTGGCAGTGGTTTGGGTCTATCGCAACGTGGTTTAACGTTGGACAGAGGGTTGACCCTGTCGCTACGTGGTGTAACGTTCGACAGCGGTCTGGGCCTGTTGCAACGTGGTGTAACGTTGGGCAGTGGATGATTATTTTAAATGTTTACTTTTATTTCAGTCTATTCTATCTACTGTTTTGCTAAATTACCGCAGCTTTTGTGCAATTTAACCTTAGCCTATTCCTTGTACCCTGTTGCATTCATTATTCTTTCTCTCTTGGGTGTTACTTGTTGAGTACGGTGGTTTGTACTCAGCCTTGCTTAATTTTTCCCCCACCAGAGCAAGTGCCAGAGCCTGTGTCAGAAGAAGGTTGTTCCGAAGGTTGAAGTGAGGTTCAGTCCGCCGTCGAGAGTGCCTGTGGTGTGGAGCCGTCTTCGCTAGCTGAAGCTGAAGATTAGATGGTTTAGTTTGTTTTCTTTTTCCGCTGCATTTCGATAGATAATTGTTTTTATTTGTTTTTAAGCCGTGGAACTGTGTATTGATTTGTCATAGTGTGTACTCGGGCTGATGCCTGGACCGAGATTTAATACATGCTATTGTTCAGAAATTTGGTGTAAATTTCTGGGCGTGACACATTGTCCCTACAATCATGATTAACATTTATTAATTTGCAAAGGTAAATTAATAAAAAAACATGATATATAGAAGTTGTAATCTCAATGAAAAATGTAAGACCTCATAATTTGTCATGTGTTGAAAATTGATTGTAGGTAATAGAGCATACAATTGTTTTTCAAACATATTTTTGGAATAACACATGTGGGTAATTATTATAAGATATAAATTGTTTTTCAAACATATTCTTGGAATAACACATGTGGGTAATTATTATAAGATATAAACCTTTTTAGTGATGGGCGAAATGTTCGCTGCCTAAATTTAAGACCACTAGTGGCCAAAAATATTAGGTCTCCATCTTGGTAATCATCTTATAATGTATTATAATGTAGACTGTTTAATGATGGGCGAAAATTTCGCTGCCTAGTAATGATCATTTGTGACCAAAATATAGGGCTCCATCTACGCGTAATTTTATTGCCAAGTCAAATTATTAAAGTCAAACATGCATTAAATTCTCCATTAATTATGTGAGGCATAATTAAGAGAATTTACTAAATTAAAATAGAAAATTTAAAGAATTTTGTAATTTTAATAAAGCGAGAAAGTAGAGCATGTCTTGAAATAATATGCGAATGCATTTTATTTAACACAATAAATGAATTTAGTAAAAACAGAATATTTAATAATGTAAAATATCATAAACATCAGAGACTAAAAAGTCAAATTACATGAAGGTAATTACACTGATGAACTGCTTTTAGTAAATTGCAGAAATTAAAAGGGACTAAAGACTAATTTAAACTAATATTTACCATGCAAACAGTAAATAAAAACAAATAAATAGGGGTGATGGGCTGAAATATTGAATTTCGGCCCATCCCCACAATGATGCCGTGCCGGCCTGCTGGGGAGAGGGTGCCAGGGCCACCGGCCTTGGGCCGCAGCCAGGCTGGGCCGGCCTGCTTGCGCCAATGGGGGGTGGCGGCAGCCATGGGTTGGTTGGCCCATGGGACACATGACGGAGGGGGTGGGAGGATTAGCCCCCACGACACCCACGTAACAGCGTCGCCATGCAACACCAACGTAACGTAAACGTCGTCGCCCACTCCGCGTAACAGGGACGCACATGCATGCCATGTGCGCAACTGCCACCGCCCATTCCGCCATGCGCCGCAACCGCTGTGCGCCTGCGTCGCTGCGCGCCCATGCCGTTCGCGTCGCGCGTCGGAGTGCCGACGTGCGCCCCACCCGTGACGCCAACCGGCGCCCATGCACGCACCGTGCCGGAGTGCCGCGGGCCCGCGCCGCTCGTGCCGGCATGACGCCAACCGCTGCCCTCCATGCGCGCACCGCGCCGGAGTGCCATCCCCGCGCGTGCCGTGCTGGAGTGCCAACCATGAGCGCGCCGCACCGGGCAACAGCCGGCGCGCAGGCTGCCATGGTCGCCGTCGGTCATCGTGGTTGGCAAGGAGGAGGTTGGCGTGGCAATGACCGGCAGTGCCGTCGATGGCGAGGAGGCAGCACCATTGTGACGTCGGTGATGGAGATCATCGTACCTTCTGTTTCTTCTTCTCTTCCTATTTGTGTTTGGTGGGGAAGAGCGAAGTGCTGATAACGTGTTGAGAATTGAGAAACTACGACAGAGGAAGAAGAATGAGATCAATCTTCTCATTCACTTTCAAGTCATTATATACAGAGGGATACGGTGTGAACAAACGGGTACGATGTTTGGAAAACGTCGTACTTATTCCAGGGAGATGCTAATTGGAGATATATACGTGAAGAAAGCTTCTCCTTCTTTCTATCTAGATAGATTAGATCTATCCCTCGAATGGATGAGATCACACCAAATATTTCATAACAATATCATATACTCTTAACGTAAAATTACAGATTACCTCTTAAACTTATTAATGTTAATAAATAATTAAATCAAAAGGATAGCTTCATATAAAATTAAATGAAATTAGGTTGAATATCCCAAAAAAAAGATGGGTAACATAAGAATGCATTTTTATTTATCTTAGATAATAATATTAATATATTTCCTTTTACCGGTCAAAAATGGGGCTTTAAGCTGATAATAATAATAATAATAATAATAATAATAATAATAATAATAATAATAATAATAAGATCGTCTCCTTCATATTTGAAATAAAAGGTTAAAACATGCAACGTACGTATAAGCTGAATTCAGGTACCATGAAGATACGGAGCACGAATAAAATAGAGACAAGTGTCACTCGGTTGCTTTATTTGCTTTATTGTTCTTTTAACTAATTTTAGAGGGTCGTGAATGGATGCATATATGATGAAATAGATAAATGATAGTTTAAATAATTATGGACAGAATTTCTATATACCCTTGTCACCCTATAGCTTTTAGTCTAGCAAAACAGGAGCCCATCTTTCGATATATCGGAGGAATAATCGAAACAATATATTTACAAATAAAAATATTTTATAAATAAAACTGGTATATTCATGTCCTTTGCGATCTAATAAAAACTATTAAAAATAAATTACGATGAAAAATATAAAATCAAAAGACCGAAAATTTAAATTTTGGCTCGTAAGGCACTGTGAGAGAATAGATCGACCTGCTGGTTCGAACCAAGCCAGCTGAGAAGATGTTTTGTAGACCATAATAAGCAGGTTCGTACCTATGAATTTGGGCCTGTATGCTAAACAAGAAATAAGATCTTACCCAGATCGGAGAATATATATATTCAGTAATCTGATTTTCTTTACTAGGTGGAAAAATAGATCTTAGGAGGCTAGAACGGGCATTCACAATTCTTTAAGATCACCATGGTTATTATTGAACACTCATCGAAGCCAAACATAATAAGCTCATTGACTCATTCTAACCAAATAATAGAGTAAGAAGAAAGAGAAAAATATGAAAATAGAATGCAGTAAGAAGTTTGAAAGCTCGTTGAAACACATTATCTTAATTCGAAACACGGAAATTTTGGGTCCCAAACTTTAGGGCCATGTGCAGTCATGCAAACTGCATATATCCATCAATTGCCCTGATAATAATTACACATTTGTATATTAAATCAGTTATTTTACTAGTATTATACACGAGCAATACATGTTCTCTGCAGTACCCGTAATTCAACTTAGTAGTTTCACATCGTATGATTTTCTAGTCTTTATAGTTTTATCTAGATGCTAATAAATTTAGATATACATATAAATCATATGCATGGACCAATGGATAAATCTAGATAAGCTAAAAATATCTTACAATATAGAATAGAGTAGTATATGGGTACTACAAAGACTGATTGTTTGGATTTTACGGTATATTTGTAAACTAAAAATAATTTATGAATAAAACTTTTATATACATGTTGTTAGCTAACGAGAAGCCAATATAAAAAATAAACTACGATAAAAACTTCAAATTAACTCTAAACTTAGGTTGAAAAGTTAATTTGTCTTATAAACATAAGCAGAAGCAAAACGATACGATACGGGGTGACACACTCTACTTGGTATCCAAATTGACCAGTGATAACATAACGAAATACAATAATTCTTCAAGCAGAAAATGAAAAAAAATAAAAAAAAAACACATCAGGGAATCACCCCAAACGCCGCGGCCGGTCGCTGACTGGGGTGCGCAAACAGAGAGGGAGGAGGGGAGCCGCCGTGCGCCACCGGCGGGATGGAAGTGCACGGGTGCCAGCGAGGGCACCGCCGCGAGGCCGCTCGACGGTGGCGCGCTCACCCGCGGGCGAGCGCATGCGCCGGCGAGGGGCCGCAGGACTGCGTCGCCATCGAGCAGAGCGGACCCAAGGAAGAACTCACAAAATTCAGATAAAACAGAACAAAATTCTTTAGAAAATAACAGAAAGGAATCAAACAGGGACTACCAACTGGGATTCAAATGGATAAACAACGAGTACAGACAAGGAAGCACAGGGAATGCTAGATACAAAATGAGGAAAGTATTTTTAGGGTTCATCACATATGCCCTAGAGCTCCGACTTGGCTGGCTTATAAAGAGTGCGCCGCCACAGATACAGACACCGAGTTAACAACTACATTTTCTTACGCTAAACAATAATTACCGAAACTAATGTCATCCATACGATTTAACTAAGCGAACCAGTACGGGGTCATCTCAGCCGTTGATCCGTTGCCGCTGTGTTAACCCTTTTCTTCCAGCCAGCTTGCTCTTCTCTGAATTTCTGCTTACTCTAAACATTCTGAACTTGTAATCTTAGTTCCTGTCAATACTCCCTTGAGTCCCATGTCCTCATGGATTAAAGCCTGGGAAAACCTTGGCAATGAAAGCAGCATCCTCCCAAGTAGCAGCTTCGACTGGCAAGTTAGCCCATTGCACCTTCCACTGCACAACCGGTTAATTGTTTTCTCGAACGCGCAAAAGAATTGCACGTCAATAAATTAGAAGATAAAGAGTGTTGATACACGACGCATACGGCCAGACTGGCCTTCAGCAGGGACCCCTAAGGAAAACAACGCAGGAGAGAGAGCCTAGATGCTACAAGCTAATCTCCCAAAAAAACGCCCAAGAGAGTGAAACACACTTGTTACGGTACGCTAATCTCCTAACAATGCGCCAAGGGGTGCTACCCCAGCGGAGGACCACAGTAGGCCCTCCGAACGGATGACTTGGAGCACATCCTGGAGGGAAGAAAGCTTGTGATCGAAAACCCGGCGATTACGTTCTAACCAGAGCTGCCAGGAGATGAGAAGGACAAGGGAGTCAAAACTAGCCTTCAGATGCTTTGGAAGGAGGGCTCTCAACGAAGGCCACCAGTCCTGAAGATAGGCACCCCTAGATAGAGAGATGGAATCCCATCCCGCGATTGTTAGAATCAAGAGCCAGATCTGTCTAGCGAACACATAGTCGATAAGGATGTGGTTCGCTGTCTCAGAATCCTGGGCATACAAGGGGCAGGCGGAGTGGGAATCAAAGCCGTGCCTAAGGAGCAGGTCTGCTGTCCAACAACGGCGCTGAAAGGCGAACCAAAGGAAGAACTTGCACTTTGCTGAGCCTTTAGCATGCCAGAGCAGATCAGCGCAAGGGAGGAGCTGCTGGCCGAAGAAGAAGGCCTGGTAGGCCGAGCGCGCCGAATAGCGTTGGTCGCTGGTCCACCGCCAGCAGAGGCGGTCCTGAGACCCCGGCGAAAGTCGGATCTGATGTACCGCATCCCAGAGAAGGAGAAATTGGCCGATGACCGGAATAGTAAGTGCCCCGCGGAGGTCAGAGATCCAAGCGTTGTTTGCGAGGCCCGCGGCAACTGAACGTTGGGTCTGGATTCGATGGGGGACTAGGGAAAGCAGAAGCGGGGCCAAAGCGGTGACCGAACGGCCACCAATCCACCGGTATGACCAGAAAAGAGCAGTCTCCCCATCGCCAAGCGAGAAACAAGTGGAAGCAGCGAACATGTCAGAGACAACGTTCAGGGAGGCTTTGAGGCCCACCCAATAGGGGTGCCCTGAGTGCTGCAACCAGAGCCAGCGCAAGCGTAGAGCAAAGCCGGCTGTACACAGGTTAGGAATGCCCAATCCCCCAAACACCTTAGGGCGACAGACGTTCGACCACGACACTCTGCATTGGCCACCATGGACTGAGTCCGAACCCATCCAAAGAAAGGCGCACCGCTTTCTGTCGATGGCTTTCACCACCCAGCTGGGCAAGCCGACTGCCATGGCCACATGGACCGGGATAGAAGAGAGCACTGATTGGACAAGAACAGTCCGTCTGACAAGGGAGAGGAGCCGACCTTTCCAGGGTGGAAGGTGGCGAGTAAACTTGTCGACCAGCGGCTGCAGGGCTGACCTCGGTAACTTGCGGACTGAGAGAGGAATGCCAAGGTAGGTGCAAGGGAACTCGGAGATCCTGCAGGGGAAGGAGGAGCGGGTCAGCTCAAGCTCACTAGCCGAGCAACGGATCGGAGTGATCGAGCACTTGGAGAAATTGGTGTAGAGGCCCAAAGCAGAACCGAAGACGGAGAGAATGCCTTGAACGAACTCAAGGTCCTGACGAACGGGGGAAAGAAACATGACTAGGTCATCTGCATAGAGGGAGGCCCGATGCTGGATTGCCCGGTCATTGAGCGGGAGAAGACCGCCTGTCTCCGCAGCTTTGCGAAGCAACGCATTGAGCACCTCCATGACCAAGATAAAAAGCATGGGGGAGAGGGGGTCCCCTTGGCGGAGGCCCCTCTGGTCAGGAAAACGGGAGCCGGGAACCCCGTTGATCAGAACACGGGAAGAGGAGGCGCCGAGGATGACAGAGATCCAGTCGCGCCACCGTTGGCTGAACCCTAGGTGGGTGAGCACCACCAAAAGGAAGGGCCAGCTGACCGTGTCAAAGGCCTTCGCAATGTCCACCTTAAGGAGAAGCCTAGGGGTGCGCTTGGCGTAGAGGGCTCTGGCCGCGAGCTGAATGTAGCGAAAGTTGTCGTGGATAGAGCGGCCTTTGATGAAAGCGTTCTGGTTCACCTCGACTAGGGCATCGAGGTGAGGGGACAACCGGGTGGCGAGGATCTTGGAGAAAAGTTTTCCGAAGCTGTGAATGAGGCTGATCGGCCGGAAGTCTCCCTCATCGATTGCCTCCTCCTTTTTAGGCAGAAGGGCAATAAGAGCATCATTGAGACGGTCAAACCCTTGACCATTTGCCAAGGCGAGGGAATTGAGCGCTACCATGATCTCTGCCTTGATCACAGGCCAGCAAGCCTTGTAGAAACGGCTTGTGAAACCATCTGGTCAGGTGCTTTGTCAGATGGTGAGGATTTGACCACCGACCACACCTCCTCTTCCGTGAAGGGGTCATCCAGCCCGTCCAAAGGCATAGACCGTAGACCAAGAAACTGCAAGTCTAGCGCTAGCTCGCGGTTGACACTCAATCTCAAGATGCTGCGGAAGTGAGAAGAGGCTAGCTCCTGCAGCTCCTTGTGAGAGGCGGCTCAATGAGCACCTTTGTGGAGACGCGAGATAAAGTTCTTCCTCCTCCTAGCTCTGGCGTGCTGGTGGAAGAGCTTGGTGTTGGTATCCCCTTCCTTGAGCTAGATCAGACGCGAGCGCTGGCAAGCCAAGGTACGCTCAAGCGAGGCGAGCCCGAGGCATTTAAGCTTTAAATCTCTCCTGAGCTAGGCTTCCAGAGGGGAGAGTCTATGGTTCTCCTGCGCCACATCGAAGCGAAAGACTATCTCCTTTGCCAACATAAGCTGAAGCCGAATACTACCGAAGTGGCGATCGCTCCAGCTCTGCAGACTCTTAGCCGTGCTAGAGAGGCACCAGGCTAGGGCGGCGAGAGGAGGGAGGTGGATAGGCAGGCGCCAGGCGTCCTGCACCACCTGAAGAAAGCCGTCAAGGGAGGGCCAGAAGGCCTCAAAGCGAAAACGATGGGCTTTCGGGGAGAGGAGACAGGAATGAAGCAGAAGGGCACAGTGATCCGAGGCAACTGAGGAAGCCGCTTTGAGGAAGCAGGAGGGGAAGAGCTCATCCCACTCTGGAGAGAAGAAAACCCGATCCAACTTGACAATGGTGGACGTGACGCGCTCGTTGCTCCAAGTGAAGCGACGGCCTCGCAGGGGAAGTTCCCGTAGGTCCAACTCATCAATCAGCCGACGAAAACGACCCATCATGCGCCTGTTGAGGTTTGAATTGCTCTCGTCCTTGCCTCGAGAATGAGGTTAAAATCGCCTGCCACTGCCCACGGCCCCGCGAGGGAGGAACGCAAGGTACGCAACTCGTCAAGGAAGCGAAGCTTGTCAGGTTCCTCTTGAGGACCGTAGACCACAGAAAGCCACCAAGGGACAACATCCGCACAATGTCGAACCCTCACAGTAAAAGAGAAATCCGTGAGTCGAGATTCAGACACAACCCAAACTGACGGGCGCCAAGCCAAGAACACACCCCCACTCCGACCAACGGCAGGCACGAAGTAAAAGTCAAAATCAGGCCCCAGCATTTCCAGGACAAAGAGAGAGGGAACCACAACCAACTTAGTTTCAACAAGACAAAGAAGGGAAACACGTTCGTCACGCACAACATCCCGCACGGAGAGGTGACGGGCCCGCAAGTTAAGCCCACGCACATTCCAGATCAGGATGTTCTTGTTGCAAGATCCCATGGAGAGGGACCCCTTCAAACCGAACACGGAAACTCCGTCACTCGCAGACTAGCAACTGCTCCACTGCTCTGAGTCAGGGGAGGCGACCCGGCGAAGAGCGAGCGAAGTGCTATGATATGGTCCTGTGAGAGGGGTTTCGCGAAGAGGGCGTCGAGATCTGACAGGGCTCTGGCTAGGACCGGTCCCGCCTCCGGCGTCAGACCAAACTTGCGCGCCAAGATGCGCTGTGCACGGGTAATTGTGCAGTCGGGCCCGGAGCGCGCAAGCATGGTCGCAATCCGCTTGCTGCGCCTCGGCAACACATTTCTGACGTCCAGAGCTGGAGCAGGGGACGACGACGATGGGGACGGAAGAAGAGCCGGGGGCAGCGGCTTACAACTGCGCGTGAGGAAGACGCGCAGCGCGGCGCACTCTGCTGCTGAGGGTAGCGCAACCGAGGAAGGCCGCCCCTCGACGTCGATGGCCAGGACAGGCACATCGAGGAGGGTCCCTGACACAGCCGTCCTGGCCCCCGCTGGAGAAGCTACGACTGGATCATCAACCCTAGCCACCACAGTGACAACATCCTCCTCATCCGCTAGAGCATCAAGCTCATCAAAGAAAAGCACGCTGTGTCATGGCGGCTTTGGAGCCGAGGGAGAGCAGGAGGCCGGGGGAGGCGGCGCAGAAGACGACGCCAGAGGTCGGTGCATCACCACGGACTGAGGCGACACAGCCAAGGCAGGCGAAGCGCCAACTGGCGGCGAGGGCTGCGAAACAGCAGCCGCGGGTGCGGTAGCTAAGGCCGCGACGGGTGGCGACACTACGCCTGCTGACGCCGCGTAAGAAGACACGACCGACGCAGGCACCGGCGAGGGGTGCGGCAACGACACGACAGCCGCGGGTGCCATCGACAGGTGATTGACCACTGATAGGGGTTGTGGCGGTGGAGACACAACCACCATGAGCGAGGAACACGGCGACAGGGGCGGTGACAGAGGGGCGACCGCTGTGGACGCCGACGAGGGTGCCGTCGAGGGAGCCGGAGCCGCGGCGGGTAGCGACAACACACCTGCAGAAGACGTGGAAGGAGACACGGCCAACACGGCCGAGGGCGGCGGCGACATGGGCGCGGTAGCCATGGGCCCAAGCGCCGCGTACCCGGTCGCCGACTGGGGGTGTGGCGGCGGAGACAAGGCCACCACGGGTGTCAACGACGGACGCTGCGACGAAGAGGAGCGCGCCGACGGAGACACGGCCCGGCGAAAAACGAGTCGAGGCCAGCGAGGGACGTGTCGAGGCTGCTGTGGGGCGCTCTGCCGCTGCCGAACACGCCAATGGAGTCGGAACCGGCGTCGTGGCTGCCTCGGAGCTAGCTGGCTGGCGGGGGGCGAAGGCGACGACAGCCAGCGTCAAAGCGGTGTCTAGCGAAGGCGAAGAGGATAGGCCAGGCGGCTCCAAGGCTGGCCCACAGTCCGCACCTGGCCTGGACCCACCAGACCGCAGGACTTGGGGCGGGGAGGCAGGGGAGAGTGGGCCAGACGACACGAGCTGGGACAGAGAAGGCGGCTTGGAAAGTGGGCCGGGCTGCTCGAACTGGGCCAGCCTGTCCGCACCTGCCTATGGCCCAGCAGGAGAGGTCGGCGTCGGCTTGCCCACCAATGGGGATCGGCGTGCAGACCAAGCCACCAGAGGCAGTGATCCTCCTGGATCACCCGCCACCTGTGCAACAGAAGAGACAAGGGGGAAAGCAGAAAAGCAGGGGACAGGAGAAAAGGAGGCAGAAGGTAAGGCTGGCGTACCTGTCTCCAGCAGGGTGGCAGGGGGCAGGCCTAGCAAGGCTGCCACTTGAGGCAGGGAGGCGGCCCCCACGCCTGGAGCCGTTGCGTCCCGGGCCTCGCCACTTGGTGCTGAGGCGGCTCCGCCACCACGCGCAGAGGAGCGGCCGCCACCGAACGTCGCAGAGGGCCGATCGTCGCCGGACGCCGCGGAGGGGCGACGTCGAACCAGGCCACTGGACGACGCGGGGCCGCCGTTGGACGCGAGGCTGCCGTCGGACGCCTGGCGGCGTTGGACGCCACGCTGGATGCCGCGCCTGGACCCACCTCCGCCGGGAGCAGGAGCAGTGGCGCGCGGAGCCGGGGGGCGTGTACGAGGAGCGCCGGCCGAGCGGGGAGCGCCGGCCGGACCACCCGTTCTGCCGGACGACGGGCCATCACCGTGGTCAGAGGGGGATCGCCGCGAGGAGGCGGCGCGGCGGGGAGCGCATGGACTGATGCCCGCACGCGGATGGAGATCCTATACTGGAGCAGCGAGGGGACGCCGGCCGGATCGCCGGAGGGGAGCGCCGGCTCGGGAATGAGGAGCAACTTCTCCCGCGAGATGAGCGCGGGGTCGGGGGCGAGGGCTGAGAGGCCGAGGCAGCGGAAATCCATCGGCCGACCAGCCTCCACGTCAAGAGCGACGAGCCTGCAAGGCGCGATTAGCGCCGCCGCGGTGGATGGGTTCCAGGCATGCGCCGGAACACCCTCGAGGTCGAGTGAGACCCGGAACGGCAACGGGAGAGCCGTCGCCATCGCCAACCGCGACCAAGGCCGGAGGATGAGCTGGTGGGAGACCGCCGGGATTGGAGAATGCGCCAGCGCGAGGTCCCTGTCGCTGGAGCTGGAGAAGACGAAGATGAAGTGGTCCAGTGGGGAGGAGTGCACCGAGAACCTGCAAACTGGGATGTGGAGCGCGGCCGACATGGCGGAAGCTACAGCAGCCGGGGACAGCGCCAAGTCTAGGCCCGCGACCCGAGCGAAAAGAGCACGACGCAACTGGCCCTCCTCGTCGTCGATTTGCTCCGAACGCTCGACCACGCACCAGGGAACCGGGGGAACCGGAGGCAAGGCCGGCGACGGCTGCACCGGCAACGGAGCGACGTGGCCCAGCGGGGTCACGCGGCCCAGAGGAGGGGGAGATGGGGTGGTGGCCGCCGTTGGTGAGCCTTCCGGAGTCGAGGCGTCTCCCGCCGACGTGGTGGCGTCTGAGGGCGTGCGGCGTGAAGCCACACGACGGCGCATGGCCATCGAATCCGAGGAGGACCCAGGGCTGCGCGGGCGCTTGCAGTCGCGGGCGACGTGGTGCAGACCTCGGCATCGCCGGCAGCGGACGGGGAGACGGCAGGAGGCGACGAGGTGAGACGACGAAAGGCAGTTGAGGCAGCGATCTTGGAGGTCCGCGGGGATCAACGGCGAGCGAGCGACGGCAACAACCTGCCGACCCGCAAGCGACGACGCCGACGACGACGCACCGGGAGCCAGCCGTCAGCGCCGTCGACCACCGCTGGTGGGGGGGGGGGGGCGCAGCCGGAGCCGCTCCGAGGAGGCCCTCGAAGATCGCCGCTTGAGGGCGGCGGGGCGGCCGGGCACGCCGAGACCGCCGGCGCGAGGGGGCCTGCTTGCTGGCCGCCGGAATGGGAAGGGGGCGCGCCGGGCTAGGCGCCGTGGCCGAGAGCACGCGCGTGGGGGAGGGAGGCTGGCGCGCGACTTCGAGGTAGGAGGGGGGAGGAGGGGAGGAGGAGGGGGAGAGGGAGAGAGAGACTGCCCGGAACATCGACGGCGACGAAGAGATGCCACCCATGTCGGCATCTTCACCACCGGCTACGTCGGACAGAGCTGGGGCGGGCGCCACCACCACTGAGCGAACGACTATGGCGGCCGGAGGCGGAGGTGAGGCAGAGCGGAGGCCGGAGACGCGGTGGCCGCCGGTGCCGGAGCGGCACCCGGCGCGGGGGGAAGCGGTGGCCGCCGGGGCTGGGGTGGCGCCCGGCGCGGAGGGCAGAGCGAGCTCCTGCATGCTACCAGACTTTCTTCTCCCGGTTAATTGTTCCTGAGAATCATCCTTCGCTCCACTACTGCTACCAGCTCAGTTAACACATTGTCGTGCCCATCCACTAATGGTAAGTTTGCTTCAGGTACCACCTTCTTGCCAATATGCTTCTTCAATTGACTGACATGAAAAACAGGATGAATTTGTGTTCCTTCGGGTAGCAGCAACTGGTATGCTCCATTTCCCACCTTCTTCAGCACTCTGAATGGCCCGTAGTACTTCAAGTGTAACTTTAGGGAATTATGTAGTCCTAGTGAATTGTGCCTATATGGCTACGTCTTTTAGGTAGACCATACCTCCTGGATTCAGATTCAGTGACATTGTCCCATAACATTTTAGCTCGGTGGCATTCTATCTGACATGTGGACTCTACATGTGACTGGACCCATGCGGGGCCCGTATGTCAGTGACAGAATGTCACCGAGAATGTCACGGTGCAATGTTACTGAATCCACGTCCATATCTCCTATCTCCAGAACCCTTTCATCCCTTCTCTTGTCAGAAAAAAAAATTCATCCTGGATTGAGCCCTTTCCAAACTAGCCTTGCCTGTCTCTATAGTAGCTGCTTTTGCTTGCTCCCTGTCCCTGACTCCATCAAATAATCTGGTTTGGCAACAAAGCTTCTACAACTAGAGGGGGTTTACTGCCATACAGAGCTTGATAAGGTGACATTTTCAGTGAAGTGTGAAAGTTTGTATTTGTTACGGTCAGATTTTAGCAAATGGCCATTATGGATTAAAGTGTGATTAAAGACCGAATTGGACAGAAAAGGGGAATCGGCTGGGAGACAGAGATTGAAGGCAAAACGAATCCAGCCGATAGAGTTTGAATCGGACAAGAGGTGGAGTCCGATTGGGCCCAAAAATTTAGAGATAGATTCGGTATTAATCAAGAGTCTGTGTAAATTAGTTAACTTTTATCTTAGAGTTTTTTTAGGATTTTATATCTAATTAGAGTCCGAGTGTATACAGTTAGTTGTTAGTACAGATCCTTGTCCGGCTAGGTTAGTTAAATCCCGAGGGTATAAATATGTGTGCCCGGGGTCATTGTAAGTCATCACTCAGATCAAATACACAATTTTGGCGCATCGCCAACTTTCCCGACTGCTTGAGCTCTCGGCGCGAGGTTTGTCAGCTTCGCAATGTAAGTTCAAGTTTGTCAAACCCGTCGATCGGCTACAATAGGACTGTCTCGATTAAGTTCGATCTCCTGCCTAGCTGATCGGTGGTTTACCTGAGTTCTTATTGCTATTTCGATCTGTTCGTACCTTGAAGTGGTGATAGGTTCTCGATCAAGTCCTCGTGAGTTGCTTTATTCAACTTGTCGACATGAATTTGTTTAACTTAATTTTGTCTCGGTTTAGTTCGATCAATCTATTTGACTGGATTTGTGTTGTCAGATTGGATCGAGTGCTCGTGAGGGCTTATCGCTAGAGTTCTAGCCAACATTATCCTAAGTAATTCGTTAGGTTATTCATTAAACTTATCGATCTTCATGTTTCCTATAATTATATCGTGTACGACCATATACTGTCTTGGTTAAGTCTGATCTATGTACGTTTGGTTCAATCTGGTTATAGGGACTCGTCCGATCGACTAAGATTAATAAGTAAATTGGTGGATTACGTTGGTCTGATATCTGATCGCTCGTATGTTGCAATACTTTATTGATTATATGCATGATCACGTTTAGACATGAACTATCTTGGTTAGGTTCGATCTTCTAGGTTTAGCGTGAGAATGTATATATATGCTTGGTTATTATTGTTCTATACTAGTAATTGCCATATCAGTTCGATTTATCTTAAATTCCACGTTTAGCTTCCTATCGGAAGCTGACTGTGCGTGCGATAAAGCACCAGATCGGTCCAATCGGCTAGTTAATCTTGAGACTGTCTCGGTTAGGTCCGATCTCTTGAGATTAACTGGTTGATCGAGCTATTTGGTGATTATCCTACTTCTGATTCAGCTGATCGGGCATATTATTATCCAGTATCATGAAATTCATGTAAAGCCGATCGTTAGTTCATCAGCTAGGGTCCTGAAACGGTATCGGCTATCCGACCGATAGCGATTTTGGGTTTAACTATTTTTCCATGTTATAGCTTGTCAGTTATAAGATCAAACTGACTAGCACGCCCAGCAAATCTAAAAATTAGGTCCTGCACTGGAGTGGTCTTAGAGTAACTCTCAGGCCTTCATATGTGACATGGTGTTGTTATTTTTAGCGTCAACAGTATTATACCACCATTTTGCTTGAGCTAATAGGGCCCTCCATTTCTTTGGTTTTGCAAAAGTTAAGCACCTGAAATACCCTTCTAGACATTGGTTAACTCTCTCAGATTGCCCATCTGTTTGAGGGTGATAAGCACTACTGAAATGCAGACGGACTCCAGCCTTCTCAAATATTTCCTTTCACAACTGACTGGTGAAGATTCTATCCCTGTCACTCACAATCACAGAAGGCATCCCATGTAACTTATAGAAATTCTCCTGGAACAGCTCAATGATTGTTTCAGTGGTATATGGGTGACTCAAGGCTATGACATGTGAGTACTTAGTGAACCTACCAACTATGACCCAAATGACATTCTTCCTTCAGATTTGGGCAATTCTTCAATGAAGTCCATGGTTACATGAGTCCATGCCATCTCTGGGATTGGCAACGGTTGCAGCAACCCAAGAGTCAATTTGTTCTCTCCTTTGTTTTTCTGGCAGACAACACATTCCTTCACAAAATGACTCACATCAGCCTTCATTCCTGGCCAATAAAATAACAACTTTATCCTTTGGTAAGTCCCTCTTTCACCAGAATGGCCTCCCAAAGCAGAAGCATGGAAGGATTCTTTTAGTTGCTGCTTCAGACCATTTCCATTTCCCACATATATCCTGTCCTTGTATTTGAGGACCCCTCCACTCAGGGTATAAGGTGGCTGAGCATCTGCATGGATCCTCAGTTTAGTCTCCAATTCCCTGCACTTTTCATCCCCCTTGTAACTTTCTACCACCTCTGAAACCATTGTGGCACCACCATAGTAATATGCATTAATTCTTCCTGAACTTGGACCCTAGAGAGGGCATGAGCACCCTTGTTTTCCTTCCCCTCTTTATTCTATCTTGTAATCAAAACCTAGTAACTTGACCAACAACTTGTGTTGTATTCCTTCTATCAACCTCTGCTCATTTATGTATTTCAGGTTGGCTTGATCAGTCTTGATAATTAGAGATGTAGCCAAAAAGTAATGCTTCCATTTCTTGATAGCTTCCAATATTGCTAGTTGTCGATGATTGAGGTCGGCAATAAACTTATAGGGTGGCTATTGGGCTCGGAATTTGATGGTTAAGATGAAGAGGGAGACGATTTATCCAGGTTCAGGATCTCGGCGTGGCGAGATAATACCTTACTCCTGCTTGGTGAGCGTGTTGCGTAGATGAATCTTGGTTGCCCTCAATGGGGCACCCTGTCCCCCTTTATATAGTGGGGGAAAGGCTACAGATATGATAGAGTCCTAATCTAACAAGACTAAGATCTATCCCAGTTCAGTTACGGCTCGGGTCCGAAGTACACGACGTGCAATCCGGTACGTACCAGACTCCTAGCCGATCCATACAGATATATTCTCCTTCATATTCGGTACCCTATTGACTGTATGTATTCATGTAGTCCCCGGGTATAGGTATCCCACAACAGCCCTCGGAGTCGTACATAGCCGCGTAAATCATCCGTGTAGATTGTTGATCATCAGGCATATCTTCACGTGGTATGCTTGATGTTATCCGAGTGCTTCCCAGGCGCTCCCGAGTGTTTCCCGAGTGATCCCGAGTACTCCGTGACGATTGTAGAGGCTGTGAAGGGCTCCGAATGGAAGAAGACATTAGGTGCATCGAAACATAGAGTCATCTATGGACTGTTACCTAGAAGGCTTTTTCAAAATTTCGAGCTTCCCTACTCGAGCAACACTGTTCAGAGTGCTTTTGTACCTGAGTGGTTCGAAGTGATTTTGTGCCGTGTTTCCCCAAACATACAACGTTCGGCTATGTTCTGCCTGCGGGGTAGGTTACGCTGACTGGCTCAACCGTTACTGCCGAGTAGTTAGCACCGAGTATATTCGGGTTTACTCAAAGTTTAGGCACATGCTAAGAAGTACAGTTAAGTGCCATGGGCGATAGCGACCGACGCCTGCCCGAGTGCGGCCATGGGCCCATAATATAGGCGTACCGTTGATTCTCGATTTGAAGGAAATTACGAATTTCATATCATCGTCTGACGCATCCATAAAACTCGCAACAGTCCTTGGAAATAGCATGGTATTCGTTATGCCAGCACTGAAAATTTCGGCCCGCTCAGCCCACATGGGAACATAATGACACTTAGCCTGGTAAGGAATTTTCTAGCCGTTAGGCCCATTAGCGGCCCACTTAAGCCTCCCGTTACCCTATCTGTTCATCTTCTTCTCCACCGCGCTAACCACTGTAGCCCCAATTTGCTCCAGCGGTCCCTGTGCTTGCCAAAACCTTAGCCTCGGCACCCACGATTTCACCGCCTCCACCACTCATCGCGCACATATTCCCCTTCCCGTTCGTGAAAGGACCCCGCCAATGGCCTCCTCAGCCGATTCCGAGAAGGCACTGCCACTGCACGCCTGGCAAGCCTCCATCTCTGATGACAACCTTTCAGTGCTGTCGGGAGCGAGGCTGTTCTAGAGCAAAGAGCTGGCGGGATACCGCGGCGCTAAAGGTGAGGCCTTTCCTACCCCCGACTCGCGGGAGATAGTAGTTTTTGAGCCCTTTTTCGAGCGTGTTTTCGATCTGCTAGTATCCTCCTTTTTCTGTGGCTTGTTGGATTACTATGAAATTGAGCTCCATCACTTGAACCCTAACTCCATTCTTCAAATCACGGTGTTTGTATACATTTGCAGAACTTTCCTTGGAATTCCCCCTCACTTCAACCTCTTCCACCACCATTTCGCCGTCAAGCCCTAGCCCAACCAGAACCATCCATCTATGGTAGGCGGAGTAGGCGTTCAACTTCGTGAGGGAAACAAGAGGGCCTGGTTCACCTTGCCGATGAGGACTTCTCTCAAAGGTTGGCACGCTGCCTGGTTTTACTGTTCCAACCTGGCCGACTTCCTTCCTCTCTTTGTTGGTCACAGCCCCGTGGCTCGGGAATCATGGTCATCGCCCCGAGGACTGAAGAAATGCCTCACGTCAACTCGCTGCTCAGCTTGATCGAGAATCTGAAGACCACCGGCTTGACTAGCGTTTAGGTGACAAGACACTTCATTTGACGTAGATCCAACCTCTCAAGGATCGGGTCTGGTCTGCCTTTAACTACACTGGGGGCGACGACCCGACTCGAGAGACTGCGGAGACACTGCGATCAGAGGACATTCGGTCCCGAGCCCATAGGCTATTTGCTCCGAACACCCTGATCCCCGCCAGCGCCTTCGGTTTTCCGTTGTCGTTTCATGCGGGGAATGCACCACCCGCGGTGAGTCAATCATGCCTTTGAAAACTTGTCTCCTATTTTAAGGGAATGTTTACCCCTGTTTCTGTATCTTGATATCTGGCTCTCGTGCAGGATCGCCACCAATTCCTGTCCTACCCCCCTAGTCGGGCCTCGCTCGTGCTAAAGAGGGGGTCAGAAGCCTCGGCCGATGAGCCTGCTGCCAAGAGGATGGCATTTAACCACGACACCGAGTTAGGTAAAGCCCCAGAGGACAATGACACCGCAACCCCAACTCGCTCTCCAAGCCCGCCTGCCCTGAGGCGCTTGAGGAAGCCAGTCTTCAAGATCGGATGAAGGTAATATGACCCCGCCCGTAATTTGGTTGGGATTTATGCTTGCTGAATCCACGTCGCAACGCTTTCCAGGAAGTCGAGCAACATAAACCCCACCGCTCTGACTTGTTCGGGGGACATTCAGCCCCCGGGCCCGCTAACTGCCCTTGTGTCGGTTGCTCCGAGCATGGCTCCCGTGCTAGCAGCTAACCGTTGCAGGGCCAGTCACCGAGGTGGCTCTTGCAGTCGTTCCGACCATTGCCTCCGCACCCACTGCGGGACTGGGAACTAGCGTGAAGCTCTCGACCATGGGCGACGTGGGGCCAGATGCTGAGGCGTCCGCTCCGCCGATCATGACGACCGTCCTAGGGGCGGCCCCACCTAGGGTCCGAGAAAGCCACACCGAGCAGGTCAAGGTCGACCTGTCGGGCGACTCCGAGGACATCGCCAAGATTGAACAATACATCGAGAAGTCGGTCAGGCTGATGAAGGTACGCTTCCTGGCTGTCACCCCATGCGCATGATTTCTTAGCTCACGTCATTGTGCTCAGGGAATCGAGGCGCGATCTAAGGCGAAGTCGGAGGCCCTGCACTCGCTCGACCCACAGCTGGGGAACCTAGACGCCCTACGTCAGGATGGCGATGAGATTTTGGAGCGTGCGAAAGCCATGGAGAACCGTCTGCAAGGTGAGATAGCTAATCTCTGCATGGAGCAAGTGTCAAGTACCGCCCGGATCAAAGGTGCAACGATCTGACTTTGGTTTTTGTTTTCACTTCGTAACTGAAGGTTATCTTCTTTTGTTAGATCAAGACAACCTTGGGAGAGCTAAAGAAAGCGAACACTGGGCTAGAAGCCGAGTGTGCCAAGCTGCTTGCGGTGAAAGCCGAGCGCTCCCAGCTGTCGACCTCAAAGGCGGTGCTGGAAGCCGAATGCACTCAGCTCAAAAAGGCTAAGGATACCGCCGTGGCCAAGCTTGTGGGTAAGTTCTTTTTATCTCGTGTTTTGCTTCTCTCCCTATATGTTTGCTGACTCGTGCCCTGCTAGTAGAGGCACAGTCCCGGGCGAAATCCATGGTGGAGGCCGCCAAGGCTAGGACCTAGGAAGTTGAGCTGGCTCGGGACCAGCTCATCACGGTTGCCCTCAACGTGCTTGGGGCGATGCCACTGTTGACGCAGGGCTCCTCGTCGATTAGCATAGACGGTGTGGTCCAGTAGCTTGAGAGGGTGCCTGCGGCTCACGGCGCCGAGTTGCGTGAGACGGCAAAGTTGGCTTCCAACCACGCCCTCGCCATCGTGAAGTCGTTGTACCCCCGAGTGGAATTAGATGTCATATGCGACGGGTTCGCTACCAACTACGACAAGGAGAGGGGGATGAAATATGTCAACGAGGTGGAGGGGGCCGCTGAGTCGGTCGCCGATGCTCTTGGCCTATAAATAGATAGGAGACCTTGCGACAGTCAACTGTGTTTTAGGCTAAACAATTGTAACATGGTTTTGTTTAATCTATTTGCTTTTGTCTTTTGTTGTGGTGTGTCTCATCGTCATATGAAGGGTTATCCTCTCGGCGTGTGCATGTCCTAGCAACCCCCGGGCAGACTTAGCCAACGTGGGGCTTAGTGTAGTGTTACCCGGTTCGGTGGCGAGCGAGGTGTGGCCGAGCGAATGTACAACCGCATCCAGACTTCGATTTAACCAACAATTAAAGAGCTCGTAGGCAGCAGATTTTACTAAAAAGAACCCAAAGGTAGAGTACATTGTAGCCCCTGCCTGGTCTTCCGAGTGGGAGCCACTCGGCGAGGGCAGTCGATGGTTTGAAAAGAAAAATTACAAAAAATCGACTATGTATGGAAGGGACGTAGCTGTTCGATGTTCCATGAGTTCTCTAGCAGCCTTCCATCTTCCATCCTTAGTTGGTATGAGCCGGGCCGAGTGACCTCGGCTATGATGTAGGGCCCTTCCTTGATTAGGGAGAGCTTGTGTCAATCCTTTGTGGTCTGTACTTTGCGTAAGACCAGGTCACCGACTAGGAATGCTCGTCCACGAACATTTCTGTTGAGGTCATCTTCCTCCAGTCCTTGTAGGTAGCGTGCCGACTGGATGGTTGCAATATCCCTGGCTTCCTCCAGCCTGTTGAGGTCGTCTTCCCTGACCGGGTCTGCCGTGGACTCATTGTAGTTGCGTATGCGAAAGGATTCATGGTCGATTTCGGTGGGTAAGACCGCTTCTGCTCCGTAGACGAGGAAGAAAGGCGATTGTCCCATGGTCCGACTGACGGATGTGCGGAGTGCCCAGAGTATTGGGGGCAGCTCCTGTACCCATCGTCCTGCGTAGGGATGTAGTCGGTCGAAGACTAGTTTTGATTCCTTGAAGGACCATGCCATTAGCTCTCTCGACCTGCCCGTTGCTCTTCAGATGTGCTGCGGATGCATAGCATATCTTGATCCCATGCTCTTCTGAAAAATCCTGAAAAACCCCAGAGATGAATTGTCTACCGTTGTTCGTAATGATACGGTTCGGAATGCCGAAGCGGTAGATTATTTTTTGTATGAAGTCTCTTGCGTGCGCCGAGTCGATTGTGGCGACTGGTTTGGCTTTTATCCACTTGGTGAATTTGTCGATGGCGACGAACTGGTGGGTGAAGCCCCCTGCTGCACGCTTGAAGGGCCTGACTATGTCGAGTCCCCACACGGTGAACGGCCACGAGATCGGGATAGTTTGCAACTCTTGTGCCAGCACGTCTGTCTGCCTTACGAAGAATTGACACCCTTCGCACTTCATAACCAGTTCCTGCGCGTTTCTGGACTTGGGGGTATTTTAGCTTGGACTCTCCGAGCACTTCGCTGACAAAGTAGACTGGTCGCTGCACTAATTGGGCGTGTCCATCTTCTTCCTGCTCGACCACGAGGACTGTGCTGACAACTTGTTCCATGGCTGAGACATAGAGTAGAAGTGGCTCGCTTGGGTTGGGCGAAGCCAGCACGGGGGGAGAGATCAAGTATTTCTTGAAGTCCTCGAAGGCTTCTTGTGCTTCCGGGATCCACGTGAAGTGGTCGGTCTTCTTCAATAGCTTGAAGAAGGACATCCCTCGTAGGCCGAGTCATGAAATGAATCGAATGAGGGCTGCCACACATCTGGCCAGCTTCTGGACGTGCCAAAGCTCACTGGGAGGCTTCATGTTGAGTATGGCTGTCGCGACCTAAGTTTTACCTTAGCTAAAACTCAATTAAATAACGTATTAAATAATTTGTTTAATTAAAGTTCATGATAAAACCCTGTGTAATTTAATTAATTAATTGAAAGATCTTCGGAATATTCTAAAATGTCTCGAAAGCATTTTAAATTATTAATAGAATTTATATCTAAATTTCAAAGAATAAAATTTGCTCTAATAAACTTAATAAAATCCGCAAAAATTAGAGGCAATTTATTTTTTTCCCTCCTTCCTTTTTCCTTTCTTTTTTTCCCTTCTTTCTCCCTTTTTTTTTTCTCTTTTCTTTTTTTCCCCTGGCCGAACTCCCTCCCCTTTTCTCATCCGCCTGTGCGATCTCCCTTTTTTCCCCTGTTGGTTGCAGGTATTCCCCCTGCCCCCATGCACTGCCGCACGCACATCCCTCCCCCTGCCAGGCCGTGCACCCCCAACTCCCCTCCAGCCGTGCACACCCCCATCTCCTCCTCTCTCACGGTAAAACTAATTCCAATAAATTAGGATTCCAACTTTTATCCCTTCGAAACCTTATCTATTTCCTTTTTAATAGGAGATAGGTTCCAAGTTTAATCTCTAGCTCTCCCCTATAAATACCCCCCTAGAGCCTCACCTCTTTTCCTCGTCTCCCTCTCCCGTGCACCTCGAGCCACCTCCTGCCGCCCCTGTCCTAGCAGCAAGCCGCTGGCAGCTGTCACACCCGGAGTTTCGTCCTAAGCCTAAATCGTAAAAAAGAAATCCGTAAATAACAATTGGCTTAATTAACTCAGGAAAAATCCCTCTAAAAGGAATTAACTCAATTAAATCGTGGCTCGCAAATCGACTAACAGGATTTAAATTCAAATTGCAGAAGTATAAAATTCGGCCAAACAAATTAATTTAAAACTCGGCAAAAGTGGGGTTTTCCTTTTTCTCTCCCTTTTCCTTTCTTTTTCCCTTCCTTCTCAAATTGGGCCGAAGTCCAATTTTCCTCCCTCTCTCTTTTTCCTTTTTCTTTTTCTTTTTCTTTTCCTTCCCGGGCCGGCCCAGCCGAGCCGGCCCGTCTTCCCGCTCGGCCGGCCCTGAGCCGGCCTCCCTCCGCCCGCCAGCGCGCGCCCCCGCCTGGGCCGCGGCTTCGGCCCAGCTCGCCGCGTCGCCCGCGCCGCGAGTCCGCGCCGCCTCCCTCCTCTCTCCCGCGCCACTGACAGGTGGGGCCCACCTGTCAGTGACTGCTTCGCCGCTCGCCCGCGCCGCGCCGCGTCCGAGCCGGACTCCGCGCCGCCGCCGCAACCGCCGCCGCCGCATCCGCCGCCGCCGAGACCGCGTCGTCGCCGACTCGGTCTCCAACCTCCGCCCGCCCTAGCCGGTCGCCGCCACCCTATAAATCCCCTCCGCCGCTGCGCCGTCGCTCGTTTTCCATCGTCGCTCAAGTCGCCGCCGCGCTGCCGCCGTTCACCGCCGCCGCGCAATCTCGCCACCAGTCACCGGTCGTCGCCGCCTAGCCGCGTCACCACCTCCGTCCCTCTGTCGCCTACTTGTTGCCGCCCTCGCCGTCGCCAGGGAGCCTCCTCGGCGCCACGCGTTCCCTCGTCGCCCGGCCGCCGCCGCGTCTCGCCCGTCGCTGCCGCCGATCGATCTCCACCGCCACCACCGATCTCCCGCACCCGCCCGCGTCGCCACCTTCGCCTCGGTCTCGCCGACCCGTCCGCGCCCTCGCCGCCGCTGGTGAGCCTCCGCACCCACCTCCCCTCTTTCTCCCCCCTTTCCGGCCACCGCCGCCGAGTCGCGTGCCGTCGCCGGACGAGGCCGAAGTCCGCCGCTCCCGTCGGTCACCGTGGTCGTCGTCGCCTCCGCGTCGCCGACGTCTGGCCGCCGTCTCTTGCGCCCGCGTGTGCCGCGCTGCCGCCGCTCGCCAGTCGCCGTCGCCGCTGTTCTGCCGGGTTGCGCCCGTGCGTCGCCGCCCCGGCCGTCGTCGCCGTCGCGCCGTCGCGCCGTCGCCGCTCGCCGGTCGTCGCCGTCGCGCCGTCGCCGTCGCGTCGCCGTCGCCGTGCGCCGCCGCCGCCGCGTCGCCCGCCGCTCCCGCCGGTCGCCGCCGTCCGCCGAGCCGCGCGTTCGGTCCCCAGCTCTCTGTTCCCTCTCGCTGACGAGTGGGTCCCACTCGTCAGTCGCTCCCCGCGCCCGCCTCCTCTCTCTCCTCCCCGGGCCCGCGTGTCAGCCGCCCATACCCTCTCTCTCTCACCGACAGGTGGTCCCCACCTGTCAGCCGTCAGCCTCCTCTCTCCTCGCTGACGTCAGCAGCCCCATTAATTGCGCAATAATTGATTTAGGACTTTTCTGTTTAGTTAAAAAACCCAGAAAACATCTAAAATTCATAAGTAATTCATCTAGTCTCCGTTTAGGTCCATTCAAATTTCATTAAATTCATAAAAATATCAAGAATCCATTAAAAATAGTTTCTTTTGCTGTTTCAGTAGAGTTTGTGCCTGTTTTATTTATTTTTGTGCTTTGTCGCTTAGATTCGGACCCCGCCGAAGAGCCGGTTTTCTTCGAGATCGTCGCCGAAGTTCCCCAAGGGCCAGAGCAAGGCAAGTGACACTCATCCTTGAACATATTGAACCCATTATTGCAAATTCCCCGCTTTATTATTTCAAATATGCATTGTTTTAATTAAAGTACTTACTTTATGCTATTTTCGGGTAAACCTTATTATTATGCCGTTGTTCATCCAACTTCGTTCATTGCTGGACCAGGGGTAACTTGATTAGAGTCAGGCCTAGGTTAATGCTTAGGCATGCTTAGAACAAATAGCTCATGGGATCACATATAATTATGCTTAATTCTGGATAGCCGAGATAATGATTCACTACCCGGTTCGGGTTAATGTCAACTAAAATATTGATAATGGTGGGCTGTGGGTGCATGGTTTTGAGAGTCGCACCCATGGCGATTAAGGACCGGTTCACGGGAAACCCTGGAAGTAAATAAGTGCTAACCACATGCCGAAATGGGTAAGGTGGGATTTGAAGCATGACTTCGAACTATTTGACGTACCCAGGCAAGGGTAGGCGTGATGGAGTATGGACGGGCAATCGTGGTGTAACGAAAGCTTCTCCTGCTTCCGGATCTACTGAGGCACAAGAGGGGACTGCCCGACTTGGTGTAAAGGAGGGGGTGAAACCTGAAGTGTGGTACGATTAAATAGGGAGGGTTGTGTAACGGGTCCTATCACGGTCTCCTTTCCGGTATGCCGTGGTGGTATGTCGGCGCACGTTCAAGTGTAGTGGAGTCGTGTCTTGTGGGTACAGTAGTACACCTCTGATCAGAGTATAAACTATTCGAATAGCCGTGCCCACGGTTACGGGCGAACTCCCAGCTTCACTGTGATTAGTGAACCCTAATAACTTGAGTAAAATCTGGTATCACTTGGGACTACTGCAACGTGGTGTAACGTTGGGTAGTGGTTGGGCCTGTCGCAACGTGGTGTAACGTTGGACAGTGTTGTGGTATTTTACAACTGTTTACCTATTTATGCTTCACTGTATTTAATTACCTTTATTCTTTAAGCTCTGTTATTTATTTAAATTGCTGCTTTATCGCAACTAACCCGAGCCTGTCCTTGTTAATCCCTATGCATCATTTGTTTTCCCCTTGTCCGTGTTACTTGTTGAGTACGGTGGTTTGTACTCAGCCTTGCTTAACTTTCCCAACCCAGAGCTAGAAGCAGAGTCCGATGGAGGTGCCTCTCAGGAGTGAGCTGTTCCGCCGTCGAAGTGTTGCCTGTGGACTGGAGCCGTACCCGCTGGAGCTAGTCTACCCCTTTGTTTTTTCTTTCCGCTGCATTTCCGCTAGAATAAGTGTAATTTTCAGTTGTTTCTAAGAACGATGGTTATGTAATCAACATTGTCTTTTTGTGTACCCTGGCTGGTCCTGGACAGGGATTTAATACACAATTAAGTTCAGAAATTCGTGTGAGGAATTTCTGGGCGTGACAAGTTGGTATCAGAGCCTCCTTTGACCGTAGGATCAGCCCAATGGAAACCCTAAGAGCCCTCTGCTTTTCATGTTTGTGCATAGTTTGCGAAAGTGGGAGTGTTTTGAAAATGGGTTAGTGCTTTTCAAAAGCGTGAGTGATTTAAAAAGACAAAACCCCTTTTGTTGAAAAGCGTGAGTAAATCGATTTACGGGTAAAACTTTATTTACTTTCTTTCTTTTATGATTTATTTATCTTGAAATAAAATTTTGCATCTATTGATTCCAAATCCTTGTGTTCTTTAGATGGCTGACCACCCTTTGTACCATCGTGGAAACGGGATGACTGGATTCGTGGCAGAGTTGGCAAGTGTCTCGTTCACCGCAGGATACCCCTATGAGCCGGAGTACACCACGATCCATCCTCTTGAAGGCGAGTTTCCCCACCGAGTAAGATTGGAGCTACATGGAATCCCCGGTTTTCTCCCTAACTTGGAAGCAGAAGGAGCTGGAGGATCACATGAGCATGCCTGCCAGGAAGCTGCCTACAGTCTGATGACAACGCTCAGGGCCAGGCATGACCTGACGTTTCGGCATTCGGCTTACCGGTATCACCCTGGTCGTGGACCCAATTCCATGGTCAGTAGGTTTCGGTCTACCCGAAGTGAGCAAGACCCTACCTTCGGTAGGATGTGCACGGTGCTGCAGGGCCTCGACCAGATGCATCACGACCTCCACGAAGCGTCCAAGGCTCTGAACGACGCCAAGCTCACCCAGATCGTTCGTCTGCAAGATGAGGTCGACCGCTTGAAGAAGGAGAACGCCAGGCTCAAAGGACTCCCAGAGCCCGGAGGTGCAAGGTGTCGCACAACGGCAAGGAAGCGAACCCGTGGACCGCCCAGAGTTCAGTCTTACCCCGGTGCCCCGGATGGATCAGGACCCCTGATGCAGATAGTGCCAACCTCTCCGACCCCAGTGCCCGAGGAAGGTGTCTCCCCGTTCAACGCAGCAAGGAACCGCAACAGGGTCGTCACGGTCTCTAGCAGCAGTGAGTCCGCTTCTGGTGAAGACGAAGATGGTCTCCCTAGCAACTCAAGAAGCCGCTCTGAAAACGAGGAAGAAGATCCGTCCCCTGTCGTCGATCGTCGCTCTCCTTCCGTGCCCTAGACGCCGCCCTTAGCTTCGTTTTAGTCGTTGTGTGCTAGTTTTGGTGTGTTAGGTTTGCTTCGCTTGGGGCTAGTGGTGAACCATAGCAGTAGTGGGGTTATGGTTGTACCGCGAGGAGTTGTGTGGTTTTTAAGTGTGTTTCTTAAGCAAGACAATTACAGTTCACTAATTAAATAAAGCCCGCTGTTTGCTTAGTCGTTCCTTTTTCTTCTTTCTCTCTCTGTTCCTCCCGCCCCGCAGATGGTGAACACCCGCCACGGCAACCGCGACACCGACCAGTCCAGCACCGGAGGACCGCCCCCGCCGCCCCCGCCAGAGAACCCGTCGCTTGCCCAGGTTCTTGCTAACCAGACGCAGATGCTCTCTTGGATGATGCAGCAGATGCAACAGCAACAGCAGCAACACCAACAACTGCTACAGCAGCTTCTAAATCAAAGTCAGAATAACCAGCAACAGCAGGGACCACCCCCAGTGCAGTCCAAGTTGCCGGAGTTCCTCCGCGTTCGTCCCCCAACTTTCTCAAGCACCACCAACCCCATGGAGGCAAGTGATTGGCTCCATGCTATCGAGAAGAAGCTCAACTTATTGCAGTGCACTGACCAAGAGAAGGTTTCCTTCGCCGCACATCAACTGATGGGTCCCGCCTCTGCTTGGTGGGATAATTTCCTGGCTACCCACACTGCTACCACAGAAGTGACTTGGGCGGAGTTCTGTCTTAACTTCCGCAAGGCCCATATTCCCGACGGGATAGTCACCCAGAAGAAGCGTGAGTTCCGCGCTTTGCAGCAAGGTACCAAGACGGTGACTGAGTACCTTCATGAGTTCAATCGCCTAGCGCGATACGCTCCTGAGGATGTCCGCACCGACGCCGAAAGGCAAGAAAAGTTCCTCGGAGGCTTGGATGATGAACTGAAGAAGCAGTTGCTTTCGGGCGACTATGCTGATTTTGAGAAACTAGTGGACAAGGCCATCCGCCAAGAGGACCAGCACCTCCAGATGGACAAGAAGAGGAAGGCTTCGCAGTCCAGGTCTAACCAGCCGCCTCCTCAGAAGCCCCGATTCCACACCGGTCCCTATCCTCAGAATCAACAACACGGGCAATCAACCTTCATTGTCCGCCAACATCGTCCTTACAATCCCAACAACTTCTCCAGTGGTTCGTCCCAGCGTGCTCCTACTCAGCGTACTCTTCCTGCACCAGCTCCCCGGCAACAAAATGCCCCTCCACCGACAGCTCAAGCTCCTCCAGCCAGGAAGGATGCAGGTGCAAAGCCTGGGGTGTGCTACAACTGTGGCGACCCAGGTCACTTTGCTGACAAGTGCCCGAAGCCGAAGCGCGGTGGGCAAAGGTTTGTGCAAGCTCGCATGAATCACGTCACCGCCGAAGAAGCACAGGCTGCGCCAGAAGTAATACTGGGTACGTTTCCTGTCAACTCCGTACCTGCTACAGTACTTTTTGATTCTGGTGCTACACACTCTTTTATTTCAAGGAAGTTTGTGGGAATGCTTGGGTTAAAAAGGGAAAAGTTAAGAGACCCGATGCGGGTTAATACTCCAGGGCATAGTATGTTTTCGGACCTTTATAGCCCTGTTGTGCCCATAGAAATCCAAGGGACACCCTTTCTAGCCAATCTCATCCTTCTCGAATCTAAAGACCTAGATGTCATTTTGGGAATGGACTGGCTTACCAAGCATCAAGGAGTGATTGATTGTGCCAAGCGTACAATCACCTTGACCAGTGAAGAGGGTAAAGTGGTGACTTATCAGTCGCTGGAGTCAGTGTCAACCAGGACTGGTTTAAATCAGATGGAAGCCGAAGAACAACCCTCGGAAAAAGACAAAAACCCAAAGAAGTTGGAAGACATACCAGTGGTTTGTGAGTATCCAGAGGTGTTTCCAGATGATCTCACAACGATGCCGCCAGAAAGAGAGATCGAGTTCCGTATCGACTTGGTACCCGGAACCGCTCCGATCTATAAGAGACCCTATAGGATGGCCGCCAATGAGATGGCAGAAGTGAAGAAGCAAGTGGATGAACAGCTTCAGAAAGGTTACATCCGACCGAGTACCTCGCCTTGGGGTGCCCCGGTTATTTTTGTTGAGAAGAAGGACAAAACTAAGAGAATGTGTGTGGACTATGGTGCTTTGAACGATGTCACTATCAAGAATAAGTATCCTCTGCCAAGGATTGATGACCTATTTGATCAGTTGAAGGGAGCCAGAGTTTTCTCCAAGATCGATTTGAGATCAGGGTATCACCAGTTGAGAATTCAGGAAGAAGATATCCCTAAGACGGCATTCACTACTCGCTATGGCTTGTATGAATGTACGGTAATGTCGTTTGGACTTACTAATGCCCCGGCATTCTTCATGAATCTCATGAATAAGGTGTTCATGGAATACCTGGATAAGTTTGTGGTTGTCTTCATCGACGACATTCTTATCTACTCCAAGTCAGAAGAAGAGCACGAGCAACATTTGCAGATTGTTCTAGAAAAGCTAAGGGAACACCAGTTGTATGCCAAGTTCAGCAAGTGTGATTTTTGGCTGCAT
The DNA here is from genome assembly GCF_000231095.2 of Oryza brachyantha. Classification (NCBI taxonomy): domain Eukaryota; kingdom Viridiplantae; phylum Streptophyta; class Magnoliopsida; order Poales; family Poaceae; genus Oryza; species Oryza brachyantha. The sequence continues at coordinate 10,100,952 of NC_023174.2, read as the reverse complement.
GAAGTGAAGTTCCTTGGCCATGTGATCAATGCCCAAGGTGTAGCAGTAGACCCCAGTAATGTGGAGTCAGTGATCAAGTGGAACCAGCCTAAGACGGTTTCCCAAATCAGGAGTTTCTTAGGACTTGCGGGCTATTACCGCCGGTTCATTGAGAATTTCTCAAAGATAGCCAAGCCAATGACACAGTTGTTGAAAAAGGAAGAGAAGTTCAAGTGGTCAAGTGAGTGCGATAGGAGTTTTGAAGAGCTCAAGCAAAGGTTGGTTTCGGCACCCGTGTTGGTTTTGCCGGATCAAACGAAGGACTTCCAGGTTTACTGTGACGCATCCAGATCAGGACTGGGATGTGTGCTAATGCAAGAAGGAAAGGTGGTTGCTTACGCCTCTCGTCAGTTGAGACCACATGAGGGTAACTACCCGACTCACGACTTGGAATTAGCAGCTGTAGTGCATGCCCTAAAGATTTGGCGACACTACTTGATCGGTAACAAGTGTGAAGTGTATACGGATCATAAGAGTTTGAAGTATATCTTTACACAACCGGATTTGAATCTCCGTCAGAGAAGATGGTTGGAATTGATCAAGGATTATGATCTAAGTATCCACTACCATCCAGGCAAAGCGAATGTGGTTGCAGATGCCTTGAGCCGGAAGAATTACTGCAACGCTGCGATGTCAACAGAAGTTTGTGAGCAGTTGCAACAGGAGTTTGAACGACTAAATTTGGGTTTAGTCGAAGAAGGTTTTGTGGCAGCCCTAGAAGCGCAGCCCACTTTGGTGGATCAAGTACGCCAATCCCAAGCGAATGACCCGGAGATAGCCGAACTAAAGAAAAATATGCGAGTTGGTAAGGCTTGAGATTTTTCAGAAGATGAACATGGAACAATCTGGATGGGAAACAGGTTGTGCGTACCAGATAACAAGGAGTTGAAGGAGTTGATACTCCAAGAAGCTCATCAAACCCAGTACTCTATTCACCCTGGGAGTACTAAGATGTATCAGGACCTCAAAGAAAAGTTTTGGTGGGTTAGTATGAAGAGAGAGATTGCAGAATACGTCGCCTTGTGCGATGTTTGTCAACGAGTTAAAGCAGAACACCAAAGGCCAGCAGGACTATTGCAACCTCTCCAGATTCCAGAATGGAAATGGGAAGAAATCGGGATGGATTTCATCACTGGTTTACCAACTGCCGCTGGTCATGACTCGATTTGGGTAATTGTTGATCGATTGACAAAGGTCGCTCATTTCATACCAGTTCACACTACCTACTCAGGGAAAAGGTTAGCCGAGATTTACTTGGCTAGGATCATGTGTTTACATGGAGTACCGAAGAAGATCGTTTCTGACCGTGGGAGTCAGTTTACTTCAAAGTTTTGGCAGAAGCTACAGGAAGAATTGGGAACCCGACTGAACTTCAGTACAGCCTATCATCCCCAGACAGATGGTCAGACAGAGAGGGTAAACCAGATTCTTGAAGATATGCTCAGAGCTTGCGCTCTCGACTTTGGTGGAACGTTGTCACGCCCAGAAATTTACACCAAATTTCTGAACAATAGCATGTATTAAATCTCGGTCCAGGCATCAGCCCGAGTACACACTATGACAAATTAATACACAGTTCCACGACTTAAAAACAAATAAAAACAATTATCTATCGAAATGCAGCGGAAAAGGAAAACAAACTAAACCATCTAATCTTCAGCTTCAGCTAGCGAAGACGGCTCCACACCACAGGCACTCTCGACGGCGGACTGAACCTTACTTCAACCTTCGGAACAACCTTCTGACTCAGGCTCTGGCACTTGCTCTGGTGGGGGAAAAAAAAATAAGCAAGGCTGAGTACAAACCACCGTACTCAACAAGTAACACCCAAGAGAGGAAGAATAATGAATGCAATAGGGTACAAGGAATAGGCTAAGGTTAAATTGCACAAAAGCTGCGGTAATTTAGCAAAACAGTAGATAGAATAGACTGAAATAAAAGTAAAGTAAACATTTAAAATAATCATCCACTGTCCAACGTTACACCACGTTGCAACAGGCCCAAACCACTGTCGAACGTTACACCACGTAGCGACAGGGTCAACCCTCTGCCCAACGTTAAACCACGTTGCGACAGACCCAAACCACTGCCAACGTTACACCACATTGCGCAGGGTCAAACCAGTTCCAAGATTAATAAAATTATTAAAGAGGTTCAACTAATCCCAGTGAGTCTGTCAGTTCGCCCAATAACCGCGGGCACGGCTATTCGAATAGTTTTACTCTGCAGAGGTGTACAACTTTACCCACAAGACATGGCTGCCAAGCATGTTACCATGCCCCAACGTATCACCATGATACCTCAGTACGGAAACCATGATAAGACCTTTCACCCAGCCCTCCCTAGACAATCGCACCACACTTCAGGTTTCACCCCCTCCTTTACACCAAGTCGGGCAGTCCCCTCTTGTGCCTTGGTAGATCCGGAAGCAGGAGAAGCTTTCGTTACACCACGATTGCCCGTCCATACTCCATCACGCCTACCCTTGCCTGGGTACGTCGAATAGGGACAAGCTAGATTACGAGTCTCACCGTTGCCCATTCTGGCTTGTGGTTAGTACGTGTAAGACTTTCAGGGTTTCCTGAGAACCGGTCCTTAACTGCCATGGGCACGACTCTCAAAACCATGCACCCACAGCCCACCATAAGCAATATTTTAGTTGTATTAATCCTCAACGGGAAATGAATAATGATAGCAACCATTGAAGGTGTACCAAAGTGCAACAATAATTAAATAATAATTGGTGAGCTAGTTGAACTAAGCATGGCTAAGCATTGACTAATCCTAATTCTAGTCAAATTAACCCTAGGATGACAATAATGGTGAATGGGGATCAACGGGTATATAGGTAAATGCCCAATAGATAAATACAATAAATAGATTTGCATAAAACAATGCATGTTTGAATGTAAAAGCGGGGGATTTTATAATCATAGGTTCAATATGATCAAAGAAGGGTGCCACTTGCCTTGCTTAGACACACGAGGAACTTCGGCGACGACTTCGAGAACGAACGGCGCTGCGACGGGGTCAAAACCTACGACAAACAAGGCAAAACAAACAAAACGGGCTAAAAACTACTGAAACAGAGAAAGAAACTATTTTTAATGGATTCTTGGCATTTTTCTGGATTTAATGAAACTTGACTGGACCTAAACGGAGACTAGATGAATTACTTATGAATTTTAGAAGTTTTCTGGGTTTTTTAGCTAAACAGAAAAGTCCTAAATCAATTATTGCGCAATTAATGGGGCTGCTGACGTCAGCGAGGAGAGAGGAGCTGACGGCTGACAGGTGGGGACCACCTGTCGGTGAGAGAGAGGGGGAGGTGGGCGGCTGACACGCGGGCCCGGGGAGGAGAGAGAGGAAGGGGCTGGCGGGGTGGCGGCTGACGGGTGGGACCCGTCGGTCGGCGACCGTGGAACAGAGAGGAGGGGAGCCGGGTCTGGCCGGGAGAGGGAGAGGGGCGGCGACGTCCGACGGCGATGGACGGCGACCGGCGGAGGACGGCGCCCGGCGACGAGCGGCGCGAACCGGCGGGCGGCGGCGAACGGCGACGGCAGCCGAGAAGCGGGAACATCGGCGTGCGAGCAGCGGCGGCGGGAGCGGCGGCGACGGCGAGGGCCGAGGAGGAAAGGGGAGGTGGCGATGGCGATGACCGGCGGCACGAGGGCATCGACGTCGGCGACACCGACCGGCGACCGAAGGGCGACGACGGCGTCGGCGAGGAGGAGGCAGAGACCGCGGCGGGGTGGCGCGGCTCGGAGCGGCGGCGGAGCAGAGCGGAGGGAGAGGGTGGCTGAGCGGCGGCGGAGCGGAGCGGCCAAGTGGCAGCGACAGAGGAGAGGAGAGACGGCCTCGACGGCGGCGCGGGGACAGCGACGGCCGGCGACGGCTCGACAGCAGAGCGGCGGTTGGTGGTCAGCGGAGGCGAAGGTGGTGACGAGAACGGCGACGACGAGTCGGCGCGGACGAAGACGGCAGGTGGAGGGGCGATGGCGATGGCGCCGGAAGGTGGAGGCGACGGCGGGCGCAGGCAGCGAAGGCTTGGTGGCCGCGCGACGATGGTGGCGAAGGGCGGAGATGCAACGGCGAGCACCGGCAGCGCCCGACACCAAACGACGGCTCGCGGGATCGGGTGGCGGCGGAGGACGTCGGCCGACGGCGAGTGGCGGGGCGCACTTGCGGTCGCACGAAGAAACAGAGGAAGGGAGGAGAGCGGGCTCACCGGGGTGGCGCGGCGACGACGGCCGATGCGATGAGATCGGTCGGTGCCGGGCGACGGTGGCGCGACGGCGCTGCGGAGCGGCGGCGCAACCGGATGCGGCCAGAGGAGCTAGGCGGGAGCACGAGGGAGGAGTGGGGTGGAGTCGGCCAGGCAGCGACGCAGCTTGGCGGCTGAGCGGCGGACGCGACCGGAGCGGCGGCGCAACCGGAGCAGTGGCGCACGGTGACGATGGCGAACGGCACGGCAACAACGGCGTGACGGCGACGACGAGAAGGCGACAAGCGGGTGACGCGGCGGACGGCGACCGGCACTTACCGTTTGGACGGGGAGGTCGGCAGCGGCGGCGAAGAGGGGAGAAAGAGGGAGAGAGGAGCGGAGCGCTCACCAGTGGCGACGAGGAGCGGCAGCAGGTCGGCGAGGATGAGGCAGAGGTGATGACGCAGACGAGCGACGGCCTGCGACGTTCGGGGGCGAGATCGGCCGACGGCGTCGAGACAATGGGGCACGGCGGCGGAAGGGACGAAGGGGCGGCGACGAAGCTCGGCGACCACCGGTGGCGACGAGGGCCGGCGGAAGGTCGGCGAGGACGAGGCGGAGGTGGTGACGCGGGTGGGCGGCGACGTCCAACGGCCGACGGGGAAAACGGCGGCTGACGGCGACGGAGGGAAGCTTCGGCAGAGAGGGGGAAAGTGGCGGCGGGGCGGCGGCGCGAGGATTTTATAGATGGTGGCGGCGGCTAGGGCGGAGCGGCCGGTGGAGACCGAGTCGACGACGCGGCGAACTCGGCGGCGGGAGTTGCGGTGGCGGCGCGAGCGGAGGACTCGGGGCGGCGGCGGACTCGGCCGGCGCGGCGCGGCGCGGAGGCGGGGGCGCTGGCGAAACCTGGTCGCTGACAGGTGGACCCCACCTGTCAGTGGCGCGAGGGGAGGAGGGAGGCGAGACGGACTCGCGGCGAGCGCGGGCGCGGACGCGCGAGCGAGCTGGGCCGGGCGGCGGCCCAGGCGGAGGCGCGCGCGGGCGGAGGAGGCTGGAGCGGGAGGCCGGCTCGGCTGGGCCGGCCGGGCGGGGAGAGGTGGGCCGGCTCGGCTGGGCCGGCCCGGGAAGGAGGAGAGGAAAAAGAAAAAGGAAAAAGAAAAGGAAGGGAGGAAAATTGGACTTCGGCCCAATTTGAGAAGGAAGGGAAAAAGAAAGGAAAAAGGAGGGAAAAAGGAAAACCCCACTTTTGCCGAATTTTAAATTATTTTGTTTGGCCAAATTTTATACTTCTGCAATTTGAATTTAAATCCAGTTAATCGATTTGCGAGCCTCGATTTAATTGAATTAGGTTCTTTTTAGAGGGATTTTTCCTGAGTTAATTAAGCCAATTGTTGCTTACGAATTTCTTTTTACGATTTAGGCTTGGGATAAAACCCCGGGCGTGACAAACGTGGGATAAGAATCTACCGTATGCAGAGTTCTCATATAACAACAGTTATCAAGCCAGTCTGCAGATGGCACCTTTTGAAGCATTGTATGGGCGAAAGTGTCGTACACCCCTCTTCTGGGATCAAACAGGAGAACGTCAAGTTTTTGGGACTGAAGTTTTAAGCCAAGCGGAAGAAAAGGTCAGAATAATCCGTGAAAGGTTGAAAACGGCCCAAACCAGACAGAAGAGTTATGCGGATAATCGTCGAAGGGACTTAGCCTTCGAAGCAGGAGACTATGTGTACCTCTGCGTCACACCTTTGCGAGGAGTGCACCGGTTTCAGACCAAAGGAAAATTGGCACCACGTTTCGTGGGACCATACCGGATAGTGGAACGCAGGGGAGAGGTTGCGTATCAGTTGGAACTCCCCGCTAACATGGCCGGAATCCATGACGTGTTCCATGTGTCGCAACTCAAGAAGTGTCTCCGTGTGCCTGAGGAACAGACCAACTCCGAGCACATCGATCTGCAGAAAGATCTAACTTATGTGGAGAAGCCAGCACGGATTCTAGAAACTAGTGAAAGGAAGACTCGGAACCGTGTGATCAGATTCTGCAGAGTTCAGTGGAGTCACCACTCAGAAGAAGAAGCAACTTGGGAAAGAGAAGATGAGCTCAAGGCCGCCCATCCGCACCTCTTCGCCAGTGCCTCCGAATCTCGGGGTCGAGATTCCGTTTAAGGGGAGTAGGTTTGTCACACCCGGAGTTTCGTCCTAAGCCTAAATCGTAAAAAAGAAATCCGTAAATAACAATTGGCTTAATTAACTCAGGAAAAATCCCTCTAAAAGGAATTAACTCAATTAAATCGTGGCTCGCAAATCGACTAACAGGATTTAAATTCAAATTGCAGAAGTATAAAATTAGGCCAAACAAATTAATTTAAAACTCGGCAAAAGTGGGGTTTTCCTTTTTCTCTCCTTTTTCCTTTCTTTTTCCCTTCCTTCTCAAATTGGGCCGAAGTCCAATTTTCCTCCCTCTCTCTTTTTCCTTTTTCTTTTTCTTTTTGTTTTCCTTCCCGGGCCGGCCCAGCCGAGCCGGCCCGTCTTCCCGCTCGGCCGGCCCAGCCGAGCCGGCCTCCCTCCGCCCGCCAGCGCGCCCCCCCCGCCTGGGCCGCGGCTTCGGCCCAGCTCGCCGCGTCGCCCGCGCCGCGAGTCCGCGCCGCCTCCCTCCTCTCTCCCGCGCCACTGACAGGTGGGGCCCACCTGTCAGTGACTGCTTCGCCGCTCGCCCGCGCCGCGCCGCGTCCGAGCCGGACTCCGCGCCGCCGCCGCAACCGCCGCCGCCGCATCCGCCGCCGCCGAGACCGCGTCGTCGCCGACTCGGTCTCCAACCTCCGCCCACCCTAGCCGGTCGCCGCCATCCTATAAATCCCCTCCGCCGCTGCGCCGTCGCTCGTTTTCCATCGTCGCTCAAGTCGCCGCCACGCTGCCGCCGTTCGCCGCCGCCGCGCAATATCGCCACCAGTCACCGGTCGTCGCCGCCTAGCCGCGTCACCACCTCCGTCCCTCTGTCGCCTACTTGTTGCCGCCCTCGCCGTCGCCAGGGAGCCTCCTCGGCGCCGCGCGTTCCCTCGTCGCCCGGCCGCCGCCGCGTCTCGCCCGTCGCTGCCGCCGATCGATCTCCACCGCCACCACCGATCTCCCGCACCCGCCCGCGTCGCCACCTTCGCCTCGGTCTCGCCGACCCGTCCGCGCCCTCGCCGCCGCCGGTGAGCCTCCGCACCCACCTCCCCTCTTTCTCCCCCCTTTCCGGCCACTGCCGCCGAGTCGCGTGCCGTCGCCGGACGAGGCCGAAGTCCGCCGCTCCCGTCGGTCACCGTGGTCGTCGTCGCCTCCGCGTCGCCGACGTCTGGCCACCGTCTCTTGCGCCCGCGTGTGCCGCGCTGCCGCCGCTCGCCAGTCGCCGTCGCCGCTGTTCTGCCGGGTTGCGCCCGTGCGTCGCCGCCCCGGCCGTCGTCGCCGTCGCGCCGTCGCCGCTCGCCGGTCGTCGCCGTCGCGCCGTCGCCGTCGCGTCGCCGTCGCCGTGCGCCGCCGCCGCCGCGTCGCCCGCCGCTCCCGCCGGTCGCCGCCGTCCGCCGAGCCGCGCGTTCGGTCCCCAGCTCTCTGTTCCCTCTCGCTGACGAGTGGGTCCCACTCGTCAGTCGCTCCCCGCGCCCGCCTCCTCTCTCTCCTCCCCGGGCCCGCGTGTCAGCCGCCCATACCCTCTCTCTCTCACCGACAGGTGGTCCCCACCTGTCAGCCGTCAGCCTCCTCTCTCCTCGCTGACGTCAGCAGCCCCATTAATTGCGCAATAATTGATTTAGGACTTTTCTGTTTAGTTAAAAAACCCAGAAAACTTCTAAAATTCATAAGTAATTCATCTAGTCTCCGTTTAGGTCCATTCAAATTTCATTAAATTCATAAAAATATCAAGAATCCATTAAAAATAGTTTCTTTTGCTGTTTCAGTAGAGTTTGTGCCTGTTTTATTTATTTTTGTGCTTTGTCGCTTAGATTCGGACCCCGCCGAAGAGCCGGTTTTCTTCGAGATCGTCGCCGAAGTTCCCCAAGGGCCAGAGCAAGGCAAGTGACACTCATCCTTGAACATATTGAACCCATTATTGCAAATTCCCCGCTTTATTATTTCAAATATGCATTGTTTTAATTAAAGTACTTACTTTATGCTATTTTCGGGTAAACCTTATTATTATGCCGTTGTTCATCCAACTTCGTTCATTGCTGGACCAGGGGTAACTTGATTAGAGTCAGGCCTAGGTTAATGCTTAGGCATGCTTAGAACAAATAGCTCATGGGATCACATATAATTATGCTTAATTCTCGATAGCCGAGATAATGATTCACTACCCGGTTCGGGTTAATGTCAACTAAAATATTGATAATGGTGGGCTGTGGGTGCATGGTTTTGAGAGTCGCAGCCATGGCGATTAAGGACCGGTTCACGGGAAACCCTGGAAGTAAATAAGTGCTAACCACATGCCGAAATGGGTAAGGTGGGATTTGAAGCATGACTTCGAACTATTTGACGTACCCAGGCAAGGGTAGGCGTGATGGAGTATGGACGGGCAATCGTGGTGTAACGAAAGCTTCTCCTGCTTCCGGATCTACTGAGGCACAAGAGGGGACTGCCCGACTTGGTGTAAAGGAGGGGGTGAAACCTGAAGTGTGGTACGATTAAATAGGGAGGGTTGTGTAACGGGTCCTATCACGGTCTCCTTTCCGGTATGCCGTGGTGGTATGTCGGCGCACGTTCAAGTGTAGTGGAGTCGTGTCTTGTGGGTACAGTAGTACACCTCTGATCAGAGTATAAACTATTCGAATAGCCGTGCCCACGGTTACGGGCGAACTCCCAGCTTCACTGTGATTAGTGAACCCTAATAACTTGAGTAAAATCTGGTATCACTTGGGACTACTGCAACGTGGTGTAACGTTGGGTAGTGGTTGGGCCTGTCGCAACGAGGTGTAACGTTGGACAGTGTTGTGGTATTTTACAACTGTTTACCTATTTATGCTTCACTGTATTTAATTACCTTTATTCTATAAGCTCTGTTATTTATTTAAATTGCTGCTTTATCGCAACTAACCCGAGCCTGTCCTTGTTAATCCCTATGCATCATTTGTTTTCCCCTTGTTCGTGTTACTTGTTGAGTACGGTGGTTTGTACTTAGCCTTGCTTAACTTTCCCAACCCAGAGCTAGAAGCAGAGTCCGATGGAGGTGCCTCTCAGGAGTGAGCTGTTCCGCCGTCGAAGTGTTGCCTGTGGACTGGAGCCGTACCCGCTAGAGCTAGTCTACCCCTTTGTTTTTTCTTTCCGCTGCATTTCCGCTAGAATAAGTGTAATTTTCAGTTGTTTCTAAGAATGATGGTTATGTAATCAACATTGTCTTTTTGTGTACCCTGGCTGGTCCTGGACAGGGATTTAATACACAATTAAGTTCAGAAATTCGTGTGAGGAATTTCTGGGCGTGACAGCAGCCCTGCTGCTCCCTATTTGTAGCAGTCGTTCGCCAAATCTCTCCACCGAATGTTAGGTTCGCGTACGTTTTACTTGTGCGAATCAACCTATTTTTGATCTACCGTGTAATTGCTTAGATTTTCTAATCTAATTAGCTAGCGTGAGATTGATCAACAGTATGAAATTCAATTTCGTAAGTGTAGATTGATTTTACGTTAAAGTCATTTAGTTTATAGTTTAGCGAGTCGTTAAATCTTGATTTAACAAGTCGCTAACTTCTGCCGTTGTTCCGTCAACAATTCCCAGTTTCGTGTTTCGAATCTGATTCGTTGTGTGAATTTCTGATTCATGCACGTTTTGGATTTGTTTAGCGAATACGTGTGCTGTTCGCAAATTTCTCAAGCTAAGGCCCAACCCGCGCTCGAAGTCCCCATCGCCTAGCCTGCTCTCCTTCCCTCTCCCCTTGCCTCTCTCCCGCTGGGCCGGCCCAAAGGCCATGGCCTGCTCCGCTCGCCTCTCTCCCTTTTCCCTCGCCGTGCCCGAAGTCCACTTCGGCCCCCTCTCCCTCGCTCGGGACACCGACAGGTGGACCCCACCTGTCGGGCCCGTCCTCTACCTCCAGTCAGTGCCCGCGTCCGCGCCCTCGCGCCTCGCTCTGCTGTCGCCGTCCACCTCCGCCTCGCCACCGCGGCCACCATGCTCGCGTCGTGCCTGCGCCTCACCGGCCGCTTCCTCCCCGTCCTCCCCGTGTCCTCGCCTAACCCGCATCCGTACTGCCAGTAGCTGCGTGTCAGCCGCACCACGTCGTCTCCACCTTCGCCCGCTGCTCGGCCATGCCGCTGCACCGCACCCCGCCGCCAAGCCTTCGCCGCCAGTGTACCGCGCGCGCCTCGCCGCCGCAGCGCCCGTGTGCCGCACCGCGTCCGCCTTACGCTATCGCCTCGCCCCGCTGCTCTCCTCTGCGTCGCCGTGCCGCCGGGTCGCGTTGCTTGCTGCGTCCATGCCGCGTCCGTGCCACGTCGCCGCCGCATCCCGACCGCGCCGTGCGCATCCCACAACCACCCCGCTTTCCCTGGGTGTCGCCAACCATCGTCCCGCTTTTCCGGGCCCCGCCGCCAACAACCTCCCCGCCCTAAGCTCCCGTCGCGGCCTCTCCATCCCCTTTAAATTCCTCCCCCGGCAGTGCCGTTGCTCCCCTTCGCTCCTCTCTTGCGATCGCCTCGTGCCACCCCCGAGCTCCTCGTCACGCCACCTCCTCGTCGCCGGCCGTCGTTCACACCCTCCGCCGCATGCTGCCACCATCGGCCAGCATCGCCACCTCCCCGCCATCCGAGTCCGCGCCCCGCCTTCCCCGATCACACCGCAATCGTTGCCCATGCGCCACCAGACATCGATCGCCTCCTATCCGTCGCTGACACTCCACTCCTTCCCCGGCCATCGCTGGTGCTCCCTGCCACCTCTCCGTTCGAGCGCCGTCATCGCGCCGCCTCGGGACGCCGTCATCGCGTCGTCGCCCCTCCTTCCTCGGCCACACTGTCATCGTCATCGTGAGCTCCTCATCATCGTGAGCTCCTCCTCCTTTCTCATCATCGTCAGCCTCCGTCGAAGACCGCCGCCCCATCCTCGCCGTCGTTGTCATCACGCCGGTGAGCGCCCGCACTCCCTTTCCCTTCCCCCTTTTTCTTCCCATCCCTCTCGGCCGCTGCTGCGTGTCGTCAGGACCGCACGAATGCCGTCGCTGTTCCATCGGCGCGCGCCACCGCTCATCACCTCCGTGTGGACGCCGTCGGCCGCCGCTTGCCGAGGTCGCGCCGTCTCTTCCCCACGTCCTCCCCTTCCTCTCCTCTCTGTCTCCACGCGTGCAAGCCATCGGTGCTCGCCTCCGTGTTGGCCGTTGCCGGGTGCAGTTGTCGCCTCTCCCCTTCCCTTCCTCGTCGCGCCGTCGCGCCGCTTGGCCTCGCCGCGACCCACCACGTAGCGCCGCCCGCTGTCGTCGCCTTCACGTGCACGCCACCGGCCGCCGCATGCCGCTGCCGCGCCGCCCGCTCTGTCGTCACACCGGTCACCGGCCGTCACCACCGCGCCACCGCCCGACCGAGCACCATCCCCACCCGCGCGCCACCATTAAGGCCGCCGCCTCTCCTCTCCTCTGCCGCCGCATAGCCGCTCCGCTCCCCTCCGCCACCACCGGTCACCACCCTCCTCGGGGTAGTGGGCCCCACCTGTGTCCCTCTCCCTCCCTGTTTTGTGGGCCCCAGCCCATCAGTCCCCCTCCCCACTCTGTCTTGTGGGCCCGCCCCGTCAGTCGAACCCCTCTCTCCAGTGGACCCCATGTGTCATCCCCTCCTTTCTTCTCCCTGTCACCAACGAGTGGGTCCCCTGGGTCAGCCCACTCTCTCCCCTCCCCATGAGTCACTGTCTAGTGGGCCCTCGTTGTCAGCCTCACTCTCCTGAGGATGACGTCAGCACCTCCAATTAATTGTACAATAATTCATTAAGGTTTTCTGTTTACTTTAAAAATATAGTTAATCTTCTAAAATTCATAACTAATTCATCTAGTCTCTGTTTTAATACATTCAAGTTTTATTAAATCTAGAAAAATACCAAGAATCCATTAAAAATAGTTTCTTCCTCTGTTTCTGTAACATACCCAAGCCCGTAAACCCGAGAACTAAATTTAACTTAAATGCATCATGTGGTTGGGAGTGATTTTAATTGTTTTTGGATCTTAATCATCTCATCATCACATGCAATAATAGACCTAGAGTCACAAAAATAATTAATTTGGTATTTATGTGCATCCAAAAATTCTACAAAAATTCTGAAAAATACCTTGGTATGTCAGAAATCAACCCTCAAAGTTTCAAAATTTTTCATTAAGGTTTGCTATCTCTTTGATCTATTTTAATCTCTCGAAAATCCTGAAAAACTGCTCAGTAGATTCAAACTTGCTCTCTTGGTAAAATTTATTTCAAAACCTCTTTTTGAAGTTTGGTTTCATCCAAAGTCTTCTACTAACATTCCTCTAACACTACGAGGAGTGGCACACCATAGATCACTCTTTAACCCTTTCTTCTCTCCCTCCAAAAATCGAATCAGCTACTAACTGCACTGTCAACGGCTGCTAATCATGCTGTCAACCCATGTTCATCCCTTTATTAAGCCTAAACCAAAGACTTCTAACCAAAACCACTTCAGCCCTTTCACTCTCCACATCACCCCCGACCAAGAGGATCGCTAGTACACGCTTGTTGCTGCACAAAATCTCCCTTCAATCCCCTCCAAGCCAGATTTCAAATTTCTTTCACTTGCAAGTGGGCTCCACACTCGTAGGACCCACATGGCAGCCTCCCAATCTCTCCTCACAGCCTTCACCGCCCTCCATGCCCAATGGGAGCCCAAGAAACCCCATGATTTCACTAGCCACCCCTCTCTCTCTCACTCCCCCCACTTCATTTTTGCTTATTTCTCAAGCCAGCACGCCAGTAGCAAGGGCATCCTCCCCCCATCACATTCCAAGCCCGAGCAAAAGCATCCCATGCCCAGGTTACTCGGAGCTTCACCGTCTTTCCCGGCACCGGCAACTTAGGCGTCGTCGTTCTCCATCCCTGGTGAGTCCCTCTCACTTTCTTTCTATGGAACGTGACCTACGTATCACGCTGAGCTCATCCGTTCCTCTTTTGCCCAAGAAGCAATCTATCGAACACGTGGTGGGCGTCACCGACCTCGCCGCCGGCCAACGTCTTCACCGCTCCCGTGGACATCGTTTCATCCGTTTCTTCGCTTGGTGAGCACCCTAGTACCTTGAGACATCTCTGGCACTAACTATTTTGCACTAACCGAGCCCTTGCTTGCACTAACCAAGCCATTACAAGCACATGCATGGCCATACCAAGACATACCACTGTTGTTGCTCGTGTTCCATGGGCTACGGACCACCATTTCCCTCACCACCACCACTCACGGATGCGCAAGGACCCCCTCTACATTTTCTCTTTTGTGCTCGAATCAATTCTGGCCACCGATCGTCGCCGGCGAGCTGAAAATACAACTCACCCATGGCTGCCCCTTGTTTGAGCCGACGAGGGACCTCCTTCGGAGAATTCGACTAAAGCTAGGGTCCTATCCGAAAACTGCCTAGACACATATTACTATAGCAAGGGAGTGCGGGTTGATTTCCTATCTTATGAGGGCCTTTCTGCAAAACGCCCCTCACTTCAGAAAACGCCATTCACTGACATGTGGGCCCGGCTGAAATTAAAGTTTGAAAACTGATTTCTATTTTTTTTTAGCTGAGAATCAGCAGAACTTCAAAATTTTGTAGAAAATTCATTTTAACTCCGAAAATTGTGAAACCAGTTTTGTTAGATCCGTGGAACTGTCAACTATTTTAGAAAAATATAAAACTTGGTACTTTTTGTACAAACGTTTCCTTTATTTTTGTTTTTCCCTAAATGTCTCCTAGAGCTTGTTAAATCCATAACAAATTGAAAATAGCTCTAAAAATTGTGAAACCACTTCTGTTAATTTTCTAAAATCATGCTCTGTAACTTTGTAAAAGTAATTTTCTTCACTTCTGTACAAAAATGTTGCTTAATAAAACTTAGCCCTTTTTAAACCTTTTTAATTATTAAATGCATATCTCTGTAAAACAAAGTGATAAAATAAAATTTTCTTCACTAGAGGCCACCTGAGACCAGCACACACTCACTGCATAAGTCTCATGCATTTTCATGCATTATTGGTTTTTATGCATTTTGTATTTATCGTATACGCGTATTTTGAATAGAGGAAGAATACGTCGAAGAAGAAGAGGGTGAGTTTGTTGAAGACTAGGTTCAGGTGTTTGCGGACGAAGGCAAGTCAGCCCCTCCTTTGACCACTTTGATCCTATGTTTTAATGGGCTAAATGATTCTATTGCAAACATGCATACGTTAGCTAGTATTAATTTTAGAAAAAGAAATTTTATAAATACGGGAATAGTAGATATGACCAAATTGCTGCATAACCTACCTTGAAATATTTAATCCTTGCTGGTTGTAACCGTAGGGTGCTCTTGGATACAATTATTGTGTTATTTGGGATTATGCTATGCTTATATTGCCGCTATATGCTTACATATTCGGTTACCGCCTTACAAATTACTCATTTTGTTAAATGTTATATGTGAAAAAGGTTATTTTGATGCTGCTAGACAGAATTTTAAATGTGTGAGTATTCTGAATAGAAAATGGAGGAAACTTGTTTTAGACTTGGGTGGCGAGTGGTGTACATATGGTAGTAGATGTACATCGATAGGGGGAGCGTTCGCCCGGGTCGATTAAGGACCTCACTCTATGTCACCAACTAATGAAAACAGTACAAACCACATGTGCTAAGTATGGGCTGGCCATAACCTATTAAGTTGTTTAGAGTTTAGCCTTGCATCTGGGTAGGCCGAAGGGTATGGGTTACCGGGTTTTGGTAACTTATCGGAACTTCCTATGGTTTGTGATGAAGTTTATTAATGACTTGTGGTATGTGATGATTGAGTGGGCAGTCTATCCAATACAACGGTGCCGTGCCTCGTGAGGGATTCCGGGTAGGGTTCCTTACGGCGCTAGGTTAAAGCGTGGGCCCACTACCTAGTGGCGCTACTTTGCTAGTAGCGTGGGTAAAACACACATCGGGATGGTGCAAGGCTAGACAATAAACAATGTAACGGTTTTGTTATGACCTCTAGATCACACTCAATGTGTAGAATGTGGTGATACCGACGGGTATCGGACAAACTAGAGCGAACCATATCATGTGGGCTTAAAAGTTGTACAAACTCTGCAGAGTCTAAACTAATCGATTAGCCGTGCTCACGGTCATGAGCGGCATGGTGAAGTGTCATGAGTATAGTTTGTGATTTTGATAAATGTCACACCCGGAGTTTCGTCCTAAGCCTAAATCGTAAAAAGAAATTCGTAAGCAACAATTGGCTTAATTAACTCAGGAAAAATCCCTCTAAAAGCAATTAATTCAATTAAATCGAGGCTCGCAAATCGACTAACTGGATTTAAATTCAAATTGCAGAAGTATAAAATTTGGCCAAACATATTAATTTAAAACTCGGCAAAAGTGGGGTTTTCCTCTTTCCCTCCTTTTTCCTTTCTTTTTCCCTTCCTTCTCAAATTGGGCCGAAGTCCAATTTTCCTCCCTCTGTCTTTTTCCTTTTCTTTTTCTTTTTCTTTTTCTTTTTTTCTTCCCGGGCCGGCCCACTCCTCCTCGGCCAGCCCAGCCGCGCCGGCCGCTCCCCTCCGCCCGCGCGCGCCCCGCCTGGGCCGCCGCTCGGCCCAGCTCGCCGCGTCGCCCGCGCCCGCGAGTCCACGCCACCTCCCTCCTCTCTCTCGCGCCACTGACAGGTGGGGCCCACCTGTCAGTGACCGTTTCGCCCGCCCGCGCCCGTGCCGCGCCGGCCGAGTCCGAGTCCGCCGCCGCGCCGCAACCGCCGCCGCCGCAACGGCCGCCGCCGAGACCGCGTCGTCGCCGACTCGGTCTCCAACCTCCGCCCGCCCTAGCCGGTGCCGCCACCCTATAAATCCCGAGTCGCCGCGCGCCGTCGCTCACTTTCCGCCGTCGCTCGAGTCGCCGCCGTGCTGCCACCGTTTGTCGCCGCCGCGCAATCTCGCCACCGGACGCCGGTCGTCACCGCCTAGCCGCGTCATCGTCTCCGCCTCGGTGTCGCCAACCTTTCCCAGGCTCTCGTCGTCGCCGGTGGACGCCTCGCGCCCGCCGCAGCTCCTCCAACCTCTCCGCCGCCGCGTCTCGCCCCGTCGCCGCCACCCGTCGATCTCCGCCGCCACCGCCGATCTCCCGCTCCCGCCCGCGTCGTCACCTCCGCCTCGGTCTCGCCGACCCGTCCGCGCCCTCGCCGCCGCCGGTGAGCACCCGCACCCTCCTCCCCTCTCTCTCCCACTTTCCGGCCGACCGCCGCCCTGTCGCGCGCCGTCGCCGGACGAGACCGAAGCTCGCCGCTCCCGCCGGCCGCCGTGGTCGTCGTCGCCTCCGCGTCGCCGACGTCTGGCCGCCGTTGCTTGCGCTCGCGCGTGCCGTGCCGTCGCCGCTCGCCAGTCGCCGTCGCCGCTGTTCTGTCGGGTTGCGCCCGTGCGTCGCCGCCCCGGCCGTCGTCGCCGTCGCGCCGTCGCCGCTCGCCGGTCATCGCCGTCGCGCCGCCGTCGCCGTGCGCCGCCGCCGCCGCGTCGCCCGCCGCTCCCGCCGGTCGCCGCCGTCTGCCCGACCGCGCGTTCTGTCACCTCCTCTCTGTTCCTCTCTCGCTGACGAGTGGGTCCCACCTGTCAGTCGTCCCCGCGCCCGCCTCCTCTCTCTCCTCCCCGGGCCCGCGTGTCAGTCTCTCCCTCTCCCCTTCTCTCACCGACAGGTGGTCCCCACCTGTCAGCCGTCAGCTTCCTCTCTCCTCGCTGACGTCAGCAGCCCCATTAATTGCGCAATAATTGATTTAGGACTTTTCTGTTTAGCTAAAAAACCAGAAAACTTCTAAAATTCATAAGTAATTCATCTAGTCTCCGTTTAGGTCCATTCAAATTTCATTAAATTCATAAAATTGTCAAGAATCCATTAAAAATAGTTTCTTTTGCTCTTTCAGTAGAGTTTGTGCCTGTTTTATTTATTTTTGTGCTTTGTCGCTTAGATTCGGACCCCGCCGAAGAGCCGGTTTACTTCGAGATCGTCGCCGAAGTTCCCCAAGGGCCAGAGCAAGGCAAGTGACACTCATCCTTGAACATATTGAACCCATTATTGCAAATTCCCCGCTTATTTATTTCAAATATGCATTGTTTTAATTAAAGTACTTACTTTATGCTATTTTCGGGTAAACCTTATTATTATGCCGTTGTTTATCCAACTTTATTCATTGCTGGACCAGGGGTAACTTGATTAGAGTCAGGCCTAGGTTAATGCTTAGCCATGCTTAGAACAAATAGCTCATGGGATCACATATAATTATGCTTAGTTCTGAATAGCTGAGATAATGATTCACTACCCGGTTCGGGTTGATGTCAACTGAAATATTGATAACGGTGGGCTGTGGGTGCATGGTTTTGAGAGTCGCACCCATGGCGATTAAGGACCGGTTCACGGGAAACCCTGGAAGTAAATAAGTGCTAACCACATGCCGAAATGGGTAAGGTGGGATTTGGAGCATGACTTCGAACTATTTGACGTACCCAGGCAAGGGTAGGCGTGATGGAGTATGGACGGGCAATCGTGGTGTAACGAAAGCTTCTCCTGCTTCCGGATCTACCAAGGCACAAGAGGGGACTGCCCGACTTGGTGTAAAGGAGGGGGTGAAACCTGAAGTGTGGTACGATTAAATAGGGAGGGTTGTGTAACGGGTCCTATCACGGTCTCCTTTCCGGTATGCCGTGGTGGTATGTCGGCGCACGTTCAAGTGTAGTGGAGTCGTGTCTTGTGGGTACAGTAGTACACCTCTGATCAGAGTATAAACTATTCGAATAGCCGTGCCCACGGTTACGGGCGAACTCCCAGCTTCACTGTGATTAGTGAACCCTAATAACTTGAGTAAATTGGTTATCTCTCGGGACTACTGCAACGTGGTGTAACGTTGAGTAGTGGTTGGGCCTGTTGCAACGTGGTGTAACGTTGGACAGTGTTGTGGTACTTTGCAACTGCTTATTTTATTTATGCTTTACTGTTCTTAATTACCTTTATTCTTTAAGCTCTGTTATTTATTTAAACTGCTGCTTTATTGCAACTAACCCTAGCCTGTCCTTGTAAATCCCGTTGCATCATTTTTTCCCCTTGTCCGTGTTACTTGTTGAGTACGGTGGTTTGTACTCAGCCTTGCTTAACTTTCCCAACCCAGAGCTCGAAGCAGAGTCCGATGGAGGTGCCTCTCAGGAGTGAGCTGTTCCGCCGTCGAAGTGTTGCCTGTGGACTGGAGCCGTTCCCGCTGGAGCTAGTCTACCCCTTTGTTTTTCTTTCCGCTGCATTTCCGCTAGAATAAGTGTAATTTTCAGTTGTTTCTAAGAACGATGGTTATGTAATCAACATTGTCTTTTTGTGTACCCTGGCTGGTCCTGGACAGGGATTTAATACACAATTAAGTTCAGAAATTCGTGTGAGGAATTTCTGGGCATGACAAGTTGGTATCAGAGCCACCTTTGACCGTAGGATCAGCCCAATGGAAACCCTAAGAGCCCTCTGCTTTTCATGTTTGTGCATAGTTTGCGAAAGTGGGAGTGTTTTGAAAATGGGTTAGTGCTTTTCAAAAGCGTGAGTGTTTTAAAAAGACAAAACCCCTTTGATTGAAAAGCGTGAGTAAATCGATTTACGTGTAAAACTTTATTTATTTTCTTTCTTTTATGATTTATTTATCTTGAAATAAAATTTTACATCTATTGATTCCAGATTCTTGTGTTCTTTAGATGGCTGACCACCCTTTGTATCATCGTGGAAACGGGATGGCTGGATTCGTGGCAGAGTTGGCAAGAGTCTCGTTCACAGCAGGATACCCCTATGAGCCGGAGTACACCACGATCCACCCTCTCAAAGGCGAGTTCCCCCACCAAGTCAGATTGGAGCTGCATGGAATCCCCGGTTTCCTCCCTAACTTGGAAGCAGAAGGAGCTGGAGGTTCGCATGAGCATGCCTGCCAGGAAGCTGCCTACAGTCTGATGACAACGCTCTGGGCCAGACATGACCTGACGTTTCGACATTCGGCTTACCGGTATCACCCTGGTCGTGGACCCAACTCCATGGTCATTAGGTTTCGGTCTGCCCGAAGTGAGCAAGACCCTACCTTCGTTAGGATGTGCACGGTGCTGCAGGGTCTCGACCAGATGCATCACGACCTCCACGAAGCGTCCAAAGCCTTGAACGACGCCAAGCTCACTCAGATCGTTCGTCTGCAAGATGAGGTCGACCGCTTGAAGAAGGAGAATGCCAGGCTTAAAGGACTCCCAGAGCCCGAAGGTGCAAGGTGTCGCACGACGGCAAGAAAGCGAACCCGTGGGCCGCCAAGAGTTTAGTCTTACCCTGGTGCCCCGGATGAACCAAGACCCTTGATGCAGATGGTGACAACCTCTCCGACCCCAGTGCCCGAGGAAGGTGTCTCCCCATTCAACGCAGCAAGGAACCACAACAGGGTCGTCACGGTCTCTAGCAGCAGTAAGTCCGCTTCTGGTGAGGATGAAGATGGTCTCCCTAGCAACTCAAGAAGCCGCTCTGAAGACGAGGAAGAAGATCCGTCCCCTGTCGTCGATCGTCGCTCTCCTTCCGTGCCCTAGACGCCGCCCTTAGCTTCGTTTTAGTCGTTGTGTGCTAGTTTTGGTGTGTTAGGTTTGCTTCGCTTGGGGCTAGTGGTGAACCATAGCAGTAGTGGGGGTTATGGTTGTGCCGCCAGGAGTTGTGTGGTTTTTAAGTGTGTTTCTTAAGCAAGACAATTACAGTTCACTAATTAAATAAAGCCCCTGTTTGCTTAGTCGTTTCTTTTTCTTCTTTCTCTTTCTGTTCCTCCCGCCCCGTAGATGGTGAACACCCGCCACGGCAACCGTGACACCGACCAGTCCAGCACCAGAGGACCGCCCCCGCCGCCTCCACCAGAGAACCTGTCGCTTGCCCAGATTCTTGCTAGCCAGACGCAGATGCTCTCTTGGATGATGCAGCAGATGCAACAGCAGCAACAGCAACATCAACAAGTGCTCCACTAGCTTCTAAATCAGAACCAGAACAACCAGCAACAGCATGGACCACCCCCTGTGCAGTCCAAGTTACCAGAGTTTCTCCGCGTCCGTCCCCCAACCTTCTCAAGTACTACTAACCCCATGGAGGCAAGTGATTGGCTCCATGCCATCGAGAAGAAGCTCAACCTATTGCAGTGCACTGACCAAGAGAAAGTCTCCTTTGCCGCACATCAACTGATGGGTCTCGCCTCTGCTTGGTGGGATAATTTCCTGGTTACCCGCACCGCTACCACGGAAGTGACTTGGGCGGAGTTCTGCCTTAACTTCCGCAAGGCCCATATTCCCGACGGGATAGTCACCCAGAAGAAGCGTGAGTTCCGCGCTTTGCAGCAAGGTACCAAGACGGTGACTGAGTACCTTCATGAGTTCAATCGCCTAGCGCGATACGCTCCCGAGGACATCTGCACTGACGCCGAAAGGCAAGAAAAGTTCCTCGGAGGCTTGGATGATGAACTGAAGAAGCAGTTGCTTTCGGGCGACTATGCTGATTTTGAGAAACTAGTAGACAAGGCCATCCGTCAAGAGGACCAGCACCTCCAGATGGATAGAAAGAGGAAGGCTTCGCAGTCCAGGTCTAACCAGCCGCCTACTCAGAAGCCCCAATTCCACACCGACTCCTATCCTTCGAATCAGCAGCATGGGCAATCAACCTTCATTGTCCGCCAACATCGTCCTTACAATCCCAGCAACTTCTCCAGCGATTCATCCCAGCGTGCTCCATCGCAACGCGCTCTTCCTGCACCAGCTCCCCGGCAACAGAATGCTCCTCCACCGACAGCTCAACCTCCTCCAGCGAGGAAGGATGCAGGTGCAAAGCCTAGGGTGTGCTACAACTGTGGCGACCCAGGTCACTTTGCTGACAAGTGCCCGAAGCCGAAGCGCAGTGGGCAAAGGTTCGTGCAAGCTCGCGTGAATCACGTCACCGCCGAAGAAGCACAGGCTGCGCCAGAAGTAATACTGGGTACGTGTCCTGTCAACTCCGTACCTGCTACAGTACTTTTTGATTCTGGTGCTACACACTCTTTTATTTCAAGGGAGTTTGTGGGATTGCTTGGGTTAAAAAGGGAAAAGTTAAGAGACCCGATGCGGGTTAATACTCCAGGGCATAGTATGTTTTCGGACCTTTATAGCCCTGATGTGCCCATAGAAATCCAAGGGACACCCTTTCTAGCCAATCTCATCCTTCTCGAATCTAAAGACCTAGACGTCATTTTGGGAATGGACTGGCTTACAAAGCATCAAGGAGTGATTGATTGTGCCAAGCGTACAATCACCTTGACCAGTGAAGAAGGTAAAGTGGTGACTTATCAGTCGCTGGAGTCAGTGTCAACCAGGACTTGTTTGAATCAGATGGAAGCCGAAGAGCAGCCCTCGAAAAAAGCCAAAGACCCAAAGAAGTTGGAAGACATACCAGTGGTTTGTGAGTATCCGAAGGTGTTTCCAGATGATCTCACAACGATGCCGCCAGAAAGAGAGATCGAGTTCCGTATCGACTTGGTACCTGGAACCGCACCGATCTATAAGAGACCCTACAGGATGGCCGCCAATGAGATGGCAGAAGTGAAGAAGCAAGTGGATGAACAGCTTCAGAAAGGCTATATCCGACCGAGTACCTCGCCTTGGGGTGCCCCGGTTATTTTTGTTGAGAAGAAGGACAAAACTAAGAGAATGTGTGTGGACTATCGTGCTTTGAACGATGTCACTATCAAGAATAAGTATCCTCTGCCAAGGATTGATGACCTATTTGATCAGTTGAAGGGAGCCAAAGTGTTCTCCAAGATCGATTTGAGATCAGGGTATCACCAGTTGAGAATTCGGGAAGAAGATATCCTTAAGACGGCATTCACTACTCGCTATGGCTTGTATGAGTGTACGGTAATGTCGTTTGGACTTACTAATGCCCCGGCATTCTTCATGAATCTCATGAATAAGGTGTTCATGGAATACCTGGATAAGTTTGTGGTTGTCTTCATCGACGACATTCTTATCTACTCCAAGTCGGAAGAAGAGCACGAGCAACATTTGCGGATTGTGCTAGAGAAGCTAAGAGAACACCAGTTGTATGCCAAGTTCAGCAAGTGTGATTTTTGGCTGCATGAAGTGAAGTTCCTTGGCTATGTGATCAATGCCCAAGGTGTAGCAGTAGACCCCAGTAACGTGGAGTCAGTGATCAAGTGGACCCCGCCTAAGACGGTTTCCCAAATCAGGAGTTTCTTAGGACTTGCGGGCTATTACCGCCGGTTCATTGAGAATTTCTCAAAGATAGCCAAGCCAATGACACAGTTGTTGAAAAAGGAAGAGAAGTTCAAGTGGTCAAGTGAGTGCGATAGGAGTTTTGAAGAGCTCAAGCAAAGGTTGGTTTCGGCACCCGTGTTGGTTTTGCCGGATCAAACGAAGGACTTCCAGGTTTACTTTGACGCATCCAGATCAGGACTGGGATGTGTGCTAATGCAAGAAGGAAAGGTGGTTGCTTACGCCTCTCGTCAGTTGAGACCACATGAGGGTAACTACCCGACTCATGATTTGGAACTAGCAGCTATGGTGCATGCCCGAAAGATTTGGCGACACTACTTGATCGGTAACAAGTGTGAAGTATATACGGATCATAAGAGTTTAAAGTATATCTTTACACAACCGGATTTGAATCTCCGCCAGCGAAGATGGTTGGAATTGATCAAGGATTATGATTTAAGTATCCATTACCATCCAGGCAAAGCAAATGTAGTTGCAGATGCTTTGAGCCGGAAGAATTACTGCAATGCTGCGGTAACAACAGAAGTTTGTGAGCAGTTACAACAGGAGTTTGAACGACTAAATTTGGGTTTAGTCGAAGAAGGCTTTGTGGCAGCCCTAGAAGCGCAGCCCACTTTGGTGGATCAAGTTCGCCAATCCCAAGCAAATGATCCGGAGATAGCCGAGCTAAAGAAAAACATGCGAGTCGGTAAGGCCCGAGATTTTTCAGAAGATGAACATGGAACAATCTGGATGGGAAACAGGTTGTGCGTACTAGATAACAAGGAGTTGAAGGAGCTGATACTTCAAGAAGCTCATCAAACCCAGTACTCTATTCACCCTGGGAGTACTAAGATGTATTAGGACCTCAAAGAAAAGTTTTGGTGGGTTAGTATGAAGAGAGAAATTGCAGAATACGTCGCCTTGTGCGATGTTTGTCAACGAGTCAAAGCAGAACACCAAAGGCCAGTAGGACTGTTGCAACCTCTCCAGATTCCAGAATGGAAATGGGAAGAAATCGGGATGGATTTCATCACTGGTTTACCAAGGACTGCTGCTGGTCATGACTCGATTTGGGTAATTGTTGATCGATTGACAAAGGTCGCTCATTTCATACCAGTTCACACTACCTACTCGGGGAAAAGATTAGCCGAGATTTACTTGGCTAGGATCATGTGTTTACATGGAGTACCGAAGAAGATCGTTTCTGACCATGGAAGCCAGTTTACTTCAAAGTTTTGGCAGAAGCTACAGGAAGAATTGGGAACCCGACTGAATTTCAGTACGGCTTATCACCCACAGACAGATGGTCAGACAGAGAGGGTAAATCAGATTCTTGAAGATATGCTCAGAGCTTGCGCTCTCGACTTTGGTGGAACGTGGGATAAGAATTTGCCGTATGCAGAGTGCTCATACAACAACAGTTATCAAGCCAGTCTGCAGATGGCACCTTTTGAAGCATTGTATGGGCGAAAGTGTCGTACGCCCCTCTTCTAGGATCAAACAGGAGAACGTCAAGTTTTTGGGACTGAAGTTTTAAGCCAGGCAGAAGAAAAAGTTAGAATAATCCGTGAAAGGTTGAAAACAGCTCAAACCCAACAGAAGAGTTATGCAGATAATCGTCGAAGGGACTTAGCCTTCGAAGCAAGAGACTATGTGTACCTCCGCGTCACACCTTTGCGAGGAGTACACCGGTTTCAGACCAAAGGAAAATTGGCACCACGTTTCGTGGGACCATACCGGATAGTGGAACGCAGGGGAGAAGTTGCGTATCAGTTGGAACTCCCCGCTAACATGGCCGGAATCCATGACGTGTTCCATGTGTCGCAGCTCAAGAAGTGTCTACGTGTGCCCGAAGAACAGACCAACTCCGAACACATCGATCTACAGGAAGATCTAACTTATGTGGAGAAGCCAGCACGGATTCTAGAAACCAGTGAAAGGAAGACTCGGAACCGTGTGATCAGATTCTGTAGAGTTCAGTGGAGTCACCACTCAGAAGAAGAAGCGACATGGGAAAGAGAAGATGAGCTCAAGGCCGCCCATCCGCACCTCTTCGCCAGTGCCTCCGAATCTCGGGGTCGAGATTCCGTTTAAGGGGGGTAGGTTTGTCACACCCGGAGTTTCGTCCTAAGCCTAAATCGTAAAAAGAAATTCGTAAGCAACAATTGGCTTAATTAACTCAGGAAAATCCCTCTAAAAGGAATTAATTCAATTAAATCGAGGCTCGCAAATCGACTAACTGGATTTAAATTCAAATTGCAGAAGTATAAAATTTGGCCAAACAAATTAATTTAAAACTCGGCAAAAGTGGGGTTTTCCTTTTTCCCTCCTTTTTCCTTTCTTTTTCCCTTCCTTCTCAAATTGGGCCGAAGTCCAATTTTCCTCCCTCTCTCTTTTTCCTTTTCTTTTTCTTTTTCTTTTTTTCTTCCCGGGCCGGCCCAGCCGAGCCGGCCCACTCCTCCTCGGCCAGCCCAGCCGCGCCGGCCACTCCCCTCCGCCCGCGCGCGCCCAGCCTGGGCCGCCGCTCGGCCGAGCTCGCCGCGTCGCTCGCGCCCGCGAGTCCGCGCCGCCTCCCTCCTCTCTCTCGCACCACTGATAGGTGGGGCCCACCTGTTAGTGACCGTTTCGCCCGCCCGCGCCGCGCCGGCCGAGTCCGAGTCTGCTGCCGCGCCGCAACCGCCGCCGCCGCAACGGCCGCCGCCGAGACCGCGTCGTCGCCGACTCGGTCTCCAACCTCCGCCCGCCCTAGCCGGTGCCGCCACCCTATAAATCCCGAGTCGCCGCGCGCCGTCGCTCACTTTCCGCCGTCGCTTGAGTCGCCGCCGCGCAATCTCGCCACCGGACGCCGATCGTCGCCGCCTAGCCGCGTCATCGTCTCCGCCTCGGTGTCACCAACTTTTCCCGGGCTCTCGTCGTCGCCGGTGGACGCCTCGCGCCCGCCGCAGCTCCTCCAACCTCTCCGCCGCCGCGTCTCGCCCCGTCGCCGCCACCCGTCGATCTCCACCGCCACCGCCGATCTCCCGCTCCCGCCCACGTCGTCACCTCCGCCTCGGTCTCGCCGACCCGTCCGCACCCTCGCCGCCGCCGGTGAGCACCCGCACCCTCCTCCCCTCTCTCTCCCCCTTTCCGGCCGACCACCGCCGAGTCGCGCGCCATCGCCGGACGAGACCGAAGCTCGCCGCTCCCGCCGGCCGCCGTGGTCGTCGTCGCCTCCGCGTCGCCGACGTCTGGCCGCCGTTGCTTGCGCCCGCGCGTGCCGTGCCGTCGCTGCTCGCCAGTCGCCGTCGCCGCTGTTCTGTCGGGTTGCGCCCGTGCGTCGCCGCCCCGGCCGTCGTCGCCGTCGCCGCTCGCCGCTCGTCGCCGTCGCGCCGCCGTCGCCGTGCGCCGCCGCCGCCGCGTCGCCCGCCGCTCTCGCCGGTCGCCGCCGTCCGCCCGACCGCGCGTTCTGTCACCTCCTCTCTGTTCCTCTCTCGCTGACGAGTGGGTCCCACCCGTCAGTCGTCCCCGTGCCCGCCTCCTCTCTCTCTCCTCCCCGGGCCCGCGTGTCAGTCTCTCCCTCTCCCCTTCTCTCACCGACAGGTGGTCCCCACCTGTCAGCCGTCAGCTTCCTCTCTCCTCGCTGACGTCAGTAGCCCCATTAATTGCGCAATAATTGATTTAGGACTTTTCTGTTTAGCTAAAAAACCAGAAAACTTCTAAAATTCATAAGTAATTCATCTAGTCTCTGTTTAGGTCCATTCAAATTTCATTAAATTCATAAAATTGTCAAGAATCCATTAAAAATAGTTTCTTTTGCTGTTTCAGTAGAGTTTGTGCATGTTTTATTTATTTTTGTGCTTTGTCGCTTAGATTCGGACCCCGCCGAAGAGCCGGTTTACTTCGAGATCGTCGCCGAAGTTCCCCAAGGGCAGAGCAAGGCAAGTGACACTCATCCTTGAACATATTGAACCCATTATTGCAAATTCCCCGCTTATTTATTTCAAATATGCATTGTTTTAATTAAAGTACTTACTTTATGCTATTTTCGGGTAAACCTTATTATTATGCCGTTGTTTATCCAACTTTATTCATTGCTGGACCAGGGGTAACTTGATTAGAGTCAGGCCTAGGTTAATGCTTAGCCATGCTTAGAACAAATAGCTCATGGGATCACATATAATTATGCTTAGTTCTGAATAGCTGAGATAATGATTCACTACCCGGTTCGGGTTAATATCAACTAAAATATTGATAATGGTGGGTTGTGGGTGCATGGTTTTGAGAGTCGCACCCATGGCGATTAAGGACCGGTTCACGGGAAACCCTGGAAGTAAATAAGTGCTAACCACATGCCGAAATGGGTAAGGTGGGATTTGGAGCATGACTTCGAACTATTTGACGTACCCAGGCAAGGGTAGGCGTGATGGAGTATGGACGGGCAATCGTGGTGTAACGAAAGCTTCTCCTGCTTCCGGATCTACCAAGGCACAAGAGGGGACTGCCCGACTTGGTGTAAAGGAGGGGGTGAAACCTGAAGTGTGGTACGATTAAATAGGGAGGGTTGTGTAACGGGTCCTATCACGGTCTCCTTTCCGGTATGCCGTGGTGGTATGTCGGCGCACGTTCAAGTGTAGTGGGGTCGTGTCTTGTGGGTACAGTAGTACACCTCTGATCAGAGTATAAACTATTCGAATAGCCGTGCCCACGGTTACGGGCGAACTCCCAGCTTCACTGTGATTAGTGAACCCTAATAACTTGAGTAAATTGGTTATCTCTCGGGACTACTGCAACGTGGTGTAACGTTGAGTAGTGGTTGGGCCTGTTGCAACGTGGTGTAACGTTGGACAGTTTTGTGGTACTTTGCAACTGCTTATTTTATTTATGCTTTACTGTTCTTAATTACCTTTATTCTTTAAGCTCTGTTATTTATTTAAACTGCTGCTTTATTGCAACTAACCCTAGCCTGTCCTTGTAAATCCCGTTGCATCATTTTTTTCCCCTTGTCCGTGTTACTTGTTGAGTACGGTGGTTTGTACTCAGCCTTGCTTAACTTTCCCAACCCAGAGCTCGAAGCAGAGTCCGATGGAGGTGCCTCTCAGGAGTGAGCTGTTCCGCCGTCGAAGTGTTGCCTGTGGACTGGAGCCGTTCCCGCTGGAGCTAGTCTACCCCTTTGTTTTTCTTTCCGCTGCATTTCCGCTAGAATAAGTCTAATTTTCAGTTGTTTCTAAGAACGTGGAGTCAGTGATCAAGTGGACCCCGCCTAAGACGGTTTCCCAAATCAGGAGTTTCTTAGGACTTGCGGGCTATTACCGCCGGTTCATTGAGAATTTCTCAAAGATAGCCAAGCCATTGACACAGTTGTTGAAAAAGGAAGAGAAGTTCAAGTGGTCAAGTGAGTGCGATAGGAGTTTTGAAGAGCTCAAGCAAAGGTTGGTTTCGGCACCCGTGTTGGTTTTGCTGGATCAAACGAAGGACTTCCAGGTTTACTTTGACGCATCCAGATCAGGACTGGGATGTGTGCTAATGCAAGAAGGAAAGGTGGTTGCTTACGCCTCTCGTCAGTTGAGACCACATGAGGGTAACTACCCGACTCATGATTTGGAACTAGCAGCTATGGTGCATGCCCGAAAGATTTGGCGACACTACTTGATCGGTAACAAGTGTGAAGTATATACGGATCATAAGAGTTTAAAGGATATCTTTACACAACCGGATTTGAATCTCCGCCAGCGAAGATGGTTGGAATTGATCAAGGATTATGATTTAAGTATCCATTACCATCCAGGCAAAGCAAATGTAGTTGCAGATGCTTTGAGCCGGAAGAATTACTGCAATGCTGCGGTAACAACAGAAGTTTGTGAGCAGTTACAACAGGAGTTTGAACGACTAAATTTGGGTTTAGTCGAAGAAGGCTTTGTGGCAGCCCTAGAAGCGCAGCCCACTTTGGTGGATCAAGTTCGCCAATCCCAAGCAAATGATCCGGAGATAGCCGAGCTAAAGAAAAACATGCGAGTCGGTAAGGCCCGAGATTTTTCAGAAGATGAACATGGAACAATCTGGATGGGAAACAGGTTGTGCGTACTAGATAACAAGGAGTTGAAGGAGCTGATACTTCAAGAAGCTCATCAAACCCAGTACTCTATTCACCCTGGGAGTACTAAGATGTATTAGGACCTCAAAGAAAAGTTTTGGTGGGTTAGTATGAAGAGAGAAATTGCAGAATACGTCGCCTTGTGCGATGTTTGTCAACGAGTCAAAGCAGAACACCAAAGGCCAGTAGGACTGTTGCAACCTCTCCAGATTCCAGAATGGAAATGGGAAGAAATCGGGATGGATTTCATCACTGGTTTACCAAGGACTGCTGCTGGTCATGACTCGATTTGGGTAATTGTTGATCGATTGACAAAGGTCGCTCATTTCATACCAGTTCACACTACCTACTCGGGGAAAAGATTAGCCGAGATTTACTTGGCTAGGATCATGTGTTTACATGGAGTACCGAAGAAGATCGTTTCTGACCGTGGAAGCCAGTTTACTTCAAAGTTTTGGCAGAAGCTACAGGAAGAATTGGGAACCCGACTGAATTTCAGTACGGCTTATCACCCACAGACAGATGGTCAGACAGAGAGGGTAAATCAGATTCTTGAAGATATGCTCAGAGCTTGCGCTCTCGACTTTGGTGGAACGTGGGATAAGAATTTGCCGTATGCAGAGTGCTCATACAACAACAGTTATCAAGCCAGTCTGCAGATGGCACCTTTTGAAGCATTGTATGGGCGAAAGTGTCGTACGCCCCTCTTCTGGGATCAAACAGGAGAACGTCAAGTTTTTGGGACTGAAGTTTTAAGCCAGGCAGAAGAAAAAGTTAGAATAATCCGTGAAAGGTTGAAAACAGCTCAAACCCAACAGAAGAGTTATGCAGATAATCGTCGAAGGGACTTAGCCTTCGAAGCAAGAGACTATGTGTACCTCCGCGTCACACCTTTGCGAGGAGTACACCGGTTTCAGACCAAAGGAAAATTGGCACCACGTTTCGTGGGACCATACCGGATAGTGGAACGCAGGGGAGAAGTTGCGTATCAGTTGGAACTCCCCGCTAACATGGCCGGAATCCATGACGTGTTCCATGTGTCGCAGCTCAAGAAGTGTCTACGTGTGCCCGAAGAACAGACCAACTCCGAACACATCGATCTACAGGAAGATCTAACTTATGTGGAGAAGCCAGCACGGATTCTAGAAACCAGTGAAAGGAAGACTCGGAACCGTGTGATCAGATTCTGTAGAGTTCAGTGGAGTCACCACTCAGAAGAAGAAGCGACATGGGAAAGAGAAGATGAGCTCAAGGCCGCCCATCCGCACCTCTTCGCCAGTGCCTCCGAATCTCGGGGTCGAGATTCCGTTTAAGGGGGGTAGGTTTGTCACACCCGGAGTTTCGTCCTAAGCCTAAATCGTAAAAAGAAATTCGTAAGCAACAATTGGCTTAATTAACTCAGGAAAAATCCCTCTAAAAGGAATTAATTCAATTAAATCGAGGCTCGCAAATCGACTAACTGGATTTAAATTCAAATTGCAGAAGTATAAAATTTGGCCAAACAAATTAATTTAAAACTCGGCAAAAGTGGGGTTTTCCTTTTTCCCTCCTTTTTCCTTTCTTTTTCCCTTCCTTCTCAAATTGGGCCGAAGTCCAATTTTCCTCCCTCTCTCTTTTTCCTTTTCTTTTTCTTTTTCTTTTTCTTCCCGGGCCGGCCCAGCCGAGCCGGCCCACTCCTCCTCGGCCAGCCCAGCCGCGCCGGCCACTCCCCTCCGCCCGCGCGCGCCCAGCCTGGGCCGCCGCTCGGCCGAGCTCGCCGCGTCGCTCGCGCCCGCGAGTCCGCGCCGCCTCCCTCCTCTCTCTCGCACCACTGATAGGTGGGGCCCACCTGTTAGTGACCGTTTCGCCCGCCCGCGCCGCGCCGGCCGAGTCCGAGTCTGCTGCCGCGCCGCAACCGCCGCCGCCGCAACGGCCGCCGCCGAGACCGCGTCGTCGCCGACTCGGTCTCCAACCTCCGCCCGCCCTAGCCGGTGCCGCCACCCTATAAATCCCGAGTCGCCGCGCGCCGTCGCTCACTTTCCGCCGTCGCTTGAGTCGCCGCCGCGCAATCTCGCCACCGGACGCCGATCGTCGCCGCCTAGCCGCGTCATCGTCTCCGCCTCGGTGTCACCAACCTTTCCCGGGCTCTCGTCGTCGCCGGTGGACGCCTCGCGCCCGCCGCAGCTCCTCCAACCTCTCCGCCGCCGCGTCTCGCCCCGTCGCCGCCACCCGTCGATCTCCACCGCCACCGCCGATCTCCCGCTCCCGCCCACGTCGTCACCTCCGCCTCGGTCTCGCCGACCCGTCCGCGCCCTCGCCGCCGCCGGTGAGCACCTGCACCCTCCTCCCCTCTCTCTCCCCCTTTCCGGCCGACCACCGTCGAGTCGCGCGCCATCGCCGGACGAGACCGAAGCTCGCCGCTCCCGCCGGCCGCCGTGGTCGTCGTCGCCTCCGCGTCGCCGACGTCTGGCCGCCGTTGCTTGCGCCCGCGCGTGCCGTGCCGTCGCTGCTCGCCAGTCGCCGTCGCCGCTGTTCTGTCGGGTTGCGCCCGTGCGTCGCCGCCCCGGCCGTCGTCGCCGTCGCGCCGTCGCCGCTCGCCGGTCGTCGCCGTCGCCGTGCGCCGCCGCCGCCGCGTCGCCCGCCGCTCTCGCCGGTCGCCGCCGTCCGCCCGACCGCGAGTTCTGTCACCTCCTCTCTGTTCCTCTCTCGCTGACGAGTGGGTCCCACCCGTCAGTCGTCCCCGTGCCCGCCTCCTCTCTCTCTCCTCCCCGGGCCCGCGTGTCAGTCTCTCCCTCTCCCCTTCTCTCACCGACAGGTGGTCCCCACCTGTCAGCCGTCAGCTTCCTCTCTCCTCGCTGACGTCAGTAGCCCCATTAATTGCGCAATAATTGATTTAGGACTTTTCTGTTTAGCTAAAAAACCAGAAAACTTCTAAAATTCATAAGTAATTCATCTAGTCTCTGTTTAGGTCCATTCAAATTTCATTAAATTCATAAAATTGTCAAGAATCCATTAAAAATAGTTTCTTTTGCTGTTTCAGTAGAGTTTGTGCATGTTTTATTTATTTTTGTGCTTTGTCGCTTAGATTCGGACCCCGCCGAAGAGCCGGTTTACTTCGAGATCGTCGCCGAAGTTCCCCAAGGGCAGAGCAAGGCAAGTGACACTCATCCTTGAACATATTGAACCCATTATTGCAAATTCCCCGCTTATTTATTTCAAATATGCATTGTTTTAATTAAAGTACTTACTTTATGCTATTTTCGGGTAAACCTTATTATTATGCCGTTGTTTATCCAACTTTATTCATTGCTGGACCAGGGGTAACTTGATTAGAGTCAGGCCTAGGTTAATGCTTAGCCATGCTTAGAACAAATAGCTCATGGGATCACATATAATTATGCTTAGTTCTGAATAGCTGAGATAATGATTCACTACCCGGTTCGGGTTAATATCAACTAAAATATTGATAATGGTGGGTTGTGGGTGCATGGTTTTGAGAGTCGCACCCATGGCGATTAAGGACCGGTTCACGGGAAACCCTGGAAGTAAATAAGTGCTAACCACATGCCGAAATGGGTAAGGTGGGATTTGGAGCATGACTTCGAACTATTTGACGTACCCAGGCAAGGGTAGGCGTGATGGAGTATGGACGGGCAATCGTGGTGTAACGAAAGCTTCTCCTGCTTCCGGATCTACCAAGGCACAAGAGGGGACTGCCCGACTTGGTGTAAAGGAGGGGGTGAAACCTGAAGTGTGGTACGATTAAATAGGGAGGGTTGTGTAACGGGTCCTATCACGGTCTCCTTTCCGGTATGCCGTGGTGGTATGTCGGCGCACGTTCAAGTGTAGTGGGGTCGTGTCTTGTGGGTACAGTAGTACACCTCTGATCAGAGTATAAACTATTCGAATAGCCGTGCCCACGGTTACGGGCGAACTCCCAGCTTCACTGTGATTAGTGAACCCTAATAACTTGAGTAAATTGGTTATCTCTCGGGACTACTGCAACGTGGTGTAACGTTGAGTAGTGGTTGGGCCTGTTGCAACGTGGTGTAACGTTGGACAGTTTTGTGGTACTTTGCAACTGCTTATTTTATTTATGCTTTACTGTTCTTAATTACCTTTATTCTTTAAGCTCTGTTATTTATTTAAACTGCTGCTTTATTGCAACTAACCCTAGCCTGTCCTTGTAAATCCCGTTGCATCATTTTTTTCCCCTTGTCCGTGTTACTTGTTGAGTACGGTGGTTTGTACTCAGCCTTGCTTAACTTTCCCAACCCAGAGCTCGAAGCAGAGTCCGATGGAGGTGCCTCTCAGGAGTGAGCTGTTCCGCCGTCGAAGTGTTGCCTGTGGACTGGAGCCGTTCCCGCTGGAGCTAGTCTACCCCTTTGTTTTTCTTTCCGCTGCATTTCCGCTAGAATAAGTCTAATTTTCAGTTGTTTCTAAGAACGATGGTTATGTAATCAACATTGTCTTTTTGTGTACCCTGGCTGGTCCTGGACAGGGATTTAATACACAATTAAGTTCAGAAATTCGTGTGAGGAATTTTTGGGCGTGACAATAAACTCTTGTGAACTTGGAAAATGGTTGGAATGTTTTATTGGTGAACTTGGGTAAAGTTCGGTGAATGGTGATGATATGATGGTAAGTGGTGATGATCTACCTTGAGAGGTAGACGCGTGTTATTTATTCATTTACATTACAAGTTTTACTAACTCTATACTATTGTTAAAAAAAAATTTCCGTTAAGAAAATGTTGTGAACTAAAACTGGCATTTATGCAAATTAACCTATACACAGCTTATCCTTGAATATGGCCAACATGTAGCATGCTAGGGTTGTCACCGACTTGCCAGTACATTAATTTGATTAATGTACTGATTTCTTGCTTTCTTTTACTTGTTTTTGGCTTAGACCCTGCTGCAGGTATTGACTGTTTGGATGAGGAGTTTGATGCAGCTTGTGATTTCCAGGATGGTTCTAACTAGGGATTTACCCTAGCCGGTTTGCCTATGGGCTTTTGGGTAGCACGCTTACCGCATGAACCAATATGTATGGCTTGTCGCCAAGTACTACTTAGAACTTATTAAGACTATTATGCTTTATGCTTAGAACCACTTATGATTCGGATATCGTGCTTGAGATAAGTTATGTGAGACTATGTTGCATTCCTGGGCAACTAGTCCCACATGAGGATGGGTTTGAAATGGTTGAGATAACCGGGGAATATGCCTTTGTTGAGATCGAGTCTCTGGGGTACGCTTTTGGTTGCCACCATCGAGTGGTTGACGGGCGTATGACGTAGATGACTGGCGTGGCTATTCCAATGGTTATGTCTTCTATTTCATATCCGATGGCTTATAGCCTTTGCAGTGCCCTCTTCAAGACATGTCGGGGTCTGCGATGAGGTTGGATGGTTACCGTAATTATTTGGGTTTAATTTGAGACCCCATCCATCCAGATATTTCGCGCTGACATGTCTCGGAGCATTGCACCACCTAGGCTTTGGGACGTCCTCACAGCTTTCTGGTATCGGAGCCATGACCGACTGTAGGGAATCCCTGGAAATAATAGTCGTAGAATGGTATTCTCAAAACTATCTTGGAAAAAAAAATATTTGTGAAAACCTTATTTCTAGAATTCCTACTCCTTCTAGATAATACCTTATTTTGAAAAACGGTTTTCTCTCCTCTTGATTCTATAGGCTACCGAAATCTAATATAGATGCTTCCATATGCAAATATAGCTCTCATTCAATATAATCTACATAAAACGAGTGCCAACTAAATTAGAAACTGAAACGAAAAGGTTATGCAAAGCCCTCCCATGAGAGACGTTTGTTTTTACCAAAAATGCTTAGGTTGATTAATTTAGCCTAGGTTTTTGAATGACATGAGCAAATAAAATTTTGCTAGAACTTCTAGGATGAGACGCTGGGTTGGTCGTCTCAGGTTCAGCAATGAACCCTCACAAAAAAAAAACCGTCTTGGCCAGGCATGGGTAGAATGGGGCAGGACGGCTATCTAGGATTTTGTTTGCTTTCTGTAGCTTTCAACAGTACTCACCCCTGAGCCAGATTAGCTTAGTATCAACTTAGCTTCATGTAGAAAAAATTTCTTAATTTTTGGGCAACTAAAACATGACTTAGTGAATTATTTAGCAACTAACGATTATCTGTCAGGAGTTGGAGTTAGCAGCCTTTCTTGGTCATGTGATATCCGGGGGTGGTGTCGCAGTTGATCCAAGCAAAGTGCAAAGTGTGCTTAACTGGGTACAGCCTAAGACCGTAACAGAGGTTCGAGCTTTTCTTGGCTTAGCCGGTTATTACCGCCGGTTCATTGAGAATTTCTCTAAGATTGCTAGACCACTGACCCAACTTCTCAAGAAGGAGAAAAAGTTTGTATGGTCAGGGGCATGCGAGGCAAGTTTCCAAGAGTTAAAGAAAAGGCTCACAATGGCCCCAGTGCTTATAATGCCCGATATTCACAAAAATTTCGATGTCTATTGTGACGCATCTCACAATGGCCTCGGTTGTGTATTGATGCAAGAAGGAAAGGTTGTGGCCTATGCTTCACATCAGTTGCACCCTCATGAACTCAATTATCCAACCCATGACTTGGAATTGGCAGCCGTAGTTCATGCCTTGAAAATCTGGCGCCACTACCTTATCGGTAAAAGATGCGAAATCTATACCGACCATAAAAGTTTGAAGTATTTCTTCACCCAACCAGATTTGAACCTAAGGCAAAGAAGACGGTTGTAACTCATCAAGGACTACGATCTTGGCATCCATTACCATCCCGGTAAAGCCAATGTTGTAGCCGATGCACTCAGCCGAAAACTTAACCACATTTCTGCTTCCGAACTTGTTCCACAACCGGAGTTGTTATGGGAATTTCAGAAGCTCAATCTTGGTGTGGTTGAAGAAGGTTTTGTTGCTGCCCTAGCACTTCAACCGACCCTCCTTTCTCAGATAAAAGAGGCTCAACTCACTGACCAGGAGGTAGTTGAAATTAAGAAGGAAATGGCAAGTGACAAGCCAACTATCTTTTCCTTAGATGATGATGGTGTTGTTGTTCATGGGAAGCAATTGTTTGTCCACGACACTCAACATCTTCGTGAGCTTATTCTTACAGAGGCACACGAGTCTCCCATGTCCATCCATCCAGGTTGCACCAAGATGTACCAGGATATCCGCTCTCTTTATTGGTGGCCTACCATGAGGCGTGACATTGCTGCATATGTTGCTATTTGTGATGTGTGTCAGCGTGTCAAGGCTGAACACCAACGTCCTGCAGGTTTACTTCAACCCTTGCAAATTCCTGAGTGGAAGTTCGATGAAGTTGGAATGGATTTCATAAGAGGTCTTCCTAAGACTTCTAATGGACATGATTCCATATGGGTCATCGTTGATCGCTTGACCAAGGTTGCCCATTTCATTCCGGTGAATGTCTCCTACAATGGTGCAAAGCTGGCAGAGCTCTATTTGACTCACATCGTTTGCTTGCATGGGGTACCGAAGGCCATTGTATCAGACCGTGGTCCCCAGTTCACTTCCCGGTTTTGGGAGAATCTTCATGAGCTCCTTGGTACTCAGTTGTTCTTTAGCATAGCTTTTCACCCACAGACTGGAGGTCAGACTGAGCGCACCAATCAGATCTTGGAAGATATGCTCAGATCTTGTGTCCTCAGTTACAACACCAATTGGGAGAAATGTCTATCCTTTGCCGAATTCTCATACAACAATAGTTTCCAAACTAGCCTTCAAATGTCACCCTTTGAGGCTTTGTATGGAAGAAAGTGTAGAACCCCACTCTTCTGGTCAGAAGTGGGAGAAAGACAACTCTTTGGTCCTGCCGTTATCAAGGAAGCCGAGCAAAACGTCGCTCCCATCAGAAACCGGCTAAAGGAGGCACAATCACGCCAAAAGAGTTATTCCGACTGTCGCCGTCGCGAATTGAGCTTTGAGGTTGGAGACTATGTCTATCTAAAGGTCTCGCCATTGCGGGGCACTCGTCGATTTTAGGTGCACGGAAAATTGGCGCCTCGATACATTGGTCCATATCAAGTTCTTGCCAAGAGGGGTCAAGTTGCCTACAAGTTGCAGCTACCATCTCAACTCTCAGATGTGCATGATGTGTTCCATGTTTCGTAGCTCAAGAAGTGCCTTCGAGTTCCTACGGAGCTCACTCCATTAGAAGACATCAATCTCCAACCCGACCTCTCCTACCAGGAGTATCCAATCCGCATTCTTGAGGAAGCCAAGCGACACACGCGAAGCCACTCAATCAAGATGCTCAAAATCCAGTGGAGCAACCACACTCCCGAAGAAGCAACGTGGGAAACGGAAGACCGCCTTAGAGCCGATTTTCCTAGTTTCTTCTCCTAGATCCTATCAAATCTCGGGGTCGAGATTTTGTTTAAGGGAGGTAGGTTCTGTAACATACCCAAGCCCGTAAACCCGAGAACTAAATTTAACTTAAATGCATCATGTTGTTGGGAGTGATTTTAATTGTTTTTGGATCTTAATCATCTCATCATCACATGCAATAATAGACCTAGAGTCACAAAAATAACTAATTTGGTATTTATGTGCATCCAAAAATTCTACAAAAATTCTGAAAAATACCTTGGTATGTCAGAAATCAACCCTCAAAGTTTCAAAATTTTTCATTAAGGTTTGCTATCTCATTGATCTATTTTAATCTCTCGAAAATCCTGAAAAACTGCTCAGTAGATTCAAACTTGCTCTCTTGGTAAAATTTATTTCAAAACCTCTTTTTGAAGTTTGGTTTCATCCAAAGTCTTCTACTAACTTTCCTCTAACACTACGAGGAGTGGCACACCATAGATCACTCTTTAACCCTTTCTTCTCTCCCTCCAAAAATCGAATCAGCTACTAACTGCACTGTCAACGGCTGCTAATCATGCTGTCAACCCATGTTCATCCCTTTATTAAGCCTAAACCAAAGACTTCTAACCAAAACCACTTCAGCCCTTTCACTCTCCACATCACCCCCGACCAAGAGGATCGCTAG
The DNA here is from genome assembly GCF_000231095.2 of Oryza brachyantha. NCBI lineage: Eukaryota > Viridiplantae > Streptophyta > Magnoliopsida > Poales > Poaceae > Oryza > Oryza brachyantha. The sequence continues at coordinate 10,063,203 of NC_023174.2, read as the reverse complement.
TACACGCTTGTTGCTGCACAAAATCTCCCTTCAATCCCCTCCAAGCCAGATTTCAAATTTCTTTCACTTGCAAGTGGGCTCCACACTCCTAGGACCCACATGGCAGCCTCCCAATCTCTCCTCACAGCCTCCACCGCCCTCCATGCCCAATGGGAGCCCAAGAAACCCCATGATTTCACTAGCCACCGTTATCAAGGAAGCCGAGCAAAACGTCGCTCCCATCAGAAACCGGCTAAAGGAGGCACAATCACGCCAAAAGAGTTATTCCGACTGTCGCCGTCGCGAATTGAGCTTTGAGGTTGGAGACTATGTCTATCTAAAGGTCTCGCCATTGCGGGGCACTCGTCGATTTTAGGTGCACGGAAAATTGGCGCCTCGATACATTGGTCCATATCAAGTTCTTGCCAAGAGGGGTCAAGTTGCCTACAAGTTGCAGCTACCATCTCAACTCTCAGATGTGCATGATGTGTTCCATGTTTCGTAGCTCAAGAAGTGCCTTCGAGTTCCTACGGAGCTCACTCCATTAGAAGACATCAATCTCCAACCCGACCTCTCCTACCAGGAGTATCCAATCCGCATTCTTGAGGAAGCCAAGCGACACACGCGAAGCCACTCAATCAAGATGCTCAAAATCCAGTGGAGCAACCACACTCCCGAAGAAGCAACGTGGGAAACGGAAGACCGCCTTAGAGCCGATTTTCCTAGTTTCTTCTCCTAGATCCTATCAAATCTCGGGGTCGAGATTTTGTTTAAGGGAGGTAGGTTCTGTAACATACCCAAGCCCGTAAACCCGAGAACTAAATTTAACTTAAATGCATCATGTTGTTGGGAGTGATTTTAATTGTTTTTGGATCTTAATCATCTCATCATCACATGCAATAATAGACCTAGAGTCACAAAAATAACTAATTTGGTATTTATGTGCATCCAAAAATTCTACAAAAATTCTGAAAAATACCTTGGTATGTCAGAAATCAACCCTCAAAGTTTCAAAATTTTTCATTAAGGTTTGCTATCTCATTGATCTATTTTAATCTCTCGAAAATCCTGAAAAACTGCTCAGTAGATTCAAACTTGCTCTCTTGGTAAAATTTATTTCAAAACCTCTTTTTGAAGTTTGGTTTCATCCAAAGTCTTCTACTAACTTTCCTCTAACACTACGAGGAGTGGCACACCATAGATCACTCTTTAACCCTTTCTTCTCTCCCTCCAAAAATCGAATCAGCTACTAACTGCACTGTCAACGGCTGCTAATCATGCTGTCAACCCATGTTCATCCCTTTATTAAGCCTAAACCAAAGACTTCTAACCAAAACCACTTCAGCCCTTTCACTCTCCACATCACCCCCGACCAAGAGGATCGCTAGTACACGCTTGTTGCTGCACAAAATCTCCCTTCAATCCCCTCCAAGCCAGATTTCAAATTTCTTTCACTTGCAAGTGGGCTCCACACTCCTAGGACCCACATGGCAGCCTCCCAATCTCTCCTCACAGCCTCCACCGCCCTCCATGCCCAATGGGAGCCCAAGAAACTGTCACGCCCAGAAATTTACACCAAATTTCTGAACAATAGCATGTATTAAATTTCGGTCCAGGCATCAGCCCGAGTACACACTATGACAAATCAATACACAGTTCCACGGCTTAAAAACAAATAAAAACAATTATCTATCGAAATGCAGCGGAAAAAGAAAACAAACTAAACCATCTAATCTTCAGCTTCAGCTAGCGAAGACGGCTCCACACCACAGGCACTCTCGACGGCGGACTGAACCTCACTTCAACCTTCGGAACAACCTTCTTCTGACACAGGCTCTGGCACTTGCTCTGGTGGGGGAAAAATTAAGCAAGGCTGAGTACAAACCACCGTACTCAACAAGTAACACCCAAGAGAGAAAGAATAATGAATGCAACAGGGTACAAGGAATAGGCTAAGGTTAAATTGCACAAAAGCTGCGGTAATTTAGCAAAACAGTAGATAGAATAGACTGAAATAAAAGTAAACATTTAAAATAATCATCCACTGTCCAACGTTACACCACGTTGCAACAGGCCCAGACCGCTGTCGAACGTTACACCACGTAGCGACAGGGTCAACCCTCTGTCCAACGTTAAACCACGTTGCGACAGACCCAAACCACTGCCAACGTTACACCACATTGCGCAGGGTCAAACCAGTTCCAAGATTAATAAAATTATTAAAGAGGTTCAACTAATCCCAGTGAGTCTGTCGGTTCGCCCCATAACCGCGGGCACGGCTATTCGAATAGTTTTACTCTGCAGAGGTGTACAACTTTACCCACAAGACATGGCTGCCAAGCATGTTACCATGCCCCAACGTATCACCACGATACCTCAGTACGGAAACCATGATAAGACCTTTCACCTAACCCTCCCTAGACAATCGTACCACACTTCAGGTTTCACCCCCTCCTTTACACCAAGTCGGGCAGTCCCCTCTTGTGCCTTGGTAGATCCGGAAGCAGGAGAAGCTTTCGTTACACCACGATTGCCCGTCCATACTCCATCACGCCTACCCTTGCCTGGGTACGTCGAATAGGGACAAGCTAGATTACGAGTCTCACCGTTGCCCATTCTGGCTTGTGGTTAGTACGTGTAAGACCTTCAGGGTTTCCTGAGAACCGGTCCTTAATTGCCATGGGCACGACTCTCAAAACCATGCACCCACAGCCCACCATAAGCAATATTTTAGTTGTATTAATCCACCTCGGGAAATTAATAATGATAACAACCATTGAAGGTGTACCAAAGTGCAACAATAATTAAATAATAATTGGTGAGCTAGTTGAACTAAGCATGGCTAAGCATTGACTAACCCTAATTCTAGTCAAATTAACCCTGGGATGACAATAATAAATGGGAATCAACGGATATATTGGTAAATACCCAATAGATAAATACAATAAATAGATTTGCATAAAACAATGCATGTTTGAATGTAAAAGCGGGGAATTTTATAATCATAGGTTCAATATGATCAAAGAAGGGTGCCACTTGCCTTGCTTAGACCCACGAGGAACTTCGGCGATGACTTCGGGAGCGAACGGCGCTGCGACGGGGTCAAAACCTACGACAAACAAGGCAAAACAAACAAAACGGGCTAAAAACTACTGAAACAGAGAAAGAAACTATTTTTAATGGATTCTTGGCATTTTTCTGGATTTAATGAAACTTGACTGGACCTAAACGGAGACTAGATGAATTACTTATGAATTTTAGAAGTTTTCTGGGTTTTTTAGCTAAACAGAAAAGTCCTAAATCAATTATTGCGCAATTAATGGGGCTGCTGACGTCAGCGAGGAGAGAGGAGCTGACGGCTGACAGGTGGGGACCACCTGTCGGTGAGAGAGAGGGGGAGGTGGGCGGCTGACACGCGGGCCCGGGGAGGAGAGAGAGGAAGGGGCTGGCGGGGTGGCGGCTGACGGGTGGGACCCGTCGGTCGGCGACCGTGGAACAGAGAGGAGGGGAGCCGGGTCTGGCCGGGAGAGGGAGAGGGGCGGCGACGTCCGACGGCGATGGACGGCGACCGGCGGAGGACGGCGCCCGGCGACGAGCGGCGCGAACCGGCGGGCGGCGGCGAACGGCGACGGCAGCCGAGAAGCGGGAACATCGGCGTGCGAGCAGCGGCGGCGGGAGCGGCGGCGACGGCGAGGGCCGAGGAGGAAAGGGGAGGTGGCGATGGCGATGACCGGCGGCACGAGGGCATCGACGTCGGCGACACCGACCGGCGACCGAAGGGCGACGACGGCGTCGGCGAGGAGGAGGCAGAGACCGCGGCGGGGTGGCGCGGCTCGGAGCGGCGGCGGAGCAGAGCGGAGGGAGAGGGTGGCTGAGCGGCGGCGGAGCGGAGCGGCCAAGTGGCAGCGACAGAGGAGAGGAGAGACGGCCTCGACGGCGGCGCGGGGACAGCGACGGCCGGCGACGGCTCGACAGCAGAGCGGCGGTTGGTGGTCAGCGGAGGCGAAGGTGGTGACGAGAACGGCGACGACGAGTCGGCGCGGACGAAGACGGCAGGTGGAGGGGCGATGGCGAACGGCACGGCAACAACGGCGTGACGGCGACGACGAGAAGGCGACAAGCGGGTGACGCGGCGGACGGCGACCGGCACTTACCGTTTGCACGGGGAGGTCGGCAGCGGCGGCGAAGAGGGGAGAAAGAGGGAGAGAGGAGCGGAGCGCTCACCAGTGGCGACGAGGAGCGGCAGCAGGTCGGCGAGGATGAGGCAGAGGTGATGACGCAGACGAGCGACGGCCTGCGACGTTCGGGGGCGAGATCGGCCGACGGCGTCGAGACAACGGGGCACGGCGGCGGAAGGGACGAAGGGGCGGCGACGAAGCTCGGCGACCACCGGTGGCGACGAGGGCCGGCGGAAGGTCGGCGAGGACGAGGCGGAGGTGGTGACGCGGGTGGGCGGCGACGTCCAACGGCCGACGGGGAAAACGGCGGCTGACGGCGACGAAGGGAAGCTTCGGCAGAGAGGGGGAAAGTGGCGGCGGGGCGGCGGCGCGAGGATTTTATAGATGGTGGCGCCGGCTAGGGCGGAGCGGCCGGTGGAGACCGAGTCGACGACGCGGCGAACTCGGCGGCGGGAGTTGCGGTGGCGGCGCGAGCGGAGGACTCGGGGCGGCGGCGGACTCGGCCGGCGCGGCGCGGCGCGGAGGCGGGGGCGCTGGCGAAACCTGGTCGCTGACAGGTGGGCCCCACCTGTCAGTGGCGCGAGGGGAGGAGGGAGGCGAGACGGACTCGCGGCGAGCGCGGGCGCGGACGCGCGAGCGAGCTGGGCCGGGCGGCGGCCCAGGCGGAGGCGCGCGCGGGCGGAGGAGGCTGGAGCGGGAGGCCGGCTCGGCTGGGCCGGCCGGGCGGGGAGAGGTGGGCCGGCTCGGCTGGGCCGGCCCGGGAAGGAGGAGAGGAAAAAGAAAAAGGAAAAAGAAAAGGAAGGGAGGAAAATTGGACTTCGGCCCAATTTGAGAAGGAAGGGAAAAAGAAAGGAAAAAGGAGGGAAAAAGGAAAACCCCACTTTTGCCGAATTTTAAATTATTTTGTTTGGCCAAATTTTATACTTCTGCAATTTGAATTTAAATCCAGTTAATCGATTTGCGAGCCTCGATTTAATTGAATTAGGTTCTTTTTAGAGGGATTTTTCCTGAGTTAATTAAGCCAATTGTTGCTTACGAATTTCTTTTTACGATTTAGGCTTGGGATAAAACCCCGGGCGTGACAGAAACCCCATGATTTCACTAGCCACCGTTATCAAGGAAGCCGAGCAAAACGTCGCTCCCATCAGAAACCGGCTAAAGGAGGCACAATCACGCCAAAAGAGTTATTCCGACTGTCGCCGTCGCGAATTGAGCTTTGAGGTTGGAGACTATGTCTATCTAAAGGTCTCGCCATTGCGGGGCACTCGTCGATTTTAGGTGCACGGAAAATTGGCGCCTCGATACATTGGTCCATATCAAGTTCTTGCCAAGAGGGGTCAAGTTGCCTACAAGTTGCAGCTACCATCTCAACTCTCAGATGTGCATGATGTGTTCCATGTTTCGTAGCTCAAGAAGTGCCTTCGAGTTCCTACGGAGCTCACTCCATTAGAAGACATCAATCTCCAACCCGACCTCTCCTACCAGGAGTATCCAATCCGCATTCTTGAGGAAGCCAAGCGACACACGCGAAGCCACTCAATCAAGATGCTCAAAATCCAGTGGAGCAACCACACTCCCGAAGAAGCAACGTGGGAAACGGAAGACCGCCTTAGAGCCGATTTTCCTAGTTTCTTCTCCTAGATCCTATCAAATCTCGGGGTCGAGATTTTGTTTAAGGGAGGTAGGTTCTGTAACATACCCAAGCCCGTAAACCCGAGAACTAAATTTAACTTAAATGCATCATGTTGTTGGGAGTGATTTTAATTGTTTTTGGATCTTAATCATCTCATCATCACATGCAATAATAGACCTAGAGTCACAAAAATAACTAATTTGGTATTTATGTGCATCCAAAAATTCTACAAAAATTCTGAAAAATACCTTGGTATGTCAGAAATCAACCCTCAAAGTTTCAAAATTTTTCATTAAGGTTTGCTATCTCATTGATCTATTTTAATCTCTCGAAAATCCTGAAAAACTGCTCAGTAGATTCAAACTTGCTCTCTTGGTAAAATTTATTTCAAAACCTCTTTTTGAAGTTTGGTTTCATCCAAAGTCTTCTACTAACTTTCCTCTAACACTACGAGGAGTGGCACACCATAGATCACTCTTTAACCCTTTCTTCTCTCCCTCCAAAAATCGAATCAGCTACTAACTGCACTGTCAACGGCTGCTAATCATGCTGTCAACCCATGTTCATCCCTTTATTAAGCCTAAACCAAAGACTTCTAACCAAAACCACTTCAGCCCTTTCACTCTCCACATCACCCCCGACCAAGAGGATCGCTAGTACACGCTTGTTGCTGCACAAAATCTCCCTTCAATCCCCTCCAAGCCAGATTTCAAATTTCTTTCACTTGCAAGTGGGCTCCACACTCCTAGGACCCACATGGCAGCCTCCCAATCTCTCCTCACAGCCTCCACCGCCCTCCATGCCCAATGGGAGCCCAAGAAACCCCATGATTTCACTAGCCACCCCTCTCTCTCTCACTCCCCTCACTTCAATTTTGCTTATTTCTCAAGCCAGCGTGCCAGTAGCAAGGGCATCCTCCCCCCATCACGTTCCAAGCCCGAGCAAAAGCATCCCATGCCCAGGTTACTCGGAGCTTCACCGTCTTTCCCGGCACCGGCAACTTAGGTGTCGTCGTTCTCCATCCCTGGTGAATCCCTCTCACTTTCTTTCTATGGAACGTGATCTACGTATCACGCTGAGCTCATCCGTTCCTCTTTTGCCCAAGAAGCAATCTATCGAACACGTGGTGGGCGTCACCGACCTCACCGCCGGCCAACGTCTTCACCGCTCCCGTGGACATTGTTTCATCCGTTTCTTCGCTTGGTGAGCACCCTAGTACCTTGAGACATCTCTGGCACTAACTATTTTGCACTAACCGAGCCCTTGCATGCACTAACCAAGCCATTACAAGCACATGCATGGCCATACCAAGACATACCACTGTTGTTGCTCGTGTTCCATGGGCTACGGACCACCATTTCCCTCACCACCACCACTCACGGATGCGCAAGGACCCCCTCTACATTTTCTCTTTTGCGCTCGAATCAATTCAGGCCACCGATCGTTGCCGGCGAGCTGAAAATCCAACTCACCCATGGCTGCCCCTTGTTTGAGCCGACGAGGGACCTCCTTCGGAGAATTCGACTAAAGCTAGGGTCCTATCCGAAAACTGCCTAGACACATATTACTGTAGCAAGGGAGTGCGGGTTGATTTCCTATCTTACGAGGGCCTTTCTGCAAAACGCCCCTCACTTCAGAAAACGCCATTCACTGACATTTGGGCCCGGCTGAAATTTAAGTTTGAAAACTGATTTCTATTTTTTTTAGCTGAGAATGAGCAGAACTTCAAAATTTTGTAGAAAATTCATTTTAACTCCGAAAATTGTGAAACCAGTTTTGTTAGATCCGTGGAACTGTCAACTATTTTAGAAAAATATAAAACTTGGTACTTTTTGTACAAACGTTTCCTTTATTTTTGTTTTTCCCTAAATGTCTCCTAGAGCTTGTTAAATCCATAACAAATTGAAAATAGCTCTAAAAATTGTGAAACCACTTCTGTTAATTTTCTAAAATCATGCTCTGTAACTTTGTAAAAGTAATTTTCTTCACTTCTGTACAAAAATGTTGCTTAATAAAACTTAGCCCTTTTTAAACCTTTTTAATTATTAAATGCATATCTCTGTAAAACAAAGTGATAAAATAAAATTTTCTTCACTAGAGGCCATCTGAGACCAGCACACACTCACTGCATAAGTCTCATGCATTTTCATGCATTTTTGGTTTTTATGCATTTTTGTATTTATCGTATACGCGTATTTTGAATAGAGGAAGAATACGTCGAAGAAGAAGAGGGTGAGTTTGTTGAAGACCAGGTTCAGGTGTTTGCGGACGAAGGCAAGTCAGCCCCTCCTTTGACCACTTTGATCCTATGTTTTAATAGGCTAAATGATTCTATTGCAAACATGCATACGTTAGCTAGTATTAATTTTAGAAAAAGAAATTTTATAAATATGGGAATGGTAGATATGACCAAATTGCTGCATAACCTACCTTGAAATATTGAATCCTTGCTAGTTGTAACCATAGGGTTCTCTTGGATACAATTATTGTGTTATTTGGGATTATGCTACGCTTATATTGCCGCTATATGCTTATATATTCGGTTACCGCCTTACAAATTACTCATTTTGTTAAATGTTATATGTGAAAAAGGTTATTTTGATGCTGCTAGACAGAATTTTAAATGTGTGAGTATTCTGAATAGAAAATAGAGGAAACTTGTTCAGACTTGGGCGGCGAGTGGTGTACATATGGTAGTAGATGTACACCGATAGGGGGAGCGTTCGCCCGGGTCGATTAAGGACCTCACTCTATGTCACCAACTAATGAAAACAGTACAAACCACATGTGCTAAGTATGGGCTGGCCATAACATATTAAGTTGTTTAGAGTTTAGCCTTGCATCTGGGTAGGCCGAAGGGTATGGGTTACCGGGTTTTGGTAACTTATCGGAACTTCCTATGGTTTGTGATGAAGTTTATTAATGACTTGTGGTATGTGATGATTGAGTGGGCAGTCTATCCAATACAACAGTGCCGTGCCTCGTGAGGGATTCCGGGTAGGGTTCCTTACGGCGCTAGGTTAAAGCGTGGGCCCGCTACCTAGTGGCGCTACTTTGCTAGTAGCGTGGGTAAAACACACATCGGGATGGTGCAAGGCTAGACAATAAACAATGTAACGGTTTTGTTATGACCTCTAGATCGCACTCAATGTGTAGAATGTGGTGATACCGACAGGTATCGGACAAACTAGAGCGAACCATATCATGTGGGCTTAAAAGTTGTACAAACTCTGCAGAGTCTAAACTAATCGATTAGCCGTGCTCACGGTCATGAGCGGCATGGTGAAGTGTCATGAGTATAGTTTGTGATTTTGATAAACTCTTGTGAACTTAGAAAATGGTTGGAATGTTTTATTGGTGAACTTGGGTAAAGTTCGGTGAATGGTGATGATATGATGGTAAGTGGTGATGATCTACTTGAGAGGTAGACGCGTGTTATTTATTCATTTACATTACAAGTTTTACTAACTCTATACTATTGTTAAAAAAAATTCCGTTAAGAAAATGTTGTGAACTAAAACTGGCATTTATGCAAATTAACCTACACACAGCTTATCCTTGAATATGGCCAACATGTAGCATGCTAGGGTTGTCACAGACTTGCCAATACATTAATTTGATTAATGTACTGATTTCTTGCTTTCTTTTACTTGTTTTTGGCTTAGACCCTGCTGCAGGTATTGACTGTTTGGATGAGGAGTTTGATGCAGCTTGTGATTTCCAGGATGGTTCTAACTAGGGATTTACCCTAGCCGGTTTGCCTATGGGCTTTTGGGTAGCACGCTTACCGCATGAACCAATATGTATGGCTTGTCGCCAAGCACTACTTAGAACTTATTAAGACTATTATGCTTTATGCTTAGAACCACTTATGATTCGGATATCATGCTTGAGATGAGTTATGTGAGACTATGTTGTATTCCTGGGCAACTAGTCCCACATGAGGATGGGTTTGAAATGGTTGAAATAACCGGGGAATATGCCCTTGTTGAGATCGAGTCTCTGGGGTACGCTTTTGGTTGCCACCATCGAGTGGTTGACGGGCATATGACGTAGATGACTGGCGTGGCTATTTCAATGGTTATGTCTTCTATTTCATATCCGATGGCTTAGAGCCTTTGCAGTGCCCTCTTCAAGACATGTCGGGGTCTGCGATGAGGTTGGATGGTTACCGTAATTATTTGGGTTTAATTTGAGACCCCATCCATCCAGATATTTCGCGCTGACATGTCTCGGAGCATTGCACCACCTAGGCTTTGGGACGTCCTCACAGTTTCAGTAGTTTTATAGTCTGTTTTTGCTTGTTTTGCTTTGTATATCGTAGGTTTTGACCCCGTCGAAGCGTCGTTCATCCCCAAAGTCGTCGCTGAAGTTCCTCATCGGTGGGATTGGGCCATCTCCGGATAGCTGCAATCTTTCCAGGATCAGTAGAAACCCCCTTGCTGCTGATAATATAACCCAAATACTCCACTTGATCTTGCCCAAACACACATTTGCTAGCTTTAGCAAAGAGCTGATTTTTCCTCAAGATCTCCAATACCACCTGCACATGTTTCAAGTGATCCTGCAAGTTCTTGCTATAGATGAGGATATCATCAAAGAACACTAGTGCATACTTCCTCAAGTGATCAACTAGGATTCTATTCATCAAAGCTTGAAAGGTTGTTGGTGCATTTGTTAAACCAAATGGCATCACTAAGAACTCAAAATGTCCCACATGTGTAATGAATGCAGTTTTGTAGACATCCTCAGCACTCATCCTGATTTCGTGATAGTCTAACCTAAGATCGATTTTTGAGAAGTAGGCAGCCCCATGTAGTTCATCCAAAAGGTCCTCTATCACCAGAATAGGGTAGTTGTTCTTCACAGTGCTAGCATTAATGTCACACCCGGAGTTTTATCCTAAGCCTAAAATCGTAAAAGAAATCCGTAAATAACAATTGGCTTAATTAACTCAGGAGAAATCCCTCTAAAAGAACCTAATTTAATTAAATCGAGGCTCGCAAATCGACTAACTGGAATTAAATTCAAATTGCAGAAGTATAAAATTTGGACAAACAAATTAAGTTAAAACTCGGCAAAAGTGGGGCTTTCCTTTTTCCCTCCTTTTTCCTTTAATTTTCCCTTCCTTCTCAAATTGGGCCGAAGTCCAATTTCCTCCCCTTTCCTTTTCCTTTTCCTTTTCTTTTTTTTCTTTTTCCTCTCCTCCTTCTCGGGCCGGCCTAGCCGAGCCAGCCCACCTCTCCCCGCTCGGCCGGCCCAGCCGAGTCGGCCCCCCCCCCCCGCTCCTCTCCCGCGCGCGCCCACCTCCTCCCGGCCGGGCCGCCTCGGCCCAGCTCGCTCACCCGCGCCAGTCCGTGCCGCCTCCCTCCTCCCACGTGCCACTGACAGGTGGGGCCCACCTGTCAGCGACCGGGCCCTCGTCAGCCCGCGCCGGCTGAGTCCGAGTCCGTCGCCGCGCCGCAACCGCCGCCGCCGCAACGGCCGCCGCCGAATCCTCGCCGCGCCCGACTCGGTCTCCAACCTCCGCCCCGCCCTAGCCGGCCTCCTCGCACTATAAATCCTCACCGCCGCCGCGCCGCCGCTCACCTTTTCCCTCTCCGCCCGAAGCTCCCGCAGCCGCCGCTCCTCGCCGCCGCCGTTCGATCTCGCTGCCGGACGTCCTTCGCCGCCGTCCAGCCGCGTCACCACCTTCGCCCCGTCGTCGCTGACTGGTCGCCGCCCCTGTCGTCGCCGGTGGGCATCCCCAGCGCCGCGCATCCTCCCGCCACCCGGTCCCCGCTGCGCCCGACCTCCTCACCGTCGCCGATCGATCTCCGCCACCATCGCTGATCGACCACGCCTACCCGCGTCACCACCTCCGCCTCGACCTCGCCGACTCACCCGGATGTTCGCGGCCGCTGGTGAGCGTCTCCTTCCTCCTCCCCTCTCTCTTTTCCTTCCCGGGTGACCGCCACCGAGCCGCACGCTGTCGCCGGACGTGTGCGGAGCTCGTCGTCGCCGCCGCCCATTGCTGTCGTCGTCGCCTTCGCGGCGCCGTCGTCAAGCCGCCGCCACCCGCGCCCGTCCGCGCTCGTCGCCCGGTCGTCGTCGCCGCGCCAGTCCGTCGCCGCTGCTTTGCCCGGCTGCGCCGCGTGCGCCGCCGTCTCAGTCGTGCGCCGCGCGCCATCGCCGGATGTCGGTCGTCGCCGTCGCACCATCGCCGCCTTGCCACGCAACGTCGCCGTACGCTGCCGCTGTCGCCGCCGCCGGCTGCCACCGTCGGCCGAGCCGCTCCCCTGCTCTCGCTCCCTCTGACCGACGGGTCCCCCCTGTCAGCCGCCACCGCGCCCCTCCTCCCTCTCTCCTCCCGTGGGACCCAGCTGTTAGCCTCTCATCCTCCCCTCTCTCCCAGCGACAGGTGGCCCCCACCCGTCAGCGCCTCCTCTCTCCTCGCTGACGTCAGCAGCTCCATTAATTGCGCAATAATTGATTTAGGACTTTTCTGTTTAGTTAAAAACCCAGAAAACTTCTAAAATTCATAAGTAATTCATCTAGTCTCCGTTTAGGTCCATTCAAATTTTATTAAATTCATAAAGTTGCCAAGAATCCATTAAAAATACTTTCTTTTGCTGTTTCAGTAGAGTTTGTGCCTGTTTTATTTATTTTTGTGCTTTGTCGTTTAGATTCGGACCCCGTCAAAGAGCCGGTTTACTTCGAGATCATCGCCGAAGTACCCCAGGGGCCAGAGCAAGGCAAGTGGCACTCATCTTTGATCATATTGAACCCATTATTGCAAATTCCCTGCTTTCTTTATTCAAATATGCATTGTTTTAATTAAAGTACTTACTGTATTTATTTTTCGGGTAAACCTTATTATTATGCCCTTGTTCATCCAACTTTACTCATTTCTAGACTAGGGGTAACTTGATTAATGATAGGCCTAGGTTAATGCTTAGCCGTGCTTAGAACAAGTAGCTCATGGGATCACATTTAATAATCATGCTTAGTTCTGAATAGCTGAGATATTGATTCATCACCCGGTTCGGATTAATGTCAACTAAAATATTGATAATGGTGGGCTGTGGGTGCATGGTTTTGAGAGTCGCACCCATGGCAATTAAGGACCGGTTCACGGGAAACCCTGGAAGTAATTAAGTGCTAACCACATGCCGAAATGGGTAAGGTGGGATTTGAAGCATGACTTTGAACTATTTGACGTACCGAGGCAAGGGTAGGCGTGATGGAGTATGGACGTGCAATCGTGGTGTAACGAAAGCCTCTGCTGCTTCCGGATCTACCAAGGCACAAGAGGGGACTGCCCGACTTGGTGTAAAGGAGGGGGTGAAACCTGAAGTGTGGTGCGATTAAATAGGGAGGGTTATGTGACGTGTCCTATCACGGTCTCCTTTCCGGTATGCCGTGGTGGTATATTGGCGCACGTTCAAGTGTAGTGGAGTCGTGTCTTGTGGGTACATTAGTGCACCTCTGATCAGAGTATAACCTATTCGAATAGCCGTGCCCACGGTTACGGGCGAGCTCCCAGCTTCACTGTGATTAGTGAACCTTTAATAACTCGAGTAAACTGGTTTGCACTCGGGACTACTGCAACGTGGTGTAACGTTGAGTAGTGGTTGGGCCTGTTGCAACGTGGTGTAACGTTGGACAGTGTTGTGGTATTTTTTACAACTGTTTTTTTACTTATCCTTTACTGTATTCAATTACCTTTATTCTTTTTAATCTCTGTTATTTGTTTAGCTGCTGCTTTATTGCAACTAACCCTAGCCTGCCCTTGTTAATCACTATGCATCATTTATTACCCTCTTATCCGTGTCACTTGTTGAGTACGGTGGTTTGTACTCAGTCTTGCCCAACTTTTTCCCCCTTCAGAGCTAGAAGTTGAGTCCGATGGAGGTGTCTCTCAGGAGTGAGCTGGTCTGCCGTCGAAGCTTTGCCTGTGGATTGGAGCTGTACCCGCTGGAGCTAGTCTACCTTTTTTTTCTTCCCGCTGCATTTCCGCTAGAATAAGTGTTATTTTCAGTTGTTTCTAAGAACGATGGTTATGTAATCAACATTGTCTTTTTGTGTAGCCTGGCTGGTCCTGGACAGGGATTTAATACACAATTAAGTTCAGAAATTTGTGTGAGGAATTTCTGGGCGTGACAAGTTGGTATCAGAGCCTCCTTTGACCGTAGGATCAGCCCAATGGAAACCCTAAGAGCCCTCTGCTTTTCATGTTTGTGCATCGTTTGCGAAAGTTAGTGTGTTTTGAAAATGGGTTAGTGCTTTTCAAAAGCGTGAGTGATTTAAAAAGACAAAACCCCTTTTGGTTGAAAAGTGTGAGTAAATCGACTTACGGGTAAAACTTTATTTACTTTTTTCTTTTATGATTTATTTATCTTGAAATAAAATTTTGCATCTATTGATTCCAAATCCTTTTGTTCTTTAGATGGCCGACCACCCCTTGTATCACCATGGAAATGGAATGGTTGGATTTGCGGCAGAGTTGGCAAGAGTCTCATTCACGGCAGGATACCCCTATGAGCCAGAGTACACCACGATCCACCCTCTTGAAGGCGAGTTTCCCCACCGAGTCAGATTGGAGCTACATGAAATCCCCGGTTACCTTCCTAACATGGAAGCAGAGGGAGCACGAGGCTCGCATGAGCATGCCTACCAGGAGGCTGCTTACAGTCCGATGACAACGCTCAGGGCCAGGCACGACCTAACGTTTCCGCATTCGGCATACCGGTATCACCCTGGTCATGGACCCAATTCCATGGTCAGTAGGTTTCGGTCTGCCCGAAGTGAGCAAGACCCTACCTTCGGTAGGATGTGCACGGTGCTGCAGGGTCTGGACCAGATGCATCACGACCTCCATGAAGCGTCCAAGGCCTTGAACGACGCCAAGCTCACTCAGATCGTTCGTCTGCAGGATGAGATCGACCGTTTGTAAAAGGAGAACACCAGGCTCAAAGGACTCCTAGAGCCCGGTGGTGCAAGGCTTCGCACCACGGCAAGGAAGCGAACTCGTGGGCCGCCAAGAGTTCAGTCTAACCCCGGTGCCCCGGATGAACCAAGACCACTGATGCAGATGGTGCCAACCTCTCCAACCCCAGTGCCCGAGGAAGGCATCTCCCCTTTCAACGCTGCAAGAAACCGCAATGGCACCGTCACAGTCTCTAGCAGCAGTGAGTTCGCTTCTGGTGAAGATGAAGATGGTCTCCCCAGCAACTCTAGAAGCCGTTCCGAAGACGAGGAAGAAGATCTGTCCCTTGTCGTCGATCGTCGCTCTCCTTCCGTGCCCTAGACGTCGCCTTTAGCTTCGTTCTTAGTCGTTGTGTGCTAGTTTTGGTGTGTTAGGCTTGCTTCGCTTGGGGCTAGTGGTGAACCATAGCAGTAGTGGGGTTATGGTTGTACCACCAGGAGTTGTGTGGTTTTTAAGTGTGTTTCTTAAGCAAGACAATTACAGTTCATTAATTAAATAAATCTCTGTTTGCTTAGCCGTTTCTTTTTCTTCTTTCTCTTTCTGTTCCCTCCCGCTCCTGCAGATGGTGAACACCCGCCACGGCAACCGTGACACCGACTAGTCCAGCACCGGAGGACCGCCCCCACCGCCTCCACCAGAGAACCCGTCACTCACTCAGATTCTTGCTAGCCAGACCCAAATGCTCTCTTGGATGATGCAGCAGATGCAACAACAGCAACAGCAACACCAGCAAGTGCTACAGCAGCTCTTAAACTAGAATCAGAACAACCAACAGCATGGACCACCCCCAGTGCAGTCCAAGTTGCCAGAGTTTCTCCGTGTTCGTCCCCCGACCTTCTCGAGCACTACCAACCCCATAGAGGCAAATGATTGGCTCCATGCTATCGAAAAGAAGCTCAACTTACTGCAGTGCACCGACCAAGAGAAAGTCTCCTTCGTCGCACATCAACTGATGGGTCCCGCCTCTGCTTGGTGGGATAATTTCCTGGTTACCCGCACCGCTACCACGGAAGTAACGTGGGCGGAGTTCTGTCTTAACTTCCGCAAGGCCCATATCCCTGATGGGATAGTCACCCAGAAGAAGCGTGAGTTCCACGCTTTGCAGCAAGGTACCAAGACCGTGACAGAGTACCTTCATGAGTTTAATCGCCTAGTGCGATATGCCCCCGAGGATGTTCGCACTGATGCCGAAAGACAAGAAAAGTTCCTCGAAGGTTTGGATGATGAGTTGAAGAAGCAATTGCTTTCGGGCGACTATGCTGACTTTGAGAGGCTGGTCGACAGGGCCATCCGTCAAGAGGACCAGCACCTCCAGATGGACAAGAAAAGGAAGGCCTCACAGTTCAGGTCCAACCAGCCGCCTCCTCAGAAGCCCCAGTTCCACACCGGCCCCCATCCTCAGAATCAGCAGCACGGGCAATCGACCTTTATTGTCCACCAACACTGTCCCTACAACCCCAACAACTTCTACAGTGGTGGCTCGTCCCATTGTGCTCCATCTCAACGCGCTCTTCCAGCACTAGCTCCCCGACAACAGAACGCTCCTCCACCAACAGCTCAACCTCCTCCAACCAGGAAGGATGCAGGTGCAAAGCCTGGAGTGTGCTACAACTGTGGCGACCCAGGTCAGTTTGCCGACAAGTGCCCGAAGCCGAAGCGTAGCGGGCAGAGGTTCGTGCAAGCTCGCGTGAACCATGTCACCACAGAGGAAGCACAGGCTGCGCCAGAAGTAATACTGGGTACGTTTCCTGTCAACTCCATACCTGCTACAGTACTTTTTGATTCTGGTGCCACACACTCTTTTATTTCAAGGAAGTTTGTGGGAATGCTTGGGTTAAGAAGGGAAAAGTTAAGAAACCCGATGCGGGTTAGTACTCCAGGGCATAGTATGTTTTCGAACCTTTATAGCCCTAATGTGTCCATAGAAATCCAAGGGACATCCTTTCTATCCAATCTCATCCTTCTCGAATCTAAAGACCTAGATGTCATTTTGGGAATGAACTGGCTTACCAAGCATCAAGGAGTAATTGATTGTGCCATGCGTACAGTCACCTTGACCAGTGAAGGTGGTGAAGTGGTGACTTATCAGTCACCGGAGTCGGTAACAGTCAGGACTTGTTTGGATCAGATGGAAGCGGAAGAGCAACCCTCGGAAACAGTCAAGGATCTGAAGAAGTTGGAATACATACCAGTGGTTTGTGAGTATCCGGAGGTGTTTCCAGATGATCTCACAACAATGCCGCCAGAAAGAGAGATCGAGTTCCGTATCGACTTGGTACCAGGAACTGCACCGATCTATAAGAGACCCTACAGGATGGCAGCTAATGAGATGGCAGAAGTGAAGAAGCAAGTGGATGAACAGCTCCAGAAAGGTTACATCCGACCGAGTACCTCGCCTTGGGGTGCCCCGGTTATTTTTGTTGAGAAGAAGGACAAAACTAAGAGAATGTGTGTGGACTATCGTGCTTTGAACGATGTCACCATCAAGAATAAGTATCCTCTGCCAAGGATTGATGATCTGTTTGATTAGTTGAAGGGAGCCAAAGTTTTCTCTAAGATCGACTTGAGATCAGGGTATCACCAGTTGAGAATTCGGAAAGAGGATATTCCCAAGATGGCATTCACTACTCGCTATGGCTTGTACGAATGTACGGTAATGTCGTTTGGACTTACTAATGCCCCGGCATTCTTCATGAATCTCATGAATAAGGTGTTCATGGAATACCTGGATAAGTTTGTGATTGTCTTTATTGATGACATTCTTATCTACTCTAAGTCAGAAGAAGAGCACGAGCAACACTTGCGGATTGTGCTAGAGAAGCTAAGAGAACACCAGTTGTATGCCAAGTTCAGCAAGTGTGATTTCTAGCTGCGTGAAGTGAAGTTCCTTGGCCATGTGATCAATACGCAAGGTGTAGCAGTAGACCCCAGTAATGTGGAGTCAGTGATCAAGTGGACCCTACCTAAGACGGTTTCCTAGGTCAGAAGTTTCTTAGGACTTGCGGGCTATTACTGCCGGTTCATTGAGAATTTCTCGAAGATAGCCAAGCCAATGACACAGTTGTCGAAAAAGGAAGAGAAGTTCAAATGGTCAAATGAGTGCGATAAGAGTTTTGAAGAGCTCAAGCAAAGGTTGGTGTCAGCACCCGTGTTGATCTTGCCAGATCAGATGAAAGACTTCCAGGTTTACTGTGATGCATCCAGATCAGGGCTTGGATGTGTGCTAATGCAAGAAGCAAAGGTGGTTGCTTATGCTTCTCGTCAGTTGAGACCACATAAGGGTAACTACCCAACTCACGATTTGGTACTAGCGGCTATGGTGCATGCCCTAAAAATCTGGCGACACTACTTAATTGGTAACAAGTGTGAAGTGTATACGGATCATAAGAGTTTAAAGTATATCTTTACACAACCGGATTTGAACCCCCGCCAGCGAAGATGGTTGGAATTGATCAAGGATTATGATTTAAGTATCCATTACCACCTAGGCAAAGCAAATGTAGTTGCAGATGCTTTGAGACGAAAGAGTTACTGCAATGCTGCGGTATCAACGGAAGTTTGTGAGCAGTTACAACAGGAGTTTGAACGACTAAATTCGGGTTTAGTCGAAGAAGGTTTTGTGGCAGCCCTAGAAGCGCAACCCACTTTGGTGGATCAAGTTCGCCAATCCCAAGCAAATGATCCGGAGATAGCCGAGCTAAAGAAAAATATGCGAGTTAGTAAAGCTCGAGATTTTTCAGAAGATGAACTTGGGACAATCTGGATGGGAAACAGGTTGTGTGTACCAGATAACAAGGAGTTAAAGGAGTTGATACTCCAAGAAGTTCATCAAACCCAGTACTCTATTCACCCCGGGAGTACCAAGATGTATCAAGACCTCAAAGAAAAGTTTTGGTGGGTCAGTATGAAGATGGAAATTGCAGAGTATGTCGCCTTGTGCGATGTTTGTCAACGAGTCAAAGCAGAACACCAAAGGCCAGCAGGACTGTTACAACCTCTCCAGATTCCAGAATGGAAATGGGAAGAAATCGTGATGGGTTTCATCACTGGTTTACCAAGGACCGCTGCCGGTCATGACTCGATTTGGGTAATCGTTGACCGATTGACAAAGGTTGCCCACTTCATACCAGTTCACACTACCTACCCAGGGAAAAGACTAGCTGAGATTTACTTGGCTAGGATCATGTGTCTACATGGAGTACCTAAAAAGATTGTTTCTGACCGACGAAGTCAGTTTACTTCAAAGTTTTGGCAGAAGCTACAGGAAGAATTGGGAACCCGACTGAATTTTAGTACAGCTTATCATCCACAGACAGATGGTCAGACGAAAAGGGTAAATCAGATTCTTGAAGACATGCTCAGAGCTTGCGCTCTCGACTTTGGTGGAACTTGGGATAAGAATTTACCGTATGTAGAGTTCTCATACAACAACAGTTATCAAGCCAGTTTGCAGATGGCACCTTTTGAAGCATTGTATGGGCGAAAGTGTCGTACACCCCTCTTCTGGGATCAAACAGGAGAACATCAAGTTTTTGGGACTGAAGTTTTAAGTCAGGCGGAAGAAAAAGTCAGAATAATCCGTGGAAGGTTGAAAACGGCCCAAACCAGACAGAAAAGTTATGCAGGTAATCGTCGAAGGGACTTAGCCTTCGAAGCAGGAGACTATGTGTACCTCCGCGTCACACCTTTACGAGGAGTACACCGATTTCAGACCAAAGGAAAGTTGGCACCATGTTTCGTGGGACCATTCCGGATAGTGGAACGCAAGGGAGAAGTTGCGTATCAGTTGGAACTCCCCGCTAACATGGCCAGAATCCATGACGTGTTCCATGTGTCGCAGCTCAAGAAGTGTCTACGTGTGCCCGAAGAACAGACCAACTCCGAACACATCGATCTACAGGAAGATCTAACTTATGTGGAGAAGCCAGCACGGATTCTAGAAACCAGTGAAAGGAAGACTCGGAACCGTGTGATCAGATTCTGCAGAGTTCAGTGGAGTCACCACTCAGAAGAAGAAGCGACATGGGAAAGAGAACATGAGCTCAAGGCCGCCCATCCGCACCTCTTCGCCAGTACCTCCGAATCTCGGGGTCGAGATTCCGTTTAAGGGGTAGGTTTGTCACACCCGGAGTTTTGTCCTAAGCCTAAAATCGTAAAAGAAATCCATAAATAACAATTGGCTTAATTGACTCAGGAGAAATCCCTATAAAAGAACCTAATTTAATTAAATCGAGGCTCACAAATCGACTAACTGGATTTAAATTAAAAATGCAGAAGTATAAAATTTGGCCAAACAAATTAAGTTAAAACTCGGCAAAAGTGGGGCTTTCCTTTTTCCCTCCTTTTTCCTTTCTTTTTCCCTTCCTTCTCAAATTAGGCCGAAGTCCAATTTTCCTCCCCTTTCCTTTTCCTTTTCTTTTTCCTTTTTTTTCTTTTTCCTCTCCTCCTTCCCGGGCCGGCCCAGCCGAGTCGGCCCCCCCGCTCCTCTCCCGCGCGCGCGCACCTCCTCCCGACTGGGCCGCCTCAGCCCAGCTCGCTCACCCGCGCTCGCCCGCGCCAGTCCGTGCCGCCTCCCTCCTCCCGCGTGCCACTGATAGGTGGGGCCCACATGTCAGCGACCGCGCCCTCGCCCAAGCACTACTCAACGTTACACCACATTGCAGTGGTCCCGGGTGAAAACCAGTTTACCCAAGTTATTAAAGGTTCACAAATCACAGTGAAGCTGGGAGTCCGCCCATAACCGTGGGCACGACTATTCGAATAGGTTATATTCTGATCAGAGGTGTACTACTGTACCCACAAGACACGACTCCACTACACTTGAACGTGTGCCGACATACCACCATGGCATACCGGAAAGGAGACCGTGATAGGACCCGTCACATAACCCTCCCTATTTAATCGCACCACACTTCAGGTTTCATCCCCTCCTTTACACCAAGTCGGGCAGTCCCCTCTTGTGCATTGGTAGATCCGGAAGCAGCATAGGCTTTCGTTACACCACGATTGCCCGTCCATACTCCATCACGCCTACCCTTGCCTTGGTACGTCAAATAGTTCGAAGCCATGCTTCAAATCCCACCTTACCCATTTCGGCGTGTGGTTAGCACTAAATTACTTACAGGGTTTCCTGTGAACCGGTCCTTAATTGCCATGGGTGCGACTCTCAAAACCATGCACCCACAGCCCACCATTAGCAATATTTTAGTTGACATTAACCCGAACCGGGTAATGAATCATTATTACAGCTATCTAGAACTAAGCATGATTAAATGTGATCCCATGAGCTACTTGTTCTAAGCACGGAGTTTTAAATTAATTTGTTTGGCCAAATTTTATACTTCTGCAATTTGAGTTTAAATCGAGTTAATCGATTTGCGAACCTCGATTTAATTAAATTAATTTGTTTTAGCGGGATTTTTCCTAAGTTAATTAAGCCAATTGTTATTTACAATTTCCTTTTTACGATTTTAGGCTTGGGACAAAACTCCAGGTGTGACAAACCTATCCCCCTTAAACGGAATCTCGACCCCGAGATTCGGAGGTGCTGGCGAAGAGGTGCGGATGGGCGGCCTTGAGCTCATCTTCTCTTTCCCATGTCGCTTCTTCTTCTGAGTGGTGACTCCACTCAACTCTGCAGAATCTGATCACACGGTTCCGAGTCTTCCTTTCACTGGTTTCTAGAATCCGTGCTAGTTTCTCCACATACATCAGATCTTCCTATAAATCGATGTGCTCAGAGTTGGTCTATTCTTCAGGTAGACGGAGACACTTCTTGAGCTGCGACACATGGAACACGTCATGGATTCCGGCCATGTTAGCAGGGAGTTCTAACTGATACGTAACCTCTCCCCTGTGTTCCACTATTCGGTATGGTCCCACGAAACGTGGTGCCAACTTTCCTTTGGTTTGAAACCGGTGTACTCCTCGCAAAGGTGTGATGTGGAGGTACACATAGTCTCCTGCTTCGAAGGCTAAGTCCCTTCGACGATTATCTGCATAACTTTTCTATCTGGTTTGGGCCGTTTTCAACCTTTCACGGATTATTCTGACTTTTTCTTTCGCCTGACTTAAAACTTCAGTCCCAAAAACTTGACGTTCTCCGGTTTGATCCCAGAAGAGGGGTGTACGACACTTCCGACCATATAGAGCTTCAAAAGGTGCCATCTGCAAATTGGCTTGATAACTGTTGTTGTATGAGAATTCTGCATATGGCAAATTCTTATCCCAAGTTTCACCAAAGTCGAGAGCGCAAGCTCTGAGCATGTCTTCAAGAATCTGGTTTACCCTTTCCGTCTGACCATCTATCTGTGAATGATAAGCTGTACTGAAATTCAGCCGGGTCCCCAATTCTTCCTGTAGCTTCTGCCAAAACTTTGAAGTAAACTGACTTCCTCGATCAGAAACAATCTTTTTAGGTACTCCATGTAGACACATGATCCTAGCCAAGTAAATCTCAGCTAGTCTTTTCCCTGAGTAGGTAGTGTGAACTGGTATGAAATGGGCGACCTTCATTAATCGATCAACGATTACCCAAATCGAGTCGTGACCAGCAGCGGTCCTTGGTAAACCAGTGATGAAATCCATCCCGATTTCTTCCCATTTCCATTCTGGAATCTGAAGAGGCTGCAACAGTCCTGCTGGCCTTTGGTGTTCTGATTTGACTCGTTGACAAACATCGCACAAGGTGACATATTCTGCAATTTGTCTCTTCATACTAACCCACCAAAACTTTTTCTTGAGGTCCTCATACATTTTGATACTCCCGGGATGAATAGAGTACTGGGTTTGATGAGTCTCTTGAAGGATCAACTCCTGTAACTCCTTGTTATCTGGTACGCAGAACCTGTTTCCCATCCAGATTGTTCCATGTTCATCTTCTGAAAAATCTCGAGCTTTACCAACTTGCATATTTTTCTTTAGTTCAGCTATCTCCGGGTCAATTGCTTGAAATTGGCGAACTTGATCCACCAATGTGGGTTGCGCTTCTAGGGCTACCACAAAACCTTCTTCGACTATACCCAAATTTAGTCGTTCAAAGTCCTGCTATAACTGCTCACAAACTTCCGTTGATACTGCAACATTGCAGTAATTCTTCCGGCTCAAAGCATCCGCAACTACATTTGCCTTGCCTGGGTGATACTGGATACTTAGATCATAGTCCTTAATCAATTCCAACCATCTTCGCTGGCGAAGGTTCAAATCTGGTTGTGTAAAGAAATACTTTAAGCTCTTATGGTCCGTATATACTTCACACTTGTTACCAATTAGGTAGTGTCGCCAGATTTTTAGGGCATGCACTACAGCTGCTAGTTCCAAATCATGAGTCGGGTAGTTACCCTCATGTGGTCTCAACTGACGAGAGGCATAAGCAACCACCTTTCCTTCTTGCATGAGCACACATCCAAGCCCTGATCTGGATGCATCACAGTAAACCTGGAAGTCTTTTGTTTGATCTGGTAAAATCAACACGGGTGCTGACACCAACCTTTGCTTGAGCTCTTCAAAACTCTTATCGCACTCAATTGACCATCTGATCTTTTCTTCCTCTTTCAACAGCTGAGTCATTGGCTTGGCTATCTTCGAGAAATTCTTAATGAACCAGCGGTAATAGCCCGCAAGTCCTAAGAAACTCCTGATCTGGGAAACCGTCTTAGGCGGGGTCCACTTTGTTACTGACTCCACATTGCTGGGATCCACTGCTACACCTTGCGCATTGATCACATGACCAAGGAACTTCACTTCACGCAGCCAGAAATCACACTTGCTGAACTTGGCATACAACTGGTGTTCTTTTAGCTTCTCTAGCACGATCCGCAAATGTTGCTCGTGCTCTTCTTCTGACTTGGAGTAGATAAGAATGTTATCAATGAAGACAACCACACACTTATCCAGGTATTCCATGAAAACCTTATTCATGAGATTCATGAAGAATGCCGGGGCATTAGTAAGTCCAAATGACATTACCGTACATTCATACAAGCCGTAGCAAGTAGTGAATGTCGTCTTGGGAATATCTTCTTCCCGAATTCTCAACTGGTGATACGCTGATCTCAACTCGATCTTGGAGAAAACTTTGGCTCCCTTCAATTGATCAAACAGATCATCAATCCTTGACAGAGGATACTTATTCTTGATGGTAAAACCGTTCAAAGCACGATAGTCCACACACATTCTCTTAGTTTTGTCCTTCTTCTCAACAAAAACAACCGAGGCACCCCAAGGCGACTTACTCGGTCGGATGTAACCTTTCTGAAGCTGTTCATCCACTTGCTTCTTCACTTCTGCCATCTCATTAGCTGCCATCCTGTAGGGTCTCTTATAGATCGGTGCAGTTCCTGGTACCAAGTCGATACGGAACTCGATCTCTCTTTCTAGTGGCATCGTCGTGAGATCATCTGGAAAGACCTCCGGATACTCACAAACCACTGGTATGTCTTCCAACTTCTTCGGATCTTTGACTGTTTCCGAGGGTTGCTCTTCAGCTTCCATCTGATTCAAACAAGTCCTAATTATCACTGACTCCGGCGACTGATATGTCACAACTTCACCACCTTTACTAGTTAGGGTGACGCTACGCTTGGCACAATCAATCACTCCTTGATACTTGGTAAGCCAGTCCATTCCCAAAATGACATCTAGGTCGTTGAATTCGAGAAGGATGAGATTGGCTAGAAAGGATGTCCCTTGGATCTCTATGTGCACCCTAGGGCTATAAAGGTCCGAAAACAGACTATGCCCTGGAGTACTAACCCGCATCGGGTTTCTTAACTTTTCCCTTCTTAACCCAAGCATTCCCACAAACTTCCTTGAAATAAAAGAGTGTGTGGCACCAGAATCAAAAAGTACTGTAGCAGGTTTGGAGTTGACAGGAAACGTACCCAGTATTACTTCTGGCGCGGTTTGTGCTTCTTCTGCAGTGACGTGGTTCACACGAGCTTGCACGAATCTCTGCCCGCTATGCTTCGGCTTCGGGCACTTGTCGGCGAAGTGACCTGGGTCGCCACAGTTGTAGCACACTCCAGGCTTAGAACCTGTATCCTTCCTAGCGGGAGGAGGCTGAGTTATTGGTGGAGGTGCATTCTGTTGCCGAGGAGCTGGTGCAGGG
The DNA here is from genome assembly GCF_000231095.2 of Oryza brachyantha. Lineage (NCBI taxonomy): Eukaryota > Viridiplantae > Streptophyta > Magnoliopsida > Poales > Poaceae > Oryza > Oryza brachyantha. Next base: position 10,038,337 of record NC_023174.2, on the reverse strand, counting down.
AGAGCACGCTGAGGTGGAGCATGATGGGATGAACCACCACTGTAAAAGTTGTTGGGGTTGTAGGTATGGTGTTGGCGGGCAATAAAGGTCGATTGCCCGTGCTGCTGATTTTGAGGATAGGGGCCGGTGTGGAACCGGGGCTTCTGCGGGTACGGCTGGTTAGACCTAAACTGTGAGGCCTTCCTCTTCTTGTCCATCTAGAGGTGCTAGTCCTCCTGACGGATGGTCTTGTCCACCAGTCTCTGAAAATCAGCATAGTCGCCCGAGAGCAACTGCTTCTTCAACTCATCATCCAAACCTCCGAGGAATTTTTCTTGCCTTTTGGCATCTGTGCGAACATCCTCGGGGGCATATCGCGCTTGGCGATTGAACTCATGAAGGTACTCCGTCACTCACTTGGTACCTTGCTGCAAAGGGCGGAAGTCACGCTTCTTCTGTGTGACTATCCCATCAGGGATATGGGCCCTACGGAAGTTGAGACAGAACTTCACCCAAGTTATTTCCGTGGTAGCAGTGTGGGTAACCAGGAAATTATCCCACCAAGCAGAGGCGGGACCCATCAGTTGATGTGTGGCGAAGGAGACTTTCTCCTGGTCAGTGCACTACAGTAGGTTGAGCTTCTTTTCAATAGCATGGAGCCAATCATTTGCCCCCATGGGGTTGGTACTGCTTGAGAAGGTCGGGGGACGAACACGGAGAAACTCTGGCAACTTGGACTGCACTGGGGGTGGTCCATGCTGCTGTTGGTTGTTCTGGTTCTAGTTCAAGAGCTGCTGTAGCACTTGCTGGTGTTGCTGCTGCTATTGTTGCATCTGCTGCATCATGAGGGTGAGCATCTGTGTCTGGCTAGCGAGGATCTGAGCAAGCGACGGGTTCTCTGGTGGAGGAGGTGGAGGAGGTCCTCCGGTGCTGGACTGGTCAGTGTCGCGGTTACCGTTGCGAGTATTCACCATCTGCAGGGGCGAGGAGGGAACAGAAAGAGAAAGAAGAAAAGAAACGGCGGGCTTATTTAATTAGTAAACTATAATTGTCTTGCTTAAGAAACACACTTAAAACCACACAACTCCTGGCGGTACAACCATAACCCCACTACTGCTATGGTTCACCACTAGCCCCAAGCGAAGCAAACCTAACACACCAAAACTAGCACACAACGACTAAGAACGAAGCTAAAGGCGACGTCTAGGGCATGGAAGGAGAGCGACGATCGACGACAGGGGACAGATCTTCTTCCTCATCTTCGGATCGGCTCCTAGAGTTGCTGGGGAGACCGTCTTCATCTTCACCAGAGGCGGACTCACTGCTGCTAGAGACGGTGACGGTGCCATTTCGGCTTCTTGCAGCGTTGAAAGGGGAGACACCTTCCTCGGGCACTGGGGTCGGAGAGGTTGGCACCATCTGCATCAGTGGTCTTGGTTCATCTAGGACACCGGGGTGAGACTGAACTCTTGGTGGCCCGCGGGTTCGCTTCCTTGCCGTGGTGCGAAGCCTTGCACCACCAGGTTCCGGGAGTCCTTTAAGTCTGACGTTCTCCTTCTTGGGGCAATCAATCTCATGTTGCAGACGGACGATCTGGGTGAGCTTGGCGTCGTTCAAGGCCTTGGACGCTTCATGAAGGTCGTGATGCATCTGGTCGAGGCCTTGCAGCACTATGCACATCCTACCGAAGGTAGGGTCTTGCTCACTCCGGGCAGACCGAAACCTACTGACCATGGAATTGGGTCCACGAAACCAGGGTGATACCGGTAAGCCGAATGCCGAAACGTCAGGTCGTGCCTGGCCCTGAGCGTTGTCATCAGACTGTAGGCGGCCTCCTAGCAGGCATGCTCATGCGAGCCTCCGGCTCCTTCTGCTTCTAAGTTAGGGAGGTAACCGGGGATTCCGTGTAGCTCCAACCTGACACGGTGGGGAAACTCGCCTTCGAGCGGATGGATCGTGGTGTACTCTGGCTCATAGGGGTATCCTGCCGTGAAGGAGACTCTTGCCAACTCTGCCACGAATCCAGCCATTCCAAGTCCACGATGATACAAGGGGTGGTTGGCCATCTAAAGAACACAAGGATTTGGAATCAATGGATGCAAAATTTTGTTTCAAGATAAATAAATCATAAAAGAAACAAAGTAAATAAAGTTTTACCCATAAATCGGTTTACTCACGCTTTTCAACCAAAGGGGTTTTGTCTTTTTAAATGACCCACGCTTTTGAAAAGAACTAACCCATTTTCAAAGCACTCTAACTTTCGCAAACCATGCACAAACATGAAAAGCAGAGGGCTCTTAGGGTTTTCATTGGGCTGATCCTACGGTCAAAGGAGGCTCTGATACCAACTTGTCATACCCAGAAATTCCTCACACGAATTTCTGAACTTAATTGTGTATTAAATCCCTGTCCAGGACCAGCCAGGGTACAAAAAAGACAATGTTGATTACATAACCATTGTTCTTAGAAACAACTAAAAATAACACTTAATCTAACGAAAATGCAGCGGAAAGAAAAGTAGACTAGCTCTAGCGGGTACGGCTCCAGTCCATAGCCAAAGCTTCGACGGTAGACCAGCTCACTCCTGAGAGTCTTCTCCACCAGACTCGACTTCTAACTCTGAAGGGGGAAATTAAGCAAGGCTGAGTACAAACCACCGTACACAACAAGTAGCACGGAAGAGAGGGTAATAAATGATGCATAGGGATCATCAAGGACATGCTAGGGTTAGTTGCAATAAAGCAGCAGTTAAACAAATAACAGAGATTAAAATAAATAAAGGTAATTAAATACATTAAAGGATAAGTAAATAACAGTTGTAAAATACCACAACACTGTCCAACGTTACACCACGTTGCAACAGGCCCAACCACTACTCAACGTTACACCACGTTGCAGTAGTCCCAAGTGAAAACCAATTTACCCAAGTTATTAAAGGTTCACTAATCACAGTGAAGCTGGGAGTGCGCCCATAACCGTGGGCACGGCTATTCGAATAGGTTATACACTGATCAGAGGTGTACTACTGTACCCACAGGACACGACTCCACTACACTTGAACGTGCGCCGACATACCACCATGGCATACCGGAAAGGAGACCGTGATAGGACCCGTCACATAACCCTCCCTATTTAATCGCACCGCACTTCAGGTTTCACCCCCTTCTTTACACCAAGTCGGGTAGTCCCCTCTTGTGCCTTAGTAGATCCGGAAGTAGCAGAGGCTTTCATTACACCACGATTGTCCGTCCATACTCCATCACGCCTACCCTTGCCTTGGTACGTCAAATAGTTCGAAGCCATGCTTCAAATCCCACCTTACCCATTTCGGCATGTGGTTAGCACTAAATTACTTCCAGGGTTTCCTGTGAACCGGTCCTTAATTGCCATGGGTGCGACTCTGAAAACCATGCACCCACAGCCCACCATTAGCAATATTTTAGTTGACATTAACCCGAACCGGGTAATGAATCATTATTACAGCTATGCAGAACTAAGCATGATTAAATGTGATCCCATGAGCTACTTGTTCTAAGCACGGCTAAGCATTAACCTAGGCCTAACTCTAATCAAGTTACCCTTGGTCTAGCATGAATAAAGTTGGATAATCAACGGCATAATAATAAGGATTACCCGAGAAAATGAATACAGTAAATGCTTTAATCAAAACATTGCATATTTGAATAAACAAAGCAGGGAATTTGCAATAATGGGTTCAATATGATCAAAGATGAGTGCCACTTGCCTTGCTCTGGCCCCTGGGGTACTTCGGCAACGATCTCGAAGTAAACCGGCTCTTCGGTGGGGTCCGAATCTAAGCGACAAAACATAAAAATAAATAAAACAGGCACAAACTCTACTGAAACAGTAAAAGAAAGTATTTTTAATGGATTATTGAAAATTTTATGAATTTAATGAAATTTGAATGGACCTATACGGAGACTAGAGGAATTACTTATGAATTTTAGAAGTTTTCTGGGTTTTTAAACTAAACAGAAAAATCCTAAATCAATTTTCACGCAATTAATGGGGCTGCTGACGTCAGCGAGGAGAGAGGAGGCGCTGACGGCTGACAAGTGGGGTCCACCTGTCGGTGAGGGAGAGAGGGGAGGAGGGGCTGATAGCTGGGCCTGGGAAGGAGAGAGAGGAAGGAGGGGGGTGGCGACCGACTGACGGGCTGGACCCACCGGTCAGCGGGAGAGGGAGCGAGAGGGGAGAGGTGGCCGGCGACTGGCGGGTGGGACCCGCTTGTCAGTGGCCCCGAACAGAGGATGAGGGGAGAGCTCGGCCGGGAGGGGAAGACGGCGCCGGCGGCGAGCGAGCGGCGACGGCGAGGACCGACGGCGTGAGGGCGACGACGGCGACGGCGTCGGCCGGTGACTGGAGGGCAATGACATCGACAGCGGCGACCGGCGCAAGGCGACGGGCAGCGGCGCACGGGAGGTGTTGACGGGCGGCGGCAGCGGCGGCACGGCGATCGAGCGGCGACGGCGAGGTGAAGGCGATGGTGCTAGGGCGGTGCTTCGGCGGCAGCGAACGGCCCGCGCGTGCGACGGGGACACACGCGTCGGCGGCGGCGACCGAAGAGGAAGAGGGGAGGGAGAGAGGAAGGGAGATGCTCACCGGCGAAGGCGAAGGCGAGGGGAAGCACGGTGAGGATGAGGCGAAGGTGGCGACGCGATCCCGCGGCAACGACCGGCAGCGAGGCGCGTGATTGGCGGGCGACGGAGACGGCAGCGACCGAAGTGGCGTCCGGGGAGCGGGAGGAAGCGCGGGTGCTAGGGAAGCCCGCCGGCGGCAACGGGACGGCAGCAAGTCGGCGAGGCGACGAAACACTCGGTAACGACCGATGGCGAGGGCGGTGAGGCACGGACTACGAGATCGATCGGCGGGGAAGGCGGCGGCACTCGGGTGCGGGTGGGGCAAAACCGGCGGCGGCACGCGGAGGAGCGAGATTTATAGTGGGACGGCTCCGGCTAGGGCGGGGACGGCCGTTGGAGGAGATCGGTTCGGTTGCGGCGGTTGCGGGCGCGGTGGTGCGACAACGCGACGGAGTCGGACTCGGCCGGCGCGGCGCGGGCGAGCTGGGCGTGGAGGCTAGGCCGAGGCGGCGGCCCAGGAGGGAGGGAGGAGGCGCGCGGGCGGGAGAGGGAGGCCGGTCGGCTGGGCCGGCCTGGAGGGAGAGGTGGGCCGGGTCAGCTGGGCCGACCCGGGAAGGAAGAGGGGAAAAAGAAAAAAGGAAAAAGAAAAAGAGAGAGGAGGAAAATTGGACTTGTGCCCAATTTGGGAAGGAAGGAGAAAAAAGAAAGAAAAAAGAAGGGAAAAAGAAAAGCCCCACTTTTGCCGAGTTTTAAATTAATTTTTTTGGCCAAATTTTATACTTCTGCAATTTGTGTTTAAATCCAGTTAATCGATTTGCGAACCTCGATTTAATTAAGCCAATTGTTATTTACAATTTCCTTTTTACGATTTTAGGCTTGGGACAAAACTTCGGGTGTGACACACACCTTCCCATGCCATAGCACCCATGGTTCATTGCACTTATAGCATTTTCCAGTCCATTTGTTGCTGTTAGTAGAAGAGGTTGTGGATGTTTCCACCTTTTCTATTGGCTCCTTCTTTGCTAGCCAACTCACATTCTATTTCTGGCCCAACCTATTGGGATAGCTACTACCCCCTAATGCTATTTTGTAATGCAGGTTTCCCCCATCATAGTTTCTAGCATGCTCATAAGCATGTACCAGGGATTGTATGTCAAGAGATTTCAAGGGTCTCTTGATGTGCTCCTTCAACCCAGAAATGAAATATTCCAGGAAGTATCCTTCAGTTAGAGCAGGCCTATTCTTCTTCACCACGGCCATGAGTTCCTCAAACTTGTCAATGTATGAATCCACTACTCCATATTGCTTGAGATTCCTAAAGGTGTTAGTAATTGAGATGTTGGACTTGCTAGCAAACCTCTTCTTGACCATATCACAAAATTCTAGCCAACTCAACTGATTTTTAGGTACATCCAAGCTTGTAATCCACCGGTATGCCCTACCAATAATGTACACCTTAGCCATCATACTTTATCTTCCTCATGGGTTTTTGCCAATGAAAAGTACTTTTCTGCCTTGTTGATCCAAGCTTGTGGGTGGTCACCATCAAAAGGAGGGAAATCCAACTTTACCTGGGTTTTAACTGCAGACTCAACATAAGTATTTTTGTCCTTCCACCCTTCTTAATCTCTCCCAATGACCCAAGGTTATGGTGGAGGAGCACGGTTCTCAGTAGCTATAGGTGGGTGGGAATATGGTGGGTATGACATGGCAGCAGGGTAAGTGTACTGATTGTAGGAGTTATATTGTGGTTGTGGTGGATGTGGGTTATATTGTGGAGGAGCACGGTTCTCAGGAGCTATAGGTTGTGGTTGATCTGGGCTATGGGGGTAGTAAGGCACTCTAGCTGGGAATGGAACAATTGGTGGTAGTTTATGGAATGTAGGAGGGGAAGTATATGGTATCTAGGTGACTTGTGACAATGGTGGAACAGGTGATGTATTGAAAAAGACTGAGGTATTGAATTTAGGTTGGATGGGTATGGGTGGTAGTATAGGAGGAGTGGGTCTGGGTTCTGGAAGATGGCTTCCTATGCTAGGGGTAGGTATGGCTTCACCCATCTCAGGATTTCCCAATGGTCAGTAACTTCTCCTCTTCCTAATCCACTTATGGGGATAGGGTGAAAAGGTGTACCTTCAGTCCTCTCCTTCCAGCAGGTGCCACCGAATGAGCAAACCCTGGAGAGGGGTAATTTTCTGCCACATCCTTCCCAATGGTTGTTGGCCAAAGTAATGAACATCTCCTGCAACTGTTTCAAGGACTGCATCACTTCATCCATGTGATGCTAGGCTTGCACACCCTGATTTTGGATCTGCTCGTGTATCATGTTGTTCTCCTCTGCCACTCTCTCATGCCACTCTAACATTCTTTGCTTCATCTCTTCCAACTCATCCACCCAAGATGGCTCTTTCTCCTGAGCTGCATCCACAGCATGCCCAGCCTTTGGCATGGTTTGAACTTCTAGAAGTCGCCCCATTCCCTTCATACTGGCTATGGAATTTTACAGGAGGTACTTATCCTCCTAGCCCTCACCAGCCTAGATCTCACTGCTTATGCGCTGGTCCAAGAACCGATGACTCTGATACCATTTTGTCAGGACTAAAGGAAGAACTCACAAAATTAAGATAAAACACAACAGAATTCTTTAGAAAATAATAGAAATGAATTGAACAAGGACTACCAACTGGGATTCAAACAGATAAACAGCGAGTACAGACAAGGAAGCACATGGAATGGTAGATAATGAAGAAAGTATTTTTAGGGTTCATCGCATATGCCCCCAAGCTCCGACTTGGCTGGCTAATAAAGAGTGCGCCGCCACAGATACAGACTACCGAGTTAACAATGACACTTGCTTACGCTAAATAGCAATTACTCAAACTAATGTCATCCATACAATTTAACTAAGTGAACTGGTACGTGCTCATCTCAGCCGTTGATCTGTTGACGCTGTGTTTAGGGTTACGACGACCTCTGGAGGAAGGAAAGCACCGCAAGGCCTAGGGCTAGGGTTTTTGTCGGTAGCAGCGGCGGAGGCTGGGTCGAGGGGTTTGTCACCCTGATATCACCGGCGGGCCGTTCGATTAGTCACCTCGGATCTAACGGCTAGCGTTTGCTGGGCTGGAATTGACCCAAGAGGGAGAGCGCAGGGAGGCAAAATCCTAGCATAGCCCAGGTTGCGGCCTAGGCGGAGCAGACACGCGCATGAAGGAAATGACTACGGGCAAAGCGGACGAACTAAGAAAAAAGGTCAATTCCAGATCCCTCAGCCGAAGAAAAATAAAAGGGCCTTGAGCCGACCTTACAAAGTCCAATTTGGCTCCCTCAAGGTCAAACAAAGAGTAAAAAGGTCATGGGTCAAAGTGATAAAATTCCATTTTGGCTCCATGTGACCGAAAAAATGAATTAAAGATTATTTTAGGTCCCTCCATGCGAAATAGAACAAATTAAGTTAGTTTTAGGTCCTTTTGGACCAAAGACAAATGCAAATAAGTTTGTTTTAATTTATTTTCAGAAGCATTTATAATTAATGTTATAGTTGCTTATTTCTAAACTTTTTTACTAACGTAAAATCATTTAGAGAGTTAAGTTTATGCTTAAATTAAAGTGATTAATTTCTAAACAATTATAGCCAACGTGAAAATTGTTTAGATATTAGAAAAATGTCTGTAATGCTTCTGAATAAATTAGTAAAAGTATGTTTCCGCTACAATTACGTGTTTTTTCAATGTTGTTATTTAGACCAACGTTGATAATAGCAATGTTGAAATTATGTTTACAAGTTTTTCATACGTTAGTTCTATTTCTACCCAACGGTGACATAGAATTAATGTATATGTGTTGTATGTTTTAATTTTGACCAATGTTGAATTAAGACATGCAATAGTTATTGAATGTATCCATTTCTAAGCAATTTTAACTAACGTTAAAATTGTTTAGATGGTAGATAAATATAAGGAATGCTTCTGAATATGAATGTAGAGTTAATTCCGCTGCAATGATGTGTTGTTTAAGAATGAAAGTAATGTCATTATTAAGACCAATATCCTTAATAGCAATATTAAAACTATGTTGATTAGTTTTCTATCATGCATTGGTTCTATTTCTGCTCAATGGTGACATACAATTAATGTGCAAGTACATTGCATGTTTCAATTTTGACCAACGTTAAATTGAGACATACAAGAGTTTTAAATGTTCTCAATTCACTAGTATACATCTCGGCCATAGATCCCACTAACTGAATAGTTATGGCTCATGGCAAGAGAAAAATGAGATAGCACTTGTGTTATCAGAAACAATGTTTGATGGTTAGTAAGAGCTCCATAATGGAGGCAATAAGGGGAGCAATCCTAGCAGTATCACCGCCAATGAATACCTTGAGAGGGTGGAGAAATAGTTTTCTGGTTCGCCAAAGGCCCATGCGGCTGCCCAATCCAAACGATAGAAACAATAAGGTACACCGGCGTAGGGGTTAGGGAGAGCATTTTGAAGATGAGTGGTATCACTTCAAAGCTCATGAAATTATGAAGATGAGGACATTTTCAATGAACGTGACTATGAGAATATGAATGTTGTATGAAATGTAAATGACATTGTATGCAATAGTGCGACATCCCCATCCATGAATGTTAGCAATAAGCGCAAATGATGCAATGATGAAGCATCTGCGAAATTGTGGCACCGTCGTTTAGGCCACATTTCAAAGGAGAGAATAGAATGGTTAATTAAATAAGAAATGTTGAACCCGTTACATTTTATGGATTCAGAACATTGCATCAATTGCATCAAAGAAAATGAAAGTCAGCATGATCTAAAAATTAAGTTAGTAAGATCCGACTATGGAGATGAATACTAAGGTCGGCACACCCCCTATGGCCAAATACATGGACCTTTTGCAAGGTTTTTACAGGAAAATGGCATGGTACCCTAGTATTCCACGTCGGGCGACCCTCAACAAAACAGAGTTGCTGAAAGAAGAAATCACACTCTAATGGACATGGTGCGATGTATGTTAAGTTACTCCACGTTAACGATAGGTCTATGGATGGAGGCGTTAAAATTGACGTCCATATTCTTAATCAAGTACCAAGTAAGACGATGTTGAAAACACCATATGAGTTATGGACAGGAAGGAAACCCATGCTAAATCATGTAGGGGTGTGGGGCTGTCCAGTTGAGGCTAAGTTGTTTAACCCAAATATTAGGAAACTAAATCAGAAGAAAGTCAATTGCCATTCCATTGGCTATCCTAAAAAGTCAAAAGTTTTTCGATTCTACTGTTCTGGTAGGTATACCATGTTCGTAGAAATGAGACATGCAATATTACTGGAGGATGAAATGATCAGGGGAGCACGGTACCTCGGAAGATTGATCTTGAAGAGAAGCGGGTATGTGTACCCACTCCGATGATTCAAGAACCCTTTGTCTCGATACCTGTTGCTACTACATCGACAGCGCAGAGCGCTCCGATGCAAGCACCTGAAGTTAGTTCTCGTGTGGCAACGAATGGTCTAAGAGGATCTTGAAACTCGGGACCTACAGAAGTTGTCACACAAGGGGAAGAGCAACGTCAGCCCTAAACGGAAAATGTACCACAACTTAGAAGATCTCAGACAGAGAGAAGAAAAGTAATTCCTAGTGAATACTAAGTTTGCGTAGGTGAAGAAGTTCAAATAAAGGGTATCCCACCTCATTTGAAGAAGCCATAAAAGTGCAAATTCATCCAGGTGGCTCGAAGCCATGGAAGATGAAATGAGATCGATGAGTACCAACAAGGTTTGGGACTTAGAAGTAATTCCTAAAGGAGCCAAAACAGTAGGCTCCAAATGGTATATATAAAACAAAACGTGACTCTAAAGGTGTCTAGAAAGATACAAGGCATGACTCGTGGCGAAAGGCTTTACATAATGAGAAGGAATATATTATAATGAGACGTTTTCTACTATGTCATGCAAGGATTCATTTAGAATAATAATGGCACTCGTGGCTCATTAGATTTAGAGTTACATCAAATGGATGTAACGATGGTGTTTCTTAACACGGATTTATATGAGAACGTATACATGGCGCAACCCAAGGGTTTTTCTATGGAAGGAAAAGAACAAATGGGATGCCATCTGAAGAAATCAATTTTGGATTAAATTAGGCCTCCAAGAAATAGTATTTGAAGTTTGATAAAGTAATAAGAAAGTTTGGGTTCAACGAGAATGAAGAGGACAATTGCGTATATATAAAGTTTAGAAATGGGAAATCCATTTTCCTTATCTTGTATGTAGATGACATTCTACTTGCGAGTAGTGATGTTGACCTACTGTAGGAGATGTAAAAACGTTTTTGTCCTCGAACCTTGATATGAAAGATCTCGGTGAAGCCTCATTCGTTTTAGGAATAGAGATTCACCGAGATAGAAGAAAGGGGGTTTCAGGATTATCGCAAAAGGCATATCTGGAAAAGACTCAGTATGCATGATAGATTTCGAAAGTTTCAGAGTCTAAGGAACCAATATGAGATCGATTGAATGAAAGCGGTTCCATATGCTTTGGCTGTCGGAAGCTTGCAATATGCTCAAAGAAGCGCCCTGACTAGGTTTATGTACTTGGATTCTTGGCAAATATGAGGAAATCCAGGAGTAGATCACTGGAGAATGGAAAAGAAAGCTTTGCGATATGTGCAAGGCTGTAAGGCCTCATGCTAACGTACAGAAGATCTGATTCCCTAAAAGATAGAAGGGTATTCAGATGCAGTCTTTTGTGAGAGATGTGGATAAAAGAAAGTCCACAACAAGATACATATTCATTCTCGCAAAATGAGCTATTTCGTCGAAAAGCTCAAAGCAAATCGTCATAGCATCATTTACGATGTATACCGAGTTTGTAGCTACTTATGAGGCCATGTGGCAGGCAAAATGATTAAAGAAATTTGTACCCGGGTTGAAAATGGTCAACAACATTTAAAGGCCACTCAAGATGTACTGCTACAATGAAGCCACGGTGTTTTACATTCATAACAGTAAGTCAAGTGGTGCTGCCAAACACATTGACGTTAAGTTTTATGTTGTGAAAAAGAAGATCCAGGATCAGACCATAAGTTTAGAGCACACAAGAACAAAGAGATGTTAGTGGATCCACTCACGGAAGGATTACCATCCAATGTGTTCAGAGAACACAGCCGACATGGGTTTACAGGAAAACCTATGATCCTTGGATTAAGAAGGGCCTAGTGTTTATTTCGAGATGGGTAGATGTGTTGTACTCGTTGCATCTAATGGTTCAATTAGGACCGTCGTTAGGAAGCGTGCTCTATGCGTCAATCTATTTAGATGTAAATAATAAGTAAAAGAAGTTAGAAAGGCGGAGATCGAAGGGGAGAATGTTAGGTACGATCTCCTATAGGGGATTGGAGATCGATCCCCACTCTGTCTTACGCGTCTTGATCGGGGATGCCAGCTGTACACAGCTCTGGGCCCCTCTCATGCAGCACACCTATATAAGAAGGGGAAGTGGCGGCAGTGAAAGACCAACGAGTCTTTTTCCGCATACGCGCACTCACCCAAAACCCTAGACACCCACCGATCCGGGTCTCGCGCTGAAGTGAGGGGAAGACTGCCACCACTGCTGTTCTCGACGCCGTCATCCTCGCCATGGCCGCGCCAAGCGTCACCATCATTCCCTCCACCACCGACCGTCGCCATGGCATGTTCATTGTCAAAACCCCAAAGGTACCATTGCCATGCTCTAAAGAAAGAACCAATCCTATTACATTGGTGTGCTCACTACCCCCTAGATCAGACACCTAGCGATCAAGAAATCTAACAAAAACAACTATTCAATTCAAGAACAATTGGAGTACAGTCACATTTGTTGTTCCAAAGTTTTAACTGATGTTATATATCAATAAAAATACGAGTGGGTGGTCCCAAATGTTGTACTTTCCGGGGGTTTTTCCCGTTATTTCCTAAGTGAAAAGAAAAAATGGAAAAGGGGAGCTGGCTGGCTGGGCCACTACAAGGCCCATTCATCAGGACCGAGCAGCGCAGCCAGCACAACACGTCACTCAATCTATTTTCCTTGTTCGGTCTGTAGCAGAGGTACAGAGGAGGAGCGGATGGAGCCCCTGGAGGTGGCCAGAGGCGAAGCCAACTAAAAATGTCATTGGGGTCATCTCTATTACATATCATAGAAAAATATAGATTGAAATAGTGTTTTATAGAGATTTTAGGAATTTCGTCGGGGTCGTCCGATCCCAACAAACGGGCTTGGCTCCACCCCTGGCGGCGGCGGTTGTCAACCATCTGCCTGCCCTAGGCGGGACATCCGCTCGCAGGACACGCGCAATGTGTGGCGTCGCAACTCCCTCTCCTCGCCTACAAAGCAGAGATCCCACTCTCTCAAAACAGAACACACACACATCTCCTCTCCACACTTGCTCATCCATAACTCTGATGAAGTCCCTCTCAATTCTAGAAGGAGTTGGCTGGCACAGCTGGTGAGCTTCTTGTTTGTCACGTTGAGGGTGTCGGTCCTAGCCAGCAACGTGCGAGATTGCGGTTTGCGCCATCTTTCCCCATTATTTGGTCGGTGTGGTGTGTTGGTGGTGGCGTCTGTGGTGAGTCGCTGTTGCGCCTGTGTGGTGCAGTGTAGCATTTGGTTGCTATCGCGTGGCCTGGTGCTTGGGCCTATTGCGGTGCAATAATCCTCTATTCTTCGGGTTGGTGCCATCGACGTTCCACTCGGTACCAACATCAGCTCAGTATCTCTGTCAACCATCCGTTGATTGAAGACTTGAACGTGATTGGCGGAATTGGTTTTCTGGGACAGGACTTCGAGTTCACTGAGTTTTGTCTTCCCACATAGATTGACTACATGTTTTGAGTTATCTATTGCTCATTTTGATTTATATTATTCGTGCAATCTGCTAGGTTATTTCTTGGGTGTGATTGCACATTCTTTGGATGAATTAAATTGCTCAATGATAGTGAAGCGTGTAGTGAGACAACCATGATAGTCCAAAAACTTTAGGATGTGTTTGATTATAGGGATGGAATGGTTTGGCATAGAGCCAACTCATTCCTGACGATGTTTGGTTTAGGGATGGGTTGGACCCTATAGAGGAATATTTCTTTCAGATCCTGGTCCAATCTGTTCCTCCAAATTGGAGGGATCAACTCATCCCATGGGCTGATTGGTTCTGATATGATTATTTTGTCAGGAATATGCAAAAGATTTGCGCGTCTATATTTTGAATTGTCTATTTTATTAATTATGAAATATCCATTCTATTTATTAAATTTATTTTAAATATATTACTTGTATAAATATACACAAAAATATTTTAGGTTATTTACATATAAATCCTAATACTTTGTAATTTTATTTGAGAGATGGGAGATAACCTCACCAGAAAGGTAATCACTCTAGTCATCCCACATACATCTCTCGAACCAAACATGTGACAGGTTCACTCCATCCCATCTTATTCCTACAACCAAATAGAAAATAAGGTCCAACCCATCCATCTAACCAAATAGAAAAATAGGACTAACCCAGCCCACAATCTAGGGATGGATCCGACCCATCTCATCTCGTCCTTGAACCAAACACATCCTTAGAGTATTGTTTTCTTTTATATCTATGCAAATTCATTTCCCTGGATTTGTTGCCTTATTTTGAAAGCATATTACATCTGCTAATTATGTTCTTTACCATTCAGTTTCAGCTGCTTCTTGTCATTAGTAATATAGCTTGTTATATAGTCATATAAAACTTGATCTAAACGTCTCCAGTAAGATAGACTGTCACGTGTTAATCGAGGATCTCTGATCAATCTTTGTGTTGGAAGGCTGCCTATGCAGCAACCCACAATTTTGAGAGCAAATAAAAGAATACAATCATGTTCCTTCGTTTCATCTGTTATCTTCGTCTTATTGCCAATTTTGATATAGGAATGAACTCGAGTAGCTTTCTTCACTATATAAAAGCTTTTCATATGCTCCTGTTCATTTATGTAAATATGGCTTGAATCTGAGTAGTAGCATTATTATGTTCAGAATTACTTTATTTAACTTGTTTAAGTATGTTGGAAGCATGTCACTTATTCATGTAAAATTACAACACCAAGAAGACCTGATGGATAAAAACGATGAACACAGAGCGATGCAAACAAAATAGAAAGACCCTTCACTACAATATTGGTGGAGAGCTGTTAATAGTGAACCTAAATGGCCAAGAATACGTTGGAACAATAAATACTTTCTTTATTTCATATCATAAAATATTTTGATCATATATAGATTTATTCATATATTAATGTATATATTTGTATATGTGTCTAGATTTATTAGTATTAATGAAAATATGTGGAGAAAAAAATTATAGCTTGAAACGGAAGCAATATTATAGATAGAAACCCTAGGTGATGGTTTGACTTTTTTAGCGAAAAGCTAAACAACATACTTACAAACGAAAAATAATTTAGTTATAATTTAGAAATAAAACTTTTATTTACATGTTCTTAGGCTCTAAAAGCCAAAACTAGAAAATAAACTCAATAAAGAAAATCTTAAAACTAACTCTGAGTATAAGTTAAAAATTTAACTTTTAACTTATAAACACAAGTACAACACTCGTATATGCATATGGACCAGCAGTCATCCATCAGCTAGCTTCAGATCATGGCAAACAGTTCTCGTCATTTCGCTTTCATTTATATATTTATAAACCTAAAACTTAATTTTTATAGTTTATTTTGTGGTTTATTGACTTATTTCCTACGTTCCACATATTATAAGATTTTTTTGGTTTTTGTGTGCTAATAAATCTAAACACATATAGGCCTTGTTCATTGGATAGGAGATAAGTTAACTTACCCTAGCACGGAAAACATAGTAATAGATTAGTACATGATTAAATAATTATTAATTATTAAAAAATATAAAATAGATTAATATGATTTTTTAAAAAACTTTTCTATAGAATTTTTTGCAAAAAATACACCGTTTAGCACTTTGGGAAGCGTGCGCGTGGAAAATGAGGAGGATAAGTTATCTAACAGGGGGCAACGAACGCAGCCCTAGAAAAAACGTATATCGATACCTCGATAAATCTAGGCAAGCTTAAAAAGTTTTATAATATGAAACGGAATGAGTACTATATTTTCCACCATTTATTTCTAAATCACTACGAACACTCATATAAAAATATATTCATAAATTATTTTTTATTTCCCAATAAGCTTTGCAAATAAGCATAAGCATACGGGTATGTTTGGACGCGAAAGAGGTAACCAAACGTCCAAAGAGGCAAACGTACTGGCCACGCGTTCAACTGTATATTCTGTGCGGATAGCCATATTTGCTCCAACACTAATATATATTGAGGCCGATCATTTCAGCTATAGCTAGCACTAGCCACAGGACCGCTACTTCCGACGAGCTCTTCGCTGCAAAAAGTGACAAATTTGATGCGTGCAGGAGGCAGGATTCGACGAACACGCAAAAGCTTTGTGCCTTTTGCATATCGATCTTTTTTAGACGATGTAAACACTGATCAATCAAAGAAGGTGTCGAGGGAAATGGCCCCCGCGTCGTTAGCATGGGCAATGATCGCTAGCCCTAGCCACCGCCGCCTCTCCTCCATCCTTCCCCATCTTAAAGTCGCTTGAGCTCGTTGGCCGAAGACCATGTGTCGAGCAAGGATGCCATGGTAGGGATAAACGAAGAGGCACTAGTGAGCCAGCATGATTGGAGGTGAGGGTGTAAGTGGGCCAACTCGCATAGACCAATTAAGTGGGTTATCCGGTGGGTTACCACTTAATTAGCCTAGAAGCAGGCTCGCGGGTTAGCCCACTTACACCCCTAATTGGAGGCATGTCTTCGCGGGTGACAGCCCTATATCTCCGCATCAGGCCAATGCACCGCCTTTTGCTACGCTCTCAGAATCATGTCGCTGCTCCGCCTTCCATATGCTCTCTAGACAAGTGATCCCCTATCCTACTTCCCAGCTGCCAGTCTGCCACTAGCCCAATCGCATCACATTTGTGTCAACATTTTCCACTGGCACGCGAGGACAATCCAACATTGCCCTGACCAGATCTGCTGCCTTATGACCGGATCTGACTGGAGATGGCATGCACGATGGCGATAGTGCATGCAACAACGGGAGGCTGAGGCTGGCATGGGGGAAGGCGCGAAAGAGGTTCCTAGTGTCGTTCCTGTTGACGACAAGGTGGTGACCTTCGTCAGGGTGGTGGAGGACCAGTACAAGCCGAGATTGGTCCGGTAAAGTTGCCCAATTTCAACTTTTGGACCAAGCGGTTGTAACTGCTCTCTCATAGTTTCTTGGTCACCACTACTACCCACGAGAAAGAATCTAGAGACACCTTTACTATTTTAGAAGGAAAAGTTAGTTGATATTGGTGACGCTTGTGCGCATCATACATATTCTTGAAGGCAATATTGTGAAACCCCTTGTCTCAAGATGAAAGCACAGTGACAATGACATTTAAAATGTACCTTCTTGAAGGTGTCACGATTGGAGATGCCTGTGGCGGTTGTCAGTGTTTATAGGAACTAGGTTACCGACATTGATAACCCATGCTACCTCCAAGGTCAGGTGGCACTTAGTTAGGGCTAATCATTAGCTCGGGTAATGGTTGTTCACTCCATTGGCCCAGGTTACTCCTTTCAGCATGTTAACTGATGGGTGAAATAGGTCGGCTGAGTGGTCCGAGGAAGTGGTATGTCCTAGTAGGAGGGTCTAGCTGCCTCGACCCCCTATCACACGCGTAGACACGTGCTCCTCCAAGAAGTGGCACATCTCCAATAGGAGGGGTCAAGCTGCCCAACCCCCTGTGACAAGCGCAAGTGCACCCTTCAACAGGATACGACTCGTCCCTCTTGTGGAAGGTTGGGTTGTCCCGACCCCTACTCAGCAGAGCCAGAAGAGTCATGTACTATAAAGGTGCATAAGACGTGTACCTAATTTCATCAATACAAGGGTAAGGAGTTCTACGAGCTCCCCACTAAGTGGAAGCTCCATCATATGTACTGACATACTCAACTTGTAGGGTCCACGATGCCACTTCAACCTCTAACAACTAGCAAGCACCGACTTTCATGACATGCAAGACCCACAACACCATGCCAGCTAGGTTGCAGGGGTGACATGTGGGGTGTACAGCACGATGTCGCCATGGTTTCCTGCACCGGCCAAAAGGCTTTCAATCACATCAACATCTCATCGATGGAATGCTCCATTACAACTTCATCGAGGACACTCAAGATTGAGATACTACTGATAAGTTTTGTGCCTACTTCCTAGGCGTTGTGTGCCCTTAGAGCTATAAAAGGAGGGACCGGTTGTGGGAGGAGGGAAGGACTTTGGAGCCTAAGTCATAAACGACATACAACATAAGGAGGATATTTCGCTTCTTGCGGCACAAACATGTATAAACACTTGTGTCAATTTTTGCTTGCCTATACCTAAGAGGATCCACATATTTCTTACGTAGTCCTCTGACCGAACTCACAAAGAGGGGGCCTTCGGTCACCTGCTAGAGGAGCAAGCTCTTCGACAAAAGTGCCAATATGGATTGGACTCAATGGTAATAGAGGCAATAAGATTTGGATAGATGACTAATAGCAGTGATAAGATCTGGATGGATGCATGTAGCTCTTCAATCAGCTATTTTCCAGTGTTATCGTTTGCTTTAGTTTAACCGTACGCTAGCAGTAATTGGAGCAGAATCTGATCGACCGAGGATCTCCCATTGTTTTCGAAGTCGCCACGACCCACTGCCAAGGGCTAAGCTATGCCTGGTTGTGAGGTGGGCTCGAGCCCCAGGATACCAGCAGCACCCTAGGAACTATTTGTGGCAGCATGCTATCCTTTGGCACAAAGGTTTAGGCTCCTACTTTGACTAACTATTCCCTGCATCCATTCTTAAGTATACAAGAAAGATATTTGCAATTTTATGGAATTTTTTAAGGTACAGCAAGTTATTATCAACCATCCATTATCTTTTGATCCAATGGCTAGTGTTGCTCTTATACCTCATAGGTGGTAAGACACCATTTATTGTTATTTGAACTCTATTAAAGGTAATTATTGGAGTCTAATATAGAATGCACCAATATTTCCTTATTTTGATATTAAATTCATAAAAACATATAATAAAAATCATGTTAAATATTGAATTGAATTTCAGTATCCAAATTATAATTTGTAAAATGATTGGTTTATAGAAGGTTTAACTAAAAACACTTGAATTAAATATAATTTAAGAATAAGATGCTTGTTTTTTTTTACAAATTAGTATTACTAGAAAGAAGATTATTTTAAATCTTCACAATCAAATGCATCTAAATCATGAATGATAATTTTAAAAGTTGGTTTTAAATCAGTGTGATTCAATTATTAATATATAGTAGTATCATTTCATTCCATATTAACTTAAGTTCTTATGATTAATTCAATATTTGAAATTTGGAAATTTTTGAATTTTATTTCTCACATCTGAAATCTATAATTTTATTTTCTTTTGTAAAGCATATTTCATTTACACCTGCCATGCATGTGTGATTGGAATTTATAAAGAGTAATTATGGTCTTTAATGCTCCTTTCCTTACTGTGATTCATGATTCAGTGAGTTCAGATTGATTGGTAGCTCTTACCTCTAGGGAGGTAAGATGGAGCACTCTAAAAGGGCTCCAATTTTATATAGGATGACGTGAAATGGTTTGAACCTCTCAACCTCTTACCGACCCTTAGGAGGGTTATTATATTTTATTTTCTGAGATGTTATGTAGGCTCATGGCACAAAGACCTCAAGTATATGCTTGACGATACCTGCTAGGCTAACCTATGTCTGGCTTTGAAGCGGGCTCGAGCCTCCCAAGTATCGACAGCACCCATGGCAATGCTCATGACCACATACTATCCCTCGGTGTAGTGGCTATGTTGTCCCTAAACCTTTTGTTTTAGCATAAGCCCCAATTGTTCATGATAACAATGAGGGATTGGATGCTTATCATGATAGAAGATATGAAATATGCAACGAAATGAGGGTTGGGCAACATATAGGTAATAGTTCTTGAGGTTAGGTACCTAGTAGGAGTAGAAACGACGATGACGCCAAAAATCTATGAAGCCCACAACCGCTTGAACGCCCCCCCTACCTAGCTTTCTAGGGGTGAAAACAGGATAGGTATTTCCCGACCACCTGCCTGCCTATATTAATTTGGGACAAATTCAGGTCACATATTGGGGTACCCGGGAATTTACATGGATACGGAGCCCAATTCGAGTCTTTTCTCACGGATATGAGATCGGGTTCGGAAGGACTATACCCGACGGATACGGATTATCTGGAATATAATATGGATATTACCTGGATATGTATCCAGATTATTATCCGGTTTACTAGTAGCCTTTTCAGCTTTCCAAGCCTAAGCCGGCAAGCCTAGCAAGCTGTAATATTATGGAGTCTGTCCCTCACGCTGCACCATCGATCAACCACCGCACTAACTAGCACCAACACGCACAGACACATAGGCACACAACCCGTTATCGCCTGGCCTCTGGCCTCCGCCGTCGAGGTAACAACCAGCCTCCACCGCGCGTCCGCCACCACTAGGCCATCCTCCGTCTCCCAGCTCCTAATATAGTCTCATTTTTAGGTATGTACAAATGTTCAATAGCTATGGTTTATGTGGTATATCTAGTTGTTGCTTTGACTTAACATTCATATAAATATTCGTACCCGGGAGTGTTCGTCTCCGTCTTGGTAGGTATCTGTATCATATTTGTATCCGATATTATCCATAATTATATCCGTATTCGATCCAATTCCGATTGCAAAATGTGGGTTAGGATACGGGAAGTGTGAGATCCGACCGAACCCGACCTGTTTTCACCCCTATAGCTTGCTAGTTGTCAAAGAAAACCTCATCGAGCAGGTGATCATGACAAGCACCCTTTTTGTGTTCGGCCCAGGGAGCACAGGGGAAGCTACGGGCTGCAGACGTAGTGTTAGAGAGATTGGGGGAGAAGAAGAATGCATGAAACAAATCCTATAAACAATATAATGTATACATGTTTGGGCCACACTAGGGTGTAATACTCTACTCTTGTGGTGTTTGTATGATTTTTGGGGGAATATAGGTGGGAGGTAGCTCGAGCTCCCCTTCTCTCGAGCTTGACCATTTTTTGGGGTTTGGGTGCTTCCCGGGGTGCTCTACTCATTTTTTTCGTGTGAGACCTCTCTCTACTTGGCATGGTGATCCTTTAGTATTGTCAAGGAGGGGACGTCTACTGTGGTTCTTAATGAAGTGAGTAAAAAGTCTTCTAGACAATAATACCCAATTAACTTCACAGCACGATAAAAAGTGTAGGGCATGATGGGATTGGTTAGGGATGGCCCATTGTTTTCAATGTATGGAAAAGAAGATGTGTCAAGCACAATGTGTGTCTAACATATTGAATGTGTGTCATGAACATGGTATGTGCAATATTAACTCCGTAGGCGGGGCACGTCAGGGGTTCAAAAGGCTCCCCTCGAGCCGTCTCACATGGGCATGATCAGGCTTGGGCGTGCCCCAACGACGTCGAGCTCAGGGTGCCTACCCCTCTGAGGGGAAAGTGAGCGTAGGGTTGCCTGATGTAATCATACCCTTTAGAGGGTTGGGTCTGCTCGTCCACACAAGATCGGGGTCTCTTAACACCCTCTGAGAGGATCCTTCTCTATTGGGACCTGAGGTACCCATAAGCGTAAACTCATCTGCTCATAGGAAAGGGATCAGGGCAGGTGGCTCAACCCCTCCTAAAGGAGGTGAGCCATGTCCCCATGCGCCATAAGTCATTGGTGTGGGACGTTGGTTCCCATAATATCGAAAGTTTGCATAGGAATCCAAGCGTTAGGAATTCGATTCTTTATTTTTCCTTCAAAGTGAATATATCCTTAGTCAATTTTGTACTTAATCTTTAAATTTTGAATGGTTTAGATGAGCTTTCTAAGATTTTAATTAGTTGTGGAATTCGTTGATGTAATGAAAATAATGTAATCAACACATAACTGCTTATATTATGATACTTTCTCGGTTTCATATTATAAAACTTTTTGAACTTTCTAACCTTTTCTAGGTTAATCTATGTAACATTGTATATTTTTTTGTGTCAAATGCCATATAATCTTATAATATGCAACGGAATGGTACAGAACATGAATTCTAGGGATATTTATATTTTGGAACGGAGGGAGTATTATTTTGCTTGGTTGTCTATGCATAAATTAAGTTTAATTATGTGGTTTTAAAAAACTGTTTTTTGGAGGTCAGGGATGTCAAAATCGAATATAAGTGGCAAAAATATCGTAATTCTCACGGAGGGAGCCGACAAATAACAATGAAATGGTTATTAAATCTCCAACAAAACTACAATAGGTGGAAATGACGAGAGTTAGATTGGACTCCGAGGAATTTGCGATTATACCACTGCCAACAACTGGTTTTACCAAAATACTATCGTCAACATGGAACACGCTAAAATGCCATCATAATTACTCTATATTCGCTCCTTTGCCATAGTTTTTTTTTTTTGCGATTTAATCTATTCTTCCTATATAGTTCTTACCCACTAGCTATAAAGCTCAACGTGCACACATGCCATGTATTACCCACTAGCAATTATTATATTTAAAGCTCATGTAAGTATGGTATATAACCTCAACATGCACATATGCCATGTCATTACCCACTAGCAACTTTATATTTAAAGCTCTTACAAGCATTCCATATAAGCTCAACATATAAACCTAGCATGTCATAACCTATTAGCAACTATTATATTTAAAGTTCATGTAATCATACTACATATTAGATTCTCAAGATTAATATGCAACAATATCAAATCATCATCCTTTTTACTATTTTCATAATATTTTTTCATAATACTTAAACGTATATTCCTCTATTATTTCAACTTATTTAACCTACATTTATCCATATATCATGTATTATTATATTCATGTATTATTTTAACATATTTAACATGCATTCATCCATATATCCCGCAACAAATCACGGGGTATCATCTAGTTATTTTAACACTTCTAGGCTACATCAAAAGACCAAAATACCCTTGTTCAATTTTCATTCAAACAAGATCGATCTGTTCGGTTCTCTTCGTTTCTCCCCGTTTAATCTCTCCCAGCAACAACTCCACGCAGCAGCTTGGTTGCAGCTTCTCAATGTTGCTTGTGGAACAAATTATTTAATTTATGCCATGTGTAACCACGTTTTGTTTTTTTTTTTTTGAGTGGAAGACTACCGGGCTAAGAGCCCAACAGTATATTTTATAAATTTAACGAAAAGAAGAATACAAGAGGCTAAAGCCCCCAAGCAAAAATTACGGTGTTTGTAACCAATCAGAATTTTTTTTTTTGGGGATCTCATGAAGAATCTCTACCCTGAACAAAGACCACCAATCTTCAAACGAAGGGACTAAACTTTTAAAGATTTTTCCATTTCTTTGCTTCCAAATATGCCATCAAGCAATGAAGACAATTTCTAGAAAGCCCTTTCTTCTGAATCTGAGTCTCGCAAGAACTATGATCTGAAAGAAATCCGGAGAGGTGTTCCAATATATACCAAGTTTTCTCCAACATCTTTTGCTAAAAGGGCAGTCAAAAGACAAATGAAACTTGGTTTCCCTCTGACTCCCGGAACATAATACACAGGTTAATCAGCATTCGGAGGGGTGCATTGTCTTCTATCCAACATGTCTCTTGTAACCACGTTTTGTTGGAGCACATGTAAACTATTGTTATTTGAGGTTGCTGTGTTGAAAACTAAAATTATATTAATTAATTGCAGTGCTGTTACATTGAACTGGAGCTTATGATTTGTGATTTTTAAACTATTGTGATGCCTTGCATAAAATAGAAAGCCAAATGATTGATAAAAAACATAAGATGTGGGGGTGTTAACGCCCGAATTTAGAAATAACCATTGGAGGAAAAATCAGGAACAGTAGCCGAATACGATGGGAAAGGAGGGTGATCGGACTGAATAAAGTGGAAAACGACGTAGATACAACCGACAGAGTTTGAGTCAGATTGAAACAGGAGTCCGATTGAGCTTGAGAAGCATGCAGATAGATTCGGGAGTAGATAGAGTCCGTGTAAATTGTTATATGTAAATAGTAGAGTTTGCTTTAGGTAATATCTTTAAAGAGAGTCGGTGTGCAATAAGTTAGGTAATAGATACGATTCCGTATCTAAAGTTAGTTACTTTTCGGGGTATAAATATAGCACCCCATGGTTTGTAATAAAGGACATCAACAATCTTATGATCAATACATCTTCGGCGCATCGTCAAACTTTCGATAAGAGCGAGCTCTTGGCGCAAGGTTTGTTAGCTTCGAATTATAGTTCGTAATTGTCAACTTGTCGATTGGCATGATAAGACTGTATTGTTCTAGTTCGATCTCCTATCCAGTTTGTTCAACGATATATCTAAGGCTTGTTATTTCAATATGTTCTTGGCTTGAAGTAGTGATAGATTCTTGATCAAGGTTGTACGAGTGCTTTATTGAATCTGCTCATTTGAATTCTGCTAACTTAATTCTGTCCCAGTTTAATCCGATCAATTGGGTTAGCTAGATTCAAGTTTGTAGATTAGATCGAGTGTTCGCATAATCTTACTGCCAGAGTTCTAGCCAGCGTTATCTTAAGTAGTTTATCAGCTTGTTTATTAAGCTTATGGATCTTCAAGTTTTCTATAGTTAAATCATGCTAGAATGCATACTGTCTCGATTTGGTCCGATCTATGTCAATGTGGTTTGATCTGCCTCTAGAGCCTGTCCGATTTACTAAGTTTAATAGATGAGTTGATAAATTACGCTGGTCTAATAGTTGATTCTCAGTATGCCGCAAATATTATATTGATTTCATGCTTGTTTGTGCTCAAATCTGAACTGTCTTGCTTTAGTTCGACCTTCTAGGTTTAACATGAGTATGCATGCAGTTGTTTATTATTGTTTTATGCTGATGATTAGTCTAGTAATCCAATTTTACCATGTTTAATTCACTTTGCACCCTATCAGCCGCTGATTGCATATGCAAAAAATCCTAAATTTGTCTGATCGGCCAATTAATCATGAAACTGTATCAGTTAAATCCGATCTTTCAAGGGAAATTGGTTGATGGATTATTTAGTTATTATCCTACTCATAATTCAACCGATAAGGTATACTTTTACGTTATATCATGAAATTCCTGTAAAGCTGATTGTTTTAACTTATCGGCTAGGGTCCTGAAGCGATATCGGCTATCTAGCCGATAGTCTTTAGGTTTAATAGGTTTTCCATTTTTTTTCATATCTTGTTAGTTACAGAATCCAACTGATTAACACGTCTGGTTTCTAAGAATCATTCTAGGAAGTGACTCCTAGATGTACTGAAACGTTCTAAGAAGTGACTCTTGGGTTTTCGTATATGACACATTAGCAGTCAACTAACGTTTTTGGTGAAGTAGTACGGATTGCTGTCACGTTGCTCCAAGTAGCCACGTATGTTATACTGTTCATCTGTGTGCATTAGCTCGCACCTGAAGCTGGTTTTTTCGGGCTCTGGTTTTGGCCACGGCGTGGTATTCCACGGTCATTTTATGTCGCCCACTAATTAAAGTATTCCTAGTTTACAATAATTAGTTTTGCATAGCTATGTCAGCCTTTGGTTTGGGGATGTACTTGCTATAATTTATTATATATATAAACTAATAGTAAAATGAGACACTACGTTCACTCTCACGAGCCAAAAAATCCCATATTAATAGAGAGAATATAAGAAAAAAGAGATGGATTTGATTTTTTTTAATAAAAAAAGAACATGGATTTTTTGGAAGGATTGGATTTTTTATATATAAAAGGTAATAGAAAAAGAAGTCACCACCTTCACTCTCACGGGATGCAAAATCCCACATTAATTGAGAGAAAATAAGAAAAAAAATAAGGATTGGATTTTTTGGATAAAAAATGGATTTTTTTTGAAACGATTGGATTTTTTTTGAACGTGGATCGGACTAGGAGTAAAAAATATGATTTTTTTGATAAAAAAACAGAACGTGGATTTTTTTTTTGGAGGATTGGATTTTTTTTAATGTGGATCGGACAAGGAGAAGAAAAATTTGAAGAACATGATTTTTTGGATTAAAAAAGAAAGTGATTTTTTGGATAAAAAAGTATGTGGATTTTTTGGAAGGATTGATTTTTTTTAATGTGGATCAGAAAAGGAGAAAAAAAATGAAAAACATGATTTTTTTTTTATTAAAAAAGTACGTGTTTTTTTGATAAGAAAGAACGTGGATTTTTTTTAAGCATTGGCTTTTTTTAATGTGCATCGGACAAAAGAACTTGAAGAACGTGGGTTTTTTTTTAAAAAAAATCTAGATCGGATTGGATTTTTTAATCTGGATTGGACAAGGAGTTTTTTTAGAGAGAAAAACGTAATTTTTTGATAAAACAGAATGTGATTTTTGGGATAAAAAAAGAACGTGGATTTTTTTAAACTGGATTGAACAAGGAGAAAAAACCGTGATCTTTTGATAAAAAAGAACGCGTTTTTTGGATAAAAAGAACGTCGATTTTTTGAATCTGTATCGGATTGGATAGATTTTTTTAATTTGGATCGGACAAGGAGTTTATTTAGGAGAAAAAACGTGATTTTTAATTTTTTTTTTGGGAATCGATAAAATAAAAGCAACTTTGTTCGAGGATGTACTTGCTACAATCTAATATATATATAAATATATATATTATATATATTTAGATGTATATAAACTAATAGGAAATAGGAAAAAGAGTCACAATGTTCGCTCTCATGGCTAGAAATCTCACATTAATCGAGACAAAATAAGAAAAAAAAAAGATTCCATTCCTTGCCACGTAGCCTGACACTGTTGCACTGTTCGTCTTTTTCCCCATTTAATAATCCTGCTGCTGTTTTGGCCATAAGGAGGAATGAGACGCTAAGTAGGTTTTATTCCCAAATCCTAATCCCTTTCTTGCTTTATGCGAACTCACGTTAACACTGTCCTCCGCCCTACACTGATCACGGTTTCCACGGCAAAAGCCATGGGGTACAACCTAGTTCATATGGGTTTCCTTAGTAATCCATGATACATTGAAATTTTGGAGAACTTTTAACATGAGGACCAACCTTTTACAAAATTTATGTATCGATCTCACTTCTAATTCCTGCATTTTATCTATGCTCAATCCAAACTATTATTTCTGAAACTTTCTTACATTTCTCCAATCGTTAGGATTTGGATTGATTGGAGCCCTAAATGGTGTATTTCACATGAAAATTTTCTTACGAAAGATTCTCATTCGATTTTTATATGAAAATGTTTTAACTTTATAGTAGTTAAAGAATTCATTTATACCTTTAATAGCTTAAAAACCATACGCATCATAATAAAATATATTTAATCTATTTAATATATATATATATTCATTAGTTCTTGCATGTGTTAAGTAATACTCCCTCCGTTCCATAATTCTTATCTGTTTGAATATGATTATGGTCAAACTTTTAAAACTTTGACTATTAATAATTTTTAAAATGTTTAATTCAAAAACAGTGGACCAACAAATTTTTATTTATTTTATATATTTAATAGAAAATCAAACTTAGAGATAGATTTAGAATGTTGTGTTGTTGTCTAAAACGATAAGAATTGTTCCACCTAAGGAAGTGGGACAGTAGTAATACATTTGTCGTTGTCGCCTTATGTACTGCAGGTTGATTATGGGAAAAGGTCGATTGGTATCATTCCTACGAATACAGGACACGATTGAAATTATAAACAGAAAATGACGTAATCTGTACCCACTGATAAGTACCATTTCCACTTCGTTAAGCCACAGATTGCAATCATTACGCTTGTGTTTGCGTGAGGTAGCGTGCACTCTTCCTCCCAACCTCAAAAAATTTGATAACGAGAAAAAAAAACCTCAAAAAATTGTGCCCACAACATCAGTATGATACAAGCGCTGAAGCGCACAACCCGTCACCATCTCAAATCTCATCCCCTCCTTATCCTCCCAACGGTCAAATAAAAAGCAAACAGCAAATCGGATAAATATTTTACACGGACGATCACATTTATCACCATTCTTTTCGCTTTTGCCTATGCTTATAAGCCAATATTTAAATTTTCAATATTAAATTTGAAGTTAATTATGGTGTTTTTCATCAAAGTTTATTTCTAGTCTTGGCGTTTAGATCGCTAAGAATACTTATATAAAAGTTTTATTCAGAAATTATTTTTCATTTACAAATATGCAGTTTGACTTTTTCCATGAAAAACCCAAATAATCAACCCTATATCTAATTATTCTTTTATACAAGAAATACAAACCAATAGCGAGGCACTTATATCTAACATAACTTTGTGAATCTTTAAATATGCTGTGTCTAGTTGTACATAATGCTCATACGGTGTATTTGATTTGGGGAATGGTTAGGAAGGAATAAATGTCTGAGGGGTATGTGTGGGTTAATTCTGTTAGTTGGACAGTGGATGTGAGAGTTTTCGAGGGATTGGAGGGGGAGTTGGGAGCAATTTTTCACATTTTCAATATGTGGGAAGGGGTGATAATTGGGAGGGAATACTCGCTCTAAATACCAGCAAATACATCTAAGCCATAGATTATCACTAAAATTCCAATTCTCAACGTAACTCCTCATTGTTCTCCTCTACTCTCAAACAAACGATGGGAATAAAAATGGAACTCTCATAACTAATCCGTTCATCAACTCCCTTATCTAAACTCTGAGTCTCACTACTAAAAGTTGCCAAACAAGTGACATGGGGCCAAACAAAGTGACATGGTGTGGTGTTTGCAGACTTTTTTAATCTCAACATATGACTGGTCTGGTTTCCAAAGATGCTAATAGAGATAGAAATATGATGTTCATCATGACTTCGTCAATCTTAAAATATATGATCGATATTCTGCACAGTAGATATAGTAGTGTAGAGAATGAACAATGTCGTACATAAGGGGGCTTTAGTGGCCATTTAATCAAATTCCATACAACAACCCTGCTACAGTAAATAATAATGTGTAACATAGTAGTTATATTGTTGTAACTATAGGGTGATCGTTATTTAAAAAAATTTGTGAATAAAATCTTTATATACACATTCTTAACGATCTCAAAACTAAGATATGTAAACAAACTTCGGCGAAAACCCTAAAATCAACTCTAAATTTAAGATAAAAAATTTTATTGTCTTATAAATATAAGAGGAAGCGAAAAAATAGGAGTGTATATTAAATGGGCAGTCTGCATTGCACTAATTTTACTATGGTATTGATAGGAATAATGATTCTCTTTATATGATCCAAATCCTAAAGTATAACCTTTTTGATTTTTGGTGATACGTGTTGATAAAGATAAGCGGTGAGTACTGTGTTTAATAAAAACAATAAATAAACAAACAAAAAAGGAGAAATACCAAAAAGAAAACGAGTTAATAAAGTAAAAGAAAAAAAAAAAAAACCCACTGTTCCTTATATTTCTCCGCCGTTGCGAGTCGCCTCCCGTTGCTCCTCCTCCTCCTCCTCTCTCCCCTGCTCCGCCACCGCTCTCGCTGCATCCATCCATCGATGGCCGCCTCGCGGGGGCGGCCGCTACTGGGGTCCCGGGCCACGGAGATGCTTCTGGTCGTCCTGTTCCTTCTCGGCTCCTCCTCCTGCTGCTCCGCCGCCGCGGCGGGGGAGGGGGTGCTGAGGCAGGTGGTCGCGGGGAGGAGTGTCGGCGGCGACGGCGGTGGGAACTTCTTCGAGCCGTTCAACGTGACGTACGACCACCGCGCGGTGCTCATCGGGGGGAAGCGGAGGATGCTCGTCTCCGCTGGGCTGCACTACCCGCGCGCCACGCCCGAGGTGAGGGCCGTCCATGCCACGCCCCCTCTTCTCCTCTTGCCTCTGCTGTGGTTGGTTGTTGGTTTGGGCATTGGGCACCGGAATCGGTGGTTGGGTGGGGTGGGGGGGTGCGTGTGGTCGGCGGCGATCGACCCTGGGGTTGGGTGGAGTGGAGGTGGATGCGAGTGCCTCCTGCGTGTGCTCCTGGACTGTGGGACTACTGGGATTCTGCGGTTGGTAGCCGCTCGGTGGATCATGGAAATTGAAATGGTCCTTGTTGGAGGAACTGGGGTAATTTTTGTTCTTCTTGGAATTGTAGGCCTTCTGTTGGTGCGAATTGTTGATAATTTCTCCTTTCAATGTGTATTTTAGATTTTTAGTTGGTCGTCTTGTGCGCCCGTATTTTAGGTGTGGAAACCTCGGGATTTCGGGATGCTGCAGTTTCGAGGCATCCTTCACATTCTTAATCCTGTCATCTTATTAAATCTCTGTTGCTTTCACCTGCTATGTTGATTAAACTACTCGTGTTTTTCCAATACGTTGTTTGCTAGTTGTTTGGGCTTGAGCATATGGATTTATCATTAAGTGAATATCTATTGGCCTGACTTTTTTTAAAAAATATTTTTATTACAGTAGTTTTTTTTTTCAAGCATCTGCTCCTCCTTTTTCCCCCCTTTTTACTCACTACAAGATTTAGTCATAAGTTGGTGATTTCCTGCATCCTATTCCTTGTTTTAGGAATCATTTAATTGACATGTCAATTATTTCAGATGTGGCCTAGATTAATTGCAAAGTGCAAGGAGGGTGGCGCAGATGTAATTGAGACCTATGTCTTTTGGAATGGGCATGAGCCAGCTAAAGGTCAGGTAATATAGTTATTCAGTTATTTATTTCTATTGGCTCATTTGGTCCTTGAGTGTTAACTTATGTTTGTTCCTGTACATGTTTCCCAGTATTACTTTGAAGAAAGATTTGATCTTGTGAAATTTGCGAAGTTGGTTGCCGCCGAAGGTCTATTTCTTTTTCTTCGTATCGGCCCATATGCTTGTGCAGAATGGAATTTCGGGTCTGTTCATATCTTGGAATTTTACTCCACGTCAGTTCTACCTTAAATTTGTGTGGACTTGCATGCACACATATTAGAAGCTTGCAATCCTTGTTCAACAAGGATAATTCTTTTTAGCTTGTGCACGTACTCACTGGATTAACTAAAGAGAATATAACAATATCGCCTTTTTAGCTTGAACATATCTTCACCGTAACTACTGCTTACTTGAATCAGTAATGGTTGGCCATTGACATGAACCTTTATTTTGTGGGTGTAGCTCCATTATTCCCTATGATGATGTTTCTTTCTTTCGTTTCTATTTTTGTTTTTTCAAAACCTTTGATAGGGGATGCTGTAATATTGTTGTGCACATTTCATTGGCCATTTTATGTTTTAATAATTTTTTTCCTGTAATATAATGCTGCTCAAGAAAAGGAGGTTAATTCTAAGAGCCTATGACTAATATACTCTATTAATTTGTTCTCATATCGGCCAGCATAAAAATACCAGCTTCACAATTATTCTCATGAATAAAGCTAGTCCAAAAACTTTGAGTGTCACATGTTTCTCCGATTATGTACTCTAGGCTGTTCGCTATTACTTCAGACATGTGTTTTCTCTTTGTGCAATTCAACTTTGATGTTTATTTGCATTGTATTTTGCTCTAAATTTAAAATTACAGTCCTAACTAGTCATGGTTCTCTTGTACCTATTTTTGTTTTGTCGCCCTCTTCTGCAGTGGTTTCCCTGTGTGGTTACGTGACATCCCTGGCATAGAATTCCGAACTGACAATGAGCCATTCAAGGTAAAACAATGACACATGTCCTCTATAGATCATATTACTTTCATCTGATAATAAATTATGTTATGCAAACTCTTCAAGATTTTAACAGCTGACAGGAAAAAAAGAACTCCATACAGAAATACAACGCATAATGTTTTTTCAAAGGGGCATGCGCAAACACCATATTCTAACCACTAAGTCTTCTAAATGTTTACAGGCTGAAATGCAGACTTTCGTGACAAAAATTGTCACTTTGATGAAAGAGGAGAAACTTTATTCTTGGCAAGGTGGTCCCATTATATTACAGCAGGTCTTTAAACCATTCTCAGATGTTATTTCTTAGTTAGTCAGTTGTTGAACATTTTTCCAAGGATATGAAACTTGTCTACTTTTGACTTTTCCAGAGAATATGCTCTATATTGCATAGCTAAATATAGGTGATACCTTCTCAAGAGACAAATCCTTGAGATTATAATAAATATTATTTTATCTGGAATTCAGATAGCAAACTGACAACTTAAGTACTCATGACCTAATTAATCTATTACACTGGATGGTGCAGTGATTTGTATGCGTTGGTAATGGAAACAATGTAGTCTTGTGATCTATCTGCATAATTTGATACTTCAGTCATGCTATTTCCACATTGATATTAAATTACTAGTTTGGTGCTCCTCAATGAAATATCTCTAGACCTAGCCTTGACATGCAGCAATTCTCATATAAATGTGTAATTAGACTGTTTGGTTAATAATCATAGAATTCTAAGGAATAAGGAAAGCATAATCTTTTAGGTATGTTATGTAGTTAGAAGCTATATTGTTATCTCCAACACCAACTGGTGTTGCAGGATGCTACACAATATTTGCTCAGTTACTGTTTCGTATATATGTATTGCAAAACTGCAATGTCGGAGGATATTGGATGTGTAGTATAATTACGATAATTACGTGATATGCATGATTTGACTACTTAATTCCATTCTTATGAAGGGAAAACTGTGACCTACATTGTTGAAGGCACACAAGTTGTCTTTATGTAGTGAGTTTTTAGAGGGACAATTGTTGGCTACAAACCATCTGTCATGTAGTTCTACATGAAAGGTCTTGTATCATCTGATGTGGGGTTTGCCTGGGGGATTCGTAGATGAGTTGATGCAAGAAAACTGGGATTAGCAGCCAGTGTATATGTATCATCATGACCAAATTGGTCAATAACAGAACCACAATACCATATGCACCCTGTTTTTCTCCCCTTTAACCATATGTTACCTTGTCATTTATCCAACCACCACCTGATTTGTGCATTCCAAAACCAAAAGATGAGTATATGTGTGACATTCTTATATAACTACTGATAATAATTTACGCTTCTAGATAATAGTACCCATATATGTCCAAATGTCAAAATGAAAATGGGCATATGACTTATCTTCTTGTCCATTTCTGTGGATAATGTTTGACAGATTGAAAACGAATATGGGAATATTCAAGGAAACTTTGGTCAAGCAGGGAAGAGATATATGCTATGGGCTGCTCAGATGGCAATTGGGCTTGACACTGGCATTCCTTGGGTAATGTGCAGGCAGACTGATGCTCCAGAAGAAATTGTAGGTGACCTCATAATCTTTTGATTCTTGTTAATATTGTATTGCTAATCATAAGAAGTAGGTCAGTAGTTATTCATCTTTTTTGGCAGATCGATACGTGCAATGCATTTTATTGCGATGGTTTCAAGCCAAATTCTTACAATAAGCCAACAATATGGACTGAAGATTGGGATGGATGGTATGTGGTTCCTTCCTGGATTCCATCAGATCTAGTTTTACTCCATCTGCTACTATGAAAATTTTGGAACTGGGGATGATAAGGTGTTTTATTCTCTATAAATTGGGATATAACATAGCAAATTTTGGCCTCCATGAATTTAAACCTTACGACACATCAAATTCAGAGTTCAGAAAATATTACTCTAATATTAGTACTTACCAAAAGATACTACAATATGTGTCTACATAATCGATATGCAAAAGATCTGAATAAGAGAATTAGTTTCGGGCTTTGTCATAAGAAAATCTGCTGGCCAACATTAATCCTTCAAAGGTTGGGTCTGACCTATATCACGAAGCCAAGACATGACCTAT
Organism: Oryza brachyantha; assembly: GCF_000231095.2. Taxonomy (NCBI): domain Eukaryota; kingdom Viridiplantae; phylum Streptophyta; class Magnoliopsida; order Poales; family Poaceae; genus Oryza; species Oryza brachyantha. The sequence goes on along the minus strand of NC_023174.2, from coordinate 10,004,849 downwards.
ATCACAAAGCCAAGGCAGTGAAATGAAAGGCATTGAAGGGGATTAAAAGAGGGTCAACTTGCTTATTGTACTCGTGGCTTGGAAATTTGGAAATGTAGGAACAATTTCATGTTTAATGGCATAAGTGCTAATCCGATGGCTGTAATCCAAACAGTGGCAAATGAAAGTGCCCTTTGGTTCTTGGCTGGAGTTTCAAAGCTCGATGAGTTGCTAACCATTACTGAGTAACTAGGTCGTTTTGAGTCTTTTGAAATTGCAAGACTTGTATGTGTAGGGTGGTGGTTTTCTGCTCCCCTTGCTGTGTGTTTCTCTCTCTTGCTTAATGAAATAGTACACACTACACAGCTCTCCTACATGTTCAAGAAAAAAAGTCCTGCTGGAGAAAAATTGTAATTTTCTGGTATTATATTTTGAAACAGTTTGAGTTACATACTAATGATTGATGATTAAAAAAGCTCTGCATTCCATCCCTAGACCTACCATATGCTGGATAATATGATAAGCTAATTATAGTGACAGTATTCACTCGTGGATACACACTTCCTCATGTTTGTCTAATTTAGGGAGGTACGAATTACCATTAGATTGTTTAAAAAATTTTTACCATTAGGTTATGCTTCATTCAGTTTTTGTTTTTCTGTATTACCTGATAAATATTGCTATTCTCAAAGCCTTTACTCTACTATTTTGTGTATATTTTATTTTGCTGTATTGCTTAATAATATATAGCTCTCAAATTACACTCATACTCTACAATTTTTTGTTTTAAGCATAACATAGTGTGCCAATGGTGATAGGTATGCTGACTGGGGTGGAGCATTGCCTCACAGGCCAGCCGAAGACAGTGCTTTTGCTGTTGCTCGTTTCTACCAGAGAGGTGGAAGCTTACAGAATTATTACATGGTAAGATTTTTCTTGATGAGACTGAAAGCCATATTTTCTTTTCCTTTCATGTCCCATTGGTTAATTCCTTTGCTAACATTTTTCATTTTGGTTTCCATACATCAATAATCCTTTTTCTACTTTTCATAGAACACATACAATCAACATTATAAAACTTCGACCACTAGCATACATGAAAGTATTTAGTTTTGTCACATAAAGATGTATTTTTTTGGCACGAAAAAAAAATACTTTACTTCATTCTACTCGTCCAGACCTGTTCACAAACTTGTACAATAATAGCCACAAAGATAGCAGACTCGATTATATATATTGACAATACATAATTGAAAAAATGGGTGATCAAACAAGTGTTCTGGATACTGTCTCTTGTTGAAAAATAACTTTTTTTGTGTTCTGGTGACTTTTTTTTTCTCACTCCCTTTTTTTTTGAAAAGTTAAAAGGACAGTGTGGGCCCACATGTCAATCACACATACCAACTATTTATATTGTAAGAAGAAAAAAGGACAATAAGGGACTAAAGGGCCCACATGTTAGTAAAAAATATATGTAGCAATTGAGAGATAATATATGCAGAAAATGGTGGTAATGAGTTAATGATAATTTTTCTTTAATTAAACTCCCATTGCAACGTGAGAAATATGCTAGTTTTCTTGCAAATTTGAATTTATAAAAAACTTTATATTTTGGAATGGAGGGAGTATGACATTGTAATGGAGAAGTATGGGCACTTTTCATGCTAACTTACGTATGTTTTTAGCCTTCAACCATTGACGATATTTTATTTCCTTCATGAAGTAAATTTCCCCCTCAGGCTTTACTGTAGTGATTTTGTATATTTTCTGAACAATGATTATTTTTTTAATATTTAATTAAATCTAATAGTTCATTTTCATTTTTGCAGTACTTCGGTGGAACAAATTTTGCACGAACAGCTGGTGGTCCACTTCAGATAACAAGCTATGATTATGATGCTCCAATTGATGAGTATGGTATGTGGAAGTTCTAAACAATTCTGGTGTGTTTTAGGATTAGGACCTTATCTCATTCTGTTTAAAAGTTATATTTGTGTCTTTTGGTTTATGTAAATTGTAAAGACGTGCTAGCTGAGATCCATGAATTGTTATTTCAGGTATATTAAGGCAGCCTAAGTGGGGGCATCTGAAAGATCTACATGCTGCTATCAAACTTTGTGAGCCAGCTCTTATTGCAGTTGATGGCTCACCTCAATATATAAAGTTAGGATCAATGCAAGAGGTTGGTTGCCTTCTTCTTTCTTTCGTTTTTTTACACATTTCTGGGCTGTTCTATTACGTGTTATTTAGGGAAAATGGCACCATTTGTTCCAGTACTTCAATGTTTATTTTTCTATTCTAAAAAAATAGTGGGAGACTAATATATGAAAGCTATGGAAGGATCGATGGATGTATGAGGTGACCTGGATGCGGTTACTGCTTGCAGCAACTGGTGGAGTTGTGCAGGTCACCAAGATCATGGAAGAACTAAAAAGAATTGTCTATTGCCTGTTATCACGGCTGCATAGCTACAGTCCTATTTTATGCCCCATGGGAACCTCTATCTCAAATATTGGCCCTAAACTTTGCTCTATGTGCTCACATTTTTTCTGGGTTTTAAACTTAAATCTATTTACACGTGCCAGCTCCATGGTTCCACCTAGTGAGCAGCCAACTTAGGTCCTTTGGGATGAATATTGCTGGATAAAATGGTATCCATGCAAGAGAAAAAAAAAACAAAGGGATTGGCCTTTTATTTAAATAAAAGAGAAGAGGTCAGAATGAGGCTGAATGAAAAGTTTAGGGACAAAAATCGTCGATCTCGCAATTTTTATTGAAGCTCACTTTTACATATTTAATTTTGATATTAGTATGTCTTGTCTTCTGAGTAATTTACTGCTCAATTATATCTTAGCTGAGAAAATATGGCTACAGATGCCCTCTGGCAGGCAGAAACTAGCTGCTTATTATTTGTGTATGGGTAAAAGCTGAATTTCCTAGAAGTTGTTTTCTGAATACCTTAGACATTTCCAAGTAACGTTTTGCATTTTAGATACAACTGCTACCACATCAAAACAAAGATACCCTAAATCAATTAATTTACTATTTGTATTATGGGTTAACCAGTCTTTATGGGCATGGCATCGGGGCCTTCTGTTCAGTGTTGATCTCCACACTTGGCATCCAGGGTCCTAAGGGAAGTACTATAATTCCAATAAAATGACATAAGCAAACCTTTTTCATCCTGGTAGCTGACCTTGCTGACCCCTTTCTTGATCTTTTTTCTAGGGAAGTATCACACATATCTTTCTTGTGAATGCATGTATTTTTCAGAATTTGTTTTGTTGACTAAGTCTTTGGCCCATTTCATTAAAATACAAACAACTAAACAGCATGGTGTTTGGGGTTAATTGACTCTTCATAAAGGGAAACTTGTCCGATTTTCCATTCCAAATAAACTGTATTTGTTGAATGTGTTCTCGTTTAGGTGGTATCACCAGTCAGTGCTGCATGGTTGATTTGCTGAGGTTATAAAAAGGCAAAGCAGCTTTTGTATGTGATATAGTTGGTCAATGAATAATGTTACTCCCTCCATCCAAAAGTAAGTGATCATTTGGGACAAAAACTTTATCACAGAATAAGTGACTACTTTGGGACTTAGAAGGGAAAAAGCCAGATTAAATATATGCACAATTATTGCACATCTTTCATCACCAAAAGGGTAAATAGATAGGGGCATGGAGGTTATTTTACTTGAGTACTAATTTGTCAGGAATTGGCTAAAGTAGTCACTTTTTTGGGATGGAAGAAATATCTGAATAATTTGCCTTGTGGACTAATGCATATTGATTGGCGATAAAGCATATATTTGAAATACTCTCTATTCAAAAACACCACCAAAATTATTACACCTTCCATCCAAAAATTATGCAGTTTTAGAGTTCTGCATGAGTATTAAGTAAGTAGGTGGAATTAAATGGGGGTATGGTTGTGATTGGTTGAGATGAGGAAGTAGGTGGAGAACTTGCTATATTTTTGGATGGATCAAGTGATTTCATTTTTTCATATGATAAGTTCTAAATACCTTTTCATATATTGGTGGTCAATATTATGGAAGTTCAACTCTTCATTTTCTTTAGCACCTATTGGTTAACATGATAGTCACATGGCTTATGTTTTACAGTTAGAATATTTGGCACTGGAGATTAACTTACTTTGCTCATATACATTGTGAATGAGTGACTTTGCTTACTTTTTACTTTGTGAGCACTAATGCTCTGCTTGTTGATTCAGGCACATGTATATTCCACGGGAGAAGTTCATACAAATGGAAGCATGGCAGGAAATGCACAGATTTGCTCTGCCTTTCTTGCAAATATTGATGAACAAAAATATGCATCAGTCTGGATCTTTGGTAAATCCTATAGTCTACCACCGTGGTCTGTGAGCATACTACCAGATTGTGAAAATGTGGCCTTCAATACTGCACGGGTATGTAGTCACTAATTGCGTGCGATATTCCTATGAAGCTATAAGTGTTGAGTAAGTTACATGCTTATGCAAAACTTAATTGAGATTAGGTTGCAATATACAGACTGAGGGCAGACATTCTGGAACCTCCCTTCTGGTGGTTCCAGACCTCCAGTGGTTTGTGGTCATACTACCACACCATATTTTTGGGTGAAAGTTGTTCTGTTCAGCCCCTTCATACACCCTTAACAAATGTTTTTTTACCTGGGAATGAGTATACGAATTGTTATTATATCCTAAAATTAACCTTGAAGAAATGAATACTTGAAATTTTTCCAGAAACTGACCGAAAATCTGTTGGAACTGCCTCTGTGGTGTTTTTTGTGATTGCCTGGTCTCATTACCCAGGTTGTTGACTTCTCAGATCAAAGTGGAATTTGAATTGTGCAGTGTGGTTGTACCATCCCAATCCAAAACTGTTTCCAGAATTCTACTACTATTAAGTTAATTCTCCATATTAATCCATCCTAAAATATGGTAGCAGCACATCTACCAAATTTAAAACATCACAGAAATAATTAACAGTACTAAAATTGCTAATTTATTCACCACAGTACACACCAGTTCTAAAATCCGCTATATGTGCAACTCTTCGATGGGGCAGAGTAGCAGGCAAATGTTTGCATTACACCCTCTTAAATTTTGTCATTAACTTATGTGGCCCAAGATATTATAGTGGCTGAATTGCTCCCCTACAAGTTTTCCTGGATGCTAGTGTATCTCAAAAGTTAAACTGTTTTTTACCCATGATTTGGGGAGAGTCTCATATACTCAGATTCTTATCATTTGGGCTGTGTACACCCTCACGAGGTGTAGAGGCCAGCTTAATATAATCCATTATCTAAAAAAGATGAATATTGGTGTTTAAATGTATGATCATTCTCTTAATGTTTACTTCTACCCTTTTCAGATTGGTGCACAGACTTCAGTTTTTACTGTAGAATCTGGGTCTCCCAGTCGTTCAAGTAGACATAAGCCTAGTACCTTCTCACTTACAGCTGGAGGTCCCTATCTCTCGAGTACTTGGTGGACTTCTAAGGAAACTATTGGTACATGGGGTGGAAACAACTTTGCTGTTCAGGGAATATTAGAGCACTTGAATGTAACGAAGGACATATCTGACTACTTGTGGTATACTACCAGGTGAATGTTGATTATATGCTGTTGGAGAATATATCATTTCTTGTATTTAGTCCATGTTGGTTGACCTGACATTTTGAACCATGCATCTAATAATTTTTTTTGTGTGCAAGTGTATAGAAGAAACTAGAAGAGTCTTATGCTTTACAGTTATGTCCAAAATGCTATTGGTGATAGTCATCAGCACCAAGAGGAGTATTATCTCTAGTGATATGATTTATGCACGGGGCAAATTTGATTCCTCAAATAACAAAAAAGAGAGTACAATATTGTAGTACCACTGCCCAGTGTCTCAAGCTCACCTTTTGACTCCAGTTCCGTAATTCTCGTTGTTTTGTACAAGGGTGTGGTCAAAATTTTAAAACTTTGACTATTAATAACTTTTAAAGTATATAGTTTGAAATTACTTGGATAACATGTATAGATGAGCCATAAAGTGTACTTTGATAAAAGTAAACATTTATTTATTTACTATATATATTTTAAAAAAACAGGGTCATTTAGAATATTGTATCGTTGTCCAAAGCGACAAGAATTATCAAACTAGAGGGAGTAATGTTTAGCACTGTCTGCATGGAAACACGAAAAGCAGACTGAGTTCTCCATTCAATTTTCGTTTTTCAATGAAATATCAACTGTGCATTATATATTGACTATTTTTCCACTACTTAGAATTTCAAATTAAAACCCAGAGTGTACTGCATATACAATAGCTTAAAAATGAGGCCATGTTCATTGTTCTGTACCAGCATGCGCTTTTAATGGCATGTACTTCATTGTCTTTTGACAATTCTCATTGTTTTCAATCAAGAGTCTAATTACCATACACATTTTCTCAATTCAACAGGGTAAACATTTCTGATGCAGATGTTGCATTCTGGAGTTCGAAAGGGATTCTTCCTTCACTAACAATAGATAAAGTTCGCGATGTAGCTCGAGTGTTTGTAAATGGCAAGCTTGCAGGTATTGATTCAAATTCTTAATCTTTATAAGGAAACTGCTTTGCATCTAATCTGTCTATATTTATAATGTCGAACGGGTTAACTAGGGCCCAGGGCAGCAGGCGCTAGTAGCACCCCCATTCGATAGACCTCCTCCAACTATAAGCATGTTTCTGCTAAGTAATAAATGCATCCTTTGATTGTAAACAAGTTCCCATGACTGTGTATATGATTTCTGATGTACTAAAATGTGTTTCTTATGACTGTAGAAGTGTGGGGGTGCTAGTAACACCCTGGGCACTAAATAGTACTTTCTCCAGTTTTTTATGTTTAACATTGTTGACTTTTGGTTATATGCTTGACCATTTGTCTTATTCAATTTTTTTTTGCAAATATTCAAAATTTTAAGTCATGCATTAAGTACCTTTAATATTAATAAAATCACCACAAATAAATGATAATTACATAATTTTATAAGACGAATGATCAAGTGTAGATCTAAAAGTCAATGCCTTAGAATATAAAAAACCAGAGGCAATAAATTATTAAAAAACCAGAGGCAATAAATTCTTTCATGTCCTATTTTTTTTGTTTGTAATGGACCACTTATTGGCTGCATTTAATTTGGAGATTTTCTATTAAATTCTTGTAATTTTGATTTGCCCCATTATATAACTGTAAAATCAGTTGGAGTGAAGATCAACATTAATTCTTGGATAATGGAAAGTATTTCCCACATATTTTAAGCTTCCTGTATGTAGGATTTTTCTGTAGAGCATTTGATTACAACTGATACAAGCTAGGAACCAAAGACCAATTTGATGAACTGATAGGGGTACATGGTAGGTGATACTGTGTCATGTGGGGGCGCATGTATACTAGGCGCCACCGGGCCCGTGACGTGTGCCGCAGGCAGGCGCGGGAGGAGGAAGGCGCAAGTTGCTAAAACAGGAAGGAGATACTTAGTTTCTTTTATATATTTAGGAAGGAGATAGTTAGTTTCTATTTTATATATTTAGTTTCTATTCCCAAAATTAGGAAAGTTTGTGTGAGGCCTAAGACTATATATATTCTGTACCGTACGCTGGTTTGAGGCAACGGAGAATTATCAATCTAATCTCCTTTTTCCCGTTCTCCACTAAGCCTACAGTAGAGGGGCAAAACCTCACCGGAGAAGACGGATCGTGGCTACGAATTCCGTAGCCAGGGTCCAGCTACCCGAGGGTTTGACACCCTTGACATACTTTGATAGTCCGTTTGCCCTGTAAAACTGATACATCAACCATGTGTATATTTATAATAATTTTAAAAATATAGAAGTTAGATATGCAGTAAAGGAAGAGATCGGGTTGTATAGTTGCTATGATTGTTGTCTAGTTGCTAGACTTGAACTGGTTTTCATGTGCATCCAAGGAAAGGTTTTGTCCTAGAGGTATCGGGAAGTATTGGCAATTAAATGGTCTGGTCTCTGGTATAACAGTTGAAAATGTAGTCTTGCATGGTCTGGTGTTACATTTCTTGATTTAGCACATTGATAGAAGGGTTCAGTTGTTTACTAAGGTTTCTTTCAATATGAAGGCAGTCAAGTTGGTCACTGGGTTTCACTGAAACAATCAATTCAACTGGTTGAAGGGATTAATGAGTTGACATTGCTTTCGGAGATTGTTGGCTTGCAGGTATTCGAAATTTTCTTTTCGGAATAAGTCAATTCTACCTCTCTCAGCTTTGCAAAAAGTCCGTTTAACAAATTTATACAACCTATCTTTCAACTCCTTAAACATGGAAAACCAAGGTCAATTATATTTGCGAAGTTATTTTGTTGGCATGGTCTAATTGTAATGACTTTGTTGATGGTGATCCATCTGATGAGGTCTTGCAAGCATATTTTGCCTCAATTTTCCTTTATGACCCACCAGCAAATGGCAGAAATGCACTAATTCGGTTCAAGGCATTAAATATCCAGTTTTTTTGTAATTCAATAGATTAAGTGGAATTCTTACAAAGCTCAAGAATGCACTCATTCCTTTTTGGCATGTTCCATTTAAGCTTAGCATTTGCAGTGTGAGGCCACGAGCATTCCTTTCTGTTATAATAAATAGTTAATTAATATGAGATGTCAAGGGACAAGAGTTAAAACATGGCAAAAAAATCATATCCTCTGTAGGTTGCCCTTTATTGATGCAGTTTTAATTATTCCAATCCACAGAGACACAACTGTTGCAAGTTTTACCCAGGGTGAAACATGTTTTGTATGGGAATTTTCTTATTCCCAATCCTGTAAACTTATCAAAGTATACTGAGCGAAGTACTTCCATCTATAGAATACCCTGCGCCTGTGACATATCATGTTATTTGGTTTTATATCTGCTTCTGTTATATCTGCATACATGATTATCATGTACAAAACATAATACATTGTTTTATCATGACCTCTTCGACCAATGCAAAGAACTATGGTGCTTTCTTGGAGAAAGATGGAGCTGGATTTAGAGGTCAAGTAAAACTCACTGGCTTGTCAGATGGGGACATTGACCTGACTAATTCCCTTTGGACATATCAGGTAAAAACAATTCATAGTTATATACTATTGGTGTAACAACCAGGGTTGTGCATACAATAATATTATAAATATGGTATTATTAGTTCGCTAAATATACTGTTTTCTGAAAATATGGTTCTGGATTGGTAGCAAATTATTCTATTATGTTGTAGGCAAATACCATACCTAACAAGGTTGACTGGCAGGGACCAAGAATGCAAGAATCATACATAATACCAAATAATGGCACAGTATAGTACTGTTTTTCAGTACCAGTATAAAAATGCATCACCCTAGTAACAACGCAGGCCTTGTCTGAATTTTTAATCATCTTTATTTTCACTTCTTTCCTGCAATTTGTCTGGTTTTGTTTTCTTCCATTAACATTGCCATCCTGCCAAAGAGATTTTAGTTTAGAAGGATATATATGTAGGGGTTGCATGGTTGAAACTGTTGTGCAGCTATAGAAATTTTACACTAGAAGGATAAAGATGCTATAGTTCTAATGGTAAGTGCACTAAGCTGTCAAATTGCGGAAGCCATATCAAAATTTGCATCGCCTTACTGCTAAAGAATATAACAAACTGTAACATGCATAGATTAGTTGTCCTGGACTCAACATGACCATGCCTGAGAACGGTGGCAACACTCTGATCTAAAAAAATGGCAATAACTGGTCCGGAGCTGGGACTAGTTAAGGAATGGTTACCATCCATAAGAATATGCACTTTTCTTTGGCCACCTCACCAGCTGGTAACCACCCAGATGCCTATCATCTGGAAAAAATAAAATTTTGTGAGTGAAAAATCCAAAATCACTGGTATTCTGATGTCCCCACCACTACTAGGGCCAGGGATGGAGACTAACACTTGCCAAGACACACCACAGAAGCCTCTTTATATAGGAGGTGCTAGGTGAATTGTGCACTAAATGAGAGTTGTTTAACAAATAGTCATCTAATATTGGTTAACTGACTCATCCAACTAATAATGGCTTTATGGTTGTGCTCCCTCTAGCCATGCCCATGACACCAACAAAGTTTGGAAATGACCTAGCTGACACTGTAAATATTTCATTTTTTCACACCTTGCTTTTCTGCACTAGCAAAGGTTGCATACATGATACAGAATATATCTAGCCTAGCACTGTTTTCAAACAGATATGGCTCTACCATATTGATACGTTACAAAAAACAATCCTCACCAGGTTTCTGTGCTGTGTACATGAACTATTTATTCGTTGTAGTGTCAAGTGCACCAAGTGCATGTAACTTATATGTCTAAAATACAGGTTGGCTTGAAAGGTGAGTTTTCTATGATTTATGCTCCTGAGAAGCAGGGATGTGCTGCATGGAGGCACATGCAGAATGACACTGTGCAGCCTTTCACTTGGTACAAGGTAAGTTGGCATTTCATCTGAATATATATGCTTGTGTATCTTGTTGATAGTATCATGGTATTTTGGCCTCTGTTCGGTTGGTGACCTGAGCAACTCGTCTGAGAAAATTGTATGCAATTGTATGCCTTAGATCTATCTCAGATTTCGATGAAATGTGCCTGACCAGGCATGCCTGAGAACAACTTGTTAGTTGATGTCCATGACTGACACAAGATAAAATGGGATTCTTGTTGATTGTGGCTTGAGCTGTATGGAGAACTTATTAGAATCATGGCCTCCTGGGCCTAGAAAAGGATGTGCTTCTGGTTGTTGTGCTGGGGCCATACTACAGTGAGCTGCCTGGAGCACAATGCACAAGCACAGTAATTAACAACTTTACATTGGTGATGCTAGCACCTTCATTTTGCATCACTATTCACTATAGTAATTAATCTATCTTGGGATGGTTCAATGCGCAAAATCGAGAAGAAAAATGATTGGATGCCGTTTACATATATCCTACTTACAGCTAGCCTGTCCACAAGATGGCATTTGCCTGTCCTGTCCTTCCTCCTCCCAACATACCTTAATACAAATGTAAACAAAGTGACATGCATACGAAATGGTACGTAGTGACAATCACGTACCATTTCATGCATGTATAATCAGTGTCTACGAGAAACTATTAAGTTCATGTATGTTAGTTATCTTGTAAAATAAAATTTTATAAACCCATAATACCTCCCGTCCATTGCCAAGGGCAGGCTCCAATATCATCTGGCCGTACAACTACTCATAGCCCTCGCTAATGATGCGGACTGAGTAGCTCAGGCCAGGCAAACCATTGTGGCTCAGGAAATGAACGAAACATGTCCCTGGGATCCAGCCTAGCAATTTCTTCTCAGGGAGCTGACCATATGTTCCTAAATGTCCCTTAACAGTTAGCGTTACACTATTGGAGGTAGCATGACTAGATTTTTCATATGAATTCTCCTTAGCTTAGAAAATCTGACAGAACTTTTTGCATATTTACCATGTTTTCACTACTGTCATAACTCAACTATGCCATATTATTATATTCACAACTGTTTTGTATTTGCAGACTATGTTTAATGCTCCTAAAGGTGCTGACCCTGTCGCAATTGATCTTGGGAGCATGGGGAAGGGGCAGGCTTGGGTGAATGGACATCTAATTGGTCGCTACTGGTCACTAGTAGCACCAAAATCTGGGTGCTCCTCTTCATGCTACTACCCAGGAGCCTACAGTGAGAGCAAGTGCCAATCAAACTGTGGAATGCCTACCCAAAACTGGTATTGAGAACAAATTACTTCTGCAAATCTCTATTGTTGTTTGGCATTCATTTTCTAGTTTTGTCATTCATATTTAAATGCATAAAAATCTTCATATTTATTATATTTACTACCACCCATTTGTACCCTTCTGTTGGAAAATTTGTTGACAGAAATCACAGTGATGACCAAAATATCATACTCCTGATGGATAGAGAATGTGACCAAAATATCATACTCCTGATGGATAGAGAACAAACATAACAAATATAATGATTTAATTGGAACTTTGTCATACCCGGTGCTATTTGATATATCTTCTGTTGAGAATTATGGTGGAGAATTGCATAACAAGCATATTATTTCCCAATTAGGTACCACATACCAAGAGAATGGTTACAAGAGTCAGACAATCTACTGGTTCTGTTTGAGGAAACAGGAGGTGATCCCTCACAGATATCACTGGAGGCTCATTATGCCAAAACAGTTTGTTCAAGAATATCAGAAAATTATTATCCTCCACTTTCTGCCTGGTCACACCTTTCCAGTGGCCGTGCCTCAGTGAATACAGCAACTCCAGAAGTGCACTTGCAGTGTGACGATGGGCATGTTATCTCGGAGATTACATTTGCGAGCTATGGAACTCCTTCAGGTGGCTGCCTAAACTTCTCCAAAGGGAATTGCCATGCATCGAGCACTCTGGACTTGGTCATAGAGGTAAGGACATGCATCAACTGCTGAATCAGCTAAATAGCTGGAATTTTGATATTTTGGTTCTTTTAAAAAACTTATTTTATAAATAAACCTCTAAAAAGACTTATTGCACAAATAGACATTTTTAACCACGCAAACGTTATTGACGTTGTCGTTGTATAGGATGGCGTCAATGATATTAGCGTCGTCCTCCAAGTCATTATGTTATGCTAATGTAGCCGGAGGGCAGCACTAATATCATTGGCGTCATCCTATACAATGACGGCAACAGTGATGTTGGTGCGGTCACAAAGGTCTGTTCGTATAATAAATTTTTTAAGGGTCTATTTGTAAAATAAGTTTTCAAAAAAAGACTAAAATGTTAAAATTGCAGGCTAAATAGCATGCTTCTGGTATCAAAACACTTATTAGGTTTTTGTACTCACGCATCATTAATCTAATGATTGGTTACTTCTAACCAAAAAGGTGAATTAAATGCATTATCAAATTCATTGCGAAACAACACAAAAATGTACTCTATTTTCTACAAAAATTTTGTTGGTTGACAAGTTTCTGTCTTAACGATATTCTCTCAACGTGATTTTATTTGGTCGAAGTTTTCGCAAGATGAGTTTGGGCATAGTTAGAAGGGTCTACCCTATAAATTTATTCAGACATTCAGGTTTGAAACAAATGCATGAAACTAGTTTTAGTTCAATAAAATTTATAAAGTTCTATTGCATATATGCACTAAAAGGAAGATGCCATAATTAATATTTTCCATTCCCTGCATTTACAGGCATGCGTTGGCAATAACAAATGTGCTATTAGTGTTTCCAACGATGTCTTTGGTGATCCGTGCCGAGGAGTCCTCAAGGATTTAGCGGTTGAGGCTAAGTGCTCCCCACCATCAGTCATCAAAGAGCCTCGTGATGAGATGTGATCCCATCATGATATAACTGTTGGCACAGAGCATTGCTACCCGGTTTGTCCCTGTACATCCATGTAGAAATGATCTAAAAAACTGAACGAAAATAAATGAGAATGAAAGCCGATTTCCTTGAACTGGTTATATCTGTTGCAACTGATGTTCTGCATTGTTTGACTGTAATTCCTCTTGTCATGGTTCAGAAGTGACAGGCACATGATACACTTGTAACCTTTCGCCCATGTCATATGTTTATAGTGGTTTCGGATATCAAACAGTGTGTGACTGTAGTTTGAGATAAATTTAACTTATTTTGTTTAAAAGCTCTTAACAAATAACCGGCATGACAAAATAACACTATCATGCCTGGCTAGGAGGGGTGAGACTGTGAGAGTGACATGGCAAAAAATATGTTTAGACGGTAAAAATATTTAGGTGAGATGTTTAGTAGTAAATTTATTTATTAAAAATATTTTAAAATAAAATAGCTCTTCTCAAGGTGTTCTCTCACCATAGCTTGACATTTACCCCTGTATCCACTTTACTGTTTGGATAACGTCTGTCTTTAAACCGTTTGTTTGTTATGAAATTTGCAAAAAAATCCCTCTCCATCTAACAGACAACCGCAACGTCTCTTTGCAAAGAGACGGCAGGGGTGCGTGTTCTAGGGCCAAACCAACACCCGCTAGCACTGTTGTACGTTGCGTCTCGTCTATTCACTAGTACTATTGATTACCTTGATTTATGTGTTAAGGGATAAATTAAATATTTTGCAGCCAATAAATAGATAAGTTATTATAGGTCTATTTAGCTATTTGTATATGTCAAATAGACAACAGCCGTCTGTTTTGTCCTTGGCCTTCGATTCACTCGTAACACCATTCGGATTCGGTTTTCGGTTGTAGGATTACAGTCGGACCGATCCGTCAAAACCTTGTGTTGGATGGGCCGAAGTCGATTCGGATTTCAGACCCCCGCATCCGATTCCGAACGAGCTACAAGTCTAGTCTACAACCCTCCTCCCGCCACCGCCTTTAAAAGGAGAGAAGCCCTTCTCTTCTTCCTCAAGTTTGTCTGCCCCGCCACCCTTCTCGATCAAACATGGCGAGCCTCAGCCTCGATTTTCTCCTCGCGATAGGGTTTCGCTTCAACCCGTCGCCGCAGGAGATCGTCTCCTACTACCTGCCGCTGCTCATCGCCGGCGAGCAGCCCGAGGACACCAGGGACTGCATCCACCACGCCGACGTCTACGGCGCCGATATGGACGTCGAGCCGGGGCGCCTCGCCGGGCGGTTCGCGCCCGTGGCCCGGAGCACCAGTAGCGACCGGTTCTTCTTCACGGCGTGCAGGCGGGTCAAGAGGAGGGTCTCGCGCATCGCCGGACGCGGCACCTGGGTGGCGCAGTCGACCACGGACGTCAAGAACGAGGAGAAGGTCAAGATCGGCGAGCTCAAGACCTTCAAGTTCAAGAAGGAGAGGGGCCGCGACGACTACAGCGACTGGCTGATGGAGGAGTACCACTGCCACCCCGGCGGCGAGGAAGCCGGCGATGTCGAGCCCGTCGTCTGCCGGATCTACGTCTCCCCGAGGGCGCCCCTGCACTCGCCGGCGCGCCGAGAATCGGCCGCTTATCAACCGCCGGAACACGCGCAGCCGCTGGGCCCTACGCCGGTGCGATCGGCGCCTCCGCGACGAGAGCATCTGACCACGCAGCCGCCGCCGCCGCCGCCGTCCCTCCTGAAGAGGGCCCCGCCGGTCGCCCAGCCGCAGTGCTCCAAGAAGATGAGAGGTGCTATTCCGTTGAGGTCGGCGCCGTACCAGAGTCAGCCACCACCGCCGCGCGTGCTTCAACGCCCCGCACTGCCCCCATCACCGAGCGTCGTGGTGCCACAACGACCGCCATGCTCACAACAACGGCCGCCGCCGCCGCTGCCGCCGCCGCCGCTGCCGCCGCCGTCGAGCTCGATGGCGCAGGCGCGCCAGAGTCAACCACCCCCGCCGCATGTGCTTCCACGCCCCGTACTGCCTCCATCACGACCGCCATGCTCACCACAACGGGAGCTGCCGCCGCCGCTAGCTGCCTCGGTGACCGGCGGGCACCACGCGCCTCGACCGTCGCCTGCACCTCCGATGACGACGGCAGAGCACGGGCTTGTTCCCGATAACCCAATGGACGGGTCTGACAACTGTAGCATTCGCCTCGACGAGTTCGTTCGATTTGTGCACGACGAGCCAGAGGCGGAGCTCCTCGAGGAATCACTAGTGGACGCCATTCTCGCTCCCGAGACACAAGAGGAGGAGAGCAGCAACCCAATGGAGGGATTCGTTGCGCCCGCAGACGGCGACGAGCTGCTGAAATCATGAGCACTCACTACAGCAAAAAGAAGATGCCCAGCGATGACGAAGATGAGGACGACGAAGAACTAGCGAGGATGGTGGAAGAGGTCACGCATGCTCTCTCATGAAGAGCATACGAGGAAAAAGGAGTAATTATTCTGAAGAGATGTAAATTGTAGTGCAGATTAAATTGTGGAACAGAACACCAGATTCTTTATGTCACGTGTCCACGTGTATATATATTCATCATGTCACACACGTAGTTGCTAGAGTTATGTGACGTTGTGTTCACCGTATCAATACTTATGAAACTTTTATCAACATATGTTCAACTTGATTTGGTACTGAATTGTTCTTGTGAAGTTCTACAAATATGTCCTGTAATAACCACGAGAAGATTTTCCGTTTTACCACGGCCGGGCACATCCGTTTTGGTTTTCTGATGTCCGGATCAAAGCTTTGCTCGTAGCCATTTATCGCGTAAGTTATTCGGCAAAAGTTGCCGTTAAGATTAAGATTGGAAGGAATAAGCACGCACTGGAACGAAATACAACAAACGGCAACAATTGCAGCACTTGGTTTCAGAATATGTATCTCCGATCAATATGATTCAAACTTTTCCGAAACATTAAGCTTCTAGCACAAAGACTAAAAACATGACAAGTGATGCTCTTCGGATACACTAGGTTGTCTCTCTCTCTCCGTGTGTGTGTATATACAGGGATGAAAATGGTCAGAAAGAGTTAGAAAATGGTCTCTACCATTTTCATTCTCATATTTCTTATTTGGAAATGGAAACAAAACAGTAGAGGCAAAAAAGGGCAAAAATATCAGCATTGTCAGAATTCCAAAAACGGAACCACCGGAACAGAAATATATTGATATCGGTTGGTAGGCAAAAATATATATATATCAAAAACAACGATATATAGTATTACATTTTCAGCATAAGAATAAGTACATGACAATACTACTTCATACTGACATCATATCAATTCAATAGGACGGGAGATGAGGGGTTGTTTAGGGTTAGTGAATTAG
This sequence comes from Oryza brachyantha, assembly GCF_000231095.2. NCBI lineage: Eukaryota > Viridiplantae > Streptophyta > Magnoliopsida > Poales > Poaceae > Oryza > Oryza brachyantha. Next base: position 9,988,114 of record NC_023174.2, on the reverse strand, counting down.
ATAGGTTGTGTGATTGTGCCTGTGCAACTTGGGCAAACTAGTGGTTTTTGTCAGCTTTCCAAAACTTACCAGCCCAATATGGAATTCTAACCAAAGAGTCACAAAAAATGCATTACCATTTGTGAACAGCTCTACCGTTTTTATTTCATTTCCAAGAATTCTAACCAAAGCACAATTGGCATATCCTTCTAGCAAACTACACGAATAAAAAAAGATGCTCAATGTAGTTTCATGAAAGAAGACGTGTCACGATATCTATAAGAATATACCACTTCACTCGGATGCCAAAACCACAATACTAGAAATACAAATGTGCATAATACATTAATTATTTGTCTCACTACTCATATCGCCTACTTGTACATTTATATATGATGTTATATATATCATTGGAGCTTGATCATAATTCGTAACTGCAAAGTTGAAACATTGTCATGGACAACATATATAGACAATAGTTTTATCAGTTTGTATTGTTATGCGGGCCTACTAACGTAGATGATATGTCCGTACTATTATAGGTCCATTATAGGTCCATAGTATTGGGAAATGTGCAAGCACCGTATTTAAGCTTGATTAGAGCATAGGAGTAGTATATGGTACGAGTGTCTAAGTGGCTTCCAAAAACTGAATTTTAAGAATTAGGTTAGCTAAAAAATATATTTCTAACAGTTCCCAAATCTAATATTCTCAACTAAAATAATGTAGTCCATCAGCCAAGTAAGAAAAATATTTCTATCATGTAAGTGTTAAATAAAATTTTCTCTTAAAATACGATCTAATTACACCGTTATATTCGTTCTAATTGAATTTTTACTGTAAGATCTTACATGACTGTATTTTTATATATGATTGTAAAATCACTTTTATAATATATGTAAAATACTTCTAGATTTCATTAGGTTAGTTCTTGCACATATTATAAAAGTTAAACTAAGTTGTCACAACATTAAATGTAAATCTGAAAAACATGCATGAGTCTATCCACAAATTAAATTTATCAACAAAAATTATAGAGCTAACCAATAAAGTGAACTATTCAAAACATTACAAACATCTACATGGGTGAAAAATAAACAATTGAGATCCTAGTAGGGCCCATATGTCAGTGAGCAGTGCAGTACCGTAGAGGATCCAGATCCAAAAATTAAGCCTATTCCCCTACGATGGGGCAGGGTATCCGTAGACATCTCGATCTGTGAGCAAAATTGTCATCCTACCCTGACCTGGTGTGCACGATGGTTTCAACGCTCTTCTAGAGATTCTTGAGTGGGCACTATTCCCTTCGCCGTCATCTCGTGGTATGCAAACTCTGCTTTCTTTCCTTTGCTTCCTGCCTGCTGCATGGATCATTTAAAATTACAAGTACTCAGCTTTTTCGGTATGGTTCTTTACTGCGTCAGTCCGAATTGTGTTATATGTTCACTTAGGGCACTCACGTCATTCCGAACTCAGAAACTATCAAGTAGTTTTCATACTTTGTCATGTCATATAGACACTATGTGTACAAACTATGTATTGAATGCATGGTGTCTTCAAATTAAATTCTTATTCAATCATCTCTCTTCTCTCTCCTTTTATCCACCTATTACTTTGTTTTTGTTCTTGGTTCTTGTATAGAGATGGTTTCTTCATTAATTTTCCTCTCTCCTCATAAACTCCCTTGCCACATAAGATTTTTGCTTCTGTGGCAATGTATTTAATGCTATGGAAACTAAATGACATGGAGGGTTGGAGATGGCCTCGTAATGTTAGAAACTAACATGGTTTCTATGTTGTAGGACATCGTGTCAAGAAACTATCTTTCACAATATAATTTTTGTATCTTGTTATTACATGGCACACTCATCTCTCACAATCAGTCTTGTTTTATGTGAAGACACTAGTTTTTAATCTAGAACTAGTTGCTTCATTTTTACCTCTATCTTTTTAATAAATAATCTACAACATCACCATATTGCTTACGTGGCATAACAATAAATATAGATAGAAATTACCCCTTGGTCTGTATCGTGAGTGCCCTTATATATTTGTTGTGCAGGAGCAACATAGAACTGAATGCAGGGCAGCACGGTTGACAAGGAGACTGTCCATGGAGAGGTTTGATTTCCCAGACTAAAAGATGAGGCTGAAAAATACCAGTGATAGTTTGGTTCTTGAAGCAAAATGGCAAACCAATATATTTACAAACAAAAATAATTTATAAATAAAATTTTTATATAGTTATATACGATGTTAAAAATTTAAATTTTAGCTTACAATGATAAACATAAGTGAAAAATTAGACTTGTTGCTAAAAAGGTGAATCTTTATTCCATAGTAAATGTGTCAACTTCAACATCGTCAGAATCTATAAAGGCAATATCTGTGTGGGTTTCAATCTCATTAAAACGATATGCCACAGGAAAAAAATTGATGTGGTATCAAATTTATGATGAGAGAGATGTGTTGAGTTTCAAGGGGATGAAACTTAGTGGTCAAAGTTACCTAAACTATCAAAATGTATTAAAATCTCCATACATTTAATCGACTCTTATTGGTCACATGGTATAACATTTAAGTGATATGTTAGCCTATGAAACCGTTGAGTGAAATTTTATATTGGGGCATATATAACAGTAAGACAATCGCCGTCTATATGCATCTATATCAGATTAATCATCCTATGCGACATCATTAACTCAAGAAAAAACTTGGATGATGTCTCTTCGTTCGTGTACTGTTTGGGCATTGGGCATGTGCTCCCAAACTGCATGCAATCCTTTCTAGAGAAAAAACTTCATGCATTAGTTGCATGTAATAAATATAAAACATAAAAGATGATGTATTAAATATTATACAAACAACTAAATAAATAACCGATTGTACAACTTGTTTATATATCTCAATAGAAACCAGTTGTCTATATCGTTATACATGCCCTTAAGAGCACATGTTTCATTCATCCAATCGTATATATTTTGATGACATGACAATATTAGAAACAATACAATAAAACAAATAAAAGAATGCACTAAGAATGGCCTAAGGTCACCATAGTTATTGTCGAACACCTACTGTAACTAAAGAAATAAGCAAAAATCAATATATCAAGAGGGAGGATGACTTAATTTATTGCCTCGTCTTTTCGCTTTTGTCGATACTTATAGGTCAAATTTTAAATTTTTAACTTTAAATTTGAAGTTCCTTTCAGGTTCTTTTTATCTTTTAATCTTGGCTTTTAGATCGCTAAGAACATGTACATAAAAAATATTCACAAATTATTTTTTATTTCTAAATATATGCTTTGGTTTTTTCCTTGAATCATTCAATGATCAACCACAAAGCCAGTGATCTCAAAAAACGTAGTGCCTTGAATTGAAATAGGGAAATTCTATGGTCTGTAATTTTCTGGGGCCATCTCATTCTCTTGTACCACCTACGTTTCAAATTTAATAACATGAATTTTTAGATATATATTTCACCATTCAAATTATTAAAAAATATATTATTATTATTTATTATAATATATTTTATCATGAAGTATATTTTAAGTATAACTTATAATTTTGTATGTTTACACACATAATTTTGAATGAGATAAATAGCGAAACGTTGATCGAAAAGTTAACAGCTTGAAACTAAAAAAACAGAGGGAGTTTACAAACCAATTTTATATAAAACGTTATGCATATATATTAGAAAAAATAATTTTCTCCCCATACTAATTAACTGGACCACTTCGCCCCTTAAACTATCTTGACTAATTTTACGCTATAAAGTATTGAAAATATTATGCTTCACAACATCTCTTTATTTCTATAATTAATACAAGTAGTATTCTAGGCCAAACTTTTTAGAGCCATAAATAACACCATTATCATAATTCAAAAGCATTTTCAGTTTTTTTGACTGTTTGTTCAAACTTTAAAATAATAATGTTTAAATTGATCTAAGGTTTTTCCAACCTATGTAAATAGTTTGAAGGATTCTAAAATTTGGTGAGACTTAATTTATAATAAATATATCATCCTAACAAAATTCCAGTGCGAATGTACTAACATACAGAGAAAAACGAAGAAGTATGGTTATAAAATGATTAGAAAATAATTTAGTGAGCTAAGTGCTCCAATCAAATAGTTAGAGCGAGTAAAATGGACCTTTTCTCTAAAGGATATATTAGAATGAACACGGAAAAAAAAAAAGAAATCCGACGTTTTTGGGTGCATGCGGGACGGGCCCATGCATGCACGCGCGCCTCAGATTTGCACGTACACCTTACGCATTTCTACCCAATATGATTACACGCATGCGCGAGCGCGAGTTCGCATCGGACTCGTTGTTGGCGCCACGCCTCCAAGACCGCATCGGAGTCGATCGTTCCGGCGCGCGTCAATATATATATTGCTGCCCGTGCACATCACATTCTTCACATCGATCGTATCCATTGCGTCCTACACCGAAGAAGCAGATCGATTGCTCTTTGTAAGCTAGCGAGCTCGATCTATCGATCGGTTCACATGGCGACGGCGACCTCCTCCTCCGTCGTGATGAGCCGCTTCGTCAAGCTCGACGTACGTCATCGCCTCGGGCGGCTGCGGCGTCGTGTACCGCGCGCGCGACCGCCGCTCCGGCGAGACCGTCGCCATGAAGTGCATCCGCGCGTACCGGGGCGACGGCGGGGAGCTCGTCGACCGCTCCGACCTCGGCCGCGAGGTCGCCGCCATGGAGGCCTGCAGGGGCCACCCGTACGTCGTGCAGCCGCGCGCGCACGGCCGCGGCGGCGGCGACGACGGCGAGGCCGTGCTCGTCATGCAGTTCGTGGGGCCGACTTTGCGGCACGTCCTGAGGCGCGAGCGCGGCGGGAGGGCAGGCCGGTCGGAGCTCGAGGTCCGCCTCGCCATGCGGCAGCTCCTGTCCGGCGCCAAGAGGATCCACGACGCCGGCCTCATGCACCGCGACCTCAAGCCGGACAACGTGCTCGTCGACAGCCGCGGGAACCTCAAGATCTGCGACCTCGGGCTGTCCCAGAGCACCGCCGCGCCGCCGCCGTACTCCAACCCGATCGGCACACGGTGGTACTGCGCGCCGGAGATCCTCGGCTCGACGGACTACGACGACCGCGTCGACTCGTGGTCACTCGGCTGCATCATGGCCGAGCTGCTCACCCGGAAGCCACTCTTCCGCGGGAGCTCAGACAGGGAGCAGCTCGGCGAGATCCTCGACGTCCTTGGCGTCAACGACATTAAGCAGTGGCGAGGCTACAAGGGGCAGCGGCTGCCCGGAGGCTGCGGGCCGGACAGCTTCCTCCGATGTTTCTTCCCATGTCCGGCGGAGGCCAGGATGCTCGGCCGGCCGGCGCTGTCGGAGGCCGGCTTCGAGGTGTTGAGCGGGCTTCTGACGTGCAACCCGGAGAGGAGGATGACGGTGGAGCAAGCGCTCCGGCACCGGTGGTTTAAGGAGCTGGACAGTGCCAGCCTGCGACATCGCCCGTAGCAGAGAAATATATCCATCAATTGTGCAGACCTGAACAATCAATGAGTGTTCTTCAGAGTGCATTGTCATGTACTACCTTTGTTGTATGCTTTTGTTGTATACATGTATGTATATGCATATATTATCTTCAAAGTTCAAACAAAGAGCAATTTTATAGTTCTTGAGTAGATACTGAGAGGTTAGAAGGTACCAAATTTTATACTAAAATTTTGATACCTCTCAGTATCTTCTCAAAAACTGTAAAATTACTCTAAAACAAATCAATTAATGTCATTCCCCTATAAAAAGATTTGCACTCATTGAAATTTGGTACTTATTACTATAGATGGCCGGGCCCTTCTGTCAAGCAGAAACGGTCCAATCAACACACCGAATCAAGTAGTGCTGGCCCATGGTCTACACCGAATGCCCCAGGCATGGCCCCATAACATTCGGGCTGTGTCGGGTCGGCCCGAAGACATGATGGTCCTTTGTGATTATTTAGTAAATAAGTTTATATTCCATCTCTCACCTTTTTGGGTTATGTGAATAAGTCTATTTTTCCTTCTTCTTCATTGGGTTGTGTCTTATATAGCTAGAATAAATTTATTTCACATTTTGTGCTAAGCCTTATATAGCTTAAATAAGTCTATTTTAGGTCCTTTAGTAGTATTTTCATCCCTACTAATTGAACCAGGTCATGTCGGGTGAGAGCATAGGCCCAAAATGTGCTGTGCTTGGGCCGGGCTGCCGGCCTTTGGGCCTTATGGCCATCTATACTTATTAGATCATCTCTATTTTGTTAGATGACACTGTTGACTTTTTGTTACACTGTGACTATTCATCATTGCATTTATTAATATAATTGTATTGGAATGACTTGTATGCTCCCCTCTACATGTTCCTAAGGTGGTAATTAGCCTAAGTAGTTGAAATAGATTTTTGAGGTAAAACATTTTAAAGATTATTTAGGGTTGTGAAAGGACCCGGGCTTTGGCCCATTCCCCGACGTGGTTTTCTTGTTATAAGTTTACAGGCGTACATAGTTTATGTGAGGTTATTGACGCGTAACACGTAGCTGACACGTGATCTGACTTAAGAGGGCTCTACATATGCTGGTATTTGCTCTTAAATAAGTAAAGGACATGCACAAACCAGATATAAAAGAAGATAGCCTGAGAAAAAGAACATCAGTGCTCAACAAGAAAAGAAATGTTATTAGTTATTACGAAGCTTCTCATATATGTACGGGCATCATCCGGTGACAGGTGTGGGCCGAAACTATGGCCGGAAGCAGCATCACGAATATTAGAACACACGACCGATGCACTCGTGTGACAAGATAGGGCGAGGTGAGCCAATGAGATTCCTTTAATTCAAGCAGATAGATGTAGCTAACTCAGCTCCGATAATATAAGTGTAAACTTTCCCACTTTTACCGTCGCTCAAGCGGTAATGCGGTAATAATTTAAAGCGTGGTACGTGCACACCTCCTCAGCTCCTCTTACAGGCAAAATTCCTCTAACCTTTCGACGACATCGTGTCGTATCCCATTGGTTGGCTTTGCTGACGAACTGGTAATCCGCCTGTCAACCCAGTGGTTGATGTGGCCACACACCTCCTCTCGTTCACGGAACACCCCGACCACTCCGTACACGGACGACGGCAAACGATTCAAGTCTTCCACAGCGGCTACGCGGAGCTCCTCCATGAGGCGCGCCGCCGACCACATCGTCGAGCACCCTGTTACCTCTTTCCATGGACAGGCCGGTCCGCTAGGAACACGCGGATGCATGTCGTCATGCGCGACGGCTCCACGCGCAAGATGAAGTACATGAACCTCGTGACGGGGCAGCTCCCGACTTGGGCGGTGGAGACGAGCGCCTCCTGCAGTGAGGGGATCGAAGAACATGTCACGGCAGTAGGGGAAGCCGAGGATGCGGACAAAGAGGTTGACGGCACTGGTGAAGCGCCAGAGCGAGCGTCACCGCGCGCGCGCGTCGAGAGCACACCGGTGGACGTGCCCTTCCTAGCCGGGACAAAGTGGAGGATGCGCTGGATGTGTTCGCCGTCGGCGGGTGACGGCGGTAGTTTCGTCATTACGTGAACCGATCTGGCGAGATGCGTATCGATCAGCGCAACTGCAAGGAGGACCTTTTCATAGAGAGATATTTGACAAAAATAAGCCACCATTCACGTGGCTTCGCAAACTTGCCATCCAATCTACATGCCTTCTCTAACCATTAGAGCATCTCCAACACAAGATAAATATGAGTCCTAAAATTAAATTTTCTCATTAAAGACTAAAAACAAACTCCAACAAATGTATAAAAACACTCCCAAACTTTTTAGCATCCCCAACAACATATACTTTTTGAGCCAAATTTTTTAGCCTTCTAGTAGGGCTCCCAATACAACAATTCGCCGTCCTTGGAACGATCCCGGCCGACTGCACCCCCGTCTCCCTCCAGGGCGGCTGTATGGCTGGTTGATAGATTTTTCTAGTTGATGCGCCTGAATAGAGGTTCTATGATGTAGCTTAGCGTGAATTGCAAACCTAGAAAATATATTGATGGGCACACTGAAATATTGTGACAAATATATACTAGCTTATAAAGTTTTTATACACACAAGCGGAATGATTATGTCCATCATTTTACTGTGAAGTAGAATACCAATAATTTTAATTGAGACGAAAGATTAATGTGGCTCATTTCAAAAATTTTGGGAACCAATTATAGGGCCACTGTTGGAGAGAAGGGTGATTTTTGGATCAAATAATTTTTAAGATGATACCAATCCAAAATTATTATGAGCTAATTTTTAGCCTCCTAATTTTTTGATTTCATACCACTTTTTGTCTTGCTCGGCATTTTTTTTCTTTTTCTGTTTTAGCCTCTGTTTTATACTATTTTACCCCTAGCCCCATCTGTCGGGTAGGAGAGAGGTGGAGGGACGGTTTTACAGTAGGTCTGGCGCTTGTCTGTCCCGTCACCGTGCCTATGGTTCCTGTCGCCATGCCGCACCGTCTCAGCGACGCCCGTCGCCGACACTGCCACCCGCCTCCGCCGGCCAGCGTCCTGCCCTCTTTGCTCATCGTCCAGCCACCCCCCTCCACTAGCCAGTTTCCCGTTCCTATGGTTTGAAGGGAGGGAAGAAGGGGTGATGGTTCTGCTGTAGAGGAGATCATGGAGCAGGTTCCATGCTCCTCGATTCCAAGTGAGCTCCCTTCTAGGTAAGGCTATAGACCTCCATATCTCAATTATTTGCTCTAATGTACTGAGAAGCAGAACCTAGGACAGAATTTGTTAGCGGGCAAACGACTGAGTTTTACTCCCGTTTTTCTTGTTTGTATGCAATAGGAGTGACCATGATAAAGAGTTTAGTGTATGTGTTCAGTTGGTTAAGTTTACAGCTAAATTTGATAATAGTTCTTATTTTGAGGTCCTACGTAAATGGCTTGAATTGGTTGTGGACTATCATCAGTGCACATTGAAGAGCTTAGAAACGACCTTGCAGCAAGGGTAAGATGGGGTAGCTGCCAACATGTGATCAACGGCTGTGACATGAGCACCGGTGAGAAAACATGTTTAACAATAATATGGATATAGTCCATGCATTGTTTGTTAGGAAGAGTGATAGAAAGTTGATTTTGTTTGTTGATGTGGAGGACAACCCTATTCAGTTGATGATTAACCCAACAATTTCAGAGGTCAATGAGATAGCAATGTGAAGTTGTGACAGGGCAAGCAAGGTGATGCTGAAGAATGTAGTACTTGTATTAATTGGGATAGTCTACAGATAGCTCCAATTCCACATAACCAAGTTCCTCAGCATGCTGTTGATTGGGATGCATCTGAGATAGAAACAATTACACAACATCAACTTGGTTCTTTTATGCCTTTGATGGAGAAAGATGAAATGTATACATGTGTCGGACATGGAGATGAGGATGAGAGGCTGACCAAGCTAGGATTGAAGCTAAGCAGCAAAGGGATACTGAAGAGAATTTGAACCTTAATAAGACTAAGAGGCAAAGGGATACTGAAGAGAATTTGAACTTTACTAAGACAAATATTGTTGTTAACGATGTAATACCTAGTGAATCTAAAATTTTCTATAACAGGATGATTCTCTGATGGAAGTTGGAAGCTCATTGTTGACATCAAAAGTTGACCCGATGACGTGTCACACACGAAGGCCTAGGAGTCACTCTAAGACTGCTCCAGTGAAGGACCTAAATTCTTGGAAGGTGCGTGAGCGTGCTAGTTAGTTTGATCCTGCAACGGACAAGATAAATAGTAAAACAAGCTGACCTGCTATCGAGCTGATATGTAATTGAGAAACCAACCGGTCAGATGTTGATGTAATAGTACTTAGACGATAGGTTGATCGATCGACTGTCGAAAGCTTGGATCGGCTGAGAATCCGATACATGTAAACTCAAATAGTCTGAATAAACAATAAATCATTTGCTACAATCGACTAAAACCAACTAGCATGTGATCCTCGTAAGCTGATGCAACACAAAATAATTATCAATCTAAATAAATCAAGCCGATAGGTAAAAAATAATGTAGTGAGGCAATCGACTACTCTATTGATGTAAATATGATAAGCATGTATATCGCCAAAGATCATCAGTTATAAACGATGGACAAACGACCAAGATCTATAAAATATCTAGCCTAGATTACTAAGAATAATCATAGAAGATCGGACCAAACCGAGACAGTTCAAGATTACGCCTAGCAGATAGGTACTAAAGAGATCTAGATTGCTAACAAGCCGATGAACCAATGATTGGGTACTCCGATAAAACAATGAACAAGATGAACTAATCTGATATAAACTATTTGATAAACGCAATCTAATAGATCGGATCGAACCGAGAAAGTATTAGATTGAACACTTCAATTAACAAATATCAAACCAACATAGATCGTCCAAAGTGGTCGACCAGATCAAATCAATACACAGGAGTAACTCAAGCTGAAACTGATACGATAACTAGCAATTGCGCAACCAAATTAGAAGATCGGATTGAACCAAGACAGTTCTAATCTAGTCGATACGATTACCATGGCCGGCGAAACGTAGGACTGACCCCTCCGCTGGAGATCGAGACGGTGCAGCCCTGCGTCAGGTGCCAAGTTTCTTTGGTGTTGAAACCTTGGTGAAGAGGATGACGATGCGCCGAGAGTAATTGATCTATATTATTGAGAAGTAGATGATTTACAATGACTCCGGGCATACATATTTATACCCACAGGTGGATAGTAGTCCATGCCGAACATGATACATAACTCCTAATAGATAAAAAGAAATAGCAAACTCTATTTGGACTCTATCTCTAGTTCTTATTGAATACAACACAGTTTCCTAATAGATAAAAAGAAAACAAACATGTCCCGATCGGACTCTAACTCTCCTAGAAATAAAGAAAAAATCCTAAACCAACTCTAATTAATAGATAATTATGCCGCCATACCTTGGTCTTCATGATTCCCTGTTGGATTCGAACTCCTTCGGATAAAATTTCCATATGTGATTGCACCTTTCTTTATTTGAATCCAATAAGAAATTTTACCAAATTTTGATATTAACACACATATAAAAGAATGACTGAATTTAGGTTTTTGTGAGACCACGCGCTATAAAGGGGCCATTTGTCTGTGGATGACAGGTTGTACAAAAGTTCAGACGAGTTCCTAGTTCTTCCTGCAGCTTCTGCCAAAACTTCGATATCGACTGACTCCTTCGATCAGAATAATCTTTTTAGGTACTCTATGTAGACACATGATCCTGGCCAAGTAAATCTCAGCTAGTCTCTTCCCTCAATATGTGGTGTGAACTGGTATAAAATGAGCCACCTTTGTCAAACGACCCACGATTACCCAAATTGATTCGTGACCAGCAGAGGTCTTCGGCAAACCAGTGGTGATGAAATCCATCCTGATTTCTTCCCACTTCCATTCTGGAATCTGAAGAGGCTGTAATAGTCCTACTGGCCTTTGGTGTTCTACTTTAACTCGTTAATAAACATCGCACAAGGCGACATATTCGGCAATCTCTCTTCATGCTGACCCACCAGAACATTTCCTTCAAGTCTTGGTACATCTTTGTACTCCCGGGATGAATAGAATACTAAGTTTGATGAGCTTCTTGAAGTATCAACTCCTTTAGCTCCTTGTTATCTGGCACACACTATCTATCCCCTATCTATATTGTTCCATGCTCGTCTTCTGAGACGTCTCAAGCTTTACCAACTCGCATATTATTCTTCAGTTCTGCTATTTCTAGATCATTTGCTTGGACTTGATGAACTTGATCCACCAATGTGGGCTGGGCTTCTAGGGCTGCCACAAAACCTTCTTCCAGTAAACCCAGATTTAGACGTTCAAACTCCTGCTGCAACTGTTCACAGACATTAGTTGACAGAGAGGCACTGCAGTAGTTCTTCCGGCTTAGAGCATCTGCGACTACATTTTCTTTACCCGGATGGTAATGAATACTTAAATCATAATCCATGATCAGTTCCAACCATTTTCGCTGGCGGAGATTCAAATCTAGCTATGTAAAGATATACTTTAAGCTCTTATGATCCGTATACACTTCACACTTATTATCGATTAGGTAGTGTCTCTAGATTTTCAAAGCATGCATTACAGCTACAAACTCTAAATCATGAGTGGGGTAGTTGTCCTCATCGGTCTCAACTGGCGAGAGGCATAAGCAACCACTCTTTCTTCTTGCATTAGCACACATCCAAGCCCCGATCTAGATGCATCATAGTAAACCTGAAAATCTTTTGCCTGATCAGGCAAAATCAACACTGGTGCTGACACCAATTTCTGCTTGAGCTCTTCAAAACTCTTGGTGCACTCGGCATACCACTTGAACTTCTCTTCTTTCTTCAAGAGCTGTGTCATTGGCTTAGCAATCTTCGAGAAATTCTCTATGAACCGGTGGTAATAGCCTGCAAGTCCTAAGAAACTTATGATTTGAGAGACTGTCTTAGGCGGTGTCCACTTCGTCACTGACTCCACATTGCTGGGGTCCACTGCTACTCCCTGAGCATTGATCATATGACCTAAGAACTTTACTTCACTAAGCCAGAAATCACATGTTCTCTTAACTTCTCTAGCACTATCTGCAAATGCTGCTCGTGCTCTTCTCCTGACTTAGAGTAGAGAAGAATGTCATCAATAAAGACAACCACAAACTTATCTAGGTATTCCATGCATGAACACCTTATTCATGAGATTCATGAAGAATGCCGGGGCATTGGTAAGTCCAAACGACATTACCATAGATTCATACAAGCCATAACGAGTAGTGAATGCAGTCTTGGGATATCTTCTTCCCGAATTCTCAACTGGTGATATCCTAATCTCAAATCAATCTTGGGAAAACTTTAGCATCCTTTAACTGATCAAACAAATCATCGATCATTGGCAGAGGGTACTTATTCTTGATGGTGACATTGTTTAAAACATGATAGTCCACACACATCCTCTTGGTTTTGTCCTTCTTCTCAACAAAAATAACCGGAGCATCCCAAGGCGAAGTACTCGGTTGAATGTAACTCTTTTGAAGTTGTTCATCCACTTGATTCTTCACTTCTACCATCTCGTTGGCTGTCATCCTGTAGGGTCTCTTATAGATCGGCGCTGTTCTAGGTACCAAGTCGATACGGAACTCAATCTCTCTTTCCGGTGGCATCGTTATGAGATCATCTGGAAAAACCTCCGGATACTCACAAAACACTAGTATGTCTTTCAACCTTTTCAGATCTTCGACTGCTTTTGACGGTTACTCTTCTGCTTCCATCTGATTCAAACTTGTTCCCACTTTTATAGACTCTGGTGACTGATAAGTCACGACTTCACCTTTCTCCCTAGTCAAAGTGATGGTTGAAAGTGCATCTAGGCCCCTAATTTGTATTGGTGATTAATGATAATCAAATGATGAGGACTAATGACGTGTGTGAGAATATGAAGTTATAAATAGTCCTCATGAAAAAGTTGTTGTTGTGCCGCCCATGTGAAAAGAGAAATAAAGTCAGTATATTCGTGTTAGCGTGTTTATTTATTTTGAATTTGAGTCAACAAGGAATGCCGTACTATAAAGAGGGGTGTGCAAATGAAATCTAGGAATGAATCCGGTGCTCAGAAATATTTTTGAAGTGCATCTTTTGCAATCTTTTTGAAGTTGTGCTGGAATTTACGGAAGTTCTGAAGGTACTGTCGGAACTTCCGAAGGGGTCAGAATCGGTTCTGTTTGTTTGACGGAAGTTTCGAAGGGGGTTAGAATCGGTTCTGTATGTTTAACGGAAGTTCCGAAGGAGACCTTCGGAAGTTCCGAAGGGGTCAGAATCGGTTCTGTATGTTTGACGGAAGTTCCGAAGGAGACCTTCGGAAGTTCCAAAGGAGAAATAATCGGTTCTGTAAGATTCACGAAAGTTCCGTGTAAGAGCCCTAGGTTCATAACCAGGTATTTATAAATTCATTTGTTGTCCTTTAGATTGCATATTTACTATATTGCAATTTGATCATATGCAATAACAAAATTAACTCTAATCGGTAAAATTGAAACCACTTCTATTTGAGCAATAACCTGAACAGAAGTATACATATTTAATATTTTATTCAAATATTAGTTTACTTATCATCACTAAATATAAATTTTGTTGAATTTTAACTCTCTATTTAGGTCTCCTAAAAATTCAAACCAAGTTTCAGCCTAACCCAATTCATCTTTTCACCAGATTTAAAATACTTGGGATATATGTGTGAAACTTTCAAAAATGGAAACTAGGTGACTCAATCTATCTCAACACCAAAACACACATTTTTCACACTCTTATAGCTTAATCAAATTGAATTTACCACGAGAGAGAAATAAAATAAATCCTGAAAACTGCAAGAGTGAATCTGTACTCAATTTTTCACCCACCTCTCTCACCCTCCTAAACAGCCATGACTTGGGCCCACTTGTCGTTGACCTTGGGTGTCTCTTTAGCCCCCACAACATCCTCTTGGGCGTGCTCCCACCTCAGGATTTAAGGGGGAGGGGCAGAAAAAACCCCTTCATCTCCCTCCCATTCTATTCTTGTTGTTGTTCTGTTCTTCCATGAGCTAAGCTCCCTCCTCATTTTCCTCCTCCCCAAATCTTCACAAAAATGCAAGGATCCAACCCTGCATGTCACACCACAAGATCCCCAAGGTTGTAAGCTTTCCATCCATCCAAATAGCCTGCACATGCATCGGTTGCTGAGGGAGATCGAGAAGAAAAGAGGAGCTTGCTGCTTGGTGCAGAGCAGCAGCAGCAGTTGTTTTCCTCCTCTTGGTGAGCTTTCTTCCCCATCCATAGCTACTCTCTTAGGTTCCCCATCATGCTGAGCATTCCTAGTCTCCTCCATAGGTCACCGGTTCAAGATTTGAAGGCTAGTAGCAGGCTGCAAGCTGTTTTCTCTTCTTCGGTGACAACAGCTCGGTGTCTTTGCTTCCCTGTTTTGGTGAGTTTTCAGCTTCTTCAACTCAAGCTGAAAAGTGTCTTCTTAGCAGTAGAATCAAGTCCTTAATGTATGTTTTCTTGCATGTGATGCTCTTGGCATTCATGCACTAGATCGAGCCATCCACACGTGCTGTTTTGGTTGAAAAATGAGTGAACTTTGAAAATCCATAACTAATTCATATGAACTCCGATTTCAGTGAAACAAATTCTTATTGCTTCATAAAACAGATCTCTTCATTGTTGTAAAATAAAAATGACCAACTTTTTACTGTTTTTCTCTGTAGGAATATAAATAGCTATATGTCTCCCTTGTGTGGTCTAGCTCTTCATAGATTCGTAAGAAATTATTGGTAAAAGCTAAAATTGTGAAACCATTTTTGTTGAGCTTATATTTTGTTACTCTTTGCTGTTGTGAAAATAAGCTTGACAATACTCCCCTTAAATCATGTTTAGGAGTGTATTTAGCATTCCCATGATTTTAACTTCTAAGATCCATAAATAAATAATGACAATACATAAAGCTGTGGAATAATTTTTCTTAGCACCTGTGAATGATGTACTGCCCACTAAAAATAATTATACATGTAAAAACTTGGTTTGAGTTGCAAGTTACTTGTAATGCTCTAAAGTAGACTTAATTATTTTTGGAGCTGTCATTATCTGACCTGAAGGCTTGTCATTTTCATATCTCCTAAACAATAAGTGATAATCTAGTGATTCTTTCACCTAAATTCAAGTTAACATGTGCTCTACTCACTGTATTTATTTCATGATTTATTGATCATTTCGCATGTGCATGTTTATTTGGCTCTTATTCGCATATTGCTTCTTTTCGGTAGATTTGGAGAATCCGGAGAGTACCGAGCCATATCCAGAGGAGGATAGTGACTACCCTCAGCAGGAAGGCAAGCACCTAAGCATATAGAACCTATGCTTTCTCTATAAATATCTTTGGTTGCAAAACTATACCTATATATGCATGTGTTTCCTACATGTTAAAACGTATGTTTTGGGTGAATTGGTAGATCCTAATTATGCATTTGTTCCCTGTTATATTGCTGACCTTATCCCTTGTCACCACCGTATAGGAGTGTTAGGCTTGTTTACTTCATTCATGCTTAGCCATGCTTAATGCTAATAGAAGTATAAGGATTGACAGTACTATCATTTGTGGTGTATAGACAACTTGTACTAATGGGCATAAAACTTGAGCACTTACACTAAATTATGGTTGATGAAATATGTTGGACTTGGACGGGTGGTAGGGCGATGAAGGAAGGTTGGTTTCCCCTGATGCAAGTAGCCCCGTCTGGGTCGTTAAGGACCGAACATTTTGACATCTATTCAAGCACCCTTCATACTTACCACATGCCTTATTTGGGACCGGCTTGTTCTTTACTAGCTCTACTGTGATTATTTATACCACGTTGGAGAGACGTGAGGGCAGGTAGCCCTTTGGAGGGCCTCGGGTGCCTATGTTGGCCGGGGGTGCCTCCCGCGTGGTGCGCCCGCCTTGGTCACACCACACAGGCACGTGACTAAGTCGTCGGGAACCCCGGCGTGGTATAGGTGGTTGGGGTGGGATTAGGAAAGACATGTAATGAGCTTGTATCACTCGCGTACCGCACTCGACGGGGTGTGTAGCTTTTGATCCTTGTTCATTTCATGTGGGTACAGTTGTACACCTCTGATCAGAGTATAATCTATTCGAATAGCCGCGTCCTCGGTTATGGACATTGCTTGATGTGTTAGTCAGTTATGTTAGCATCAAGTGTGGATTAATATGGATGAGTTTGTGTTTGATGGTGGTGTTGGCATGCTGTGCCATGATGGTGTGGACTTGGGTAGTCCCTTGTTGTTGGTGAGAGCGCCGTTTGGACTCTTTTGCTTATGCATTTCAGAATTGTATACTTGCTGTCAATAAGTTAAAATGATGTTATATTTACTATTACTTAACCACTTTTACTGTTATTTGCTCAATAAAATTGGCTTTATGCAACCTAGATGGCTTAGGTTAAGGTAAACCTTGCATACTCCTCTCTCCTTTTATATATAGTTTTGGGTAAGACTTGCGAGTACAATCTTGTACTTAATCCGGTGTCTGCAATTTCAGGTGAGGATTCCGGGTATGAGTTGTGCTTCTTGTGTGGTCACTGCTCTGCCGGGGGTGGCGAGTGCAGTGAGTGATCCCTTCTCTTGCAGCTTGGCTCTTGCCCGGTTGGTTTGCCCTTGTGGGGTTATGGCACCGCCGGCTTTCGTTTTATGCTTATGAGCTTTATTTGAGTCTTCCGCTGCTACTCCTTCTGTGTATGTTGGGACCTTGGACCCTATGTTGTATCATGTTCCTTGCCACTTATTATCCATGATATGGTACTGTTATGACTATTAATTGCTTACGATGAAAATGTGAGGCTAGTCGCATTCCTGGGGACTAGCTAAGCATGAGTAACAGGTTTTGATCGCTTGAGATAATCGGAGATAGCGGTTTGGATCGAGTCACTGGGGTATGCTTTTAGTCGCTACCTTCGAGTGGTTGATGGGCATATGACGGAGTAGACTGGCAAACTATCTTACGGTTATGTCTTGCGCTCACTACTCGGCATTCCGATTATTATAACAGAAGGTTGTCAACCGTGATCATGGACACATTGAGGACGAGTGGCTATTTATGCGTGTGTGGATCTCACTCCTCCAATAGTATGTGATGGTCACGTTGGACATTGGATGTTATAATACTTGGGGTGTCCACATTCCGAAGGTCTTGACCGAAATTTCTGTTGACTTGACTTTTCGCATTTGACTTTGAATTTTCTAAGTGTTGGGGCTGCTATTTTGAACTGATCGGAAGTTCCGACGGAGCCCTCCGAAAGTTCCTAAGAAGAAATCTTTTGCCCCCAACGGGCAGAAATTGAGAGGGGGTATAAATACCCCCAACCCCACAAGCTAGGGTTGCTGCTTCACTTGTTCATCTCTATGCCCTTGGCTTGCATTTCTTGAGATTTACTTTGAGCCTTCCTTTCTCACTTCCTCCTCTCCACAGATCTATGTGATTTGGATTTTGTGTGTGTTAGAGTTGGTTGGTATGAGTGCTTGGTGTTGACTTCGTGAGAAATTTTGTGAGCACTAGATTCATCCCCAAGATCTCTTTGCTAGCTTGTTACTCTTGGTGGTTGTGGACACCTAGACGGCTAGGCATCGTTCCTCGAGTCACTAAAGCTCTTGTGGTGCGCCGGGAAAAGGTTTGTGAACGTTGGATCTCACCTCCGAAAAGGAAGAGATACCTCGAATGAGGGGGAGTGCACGAGTGCAACCACGAGGAAAAGGTTCTGGAACCCGGCTCAAGTTTGAGCTCCTCAATGGAGAGTACAATCCGCTCAAGGATTGAAACTTCGGTAAAAAGTCTCCGTCTACACTTGTGGTGAAATCTCTCTAACTTGTCATTTAAGCTTTGCTTTTGGTTGCCGCGCGTACTCTAGTTGCTGTTTGTGCAAAGCTTGGAGGTGGTTTGCTTATTTGAGGTTTGGTTGGCTAGATCTACTCCTTTCTCTTTCTAGATCTGGTGCTGTCGGAAGTTCCGAAGATCAACGGAACTTCCGAAGGCCGGAGGTTCCGAAGCCACTGACCGGAACTTCCGAAAGTCTCAGCTTCCGCTTTTTAGGTTTAATTTTTTAAATCGCCTATTCACCCCCCTCTAGGTCTTGATATACTCTTTCAATTGGTATCAGAGCCTAATCTCCTTATTAGGCTTAACCGCTTGGAGAGATCATGTCGGGAGAGAGGAAGGGTGATGATGCGATTATTCCTCATGGCCGAAGTGATGATTACTCCGCCGTCGGCATTAATACTCTACATCTACATCTTATTCCTCTTATAGCGGTAGAGCACCGTACTTCAATGGTACGGAGTATGCCGCTTGAAAGCATAAGATGATGTGCACTTAAAGTCTATTAACCCATCTATTTGGAGGATAGTCAAAAATGTCTATGTTGCAGAATCCAACCACGCCCGCCGAAGAAGATGACAAGAATGAGCATAAGAATGCTCAAGCCACCAATGCATTGCTTAGTGCATTGAGTTCAAGTGAGTTCAACCGGGTTGATGGGATCAAGAGCGCCAAGAAAATTTGGGACACCCTCCGCAATGTCCATGAAGGCACCGACGGGGTGCGTGAATCCAAGGTAAAAATCCTGAAGGGACAATTGGAGAGGTTCGTGCTGAAACCGGAGGAGACCCCAAGTGAGATGTATGACCGGTTGAGCAAGATCGTCAACGGGATCAAGGGACTTGGGTGCAAGGACATGATGGATAGTTATGTTGTGAAGAAGATGCTTTGGGCCATCACACCAAGGAACTCAACCTTGGTAACTCTCATACGTGAGCGTGCTGACTTCAACTACTTGACACCTCATGACGTGCTTGGGCGAATTCTCACTCATGACTTGATGGAGCAAGAATCCAAGGATGCTTGCAACTTCATCTCTCAAGGCTCAACACCGAAGAAACAAGACATAGCCTTGAAAGCCGTCAAGTAGGCCGAGGTTGATGAAGAGTGTACTTCTCAAGCCGAGGATGACATGGCATTGTTCGTCCGGCGGCTTGGGAAGTACATGAGGAGAAGCGGCTTCTTCAAGGGAGGCGCCTCCAAGTCAAGCTTCGGCAAGTCAAGGGGAAGGCACTCATCACGCAAGTGTTTCGAGTGTGGTGAAACCGGGCATTTCATCGCCGAGTGCCCTAAGCTCGATGACGACAAGAAGAAGAAGAAGAAGGAGAGGCACTTCAAGAAGAACAAGGGCAAGCATGGGATGAGTGGACCTCTGACTCCGAGAGCAACTGAAACTCAAGTGATGAAGATGGAATAGCAACCGTCGCCATCAAGTCTTCACCACCACCGCCACCAATCCTCTTCAACTATGATAGCGACAATGACACTCCTCTTTGTCTTATGGCAAAAGAGCGCAAGGTATCACCATCCTCAAAATTATTTAGTCATGACATGATTGATGAAGTTTGTGGGAGTGATAATGATAAGGTTGACGATGAGTTGGTCGATGAGCTAAGCAAGGAGTCCTTGCCAACCATGTGCAAATTGCTTGACACTATTGAGGGTCAAGAGTCCCTTCTCGAGAAGCAAGAGGATATGCTCATTCGTGAGAAAGAGCGCAACCTTGAACTCGAGAGTGAACTCACTAAGGAGAGAAAGAGATATGAGACACTTTTGCGTCTTTACAAAGACACCAAGGACTGATGCTCACTACTTGAGGAGTCAAATGCGAAGCTTCTAGAGAAGGTGGAAAGCTTGGAAAAGGCATACCACTCTCTAGAGGATAAGCTTGACACACTCAACAAGTGCTCTCCCTCTCTTAGTGAGATATCTAAAAACTCAAAGGAGTTAAGCAATGAGCCATGTGTTAAATGCAAGGACCATGACCTTGATGCTTGCACCTCAAACACCAAGGCCGTGAAAGCCTTGACCGCTTAAAATGAGAAGCTTATGGGGATACTCAACAATGGGCTTCTCAAGTGCCACATGGGTAGTAAGGCACTAAAGGAGTACCTCGGGTACCAACGTGACAACCACAACCGTGAAGGCCTTGGATACATTCTTCCACCTAAGGGAAGAGTTGATAGGAGTGTGATGATCAAGAAGATCAAAGTGCTTGACAACTTTGCCAAGGCCAAAAGTATCCTCCCTATTACTCATATGTCTCATTGTTCATTTGACACATCTTATGTTCTTAGGAGGAATGCTAATGGTCGTGTTGTGGCTCGCTATGTTGGTCCTCGGGGCAAACATATTTCTATCAAGAGAGTTATTTGGGTGCCAAAAGCACTTGTCACTAACACGAAAGGACCCATGCAAGTGTGGGTACCTAAAGCAAGAAGTTAAACTCTTGTAGGAATATGTCTCCGATGGAAGGAGTTGGGTGATCGATAGCGGTTGCACCAACCACATGACCAGAGAAAAGTTGATGTTCTCATCTCTTGATGAAAATGGATCCTCTCAAGAGAACATCGTCTTTGGAGACAATGGTAAGGGAAAGATCGTTGGATTGGGTAAGATTGCAATCTCCAATGACCTCTCTATCTCAAACGTTCTTTTAGTAAAATCTCTAAATTACAATCTTCTTTCCGTTTCTCAATTATGCAAGCTTGGATATAATTGCCTATTTACCGATGTGGATGTGACCGTTTTTAGAAGGAATGATTCCTCCGTGGCTTTTAGAGGTTTTCTCAAGGGCAAGCTTTATCTTGTTGACTTCTCTTCGAAAGAAGCGAACCTTGAGACATGCCTAGTGGCCAAGTCTAACATGGGGTGGTTATGGCATCGGAGACTAGCCCACGTTGGAATGAGGAATCTTCACAAACTTCTAAAAGGGAATCACATTGAAGGACTAACAAATGTACATTTTGAGAAAGATAGGGTGTGAAATGCATGTCAAGCCAGGAAACAAGTTGGAGCGTGACACCCCGTCAAGAATGTGATGACCACCACAAGACCTTTGGAGCTTCTACACATGGACTTCTTCGGGCCGATTGCTTACAAAAGCATCGGAGGTAACAAATATGGTCTTGTAGTGGTAGATGATTTTTCACGTTACACTTAGGTTTTCTTTTTACATGACAAGAGTGAGACACAAGAAATATTCAAGAAGTTTGCAAGAAGAGCCCAAAATGAGTTTGATGTCAAGATCAAGCAAATCCAAAGTGACAATGGTGGTGAATTTAAAAACACCAACATTTGTGAATATCTTGATCATGAAGACATCAAGCATGAGTTCTCCGCTCCCTACTCCCCACAACAAAATGGTCTAGTAGAGCGGAAGAATAGAACACTTATAGAGATGGCGAGGACCATGCTAGATGAGTACAAGACGTCGGATCGGTTTTGGGCCGAAGCCATCAACACCGCATGTCACGCCATGTACCGGTTGTATCTCCATCACCTTCTAAAGAAGACTTCCTATGAGCTTCTTACCGGTAACAAACCGAACATCTCATACTTTCGAGTTTTCAGTAGTAAGTGTTTTATTCTTAACAAGAAGGCAAGAGCATCCAAATTTACGCCTAAAGTGGATGAGGAGTTCTTGCTTGGCTACGCGTCAAATTCGTGTGCATACCGTGTTTTCAACAAGACCTCCGGTGTTGTTGAGATCGCGCGTGATGTGACGTTTGACGAAACTAACGGCTCCCAAAAGAAGCAAGTTGATTCTCATGTGCTAGATGAAGAAGAAATACCCTACAAAGCTATACGGAGGATGGCTATTAGGGATGTACGTCCTCAAGTGTCAAATAGAGATGACCCTTCTTCATCAACACATGTTGAGCCATTACATCACAAGTGCAAGAACCACCGTCATCAACAATCCATGAGCAAGATGAAAAGAGCCGTGAAGATGTACCACAAGTACCACATCCAAGAGTTCATCAAAGCATCCATCGTGACCACCCACCAACAACATCCTTGGTGATATAAATAAAGGGGTAACAACTCGATCTCGTGTCACAAATTTTAGTGAACATTACTCGTTTGTTTCCTCTATTGAGCCACTTAGGGTGGAAGATGTACTTGAAGACGCCGATTGGGTGATGGCCATGCAAGAAGAACTCCACAACTTCACGCGCAATCAAGTGTGGTCGCTAGTTGAACGACCACAACAAAACGTGATTGGTACAAAATGGGTCTTCCTCAACAAACAAGATGAAAACGGCGTTGTTATACGAAACAAGGCAAGGTTAGTGGCGCAAGGTTTCGCACAAATCGAGGGACTCAATTTTGGTGAAACTTTCGCGCCGGTTGCTAGACTTGAGTCAATTCATATATTACTTGCTTATGCAACTAACCATGACTTCAAGCTATACCAAATGGATGTGAAGAGTGCTTTTCTTAATGGGCCTATTAATGAGTTGGTATATGTAGAACAACCGCCGGGCTTTGAAGACCCCGAGTATCCAAATCACGTGTACAAGCTTCATAAGGCGCTCTATGGGCTTAAGCAAGCTCCTAGAGCATGCTATGAATGCCTTCGTGATTTTCTTGTGAAAAATGGCTTTAAAATAGGCAAAGCCGACACTACTCTCTTTACTAAAAGACATGGGAAAGATTTATTTGTGTGCCAAATATATGTCGATGACATTATATTTGGTTCTACTAACCAAGCTTTTAGTGATGAGTTTAGTAGGATGATGACTAAGCGTTTTGAGATGTCCATGATGGGCGAATTGAAGTTCTTCCTCGGTCTTTAAATCAAGCAGTTTGACATGCTCAGGACATGCATTTGCCAAACCAAATATGCTAAGGACATGCTCAAGAAGTTTGACATGGAGAATTCCAAACCGGCCCGTACACCCATGCCTTCAAATGGGCATCTTGACCTCAACGAGCAAGGTAAAGACGTCGATCAAAAGATATACCGTTCCATCATTGGATCCTTGCTTTATCTTTGTGCATCTAGGCCGGACATTATGCTTAGCGTATGTACGTGTGCAAGATTTCAAGCCGCTCCCAAGGAATGTCACCTTGTGGCCGTTAAGAGAATCCTTAGGTATATAGTTCATACACCTAATCTTGGTCTTTGGTATCCTAAGGGCGCACGTTTTAATCTCATTGGTTATTCCGATGCGGATTATGCTGGGTGCAAGGTGGATAGGAAGAGCACATCGGGGACTTGCCAATTCTTGGGTAGGTCCCTTGTTTCTTGGTCTTCCAAGAAGTAAAACTCCGTCGCCTTGTCCACCGCTGAGGCGGAATATGTTTCGGCGGGGAGTTGTTGTGCTCAATTACTTTGGATAAAGCAAACTTTGTAAGACTATGGCCTAAATGTGAGCAAAGTGCCCCTTCTATGTGACAATGAGAGTGCCATCAAAATTGCCAACAATCTCGTCCAACACTCTCGCACAAAACACATAGATATCTGCCACCACTTACTAAGAGATCACTCTACCAAGGGTGACATAGAAATTTCTCATGTGGGAATCGAAAAACAATTGGCGGATATTTTTACCAAGCCCTTAGATGAAAATAGGTTTTGTGCCTTAAGGAGTGAGCTAAATATCTTGGATTCTCGAAATGTGGCTTGATATGTTGCATGCATGCATAGCACATTGTGACAAATTGTGTATTCAATTCATGAATGATCTGTCACTCTTGTATGCATAAATTGAATCTATGTGCTTTTGGAGCTTCATTTTGTGTAAATGTTGGTTCTAGCACAATTCATATGGATTCATACATGCCCTTCCTAGGAAGGGTAATATGCATGTGCATATTTTACCTCATGCTTCAATATGATAAATTGCAACTTGATATGAATGTTTGTGGTTTAGCTAGTTGCATTCTCATAATGTATCAATGTGTTTCAATCTTACTCATCCAAGTCATCAAAATGTCTTTGGCCGAGTCTTCCCTTTGAAAAAAAAGTTTTTAGACTCCTCCTGGAATCTTTGGAAGTTCCG
Source organism: Oryza brachyantha (assembly GCF_000231095.2). Taxonomy (NCBI): domain Eukaryota; kingdom Viridiplantae; phylum Streptophyta; class Magnoliopsida; order Poales; family Poaceae; genus Oryza; species Oryza brachyantha. The sequence continues at coordinate 9,963,688 of NC_023174.2, read as the reverse complement.
GTCACGATCACCGAAAGTTCCGGAGATCTTATAGAACGGAATTCCACTTCATCGAAAGTTCCGGTCAGCCTGACCGGAAGTTCCGAATCCTCAAAATTTGATTCTGTACCTTTGACGGAAGTTCCGGTGAAGGGGACCGGAACTTCCGAGGGGGCCTCCAAGTATATAAAGGGGGAGGCTGTGGGGAGGGTAAAACTTTTTCACTTTTTACCTCTACCCCACAGTTCTAACCCTAGTTCTTCCCCTTCACCAAAAACTAGGACTAGATCCAAGTTCTTTCGAGGCTTCCTTCACTCCATGTGGTGTGGAGGCGGATTTGAGGCCTTCAAGAGACGATCCCCATCAAAATCTTCACAAGTTCATCGTCTGAAGGTATTTTCTTCGGTTTCTCTCTGGTTCTTCCTCAGATCTACATGCCTTGGGACAATGCCTTTGGATTCCGCTTGGTAGAGCCATAGATCTGTGGTTATAGAGTACTTTCCTAGAGTTTATTCACAATTTCCACGGTTGAATCATGCAAATCTTGGGTTTTGGGGTTCGGGTTTGAACTCCTTCAGAAGTTCCGAAGGGCTGACCGGAAGTTCTGACGGCTGCTTCGGAAGTTTCGAAAGGATTCAACCCCGAGCACCATCCCATGCTTTGCATTCCTAGAGTCCTCCAATCCTTATTTTCTTGTTCTTGTTTGTGTAAAAGGATCATGGCTCCAACAAAAAAGTTTTCCAGCAGGCAAAAGGGAAAGATGGTTCGCACTCCCACCTCCTCCTCAGAGAATGCCACTGACAGTGATTGGTCTCCCAGCGACCATGAGCACGTCCCTCAAACAGAGAGGGTGAATCTTGGAGGAAGGTTGCCAGAAAGAAGGGCCGCAGCCAAGGTGCCAGCAGGGTGCTTTGATCCAACCAGACAGGGTTTTCGTACTGTGGACGTGGTTGGTCCCCTGTACATTCACAGGCCAGTTGTCAACAGAGGCAGTGTGACCAACTGGAACAAGAAGGTGGAAGATCTTGTGAGGGCCAGATCTCAGAGTGGGCCAGATGCGACAAGGTCTGCCTCAGATAGTCGCTTCTGGACCAAGTTTCAGCAGGACTTCTATGAGACAGTGATCATGGCAAAGCAGCACAAGACTATCCCCATGCAGTGGATAGACTGGGATGGTCTACGTCGGCTGGATGTTCCCGTGGTCAATGAGATCATCAGCATCTGCAGGCGTATTTACCTCTTAGAGATCATAGAACTTGAGCATGATTGGTGTGAGGAAACAATAGCTCAGTTCTATGCCACAGTGTACTTTGGATGACATAGGGAAGGTGGTACAATATCACCTACAATGACTTTGTGGTCCTTTTCGGCTTTGATAAGTACCCTGTCGATATCTATAACAAAGTGCACAGCAAAGATGTTCTTGCTGATGGGATGTTGTCCCGCATGTATATTCCTGTAGGCAGTCCAGACTTGGGGGCAGTAAAAGAACTCAAGCCTACCTTTGTCTATCTCAACAGGATGTTGAGAAAGTCCCTTACTCCCAAGGATGGTGATGCTAGCCACATCAACTCCTACACTCGCAACATTCTTCGCAGGATGAGGCTCCGAGATCCCTTCAATGTGCCTAGGTTCATTTGGGATGAAATATGCAATACCTCTGTCTCTCACAGAAAGGGTCTGGGCTACTATCCTTACATCATGCTTATAATTGAGACTGTCATCGAAACCACCTTTGTCAAGGAAGTCAAGCACACCAAACTTGGTCTTCGCTTGGATCAGCCAATCTATGAGTCTAGAGGAGAGGGGGAGCAAGGAGGCACCAGTCAGGCTGGTGGTTCTAGCCAGGCTGGCGGATCCCGACAGCGTGACATTCCTACTTCGAGTCAGCAAAAGTCCTCCTCCCCAACCAAGTTCTTAAAGAACATTTTCAACATTTGTTCCTCCAACCACAGCATTCTTATCAAAGAAAGGAATGCAAGAAAGAAGAACTCTCAGAGGTTGAAGGAGATCCAGAAGCATCTCAACTTGCCACATTCTGACACTGGATCTGAAGGCTAAGTGAGTGAGCCAGAGGTGTGGCAGTGGGAGTCTGAAGAGGAGCTTGATTCCGACACACATGCACCCCACAACTGAGTTCTCACCATGTTCCTTCACTTCTTCTTTTTTTGGTGTCTTGATGCCAAAGGGGAAGAAGTAGTCTATCTTCTATCTTCCTTAGTGTCGAGTTGGTTGGAACACTTGAACTATTTGCATTGCATAGCATTCATCGAACTATCTGCATCACATTTTTAACTTGCATTGTCTACATAGTGGAACACTTGCTAGTTTATATTCGTTTAAGACTATGTGATGTGATGTAATATCATTTGTGAGCTTGCTATTTCTATTGCTATATCTATGCTTGTTCACATTTGTGCTTACTGTGAGATGCAAGGTGTAAGGGGGAGTTACTCCATGCTTATAATGCATACCTTAAGTGGGAGCTCAATCTTTAACTTGTGTCAAAATTTCGTCAAATTTATTCAAATATCTCTTGTGAATCAAATGGTTGTCATCAATCACCAAAAAGGGGAAGATTGAAAGTGCATCTAGGCCCCTAATTTGTTTTGGAGATTAATGACAATCAAATGATGAGGACTAATGACGTGTGTGAGAATGTGAAGGTATAAATAGTCCTCATGAAAAAGTTGTTGTTGCGCCGCCCACGTGAAAAGAGAAGTAAAGTCGGTATATTCGTGTTGGCGTGTGTATTTACTTTGAATTTGAGTCAACTAGGAATGTCGTACTATAAAGAGGGGTGTGTAAATAAAATCTAGGAATGAATCCGATGCTCGAAAATATTATTGAAGTGCATCTTTTGCTATCTTTTTGAAGTTGTGCTGCAATTTACGGATGTTCCGAAGGTACTGTCGGAACTTCCAAAGGGGTCAGAATCAGTTCTGTATGTTTGACGGAAGTTCCGAAGGAGACCTTCAGAAGTTCCGAAGGGGTCAGAATCGGTTCTGTATGTTTGACGGAAGTTCCGAAGGAGACCATCGAAAGTTCCGAAGGAGCCAGAATCGGTTCTGTAAGATTCACGGAAGTTCCGAAGGTCTTGACCGAAATTTCCGTTGACTTGACTTTTCACATTTGACTTTGAATTTTCTAAGTGTTGGGGGCTGCTATTTTGAACTGACCGGAAGTTCCGAAAGAGACCTCCGGAAGTTCCGAAGAAGGAATTTTTTGCCCCCAACGGGCAGAAATTGAGAGGGGGTTATAAATACCCCCTGAACCCCTCAAGCTAGGGTTGCTGCTTCACTTGTTCATCTCTATGCCCTTGGCTTGCATTTCTTGAGATTCACTTTGAACCTTGCTTTCTCACTTCCTCCTCTACACGGATCTAAGTGATTTGGATTTTGTGTGTGTGAGAGTTGGTTGGTTTGAGTGCTTGGTGTTGACTTCGTGAGAAATTTTGTGAGCACAAGATTCATCCCCAAGATCTCTTTGCTAGCTTGTTACTCTTGGTGGTTGAGCACACCTAGACGGCTAGGCGTCGTTTCTCGAGCCACCAAAGCTCTTGTGGTGCGCCGGGAAAAGGTTTGTGAAGGTTGGATCTCACCTCCGAAAGGGAAGAGATACCTCGAGTGAGGGAGAGTGCACGAGTGCAACCCTGAGGAAAGGGTTGTGAAACCCGGCTATAGTTTGAGCTCCTCAACGGAGAGTACAATCCCCTCAAGGATTGGAACTTCAGTAAAAAGTCTCCGTCTACACTTGTGGTGAAATCTCTCTAACTTGTGATTTAAGCTTTGCTTTTGGTTGCCGCGCGTACTCTAGTTGCCGTTTGTGCAAAGCTTGGAGGTGGTTTGCTTATTTGAGGTTTGGTTGGCTAGATCTACTCCTTTCTCGTTTTAGATCTGGTGTTGTCGGAAGTTCCGAAGATCAACAGAACTTTCAAAGGCCGAAAGTTCCGAAGCCACTGACCAAAACTTCCGAAAGTCTCAGCTTCTGCTTTTTAGGTTTAATTTTTTAAATCGCCTATTCACCCCCCCTAGGCCTTGATATACTCTTTCAATGGTCTGATTGGCACAATCAATCACTCCTTGGTGTTTGGTAAGACAGTCCATTCCCAAGATGACATCTAGGTCTTTAGATTCTAGAAGGATGAGATTGGCTAGAAACTGTGCTCTTTCAACCAAATAGCTTTGAGTTTTGAACAACTAACCCTTTTAAAATGCACACTCCTATTTACAAAACCACTCTAACTTTTAAAACAGATGCACAAACATGAAAAGCAGAGGGTTCTTAGAGTTTCCATTGCTCTGATCCTACGGTCAAAGGTGGCTTTGATTTCAACTTGTCACGCCCAGAAATTCCTCACATGAATTTCTGAAGTTAATTGTGTATTAAAAATCCCTGTCTAGGACCAGCTAGGGTACACAAAAATACAAGGTTGATTAAATAACCATCGTTCTTAGAAAGAACTGAAAAATAACATTTAAACTAACAAAAATGCAGCGGAAAGATAGCGCAGACTAACTCCAGCGAAGCACCGCTCCAGTCCAAAAGCAACACTTCGACGGTAGACAGTTTACTCCTAAGAGTCACCTCCATCGGATTCAACATCTAGCTCTGAAGGGAGAATGTTACGCAAGGCTGAGTACAAACCACCGTACTCAACAAGTAGCAGGGAATAGAAGTACTAAATGATGCAAAGGATCACAAGGAATTGGGTAAGGTTAGTTGCAACACAGCAGCATTTAAATAAATAATGGAGATTAAACAGATAAGTAGTAAATAAGTAAATAAATAAAATAACGTTTGTAAAGTACCAACATCACTGTCCAACGTTACATCACGTTGCAATAGGCTCAATCACTACTCAATGCTACACCATGTTGTAGTAGTCCCAAGTGAAAGTCAGTTTACTCAAGTCATTGAAGGTTCGACTACTCACAGTCAATCTGGCACCTCGCCCTTAACCGTGGACACTGCTATTCGAATACGTTTACTCTGATCACAGGTGTACTACTGTGCCCAACAGACATAGTCCCACTACACTTGAACGTACGCCGACATACCACCATGGCATACCAGATAGAAAACTATGACGAGACCCGTCGCATAACCCTCCCTATTCAATCGTACCCCACTTTAGGTTTTGCTCCCCCTTTATACCAAGGCGGGCAGCCCCCTCTTGTGCCTAGGCAAATATGGAAGCAGCATAGGCCATCGTTACACCACAACTCCCATCCATACTCCATCACGCTCACCCTAGCCTAGGTACGTCGAATAGTTTGCAATTACACTTCAAATCCCACCGTTGCCTATTCTGGCTTTTGGTTAGCACGGAAATAACTTCCAGGATTTCCTGTGAATCAGTCCTTAATTGTCACGGGTGCGATGCGACTCTCAAAACCATACACCCACAACCCAGCATTATCAATATTTTAGTTGGCATTAACTTGAACCGGGTATTAAATCATAATCTCTACTCATAACATGAATAAAGATGGATAAACAACGGCATAATCATAGGTATCCTGAAAAATAAATACAATAAATACTTTAGTTGAAACAATGCATGTTTGAATAAACTAAAGCATGGATTTTGCAATAATGGGTTCAACATGAGCAAAGATAAATGCCACTTGCCTTGTTCCGGTCACTGGGTACCTTGGCGATGATTTTGAAGTAAATCAGCACGTCGAAAGGCTCCGAATCTAAGCGACAAAGCACAAAAATAAATAAAACAGGCACAAACTCAACTGAAACAACACAAGAAAGTATTTTTGATAGATTCTTGGCAATTTTATAAATTTAATGAAATTTGAATGAGCTTAAACGGAGACCGGACGAATTAGTTATAAATTTTAGAAGTTTTCTAGGTTTTTAGGCTAAACAGGAAGTCCTAAATAGCATTTATTACGCAAAAAGGAGGCACTTACGTCAGCGAGGGGAGAGGAGGTGTCAGCTAGGAGAGAGGAGGTGGCAGCTGATAAGTGGGGACCACCTATCGACGGGTAAGGGAGGAAGGAGGGACTGACCGACGGACCCAAGGGGAGGAGAGAGAGGGAAGGAGGGGTGAGAGACCGACGGGTGGGCCCCGCTCGGCAGAGGCACAAAGCAGAGGGGGGTGACGGCACCGACCAAGCAGAGGAGGGCGGCGACGTTCGGCCGAGCGGCGTCGGCGGACAGCGGCGGTGGCGCGGACCGGCAAGCGTGAACAGAGGATGGCGGCGTCGGCTCAGGGAGGCGACAGCGACAACGTGGCGGACCCGGTGGCGACGGGGTCACATCGACGACGCCGAGACGAGGGGGATGGCGCCAGGACAGCGTGTTGGCGGCATCCAATGGTGCGCGCGCACGGCGGCGGCACGCGGGCCGGCGACAGCGGTCAAAGGGCAAAGGAGGGAGGGAGAGAGAAGGGGGGATGCTCACTAGCGGCGTGGAGGACGGTGGCGAGTCTGTGGATTTTAAGTTACCTTTTTAGAGCGAAATTTTATACTCTGAAATTTGAATTTAAATTCAGTTAATGATTTTTGGATATCGATTTAATTAAATTAATTCCTCTAGAGGGGTTTTTCCTGAGTTAATTAAGCCAATTATCGATTACCAATTTCTTTTACAAATTAGGCTTAGGTCAAAAACTCCTGGCGTGACACAATCGGACTCCCATCCTTGTCCGATTCAAATTCTATCGGCTGAATCTATATCACCTCCAACTTATCCTTTCAGCCGATCCTCCTTTTCCTGTTCGATTCGGTCTCTAATCGTGCATTAATCCATAACGGTAATTTCCTAAAATCTGACCTTAACAGTATGTAAAATAAATTTTTGATCAATTTTATAACAAAATTATATATTCTATGTTATATTTGTGATAATTAAAAAATTATATAAGTTGAATAATCCAAATAAAAATCCTGGATATGCCACCGAGGAGAGAGAGGGAGATCAAACATCATATATATGTTGGACCATGGGCAAAATGGATTTTTTAGGTATCATGTCCACGTTGGCAATGTGATGTCTCATGCCATGCCATGTAGGCGAAAATGACAGAAATATTAAGCAATCTCCTCTCTCCGGTGGCAAAAATATAAGACCAAATGTAAGAATGATATTTGAAGATTCACCACTTTTAAGAGTGGCAAATAGTTAAATTTCCCAAAGTAGGTATGGTCATAAAATGATTAGAAAATAATTTAGTGGGCAAAGTGCTCCAATCAAACCGTTAGAGCGAGTAAAATGGACCTTTTTTTCTACAGCATATATTAAAATGAATTTTAAAAAAAGGGAAATCCGACGCGATTTTGGGTGCACAGGGGACGGGCCCATGCATGCACGCCGCAGATTTGCACATACGCCACTCGCATTTAAACAGAATGGGCTTACAAGCACGCATGCGCGAGAGCGCGAGTTCGCATCGGAGTCGTCGTTGGCGCCAGGCCTCCAAGACCGCAACGGAGTCGATCGTTCCCGCGCGCGTCGATATATTGCTGCCCGTGCACATCACATTCTTCACATCGATCGTATCCATTGCGTCCCACCGAAGAACCAGATCGATTGTTCTTTGTAACCTAGCGAGCTCGATCGATCGATCGGTTCACATGGCGACGGCGACCTCCTCCTCTGTCGTGATGAGCCGCTTCGTCAAGCTCGACGTCATCGCCTCGGGCGGCTGCGGCGTCGTGTACCGCGCGCGCGACCGCCGCTCCGGCGAGACCGTCGCCATGAAGTGCATCCGCGCGTACCGGGGCGACGACGGGGAGCTCGTCGACCGCTCCGACCTCGGCCGCGAGGTCGCCGCCATGGAGGCCTGCAGGGGCCACCCGTACGTCGTGCAGCCGCGCGCGCACGGCCGCGGCGGCGGCGACGACGGCGAGGCCGTGCTCGTCATGGAGTTCGTGGGGCCGACGCTGCGGCACGTCCTGAGGCGCGAGCGCGGCGGGAGGGCAGGCCGGTCGGAGCTCGAGGTCCGCCTCGCCATGCGGCAGCTCCTGTCCGGCGCCAAGAGGATCCACGACGCCGGCCTCATGCACCGCGACCTCAAGCCGGACAACGTGCTCGTCGACAGCCGCGGGAACCTCAAGATCTGCGACCTCGGGCTGTCCCAGAGCACCGCCGCGCCGCCGCCGTACTCCAACCCGATCGGCACACGGTGGTACTGCGCGCCGGAGATCCTCCTCGGCTCGACGGACTACGACGACCGCGTCGACTCGTGGTCGCTCGGCTGCATCATGGCCGAGCTGCTCACCCGGAAGCCACTCTTCCGCGGGAGCTCAGACAGGGAGCAGCTCGGCGAGATCCTCGACGTCCTTGGCGTCAACGACATTAAGCAGTGGCGAGGCTACAAGGGGCAGCGGCTGCCCGGAGGCTGCGGGCCGAACAGCTTCCTCCGATGCTTCTTCCCATGTCCGGCGGAGGCCAGGATGCTCGGCCGGCCGGCGCTGTCGGAGGCCGGCTTCGAGGTGTTGAGCGGGCTTCTGACGTGCAACCCGGAGAGGAGGATGACGGTGGAGCAAGCGCTCCGGCACCGGTGGTTCAAGGAGCCGGACAGTGCCAGCCTGCGACATCGCCCGTAGGAGACAAATATATCCATCAATTGTGTGCAGACCTGAACAATCGATGAGTGTTCAGAGTGCATTGTCATGTACTACTTTGTTGTACGCTTTTGTTGTATACATGTATGTATATGCAATATATTATCTTCAAAGTTCAAACAAATCAATTAATCTCATTCACCCTATAAAACTACTCGCATTATTACTATAGATGGCCGGGCCCATGCCGAATTCTGTCAAGCAGAAACGGCCCAATCAACACACTGAACCATGTAGTGCTAGCCCACGGGCTACACCGAACGCCTAGGCACGGCCCCACAACATTCGGGTCATGTTGGGTCGGTCCGAAGGCAGGACGGTCCTTTGTGATTATTTAGTAAATAAGTTCATATTTCAAATATTGGTTTGTTTGTATGAGTTGTCTCATGGTGTTACCTTTTTTATGTTGTAGATTACCTTTAACAAATTTCTCCATACTTATACATCAACTGGGAGAGTAAAAACGAAAATGGCAAGTTATAAGTGGGTGCCAAAGAATGCAATTCTTTTTCTAAAAAAGAACCCAAATATGGATGCAAAAAAGTTGATGAGGGATGTAACCTTTAATTGATAGTTTCATAAATGGATGTCGGTTATACTTGAGTATAAATTCCACAATCATTAATGGGAATTGAAATGGCCAGCTAGCTTCTTCTAAATCCATAGATAGACAAAATTGGATTTTTTTTTCAGTTGCATTTGGATTCTTTCAAAGTGAAACCACTAACAATTGAACTTGGTTGATGCAACAACTTCACGAGGCAATCGGAGAATAATCGGATTTAGCAATCTACTCACATACTTCATTGTACATCAAATTGTCCAAAAATTCACTAAATTTCTGCAGGTAACAACAACCTGATCAACTACCCTCACTAGGTCAAGGGACATTGATTCTTGCTCTAAACTAGATGGTAAACGAAGATAATTGTGTTTCGAGTTTGCAACAGGTCTTCCGACAGCTTGTGAGGAATGGCAGACGACGAAACTGATGATTTGTCGATCTTGCCCCTGGCAGAGGTGTGTGGTCATGATTGAGGCAGTATAGGGATGTTTTTTTGGAAATTTTGCTCATCGTCTATTTCGGTAGAGCTCGCACTAAACATATCCTCCTAGACATAATACATGTTTAGAACACCCACATCAACCTCTACGTAGATTTGTTTCATTTGTTTTGTGAAATGATGGTACCGTAATACTACGGTCTGTGTCACTTCGCCAAAACACCTGATTTTATGCCATTTGAGCTATAATAACTTAAATTTCATGAAATTACATAAAAAGTAAAAATAAATTGAGATAAACCACAGGATAGTGACATTTTCAATTTAAAAGCTAAATTTCGGATTGATTTTGGGTCTTTTCTCATCATAGTTTATTTTTCAACCTTTATTTTTTTATTGCTAATAACACATGTATAATTTTTTTATCCATAAATTATCTTTTTATTGTTGATAAGTGATTTTGCTTACGCTTAGCGTAACAAAAAAAGGGGACCGAACTGGTGGTTGAACAGGAAATCCAGAACCAGTAATCTTGGCGATTCGGTTCTGTTCATATACCACCCTTGAAATTGAATCGATAAAAAGCCGGTGAATTGGCCTGTTCTTTAGAATTGAACCGATTTTTAAATTTGTCATATGGCAGTATTGCATTATGAATTTATTAGGTTACCGTACTTCGGTCCTATAATTATTTTTTGATATTGTGTGTAACAGCCCTAGGCTCATAAACAGGCGTTTAGAACTATATTTGTTGTCATTTAGGTTGCATATTTACTAATTGCAATTTAATCATACGCTATAACAAAATTAACTCTAATCGATAAAACTGAAACCACTTCTACTTGAACAATAACTTGAATAGAAGTAAACATGTTTAATATTTTGTTCAAATATTAGTTTATTTATCATCACTAAATATAAATTTTGTGGAATTTTCGCTCTCCGTTTTGACCTCGTGAAATTTCAATATAACTTTCAGCCTAATCAATTTTATCTTTTCACCAAATTTAAAATACTTGAAATTTTTGTGTGAAACTTTGAAAAATAAAAGCTAGAAACTAACCCTCACCAACTATTAACACCAAAATTTAGTAAATTTTCTTGGTGGATTCAGTTAAGAAAAGGCGCAATTAGCAGATGAAAATCTTATCCAGGATAGACCGAATTCGAGAAGGAATCGTGAAGACCAAGGCTTGGTGGCATAAATTTATCTATTAATTAGAGTTAGTTAGGATTTTTATTTTATCTCTAAGAGATTAGGGTCCGATCGAGATTTGTTTGTTTTCTTTTATTTATTAGGAAACATGTGTCGTATTAGAGATAGAGTTTGCTATTTCTTTTTTCTATTAGGAGTTGTATGCCGTATCCAACACGACCTAGCCTCCACCCAAGGGTACAAATATGTATGCCCGGAGTCGTTGTAAACTATCTACATCTTAATTTAGATCAATTACTTTTGGCGCATCGCCACCCTCTTGTCTGAGGTTTTCAACTCCGACGGAACATGGCACCTGACGCAGGGCTACATCGTCTCGATCTCCGGCGAAGGGGTAAGTCCTACGTTCCGCCGGGCCATGGTAATCACGTCACTAGATTAGGACAGTTTTGGTTCGGTCTGATCTTCTAATCTAGTTGTGCGATTGCTAGTTATCGTATCACTTTCAGCTTGAGTTACTTTTGTATCTTGAGTTGATCTAGTCGACCACTTTGGGCGATCTACATTGGTTTGATATTCGCTATTTGACATATTCAATCTAGTACTGTCTCGGTTCGGTCCGATCTAGTAGATTGCATTTATCATATGGTTTATATCAGATAGATGTATTTCGCTTATCGTTTCATCGGAGTACCAGCCTATAAGCTATCAGTCATCGGTTGATCAGCTTGATAGCAATCTAGATCTGTTTAGTATCTATCCTGATATTGCTAGGAGTAATCTTGAACCGTCTCGGTTGGGTCCGATCTTCTGTGATTACTCTTAGCAATCTGGGCTAGATATTTTATAGATCTTGGTTATTCGTCCGCCATATATAGCCGATGATTTCTGCCGATCTACATGTTTATTATATTTACATCAATAAAGTAGTTGATTGCCTTACTGCATTGTCTTTATACCAATCAGTTTGATTCTGTTAGATCGGTAGTTATTTATGTTGCATCGGCTTATGAGGATTGCATGCTAATTGGTTTTAGCCGATCGTAACACATGATTCATTGTTTATTCCAAGTAATTCATCAGTTTATTTTTTAATCTTATCGATCTTCATGTTTCCTATAACTATATCGTGCTAGACTACATATTGTCTTTGTTAAGTCCGATCTATGTAGGCTGGTTCGATCTGGTTATAAGGGCTCGTCCGATCGACTAAGATTGATAAGTAGCTAGGAGGATTACATTGGTTGATATTTAATTCCAGTCTATTTATATCAAGTTTTTAGCCGATCCAAGTTTTTTACCACCGATCGTTCATCATATCGGCAAACCGTTGCAGCATTAACATCTGATCGGCTGGATATTTAGTTTCCTATTGGCTCGATAGCCGATCGGCTTGTTTTACCATTTATCTTGTTAGTTGCAGGATCAAACTGACTGGCACGCCCGCGCAATCTGAGAATTTAGGTCATGCACTAGAGTTGTCTAAGATTGACTCCCAGGCCTTCGTGTGTGACACGTCGTCGGATCCCATTTTCGACGTCAACACCAACACACCAAAATTCAGAATTTTTGAGCAAGTTTTGCCTAGTCAAATTGAATTTACCAAGAGAGGGAAAGAAAATAAATCCTAAAAATTATGAACTAATCTATACTCAGTTTTCACCCACCTCTCTCACCCTGATAGACCTTCACGACTTGGGCCCACTTGTCACTGACATTGGGTGCCTCTTTAGCCTCAAAACACACCCTTGGCCGTGCTCCCACCTCAGGACTTAAGGGGGCAAAGAAAACAACTTCTTCTTCCTCCCCTTTCATTTTCCATGCTTCTTCTTTCTTTTCTTCCTCAAGCTGAGCTCCGATCTCACTTCTCCTCTCCAAATCCCATCCAATAGCCCAAGATCAATCCCTACATGTTAGATCACAACAATCCACATCATCCAAGCTTTCCATCCATCTCAACATCTTGCACATGCATGGAGAGTTGAGAGAGATTGAGAAGGAATAAGAGTGTGGTGGTTTCAGCCTGCAGCGCTGCTGCAGCAGCATTTTGTTTTCCTCCATTTGGTGAACTTCTTTTTCATCGATGGTGCCTCTTTTGAATTCCCTCCATGTTGAATATCTATAGCAATCCACTCCGTTGCTGCAGCTAGAAGGTAGCTGCAACTCACCCTGATTTCATCTATTTTGATTTCAGTTGAATCAGCCCTAAGCAATGTTTCTTGCCGTCAACCCGAGGCCTTGCACCACCTCTTGCCTTCAGCCCGAGGCTACCTACTTCCAGCTTGCTGCCATGTGAGCCAAGTCTGGTGGAAGTTGAAGAAAACGGAGGTGAAAATAGAAATCGATTTCTGAAATAACTATTGAGTTGAAAGAGGTATGAATTTTAAAAATCCATAACTAATTCATATGAACTCCAAATTCAGTGAACCAAATTTCTATAGATTAATAAAATATATCTCTTCAATATTGTAAAATAAAAATGACCAACTTTTGTACTGGATTTCCCTATAAAAATATAAATAGCTATATGCCTCCCTTGTGTGGCCTAGCTCTTAATAAATTCGTAAGAAATTATTGGTAAAATCTAAAATTGTGAAACTATTTTTATTGAGCTTATATTTTAGTGCTCTTTGCAGTTGTGAAAATGATTTTGACAATACAACCTCTTAAATCATGTTTAGGAGTTTATTTAGCATTCCTGTGATTTTAACTTGTAAAATCCTTAAATAAATAATGACAACACATATAGCAGTGAAATAATTTTTCTTAGGACCAATGAGTAGTTTACTATCATCTAAAAAATCTCCTTTCAGCTTAATTACTTAAAACTGCACTTTTCAGCTTATAGGATTTATTTATTTTAGCTCCTAAACCATAAATGATATTGTGATGATTCTTTCACCTAAATTCAAGTTAGGATTCGTAGAACCCACTGTATATTTGTTTCGAATTATTGACCATTTTGTATATGTATATTTATTTGGCTCTTGTTCACATATTACTTTTTTTCGATAGATTCGGAGAATCCGAAGAGTAACGAGTCGTATCCAGTGGTTGAAAGTGAACAAGTGAAGCAGCAAGGCAAGTACCTAAGCATATAGAACCTATGATTTCTCTATAAATATTTTGGTTGCAAAACTATACCTATATATATGCATGTGTTGTCTAGATGTTAAAACATCGGTTTTGGGTGAATGGGTAGATCCTATTTATGGATTTATTCCCTGTTATATTGCTGACATTATACCTTGTTGCCACTGTATAGGAGTATTGGGGTTGTTTTGTTATACCTTATTGTATTCATTAATCGAACTATATGGATGGACAAAGCTAATAACTATGTTATGTAGACAACTTGTATTAATAGGTATAAAACTTGAGCACTTACTCTAAATAATGATTGATGAAATATGTTGGACCTAGATTGGTGATAGGGCGATGATGGGAGGTTGTTTTCCCCTGATGCAAGTAGCCCCGTCTTGGTCATTAAAGGCCGAACATTTTGACATCTATTCAAGCACCCTATGTACTTACCACATGCCGTATATGGAAACCGGCTTGTCCTAGTACTGGTTGTACTACGATCATTTATACCATGTTGGAGAGTCGTGAGAGCAGGTGGTCATTTGGAGGGCCCCAGGTGCCTATGTTGGCTGGGGGTGCCTCCTGCGTCACGCCCCCGCCTTGGTCACACCACACGCATGTGGTTGAGTCGTCGAGAACCCTGGCGTGGTATAGGTGGTTGGGATTGGGCTAAGAAAGGACATGTGATGAGCTTGAATCACTTGGCGGACCGCACCTGTGTGGTGGATAACACTTGATACTTTTTTTATTATGTGTGGGTCCAGTTGTACACCTCTGATCAGAGTATAAATCTATTCGAATAGTCGTGTCCACAGTTACGGATGATACTTGATGTGTATCACAGTTATGTTAGCATCCATCTTGGGTTAATTTGGATGGGTTTATGTTTGATGGTGATGTTGGCATGTTGTGCCATGTTAGTATGGATTTTGGTGGTCCATTGTTGGCGTTGTGAGTGTCGTATGGGCTCATTTGTAAGTTCATTTCAGATTATTAGGCTTGCTGTTCAGATGTTAAAATGAAGCTAGTCCCACTTGTCTTTAATTATTTTACTTAGTATTTGCTCAATAAAATTGGCTTTATGTAATTCATGAAACTAGATGGCTTAGGTGATGGTAAAAGCTTTCATACTTCTCTCTCCCTTGTGTATATATAGAGTGAGAATCTACTCTCTACCATTGACTTTGTTCCAGATGATTTTGTCCAGTTCTATAATATACCATTGTCTTTTGCTTAGATATACAATTTTCCATCGCCGTCCAGTTAGCCTCAATTAGTACTGTTTATTTTTGTTTTAATGACTAAAATACCCCTAGGACAAAAACTTTCAAAAATTTTCCAAATATTCTAAAATTTCATATTATAAAGACTATATTGTAAAACATCTAAAATTTAACTGAAAAGTTAGAATTTAATATTTTGTATTTTCTCCTAATTTTATAAGTTTTTGACCCAAGGGTATTTTGATCATTATAATAAAAACAAACAGTGCTAACAGAGGATAACTGGACAGTGATGGTAAATCATAGAAGTTAAGCAAAAACCGATGACATATTGTATAACTAAACAAACTCAGTGGCAAATTGTTGAATTGGGCTAAAGTCAATGGTACATAATGTATTTTCTTATATATTATTGGGTAAGTCTTGTTAGTACAATCTTGTACTTAACCGGATGTTTGCTTTTTAGGAGAGAATTCTGGCGTTGAGTTTTGTTTTCTGTGTGATCACTGCTCTACCATGGGTGGCGAGAGCATTGAGTGACCTCTCTCTTGCAACTTGGCTCTTGCTCAGTCGATTTGCCCTAGTGGGGTTATGGCGCCACTGGTTTTTTCTTTATGCTTTTGTATCTTATTTGAAACTTCTGTTACTATCTTATGTGTTGTAGGCAGGGACCTCAGACCCTATTATGTATTTTGTACCTTGTTGTATATTACCCATACTTACGTACTTGTGATGATGTTCCAATTACTTGCTATGAAAGTGTAAACTAGTCGCATTCCTAGGGACTAGCCAAGCATGAGTAACGAGTTTTGATCGTATAAGATAATTGGGGATATGATAGCACTTTGATTCGAGCCACCGGGGTATGTCTCGTTTTCTGGTCGCCGCGTTCATGTGGTTGACGGGCATATGACGGAGTGGACTGGCAAGCTATCTTATGGTTATCTCTCGCACTCACTGCTCGGTATTCCAGTAATTATAGCAGAAGGTGTCAACCGTGATCACGGACACATTGAGGATGAGTGGCTATTTATGCGTGTATAGATCCTACTTCTCTAATAGTGGACATGGTGGTCATGTTGAACGCTGGATGTTATAATACTTGGGGTGTTCACATTGTGACCATGTAATAATATATATTGGTTTATTTATACATATTTTACTAATTTATGAGGGTTGTAATATAAATTAAATTAAATATTAATAAATAAAAAACCTTGACCGGTGACCCAGCGTTATAACTGATGAACCGACGGTCAGAGTAGGTGGACCTCCGATCCGTTTTTATTTTTTTTACTATGATGCTTAGTAAAAGCAAAATGACGAGACATTTTGTCCACGCTGGTTCATATTGTCGGTTTGACAGTACAGCAAACTGTGGAGGGATAGAATTCCACCATATGTTTACATGTCCTTCTCTAACAAGAAATAAGATAATATGGAAATAAGAAAATATAAAAGAAGAAATAGCTTGTGTAATCAGTAGAATCAAAACTATCTATCTAACGAGATATATCCCCAATCCCCACCAACGATATAAATGGAGAGGAACTGAGGGAGAGGGGATGCCCAAATCCTAAAACCTAATGCTCCGATCAATGAGAAGCCCTAGAAGGGGTCATGTGGTCATCTCAGCCGTGGAGACGAGGTTATCGACACGTAGACAAAAGCTTAATTATGCTACTACATACATCTCCTACGGCACAAGGAACACAAAGAAGAGAAGATGAAGAGCAACAGCAGAAGGTTAATTCGATTTCAGTGGCTTCTCAAGCAAATAAGCAGATCAATTAAATTTCCCATAGGCAGAGCTGATCATGGTTAAGCTAAGATCAAATTTAGTTGGATAAATTCCCAATAGTCCAAATGCTGATACAAACGACTGCGAGGGATAACTTCGTCACGTTGATTCAGACAGTGACGTCTCCCCTTATGTGGCCGATAGAATTGACATGTTCTTCTCCTATCAGTAAAAAAAAATGTTAAAAACAAATCATACATTCTTTGGTAAAAAGAAAACACAGAGAAAGATCAGACGTACGAGCAGGAGAGCCGCCAATGACTGAATTGGCCAATGATGAACGGCTTTATTAATTACTAGTACTACATTCTGCATAATGTATATAAATCGTCTTCAGGATCACAAACCATGATCCATCCCAATTATTTTCAAGTCTATTAGCTCTCTTAATCTTCTCTCTTCGCATCATCATCATAATCTCGATCAATACACATGGCATCTACAGCATCGCTTGCTTCGGTGGTGCTTCTTCTGTTCATGTTCGCCGCCGCTCTCTCGCCGGCAGCACTCAGGGAGGTAGCGGATCAGGAAGTACACGCGGCCAGCGCACGCCGCCGCCGCCCGAGCTCCGGCCGGCCAGACGGCAAGGCGATCGACCAGGGGATTGGATACATCTTGATGGCTCTAGCACTCGTTCTTACATATGTTCTTCACTGACATCGACGTACTCAGCTTTTTCTCGTGGCTACGTCCTCCTCTTGGTATTATCACTGGAACAAAGTGTTGTATGACCAAATATGAAGTGCTAATGAATAGTTGGTTCTTCGGAGAATATGTTAAGGTTCAAGGGAGAATATGTTAACACGATCAAGCATACCAGTGCATGTATGGTTGTACCATCCAATAGATTTTTTTTATGACAATATATTTTGGCACTACTATTTCATACTATCACTCTTTTAACATTAGCACTTTTGCATGATGTGTGTTAAGAAGAGGCAGATTGCTTAGAGAAATGCTAACATTAGAGCAAGTTTAATAGTATAGCTAACTACTAGCTCCAATTCATCCAATTCATCTATAGTCAATCTAATAGTCAATTCATACAATACTTACCTACAAAACATCAATACATGGTCTCACATATCATACACGTATTTTATCTTAAAGCCCGTGCAGCTGCTGGCTATAAATTAATAGATCAACTCTCTTCTTATAGCCTGCTATTATACCTACTCTTACGCTCTTAGCATACTAGCACTAATGATTGACATGGAGTGATTACTTCTGAGAAGAAACACTACGATCTTGATGAAGTGCAATTTCTCCTTTCCTTCCTACAAATGCACCTTATTGTTATGCCTGCATGGATCCTGTACATCACAATTATACATTACCCAGCTAAAATAAAATTTTGTCTGGTTGTATTGATCTCGATAAATATAATTGCCTACCCGTACCACCATTTTTTTCTGTGGATGATGTGCTTATCTTGACTAATTTTTTTAAGAATACTATATAATTTACCATCTGTTCACAAAAACATTCATTTCGATGATGCCGACGGAAGCGATCCAAACACCAAACATACAATCGTACGAACAATCACGGACGAACACACATCATCTCAGATTTTCTTTTTTTCCCCTCTTGCTTGGCAGCAGCCCGTGGAACGACATACAAATATGCCATGGCGAATATCGGACTCAACGTGCATTGAATATGCAATAGCGATGGAAAACTTGCATTCGACTTAATGTTGCTTGCATTCCACCGGTCTATGGCCCCCCAAAACAAACTCAAATAGAAAGGCAAAAGAAAATTTTCCATACAGGTCGAATGTATAGAGAAGGTGAAATCTATTAACGGGGCAAATGGCCAAAAAAGACCCAAAAGGGAAAAAAAATATTATGAACACCAAATAGTTGTTGTCTTCTAGCACTCCCCGCTACACCTCCCTGCACATTCTCTTTGCAGCAACCAGTTCGCGCGTGGGCAGACGGCACTTTTCTAACGGATCTCCAGGGACCAGCGCCAAATGGTTGATGCTGGACATCAGTGGAATCTCTAGTAGTAGCAGGTTAAGGAACAGGCCCGTGCACATTCTGCTCGCCTATTGCAGCTCTGACAGTATCTGTACAAACTCGGAGATTTCTCGCACACAAGTGCGGGAGAGACCTGTTAACCGAATCCAAAACCTTCATTTGCCTCATGAATAGCTAATAGCAATCTCTCCTGGAGCTGCTCTTTCGATGTGTACTCAGGCAGGTCTAGTTGGTTAAAGCTGCAGGGAGCAAGGGCAGAAGAGTATTATATCAGAGGACCGATCTCAAGTGCAAGATAAACTTAAATCCGAAGTAAGGTTTTGAATGCCGGTTCCATGAAAAATACCGGTACCCCTCAGTAGAACCAATAACTGGGCTGGTTACCAGCTGGATTTTGATCCTTAGGAGTCAACTTTTTAATGAAGTATAGAAACACAAGATGGATTTACCAGGTATGAGCTGAAGGCAGATGGTTGGTGCTTCCGTAGGCCTTGTGTATCTGGAATCGTTGCGGTCCAGATATTCCTTGGAGTGCACTAAAACCTTCCAGAGGTACCTACAGTTTAACTCAAAGAATAAGAAACCAAACATGATATACAGAAAGTAAAAAATAGAATACATGCTGAGGTAAGGATTCAAATCACATGATGAATAAGAATAATCAGAAATAATCATGTGGGCACTGTAACACTTCTAACTAAAAAAAAAATACTTTGTCCCATGAAGGTATTTTGGGACGGAGTATTAAGAAACAGATGACCTCCCAACTTCACAAGGCATTGTCAGCAGTACCTTTGATGTGCCAGTAACAAATTGAAGGAATCGGGCTTTGTCCTCCTTGCTGAACCCTTGGACAATCTCCCAGAACCACTGAATGACTGGAGAAGCTATACTGTAGCCAGAATATTCTGTATTTGCTTTTAGATCGTCCACTGAAAGCTCAAGGTACAAAACAAGTTAATCATGTAAGATCAAAAATAGATAATACAACAGTCCTAAATCATATCATGTGATACTCACAGTCAATGTCTGGGAGTCCACTGATTAGCAGTTCAAGCTCTTTGTCGTTAAAGATTGATATCAGCTCCTCAGGGATAAGCTCATTAAATCCCTCCATAAAAGCATTGATTTGAGGTCTAATAGCAGTGGTTAAACGGTGTTCTGCAACCCGGTTCACATATTCATGCTTGTTCTCCTCTGTCACCTTAATGTTTCGGCCTCCAGGAATCAACTCATAATCAGTCACCTGCATATAGATGGGTTGGAGACTGAGTTTCAAGCAAAGACCAGCCACAAGGAAAAGATAAGCACAGAGAAATGGGCTCTACCTCTGCTTTCTCATATAATATCCGCTTCTCTTCATCTGCATCCATGCTGAAGGAGAGATCCAAAACATCACTTATGTCATTCTGTACACAGAAATGAGAGTACATTAAGCATCTAAAAAAGGCCAACTGAAAATTAACACTGATAGTTAAGAGACTATATTAAAAATTGTAGGGCAAAAAGGATGCTTACCTCAAGCATCCATTTCAAATTTTTGAAATACGCAGGATCAATTGCTTCAATGTCATGGTAAGTAACCTTGACACCTAATATGTGCTTGTAGAAAGATCTCGTAAAATGGACATCCAAAAGTTGGCCATCGAATAGAGCTTTACCAACCTGGAGGAACAGGACTTTTAGAACCAACAACAATTGCACAAAACTAAAAACACAAATAAATAGGAGGGATTATCACTCACCACTCGCCCAACAAATTTGAAATATGAGAGATGTTCAGTCTGATAAACGGAGTTAGGGTTTGGTTGAAATGTCAAATCATTTCCAACAGTCGTAAATAGAAGGGCGCCCTTATCAAAAATAACTCGTGATAGCAGCTGATACCATTCTCTTGTTAGTCCACCCGCATCAATGCCTTCTTCACCTTGGAAATGAACAGTCAGTCTACCCTTCAAATCCAGTGGTGAGCGCATCCTAAGCTGGTTATATGAGTCCTCCAGAATGTATGCCCGTCGCACAGAAATTCTAACAGGGCTATGATGATGATCATGCTGGTGCTTAATTTTAGACCGGAAATATGCACGTTTGTTGTCAAATTCAATCAACCGAGGGATTTTCAACATTAGAGAGAATGACTTCTCCAGTAGCCCAGGATTCTGACGGATAAATGCGTTCAACAATCTTCTGTGTTTTTCCGAGAATTTAACGAAAGCATTGTGCTTCTCATCAAGATTGGCATGGCTTCCAGATGATTTCTGCCCACCACTAGAAGTTGATGCATCCTCCATGTCAGATGTTGAAGCTTCTTGAACAGCGTCAGGTTGCCCAGGGCGTAACTTCTCACATGTCACGAAAAATGATTCAATGTATGGTAATATATTCTGAGTTCCAGCTGGCAACGGAGGTGCTACACCTGTGGTCAATGTAGCTGTATTTGCAGAAGCAGGACTCAGATTCGATGCGTATTCCGAAGAGCTCTCTATTTTGCTTATGCAATTACTCAGCTCCAACCATAATGCATCCAATGCCGTGTTAATTTCAGAAATCTGGGATAATGCATCAGAATGATCCTTTTCAGCAGGATGATCCGAATCCTTTCTCTCTTGCAGAGTGGTCACAAGAGAACTCAAAGCCTGCACAACTCTAAGAATTGCAGTCCCATTTGCTGATGATGTGCTAAGAAGAGCTTTTTCAGAGTCCTCGTACAAGTGAAGCTCCTTCATTGCACAAAGCGTCAAATTTTGCATTGAGTGTGCAAGTTCATTTATGAAATGGCAACAGAAGAATGGAGCCAGAGCTACAATCTTTTTCAGAACTTCTGCTACAAGGAGATATGCATTGTCTGACAACCTGAAAAGACAAGGATCACCATTTCTTAATAACAGACCGGATGTAAAAAGAATTTAATGTTATGATATGCGTGCTTTTAAAAAAGAAAAAGCAGGTCACAAACAAATTAAACCAAGTACAGAAAATACTAATGCAACTAGCATAATAGTTCTTTTCATCAATATGAAGGCCTAAACAAAGTTGAAATCCACCATATGTACAAGTACTGCCAAGAGAAGTAATGTTGCAAATAGCTCATTTATGATTTGCTCACTGTGCTTCCACTATGAATGTATAGATCCCAAGAAAATTGGCTTATAATGCAGAAAGAAGTAATAGAAGTCAATAGGAGAAAATTGAATTATGTGAAACACTTGTGCAATTCACCAAAACCAGAGAAGTCCGTACCCATCATGTGCAAGCAGTGAACATAGTAGTCTAAGCTCTCCCTGGGGAAGACTATGCAGAACCTTTTGCAGGCTACTTTCGCTGTCAACTGGAGGGGATTTGCTACTATCCTCAGTATTGGACTTGGATCCAGATGATCCAGCAGCATTTGCGCCCTCTTGGGCATCTTGCATTGCATTCTCAGGTCCAGGTGGTTTTTCAGATGCCGCTTCCAGCTTAGCTTGTGTAATTTCATTCTCAGCATTGAGCATGACAACTTCGAGAAGGTTTAGTAACTACACAAGTTCCAAATATAAAGAGAAACATGACTGAGAAATTTAAACATAGAGAGAACAAAAAAAAAGATGAAGAGAGAATGCGTACCTGTTCAAGATGAGCTACACTCCTCATATAGAGTGGCTGATTCAATAAAGTTAAAAGTAGGACAAGTGCAAACGCATTCTGTTCACTGTCACCTTCCATAAGAACAGCCTTGCCGCGTCTCTGATCGGGTGTTTCAGCATGGCAAGTTGGTGGGCAAGGGAACTCAAGAAATAGCAAGAGTTTAGCCACGTTCGGATGATTTCTTGCCAAGTATGTAAGAGTTTCAAGAACACGACGAGAAACTAATGGAGGCACGCCTATTAACCACAATAAAGAATCAATTAACATCAACTGAAATGAAAAGCACCATTCAAGTAACTAAAAACACAGAAGCAATGGTATTTTTGTTACCATCCGTGGATTGAGGGCGTGAATACGTGATGTTTGCATGGCACCCATATAGCCTAAATGGTGGCTCAGTTGCATCAATTGATTTCTTCGAAGAGCCCTGCAGATCAAGCATAAGCATGTCCACTAGAATTTGAACCAAGGACTTCCTGCTTTCCCTATGAGCACAAAGGTTCAAGAGAAGCCTCTGCAATTGACCTTTGTATAGAGGCTGCAAACAATGTGTAAAGTTATTAGTAAAAGATATTGTCTTCCAGAGCACCAAAACGCCATTGAACCCACAGAAGTCAATGAAATATTACCTGAACAACTCGAAGCAGCCTAATAAGAGCTTTAAGAGCATCCTTGTCAACAAGAGGAGATCCTTCCGTTTCAATTGGCTTGCTACTTGGTTGTCGAGAGGAATCACCAGCATTTCTATCAAGGCTTGAGCCGATTATGTCACCACGTCGAGAGGACTCACCTCTCCTGCCCCTGGAGTTCATACCAAAAAGGGAGCCACTATGATACCGATGAGCAAATCTCTCCCGTAACATATTGGCTTCAGCAACTAGTGCAGGTGTCAGTGTAGCCAGCAAGGTATCTGGAGATGTTAAAAGCACCTGGAACATGCATAAATTAACCATGAGATATTGTTATGACAAAGAAATGAAAAATGGGATTGATACAAGATAAACTATACCTCCTCCCGAATTTCTGAAGGGAATGTTGCGATAATTGAAACAGCATCCATTTCAACGGGCTGTCCTTCTAATTCTTGTGACTGTTGCAACCTTTGTGCACGTTGTTGGGCTAGAACTTCTTCTCGTATATCAGGAGGAAGTGCAGCAAGGAACTCAGGATCAATATCCCCATCATTCTGAGGTTGTTCATTAGAAGTCTGGGTCACTTGATTTTGACGCGAAGAAAGAACTTCAGCCCGTAAATCCTCTGGAAGAGCCTCCAAAAATGTAGGATCAATTGAGTCAGTGTCAGTAGCTCTGTTAGGCTCCTGATCCCCCTCATCAGTGTTCTGATCAGCTTCTTGGTTTTGATTTTGAGGAACCTCGCTGACACTCTCCAGAGATATATCTCTGCTGCTACCTGGAACAATGCTTCCAGATGGCCTCCTTGATCGGGAAGCTGCCTGTGAATCACCCAAAGGTAGCCTGTCTGAAGCCCCATGCCGATCGCCATCATCATGCCCTTCAACACTTCCTATCTCCACCTCTAAACTTCTAAGGCTTTCCCCTAAAGTAGCACCGCTACCACTGCTTGCCTGGCTGACAGCTTCTACATCACGTACTACAGCATCACTACGTTCATATTGCATCTCTGTGACATGCTCACTTGCACCAGACACCTCTCTTTGAAGTGCATCACTGTGAGGTTCAGGACCAGTACTTTCAGAACCATCTAACTCAGGCCTTGTAGCCAGAGTAACTGCATTTTCATTGTTTTCATTTTGTTCTGTTGGTGCTTCTTCTCTTGCCTCAGTTTCCGACCCATTCAAATGTTGCTGATTGGATTGATCATTTTCTTGAATGCCACCAGCAGGCTGGTCGTCAGGTTGTTCAGGAGTAGGCCGCCTCAACTGAGAGACCAGCAGCTCTTCAATGCCTTCAGGTAC
The DNA here is from genome assembly GCF_000231095.2 of Oryza brachyantha. Classification (NCBI taxonomy): domain Eukaryota; kingdom Viridiplantae; phylum Streptophyta; class Magnoliopsida; order Poales; family Poaceae; genus Oryza; species Oryza brachyantha. The sequence goes on along the minus strand of NC_023174.2, from coordinate 9,939,311 downwards.
TGCAGGAGCGGCTGATCCAGTGCGCTGGGGACCATCATCTAGCCACATATTAAAACGGTGCCCACTCCGGCTACTTCGCAGGCTCCGGAAAATTGCATCCAGACGGGAAGAACTATTCTCATGATTCCGATCAGAGAAGGCCATCTCAACTAAGTTTTCTGAATAAAGGTAATTTGCGTTAGTGATATATGCCACAATTGATACCAACTAGGTACCAGTAACATGTTAGAAAGTAAAAAAGAATCAGCATTAACAAGAAAAAAGAAGACGACGTGCCTTGTTGTCTCTGTTGTGGAAGATGTAATACTGAAGAGGGCTCCTCCAAGAGTGGGTGGTCAAAAACACCATGATCACCTGCTCTCCCAAGAAGGTTGTATATGGATGTACTACGACCTTGCCGTCTTGTTCCAAAAATGTCTAACGGCATCACACGTAGTGTATCCCCAGACAAATTGTTGCTTCCACCCCCAAAAACCTCAATATGGTCAAACACATTAATTCCGTTAATACCCTCCTCTAGGCGAAGGATGACTCCTTCCTCATCCTCATCCTCATCATCATCTTCTTCTAGCAGATCTTCATCAAACTCCTCTTCATCCATCTCACGGTCATCCTGATCTGTGTCAGGATGAGACATCTGATGGGCATCGTCCTCCTCCAAGTTGTTGTTCTCTTCATCTTCATCCTCATCTTCATCAACCTCCTCACCATCATCAGCTGACATATCCTCATCACTGTCATCATCATCATCAGCCATATCATCCTCTCTATTTCGTGGAATTTCAAATCTGATTTCCATTGTGGACTCATTTGGAGTTCCATCTTCAGCAATCTCATGCATAAAGTCATCTTCACCATCACGAGCAAATCCTCCATCCAGATCACGGTCATGGTCCATCTCATCAGCCACTGAGTCTGAACTTTGTGAAGTTTGAACAGCATTGAAAGCTTCCCTATGATCAGTAACCATTTCAGTAGGCTGGGGTGTGTCAAGAGCTTGGAACCTATTTGACGATGGATCTAGATTGCCCTGGTCAGACACAACCTTTGATGAGTTCTCCCCTTTGGAATTCAAATCTGCCGAATGAACATGCTCCTTTGTAACGACCTCAAGGGCCTTAACAATAGAAGTTACAATCTTTGCTGAATCAGGGTGATCCAAATCTATAACTTCAAGTGTTTTTGATAAATACTGAACAAGACCAACTTCAACAAAAGTAACTGCAGATTCCGATGACAAGGATGAGCCAGTTGGTGAGCGGGCTGACAGAATATCATTAAGCAAATCAACATATGCATTCATCCTTAATATTGGGGGTTTGCAACCAGTAGGGGAGTCCGTGAAATCAACAAATATGCTGCAGATTTCAGAAAAGATCCTTTTTCTACCTTCTGCAGACCGAATAGATGAAGCCACCAAGAATTGATTAGCTCTCGTTGCCAATTTATACCTCCAATCACCATCAGCTTTCCTCTCTTTCTTTTGCTTTGCAGAATGTGGAAGGAAATGCTGCAAGATATGATTGAAAACCCCACCACTGCTTATGCCAGTCCGGTTAAGACCACGGGTGTTGCTCAAATCAGCATCATGGCGAAGAACAACTTGAATGGATGATGCATAGGTCAGAAGAACATCTGTTAATAGCTTCAGAACAAATGCAGTTTTAGCGAGAGATGCAGTAGCCTCTTGGACTGCATGCTTGGACTCTTCAGTTGTGACAGCAACAGCTTTACCTTTGCCTTTTACTGAGCTACTATCAATATCCATGTCTGCAGATGATGCAGTACCAGATTCACCATCAGGTCGATCCTCTGCTCTAGGTGGAGGAATGAAGGACATAACCAGATCTAGCAGATACTCAATAACAGTGACAAAACTTTGTGGAGGTTTGCGATTAGATTTCACATTCTTTGCATTCAGATCAGTCTGTTTCCCTTGAGAACTTACAGGAGATCCTAAAGCCATGTCTCCTGAAGTCATCTTTGTGGCTGCACCTGCTGCTTTATCCTTATCAGCAGGCTTGTCCTTCTCTTTTTCCTTGTTTTTTTCTTTTTCACGGTCCTTCAACAAAACAACATATGGTCTATCGCCCACCATCTCAATCTGGCACACAGCTTGTGCAGCTTTCATAAATATAACAGGGTCTCTATATACAACAAACGCCAAATTCTGGACAAAATTGCGTGGTGTAACCCTCGGATTCGCATGACGATTAGCAGCTGTGACAAGACTGTGGCGTATCTCTAACTCCATTGCTTGCTGAAGAGTATGAGGATCTTCCAAAATATGACGAATGATTGTAGAAGCCACACTGTTGAATCCAGAAAACAAGCTACTTGTGGGCAAACTTAGCAATGCATGCAGGCCACCAGACTCAAGAAAACTTATTGCAGCAGCATGAAGTTTAGTTAACGTGGCACACAACTGAAGAATGGCATGCATGGTAGCAGAAGGCAACTGCTTCTGAATGCATTTACAGCAAATCTTCAAGAGTTGCTTCTGGTCCTCCAAGTCCAATAACCCTGTACTTGATGAAGTTTCTGATTCCCTTTTCTTGCTGTCATCAATCACTACTGATGTTTGTGTGTTTGAATTGTCCTTTCTAAGTACATCAAGTTCAGTAACATCTGGCAACTTCGGATCCAACTGGAGCATTCTATCAATAGAAAGAAAGCATGAAGTAACCCAATTTGGAACATCACTTATCTCACCTTGCCTTGGCTCCAACTCCCAGCTGCACAGCAGGTTCAAAGCAACCTTGACAAGACCAGCCTTTGAAGCAACTTCCCGGGCTGCAGTGTCTCCATGGAGAATCAAAGCAAGGACATGAAAAAGAGCAGACAACGCAGTGCTCTTTAAAGGATCAGATGACATCAGACAGTTTTTCAGGTGATCAATCAAATATGTAAGGACCTTTACTCGATTTTGGCCATCATTCTGTGAGCTCATAGTCAAAAGCATGTCCCGAACAGGGAAAGCTAATGTTTCCTTTGACTGCAGAAGCCTAAGACATGAAGATAATACTTCATCTATGGGAGGCAGCTGAACAGTTTCTTCTTCAAGTTCTAGATCATTCGATTTGCCATCTTCCTCCTGTGCAGATGTATCAGAATTTCCTAAAGACATTGCAAGAGCTCGAGCAAGTTCATCATCCTCTTGTGGTTCCTCTGGGTGTGAGAATAACCAATCAGTTGCAATTTCAACACTGTTCGTTCCAACTTGTCTGAGTGCTTCCTCAGCTCTGGCACGAGAAAAGCCCATCTCTACAATCAGAGAAATTGCATTCTCATCAGGGGGTGGACCAGCCAAACGGGCACCAGTATTGATAACAGTGTTTTTCACTTCAACCCCAGAGTAAACATGCCTCATGATAGATGTGACTGAACTAATTAACTCAACATTACATTCTGGAAATTGAGGATGGGCCCAGATGGGAAGAACAGTCTTCAGAACTTTTGACTGAAGCAGCTTCATGAACTTTTCTGCATCTTGGGGAAACCTGGTATTTCCACTAAAAATAGGCTGCTCCAGTAATTGTCTTGTTGAGGAAGAGAGAATAAATGATGATGTCACTAGATGGTCCAGAATTGCACCATAGCTGGAGAGTGGACCATATATCCATGACGAATCTGTCTCTTTCTCTTCCTTCACACTCTTACTGTCCGTCTCCATAGGCGATGATGGCAGCCTGTTCATAGAAAAGAGCAACTCACTGGTAGCTTCAAATGTGGTTAAAATAGCCTGAATAACACCACGGCAATAAAATGAGTTCAGCATGATTGGGTTGCATGATTCTGGCCTGTCTAACAATATACCATCAATGAATTCAACCACCTTCCCAAGGTATCGGCACTTTGTGGAAACAATAATCTCTCTTTCAGAACTAATTGTGTGCCCCTCAAAATTGAGGTGCTCCAACACAATAGATGCAACACTGCTAGCAACAGATACAACTGATGCAGATAAATTTACAGGACTGTTCTCCCGACGAGATGTAAGAAGCATTGCTTTCCCAAGCTCCATGAAAAGATGGTTGATGTGGTAAGAGAGTGACCTCATCATGTCACAGCAGGATGAATGCTCAGACTTTTTCTTGTCCTCTTCTGATTTTGTGCTAGAACTTGCATCAGATGAACTGGTAGGCTGGTCTTGAGAAGAACTTGAGGGCAACCCTGCACTAGGATATCTCTGAGAGTCACCAGCTGCACGACCAATATCACGGTAGATATTAATGAGGTCAGACACCTGTGATTCAATATTCCAACCAGAGCCCCTTCGCCTTAAAAGAGGATCAAGATATTGCCTGAAGGATGTGTATCTATTATCATCAACATCCCCCAAAGCAGTGTCTTGCTGGGAGTCAGTTGCTAAAGGAGAACTAGCTTCAGGCTCAACTTTCTTTTCTTCAAAAAGTGAAATTTGCCAAAGCACTTCCCGGTGTACTCGTCCAATATCTTCTAGGACATCCCTACTTCCATCTCCAAATTCTGTGAGTAGAGCATTCATCCAGCGATTATCTTTGGATGCCGCCAGGAAGAGTAGGAACTCAACAACAAAAAGAGATGGAATTGCTCCTTTTCCTAATTTTGCCACTTCACTTGAGTTTGCAACTGTATCAAGTTCCTGCAAGGCATTCTTTAAATGCTCCTTTAAGGAAGAGCAAAATGCACGTGCAAGTGGAGTAGAGTGATGCTGAGTAAAGCCCTTAAACACCATGGTGCTATGCAAAGCAATAGGCATTCCTCCTGATGACTGGGTAATGCTAGGTCGCAACAGGAGTGTCAAAAGTGCTTGCAGGCCTCCTTTCTCCACAAATAACCGGCAGGTTTCGGAGTTCTCCATTGTCCGATGCACCAAAACCATCACATGGAAAATGCTCAGATGAGAAAATTGCTCATCATTAGTGCCATCCACACAGGAATCCATAGCACTTACCAAATCACGTCCTTCCGCATCAGTCTCCATTTCTGTTCTTTCATCAGAACTGGCTAGTTCATTGCCCTTGTCTTCACGAGGTGCAGAAAGTTTGTTAATTATTTCAATAATGATGTCAACACCAGTACTTCTTAGGGACTGCACATGACGAAGAAGCTCTTCTACTGCATTAGCTAAAAGGACAACACCTTCATTCATTGGTATCAAGTACTTCCTGCTGGTGAATGTGTCAACAAGAAAACGCAGAGCAGAGGTTTCCCTGACAGCCTCAAGTCCTTGGTTATTAAGGCATATAGCACCCAGACCATTAGGAACACAAATAAGAGCTTTACAAGACGGTATTACCCCAGCACTCACTGACGACAGAAAAGCATCTGGAAGACCAAGTTCCTTCAAAGAAGGAAAGCATGTAGGATCCTTGTGAATTATCTCACTCATAACAGTAACTGCTGAAAAATAAATGTCACCACCAAACTTTTCAACATTCTGAAATATAAGGGAAAGTGAGATGGGCAAAGAATTGTCATTGGAGCTTTGAGAACGAGAAGGATTTGCAGGAGAATATGTAGCAGACCCCAATGCCTTGAGCAAAGCCTTAATCAATCTCTTCTGAGAGTAGAGATGATCCTCTTCTGATTTCAATGCATCACCAACAACCATTGAATTATGACTGTCAACACCAATAACACGCTGCACCTCCACGTGTAACCTCTGGGACAAAAGTTCTACACCACCCAAATCTTTAAATAGAGAAACAGCAGGGCTGCTGTACTCCATCAACTTTTGAAGTGTCTTCACTGCCAAACAGACAAGATGCATGTGGGAAGGATCATTATCTTGCAAAAGGGGCAAGAGTGGCGGAACCATCCCTGAACCCCGAACAGTGGTCCCAGAACTCGAAGAAGATAGCACATGGAGCAGAAAGAACTGCAGAAGGGCATCAACAATTAACGGAGATGATGTATCATTAGGGCTACTTAGTGATGATATAGCTTTTTGCAGAACACTGAGCAAGACCATCCGATTTCCACCAGCAGATATGATACTTGAGCCACTAAGTATCCGAGCTCGCTCATGGGATGATGCATAAGCTGCTAACTGTGCTCCCAGTGCAAGCATAGCCAGTGCTCGTATGGGTCCAGGAACAAATTCCTCTGAGCGGACAAGCCTGATTAACTCATTTATGTACTCTGGCTCATTTGTAAAAAAAGATGTGAGTTCATCATGGGCATCGCTGGATTGCACAAGAACAATGAAAGCAAGAAGACTTATGCGGCTATATAACCTACATGTCCTTGGCGAGTTAAAGGCATGGGCATATCTTATCCTTGTAAACAAGGAAAATCTGTGCTCTAAAGGCACATTAAACTTATCAATGCATTGCTTCAATATGCTCAAATCATCTTCCTTCTGAAGGTGCAAATCTGGGATATGTATCACACACAGATTAGATGGTTTAGTCTTGTCACTGGATTGATCAGGATCTTGGACAGGTGCTAAATTATATTCAAAATGAAGAGTTGAGCCGAGACGGTGCTGTGTTCCATCATATTTGTTCTCCATGTCTGCTGGGAATAAGCACAAACCCTCCTGCTGGTTTCTCTCATTTGCCACAACACAAGAATATAAGCCCAGACCTTCCTCCTTGCTACCCCATCCTTGGGCCAATGATAGAAGATGGTTGTTTATAGCTCCACAATTTATCAACTTCCCATTCATATGCAACTTCGAAGGGTTTATTTTAACCAATGCAGCAAGTGTTTCTAACGCAGCCACTACTATCTCAGGGTCTGATGATGCCAGCAGAAGCCTAAAATGCTGATAGAAGAAGATAGCGAGTTAAAATAATAAAATAGCATGTGAATCTTGCATCTAATATATGGACAATCAAGTTAAAGAATAAAAATAAAAAGCAGATCACCTCAAGACCAGAGAATGATGTTTTGTTCTGGCAATTTTCCAAAACAATCTGCATTACTCTCAGAATTTGTAGGATCGTATTTTTAGGCAAAGGATCACCCTCAGCCATATCATCAGATAAAAGAAGATCCTTCCTTGAAGAAATGTGCGTCTTGAAATATGTATCAAAATGCATAAAAAGAGGCTTCCAATGGTGGAAATTTCCCTGTAGCCACATACCAGAAGTGAGAAACAGGAGGAAAATAAGAATGTCAAAAATATCATGTAAGAGGAACTTTTCTAATGAAGAAGTTACCTTATTAAACTCCCAGCGGAAGCCTGAAAGTGGTATAGCAATGTCATGTAGTGGAATACTGATTACACGATCAATAAATGCTTTAACTTTTGCTGGCTGCAAACACAAATATGATTAATCAATCATGTTGGCTGGTATGAATGTAAGTAAAGATGTATCAAAAGCCATGAATATCACACATCATAATCAGGAAGAATGCCACACGAAACAGAATAAACTTTCAGAGAACAGCAAGCATAATGGTGTACACAATGAATGCCCTTATGTAACATCTAACTGCTTTATCTTGAAAATGCAGTGGTTATAAGCCAGTGATACACCTATTTATTCAAAGAATATGATGTCTACTGAATAGTGACTATATCCACAAATTGATAATGCAAGAAGCATGGTTAGTTGCAGTATGCTTATCTCCTTAAAAAGGAGAACAGTTTGTTAAAATACTTATCCAAGTTATCAAAGATCAAGGCATACAAATTCACTTCATATTCTATTCTACCTCGTGCAAGGTCCTAACACTTCTCTATCTTTCATGAAATCATTTCAAAGGCAAATACTGTTAGTAAGAGATTAAAATTCGAAAGTCGCAAATTCAATGTGAATATTTAGACTAGGCCACAGACCAGGTGAAACGTTGAGACATGTTCTGATATTCAGCCAGTATTCTAAGAACCAAATTTAAATAATTCATAGAACTGTAAAAACCAGAAGTATAACATCCACAAAACCACATCACCTAACTCTGAGATGCAAAATCTAGTGAACTAAATCAATGCTGATCTGGAGGCTACTACCCAACATCAAGTATTTACAAAGTAAACCATAATCCAAAACATGATACAGGAATGATCAACATAAATGCAATAAAGTGAAATAATAAAAATACCAGAAAAGGGTTGAAAAAAAACTATAGCAGCAAGAGTTAGCAAGAACAGAATGAAGAATTACCATTATCAAATGGCTGGTTTATCCACAAGAATTGACCATGGGCGCATAAGGATAACACAGTAACAAAGAAAATGCAGGATATGCAGAAAGTTGCATGATGTGGCATATTCTGTAGTGACTCGTATGTTTTGCAGCAGGAATTAGAGTAAGAAATCCTGATCATCTGAGAGATACTACAAATGTAATCGGGATACTAAAAACAACAGGATTACAGCCGGGGGAGCAACTAAGCACAGAGGTAGCATACTTAAACAATAAGCTAACACAATACCATGGGAGCATGTAGAACTACAACAACATCATCTCAACAGCACAAGCTTGATAACCAGAAAACCTTCAAACCGGTGGCGCTTCTACCGGGACCATGGAAACCCAAACTTATGATGGCGTAAAACAGTAGCAACTACCCTGCCCGCCACACCAGTAGTCCCCGTGCTCAACACCGATCATAAACAAGGCAACCATCTCATCACCCAGAATTCAAGAAAGCAAACAACATCAACAGAACCGGCCGATCAAAACCCTAGATTAAGCTCCTAGGAAGGATTCTAAGAACCATACCCTAGATGAAACCATACCATCTCAAGCCCACATCTACAACCCCCACCCCGATCAAAACCCTAGAACTACGAAACAGGGGGCGGCGCGAGGACTCACCGGCTCGGACTCCACCTTGATCGACGGCGACACGGCGCGGCTCCCGGACAGGATCTGCTGCAGCCGGAGCGGGAAGCTGGCCCTGTGCGCCGCCATGGCCGCCGCCGCCATCTCCGATCGGGGCCCCTCAACTGCACCTCACCTGCGCACTCGAAAAAAACAAACACGAGGTTAGACCATCAAAAGCCCCGCCCCCATCCCCCAAACAGAAAACCAATCCACCACCAAAAGTCCCCCGAAAACCCTAGGGCCCGATCGCGGCGCGGGGCGGCCTGGTGGTTACCTCTAGGGTTTCGCGCCGGCGCGGCAGACACATCGGCCGCGTGGGGCGGGCGCGCAGCGCGGCGGGATTCGAAGGCGGCGGAGCGGAGGGCAGAGGAGAGGAGATGAGTCGAGAAGAGAGAGAGAGAGGAAGGGTTGCGGCGTGAGGAAGAAGAGGGGGGGGTCGCTGCTTTTGTGAAGGAGACGGAGCTGGGGGGAGGAGGAGAAAAAAAAAAAAAGGAAAGAAGACGGGGGTGGTGAGGCGGCGCACTGGGCACGGTAGGTCACGGCCTCACGGGCGCAGCGCGTGACGGGCTCGGGTCGGTTTGGGTTGGTTGTTGCTTTCATGTAAGGCAAGGGCAATATACCCGTTTACTCGGAGATAAAATTCTAATAGGATTGGGTATGTTCTATAATACACGTGAGTATTTTATTATATTAAAATTAATACCCGATAGGTAAACGGTTAGGGTAGTCACTACTCATATCCGCTTCACTCGTTTACATGTTTATATGAGGCTGACAGGTGGGACCTGAGATCCATATATAGAAAACTTTAGTGTTTCCTCCCCAACCACTAGCTCCAAATCTCTTCACCCAGCGGCCACCATCACTTCCTACCCCCTGCCGATCCCCTCCCCCCACGCCGCCGCCTCCCAACTACGCCACCCCTCGACGTCGACGATGTCGAGGATCCGTCGTGGCCCCCCACCTCCCCCTCGCGAGGCTCCGACGTCGACGTCATCCCTGTCCCAGATCTGAGAAAGATGACTTAGGTTACAGTTGTGTTATTTTTCTTTTTGCATTTGTAAGACCATCTAAGACTATAAACTGTAGAACTTTAGTTTTATTGTGATTCATTTGGAGCTTGAATTATTAATGGTAGTCTTTAAAATTATATTATTATTACCTACAAATCAAGTAATGCTAGTGCATATCGGATTGCCGAGTTTTCTCATATGCGTGCCTATATGTGATGACTGCAATATATGTGTTTTGGCGGGTAAACGGGTATGCCCGCAGGTATGCGGCGCCCGTGGGCAATGGATATAGATAGATTTATACTCGTGACATAGTAACAGGTATACTCACGGGCATAAATTTGTCTGATGAGTATGAGTATGGGCAGTTAATACGCGTGCCCATCGTACCTTGTCGGCTTCCCGTTTTGGGCACAAACAGAGAAGGCTTCATGACCCTTCTCTCTTCTATCTATAGGAGTTGAGGTTGGAGAAACCCATTCTAGTAAAAAATATAAGAAAGTTGTATTAATTTACCTTTTAAATTTATAATAGTTAATACTTAGTCAATTATGAGCTAATGGTTTTTCTCGTTTTGCATGTGTTAATTAGTCTAGCTAGAACGACCCTCCATAATGAATGGTTAGTGATTTTATTTTTAGCAACTAAAATATGACTCAAACAATACAATGAGAACGCAAATAGCTAGAAGGGGATATATGATGAGTATCACTCCGTGAACTTTGGAGACACGTCGTGGCGTTTCTCTCTTCCATTGAAGTGAAAATCTAATTACAGTACTGTAGAGAAACATCGACAATGTTTTTGACGCTTTTATATTCGGATATTCTGCTAGAAGCCTCTGCTGAATTGCGTCATGAGTGGCTGGTGGTTGACATCCTTTTTATGGGCGATGTTTGCATATGAGGTTAAAGATCATCGTAGGAAGTTAGTGTTGTTGATCGTTCTAGTGATGACCTTGTAACGATGACTTACAAAGGGTCACTTTAATCTTGTCGCCTATTAGTCTTTATTGTTGTGTTGTACTAAGCATGTCATATCATTTGCTTTGGTTTTTATTGGGTTTTATTAAGGTTTTGAGACATTGTATTCCCTCATAGACTAGACCAACTCTGTTTCAAATAAATGTAGAAACTCTTTACTCCTTTTTCAAAGATTTTCTTGAAATAAAGCATTAGCGATCATTTTGATTTCTTGGGAATATTTAGAGACAAGCTATTGCATGGGAGGCAGTGGCATGAGCCCATGATGGTGGCCACTGTGGAGGCAGAATCAGTGATTTTATTTATCCAAGTTACATGTCTCTCAAGTTGGTGGTCACGAAGTTACACATACAATGCCACCATGTGAATGTGGGCAATGGAGTTACAAGTTGAGTTTGGTTGTCCAACTTTTGCAATTGTGGTAGTTTAGGTTAACTGGTTGTGATTTTGGTTTCCATATTGTTTTTCCTAATTAATTTTGTGATAAGATTTGGTCGTGTTTTTCCTTGTAAGACATGTTTTTCTCGTACAAAAACTGGTACTGGTCAATTATTGTTTATGAAAAAATATTTTCTAAATTAATAGCTCTATGACAAGGAATGTCATAGCAAAAGATAATATGAGGCCAGAGATTGGATTATGGGGGAACATATTATAATTTTGATGCATTAATTACTGCATTTTTTGTTGTTGCTGCTGTTGTTGTTACGAGAGTAATCCGGTGATGTGCTCAGCCTTAAGAAAAACTAATATTTTGTACACTGAAGTTAATTTAGTTGATAGGAACAATAAAAGGTTACATCTAGAGGAAAGTTAATACAACCGCGTTAATTTCAAAAGACACCGGTAAGTCAATAATAATCACTAAAGCAACTTTAAATAAACACGGTATGATGGCAAGAGTATGTTTTCATCCCAACATTATTCATATGCACAATATTTTGGCTATAAAATAAGCATCATCATAGTGTACCATGACCCCCGTCAGGCAACGAGGTGCATCCTCAGCCGCACCGTGCATAAATTCAACCAGATGAGCACATATAAGCACATAGTGGATCCTATATGTTGCCATAGCCAACTTTGATCAATGTACACCAAATGCAATCATTGTTCAGGCAAAAACACATATGTATTCTCTTTAGAAATAAGTTAAGTCATAACTCACTGTATAGTCAATTGTTATAGAATTTGGCTACTATGAAATATTTAGATATGACATATATATATATATATATATATATATATATATATATATATATATGACAAATAAGATCGATATGTCATATGTCCAAAATACATTTTCCTTGACAAGTTTGTAACATATTGCATTTCATTGTGTTCTTAAATATAAGTTGTGTTTGTGTTTTGGAGACCTTGAGTGAAGCTTAAGTCCAACTCCAAGATTGAATCCCATGTACAAGAGCATATTCGGTTTTGAGGAATTAAACCATATTTTTGTGAACATTTTGTAAAATTCCTATGTTCTAAAGGAGCCCTAAGCTTAGGCCTTGTTTAGTTCCCATTTTTTTTTCCAAAAACATCACATCGAATTTTTGGACACCTAAATAAAGCATTAAACATAGATGAACCAAAAAACTAATTGCACAGTTATGGAAGAAATCTTGAGATGAATCTTTTGAGCCTAATTAGACTATGATTAGCCATAAGTGCTACAGTAAACAACATGTGCTAATGACGGATTAATTAGGCTCAAAAGATTTGTATCGCTGTTTCTAGGCTAGCCGTGAAATTCGTTTTTTCATTCGTATCCGAAAACTCCTTCCGACATCCGGTCAAACATTTGACGTGACACTTCTTCCAAAAATTTTCTCAATCTAAACACCACCTTAGCTTAAGTTAATCCATACCTGCGCACACATTGAATATCAGTGAAAGCGGTTAATCCCAGCTTTCATTAGATCTTGTGTAATCCAATGTTTTCCATTTGTACCTTACATGCACATGCAACGCTAGCGTCCTGTGTTATCCGTGATTGTATCCGTATTCGATAATATTCGTATTAGATCCGAACCCAATTGCAAAATGTGGGTTAGGATATGAGAAAGGTGAAATCCGACCGAACCCGACCCGTTTTCACCCCTAGCTGTATGTGTTTCCTGTTATAAAACTAAAAACTATTAATAATATTATTATTAAAAAAACTAACCGAAATACGACTTTGCTACCAAATTTCTTGAAAATTACTTGTGTTCAATAAAAATCTAGAAAATGGTTATTGATTTTAAGTCACATTTAGGGGGTGGGCAGAAAAAACCAAAACCGATAAACCAAACCGAATTAACCAGAACCAAAATCGAACTAATCGAAACCAAATTTTTGCAACTAATCACCGGTTGGAACTGGCCGAAAATAATTCGGTTAATTCAGTTATAGTAACCAAAATAACCAAAAAATAAAAATATAAACAACATTAAAAATGCCTAGTAGCTCAACGAGCCTATCAAATTATGCAACTATGATGTTATGATTTGAGATATATTTGTGATTTGGTATCATCTTCGGTTATTGAACTATAAAAAAAGAAAATAGGGGAGGTATTGTTATTTTTTTTTAAAAAAATACTATCATTTGTTGCACCCTCATTCTGTCAAATTTCGGTCATGACCGAAACCAAGTTGCTTGGTCCTGTATTTTTCTAAACTAATTTTGGTAATGACAACTTTTCCTGTGATAGAACTGATCGAACTGAAATAATCGAATGTCCACCCCCACTCACACTGGACAGCAAGGGTGGGACCTGTTAGACATATTAGACTCTCTAAATTCCTAAGAATAATCGGCCCTATTGTTTTGCTTATGCTTATAAGCCAAATTTCAAATTTTAATTTTAAGACTGTTCACTGTAGTTCATTTTGTAGTATTTGTTTTTGAGTCGCTATGTGCTAACATAAAAATTGTCCCATAAATTGTTATTATTTGCTAATAAGTCATACGAATAAACATAAGTATAAGCAAAATGATAGGACTTTATAATTTTACTGTCCAAAACTATAGAAAATTGTGGTTGCTTTCATTTTGTAGAAGATTAAAAAAATAATGACCCATTACTTATCCTACTTCCCTTCATACATACAGAGGCTTCCTACATTCTCTTTCCTAGTAACAAATGAATTTTTGGTGATTAGAAGCTCCAAGCAGGCTCTGTCAAAGTCTTAAGAGGGTAAGATGAAGTTCATGTTAGTGTGCCTCTTGGGCAAGTGAAGAGATGAAAATGAATATCCTAATTACACACCATCACAGAACCCATAGTTAGAGCTGGTTCAAAACCATCTCTTTTGCATGATGAGATTCCTGTTATATTAGAGTCAGCTCCATATTCATTAGAAAATAAACTCAACATCATAAAATTAGATAGAATTTCACTTAATGTGTATTTTATAGGCATTTTGATGTCACTTTTTCCTTACTTTTATATCTTGTTCATCGGTAGCATTTTGATTTCTAATACATTTCTATCGTTTCTTATTTGTATAAGAGATTGTTGTCTTCTTTTGATTGTTCTTTACACATTCTCATGAAGCTAATGAGACAACATAGAGAACACACCAAGAGCATGAATTGTGCCTGATCATTTATGCCAGTGTGGAAATGTGATCGTTTTGGTTCCTGCATAAATTGAACATTTCCTTCAGATATATGTTCTTGCATAATTTCTATGCACATAAATATTATATTATAGGTAAATTTTTCTACGAGACATCATGACTTCACGGTTTTAGTTATAGGACACCGCACAAAGTGACTTTTGGAGGAATACACTGTGTAAACATTGAAATTAGCTCGTGGACACCCAAACCATTAGACTATTCATTTATGGCTTGATAGAAGAAAGAAACTATATGAAAGTTCTGAAATACCCTGGGCCCATACGTCAGATCTCCCATGCGGTGTGATGGAGCAATGAGAGAATACTAGCGTTGACGAAGGTGCGAAACCTGGAGTGCGAGAATGTCTCGATGACCGACGATGATATTTTTAAATTTCAAGGCTTACATGTGGACCCCATGCATGAAAGAGTGAAATAGATATGGATATATGGAAGACTTGACATGTGGGCCTAGCGGCCCTAGCGGTATCTCAGAACTTTGATGTGATTTCTCTGCTCTGTTAAACAAAAGATGAATATTCTGATGAGCAGGGTGTCCACAAGCTACTTTTTATGTTTGTGGAGTGTATTCCCCTAAAAGCCGTTTACTGTAGTGTCCTACATTTAAAACCATCAAGTTATGACGTCCTGTAGCAAAATATGCCTACATCATACTACTAGGGGTTATGCTTCTAAAGTGATGAAAATAAATATCACTTCAATTAAATTTTTCATCACCACTGACACATTGTGACAAATGTTAGGATCATCCCCTATGTCCTCATTAATATTGGGGGTGGGGGGGGGGGGGTAAAAAAACCCTTCTGATGAATTTTCTTCACCGCAATAATATTTCCAAATATGAGTGCATTTTCATCACAATTAAATGCATCAGGCTAAAGTAAAATATTATTATCTAGACATGGCATTCAAATACTTATGGACAGAAGCCAATTACCCTTCTATTTTTATTTGACTTTTAAGTTTACGTTTGACCATTAGTCTAATTCAAATTACATAATTATTAATCATTTTGTTGTCATTTGATTTATTACTAAAGAAACTTTAAGCATGATTTATAATTTTGTATATTTGCACATAAGTTTTAAATTAGACGAACGATCAAATGCAGATCCAAAGATTAATTATGTCAAATAGAAAAACCGGAGGGAGTACCATATTCCAATTTTTTTACAAATCCAGATAGCACCACATAAATATTTACATTCTTTTCCATATTAAATGGTTTTTTCAAACCCGTAGTCGAACACCCCTACTTTAGTTTGCACCTGTTGCCACATGGGTGATGCCGAATAACAGAGAGTTATGAACTAACCCAGTTCAGACACTTTCCAAGTCTGTTCTTCCCTCCCATTTTCCAACTTCAACTTCTCCATTTTCTGCAGTTCACCTTTTGCAAAAAAAAAATCATGGAAAGTTACTTTAGAAAACATGTTAATATATTTTCAAGCTTTTTGTAACTAGTTAATCATGTGTTAACCCACCATTTCGTTTTCCATGCTAGGGGTGAAGTTTCTAACCTTTCCCCCAATACAGTCTAAGGAGGTGATTGTTTGGACTTTTTAGGAAAAAACCAAATGACATATTTATAAATAAAAAATAGTTTACAAATAAAACTTTTTATACATGTTCCTAGTAATCCAAAAGCAAATACTAAAAAATAAAATACGATAGAAGACTCCAACTCTACATTTAAGGTTAAAAATTAAATTTTGACTTATAAATATAAATAAAAGCGAAAAGATGTAGTTGTAAGTCTCAACCAATTCTAGATAAGGATACTACTTGTGTCAAGCTGTTAACATGGTAGAGGATCGATCCAAATTTGAAATTTGGTAGCATAAACTTGCGTCTTCACATGATAGAGGATTGATCCGAAGGCGAAAATCGGTAGGGGTATAATTAACCATTCTCCGCTGGCTGATCAATCCAAGCTATTATCTTCATTTCACGTTATAAAATAGTATCCTATATCCATATGTTAATATATATATATACATATATATATAATATAACATATTCATTAATCGGTATATAAACCTAAATAGGACTAAAATAAAAAATGAATGGAGTTCTTCTACCGGGACCAATTCTAGAGGCCCTTATACGTTTTGGCTGCCAAGTGTCAACACCCACGTAGTAGTTGTTAGTACATCCTCGTCAGTAACACTGGAATATTCTACCTTCATAGAAACTGTGATAAGCATATGCCTTTGCCTTTTGCCCTGAAGCCAAGAGCCTCACATATTTTAGCTTATATTAAGCTTAAACAAAACGGTTTATTAATAATTAAAAAAATAATTAGTGGGTAAAACTTTTATGCACAGGTTCTTAGTGATCTTAAAGTAAAGGCTAAAAATAAACTACCATGAAAAACCTCAAAATCAATTCCAAATTTAAGTTTTAAAATTCAAAATTTGGCTTATAAGCATAAGCGAAAAAAGTATGCAGCAAGTGACAACATGGAAACTAGAAAATAAAGATCTACATCCTTTTTTTTTTCTCAAGCGAATAACAGGTTACATAACCATTTTTTGAGGGAGAAAAAGGGGAAGAAAAGCAGAATTGGGATATGCGATAGAGTAACTAAAACCACAGCAATAGTCAACAACAAGCAATCCTGGCTTTTGTTTCTAGGTCCAAAGGCGTGTATATGTGTGTAGAGTAACTGCAGCATAACATTTACAAGCCTGTTTCCAACTGAGATGATAGATTAGGAGGCAATAGAAATATGGAAAGATTAATTGGTAGTCCACTACAAGGATAAAAATTCCATTGACAGTAACAGGTAACACCCCTAAAGTGAGCCATCCGATGTGTGATATTGGTCAAACTAAAAATCAAATTAGCCCAAATATTTACAAAGTCAGATGAGCACGCTGTTAGGGCAGCATGCATTGATTCTGTACACAACTTTTGTCCCTTGAGAGCACAATGGTGACGGTGACTGGCAATAAACCATCTACTGCACCTTATGGCAGCATTAGCCATCTTGAGCTAGAGTGAGTATGGGTGCCCACTATTCAATACCCTCCTAAGAACATCTGTGTTCCATCCAAACATAGAATCCGGCGAGCTGTCAACACGTCCAAGGAAAACGTGTCACCTGGGGATCCAGATATATGTAAAGAATCTCAACAAAAAAAAGGACCAATATGAATAGCTCTTATAATGAGAGGGTATAGGGCACACCTTGGGATGGAGATCTCATGATTGAATATTCTATCAGGGATTGCAGGAATGTGGTCCTTTTTCTCATTGGCAAAGTTTATGATCTGGAATAGTACTTCATGAATTGATGATTCCAAGGCAGCGCGCCTTGAGCTACTCTCTTCCAATGCCTGCCCTGAGGTAATTGTGCATCACATATGACTATAGTGTGAGACACTGGATATAATTGTGAAGATGGTGAAAATGTATTTAATAAAATTACCTCCAATATTTGTTAATGCTTTAGAGCTATGTGATTTGCCATGCCTTTTTGGGCTTATTACATGCAAATTGATGAACCACTGTTCCCAATAAATACGCTCTGTCTTGTTGCTAAACCAACTAGGATGTTTGCTTTTCTCATCGAAAAAGGAGAGGCAAACCTGTCATATAGCGGATGATACAAATTTAGCACTCCAGACGTAGTAATTGCAGAGCAAAGAGATGACAATTGCAACCTGACTGCTTCGATTTGGATGTTTCTCTATCCAAGCGACAAACTGGTCAATCTTTTCATCAACTTCCTTTTCTAATTCAGGGAGTCCACATTGTACCTACAAAAAATATAGAAACAAATCTATGTAACTCCATAGCATAGTGAAGCACATAATTATGTGAACCCAGGAGGGTTCAGTGCAAAACAGTCTATCGACATGTCATGTTCGGACTTGTGTACCGCAGGAACAGACGCTGTGCAGATCACAGAAGCAGCGTGATTGGTTGATGCTGAGTTACAATGCTTATGTTGTTAGTATCGCAGTTCTTATCCCTTTGAGTTAGCATTTGGGTTCCTTTTGTTTAGCATTCAGTTCAGACATGTAAGCCATATAAATGGCATTGTTTCAGATGAATAAAGCAAGCAAGTTCTGGATCTAATCCCCCCAAGCCTCGCTCAGCTATCTCACGCACATATCCCATACGTTCACTGCCAGAGACTTATAAAACCACGGTAAAAAGAAAATGGAAGGCTGCTAATCTATCCGTGAGACCAATAGTATCTGTTAGATACCTTCAACATGAAATAAGATTATGATTCTTTAATGAATTGTAATCACTTTACTTGCAACTTTTACAGTTGGTACGCCACAGAAGACACACATAAGGTAGTAGCATATAAACATAAACCTTTGACGATGCACCATGCAACACTGTTCACAATATGCTGAAACATAGAAACAGAAAAAACCTTGCATCAATTTCTGTGAGTGTAAGTGAAACCGAAATGCAGAAAGCAGCACCTATCTTTTACATAGATAGTTAGGCTTTGGATAAAAACTTCATTATTAGTGACACTCGAAATGGTTTTATACAAGGGACAATGATTTAACACCATACAAAATACAATGACTCAGTCAGTTTTTATGAGTTCTCAAGTTGACCAAGAAGCATGCTGCTGGCCAGATTCCTAGTAGGTTACCGTTATGAATTCAGAATTCAAATCCATGCACTGGTACCGGCTGCTGTATTGATGGGCTGTTGAGGTTGCTTGAATGATTTTCTGTCTAAGATAAAACACACAATGGAAATTGAGCTGTTGAGATGGGAACGGTGAGTTTTAAGATTTTGGAACAAATGGCATTTAACTACATTTAAAATTTGGAGTTGCACAGCACGCATAAGCCATGTCACATGTTTTATTTTATTAAATAGTAGCAGAATAAGCTCACTGCACAATAACATGTGTGGATCAGTTAATAGAGTAACCTGCATGATATGATTGGCCAGGAATACAAGACGTTGGATTGTCAGTGTGGATGATTTAGAAGATATATTTGGGAGACATGTATGGTTAGGTTTCATTTGTATATTTGATGAAATTTGGCATATTTTAATCAAACCACAAAGATTTAGAAGATGTAATTGGGAGACATATACGGTTAGGTTTCATTTGTGTATCTGGCAAAATTTCATTAATGAATCTAACAATAGAAAAAAATGTTTCTAAAGATTCCGCAGAGTTCTTCAGTGAGTTAACTGAAAAGTGATTTGTCAATACACATGGTAAGTTTATAATGGTCATGCAGTGATACAGCTTGTCACAAGCTATCCTCATGCCTCAACTCATAGACAAGTGCCATGCCACTCATCTGAAGCTCATCTTGTATAAAGAATTGGGAATAAAAGGCATTAAACCCATAAAAAGGACATGACTATGTCAAATATATTTAGGATGAACCATTATACTGGTTAGGATTAGTATTGTATTATCTTTGTTGGACCTTTTCTATGGCCCTTTTGCTCTGCTAACGCATCAGAGACATATCAGTTGGACCTATTCTGATAATTCTGCACTGTTAACAACAGTAAGACTAACACAGTTCAGGGTGGACAACCGGCAATAATTAAGGCGAAAACACCAGCAAGCATAGAGTATATAAAACATCCGAATTGCTAAGCTATATGTCACTCCTACAAATATGAGACAATTGCAAGATAATAATTTGGAGATGGCAACTCATCAAGGCTCGCATGACTGTACGGCGATGGACTTCAGCAGTCGGACTCGATTGGCGAAGAGGAAGAAGTGGTCAAAGTCTTGCCACGACAGTCTTCGGCAGCGGTGTTGGATCGGCGACGAGGGGAAGAAGACTTACGGCGCTGAAGCATCTAGGACCCCATCGTTGATTTTGGTAATTAATGACAAACGCTAATTGTGGACTAACTATTCTATCGAGTTATGTTTTTGAGTTAGGACCACGTGATGTGTATGCATGGATGATTACCAGGGATAAAATTCGATGGCGCAAAGCAAAGGAACGAAGATGGTAAAACTAGATGTTTTTCCTTTTAATTAATCGAGGAGTTGGGTGATCAAAATTTGCTGGTTCTTCTTATAACTTTGATGTACTATTTAGAGGGGTGATGACCTAAAGAAAGAGATGATTGAGATGCCACATTAGGTCATTTGCATTGAGACTTGGTTTCCTCTTCAAAATTGATTTGCTTCTCTAACCAAGGGCGGTCTGACCGAGGACCCAAGTCATTCTGACCGGCTTGTGCGGTTGGTCTGACTGCTGAGTCTACTCCTCTCTGACCGGCTAGCCAAGTGCATGTGGTCGGTCTCTGGGATTGAAAACCTGAGCCGCAAGTGATCAAACCGAGTTGATAGCGATCTGACCGAGCCCTGGTTGATCTGACCGGCCACACCACGACAGTCTGACCGGCCCCCGTGTGTCAGTGCAGTTAATGCACTGCAACGACTAGTCTCCTAGCTGTTGCAATGCAGGCCGGCCTGACCAGCCACCCTTTGGCTGTCTAACCGACAGTGCACTACAGTGCACTGAGTTGGGGATTTCAACCCCCAATGGATATTTTTTGTGGTTGGGGGTATAAATACTCCCCCACTAGCAGCAAGGAAGCTCTCTTGACATTTACTTCACTTGCATTCACTCCTTGCAACAACTCTCACACTCTCTAGTGCTTGTGTTCATCCATTAAATGCGAGTGAGGGTTGATTAGCCAAGAGTCAAGTGCATTGCTTCATTATAGAACTAGAGTAGCACTTGATCATCTCCAAGCCGGGTCACAACTTGTTACTCTTGGAGGTTGCCGCCTCCTAGACGGCTCGTGGAGGTGTTGCCCGGTGACCTCTCCAAGGAGGTTGTGGAGAAGGCCCGGCGTCGGTTGTGAGTGGTTTGAAGTTTACCACCTCGAAGTGAAGGAAGAACTACCCCTACTAATCAAGGCTTGGGCAGTCCACTTCGTGGGCCGACTCCCACCTTGCCCGTCCCTTGGCGAAGGGGACTTGCGGTGGCTTCGTGATTTTGAGCGGTGAAGTGGGGCTCGCCTCAATAGGGATTAGGAAACCGGCGAGTTTTCAAACCTCAGGTGAAAATTTCCTTGTCCCCTGTCTTATTATTTATTGCATTTTCTTTTGTGCAATTTACTTTTATAGAGACATAATTGAGCCCATATAACCCTACGATTGCAAAACAGAAATTAGTTGCTTAGTTAAGTTTATCCCTTACCAAGCCTAGCAACATCGATTAGTTTTGATTAGGTGCGTTTTATTTTAAATCGCCTATTCACCCCCTCTCTAGTCGACATCTTGATCCTACAGCTGCTCGGTTAGCTTTGTCGACTTGCACGAACAGCTCCCTCAGATTTTTGAATAGGATACAATGTAGGTTCACAGCAGTAGTATAAAGGAGAACAGAGTAAACTTTCAGTGGTATTAAAGAGAACCGGTGATGTTCAGTGGTATACTTCTAAACTTGTGTTCTTTCAATGTCATAGAACTAATTTTCCCTAATAATTTCATACTTTATTTGCCGGTGCCAGCAAGCATTAGATAGAGAGCACAAATAGATTCACTAAATTAAACAGTTCAAGACCTTTATACAGGGCATATACTCACATAGGTGATCTCAAAGAAATCACAATCAACATCTTTGGGCCGAACAAGACTCAAGGTTCTGTGGAAGAATATGGTGTGTAAAATGCCTGCAGCACAGCCAAAAGCAGCATATTTATCAGCAAAGATTTCATGATGCTAGGAAGGATAAACATCTCTCAACTTCTCAGTCTACTTAACAAACATAAACTAAGGTGGTGTCTGATTCAAATAATGATAATGAAACATAATCGAAATGGGCAGGGTATCACTGAGATCATCTGGTCATTCCACGGCTGGTAGCAACATAACAGGATTCCATGCCACTCAAATTGGGACATAAAGATATTTTACTAAGCTCTGATCTGTTTTACAGTGTAACTGATTACAACCCACCAAACACTATCGAATGAAATCAGATCACAGTGTTAATTTCACCGTAGAATAGCTGGACCAAACATTATCTCAGAGTTCCAAGAATCCATAATTATAAGAGCAAAAAGACTGTAAAGAATTCGGTACTGTCATACAACAATAAACAACAAATTTCTTTCAAAACTAAGCATGCCAGTAGCATATATCCAATTCTTTCTTCAGTTAGCTCGGGCATCATTCATGAAAAAGTGTTCTGAGACCACTTACTCTACATGCCATTCATGATCCAAAATTTCCAACTTTACAGAAATAACTTGAGTCCACAAAACAATTCAACACAAAACAAAGGTTTCATGGGACCGCATATTCAATCAAAGGTTCATTCCTTTTGCACCCCCCCCCCCCCAAAAAAAAAGTAAGGAGAGAGAAAGGAAGATATTTAAGGCTCACATCGCAGCACATCCTTGATCTCCCGAGGCTCCAGCTCCTGCAATCCAAAGAAAGTAGCAAATAAAAAGGAAAAAAAAACAGTAAGACAGAAGTAACGAGAGAAAGAAACCGAAAGGAACCCTAAAGAAGGGGGGCTGGAAATTGGATCTGACCAGCTCCTTCAGCTGACAGGTCTCGCAGTTCATCTCCGCGGCCCCGCGGACTGGACTCGAGGGGCTTAACGAGGACGGCGAGGTGGACGTGTCTGGGCCAGCTCGGACTGGATGGATGGATGGATGTGTCGAGCTCGAGACTCGAGAAGGACGGAGATGAATTGAACCCTAGCTCGTGGGAGAAGACGGAGAGGAGAGGTGGGTTGCTTGCAAACGGAAGCGATTTCGGGAAGAAGACGGTGGATGAAATGGATAACTAATTCCTAATGGCAGGCCCAGCCCACTTGCTGAAGTTAGCAGATAAGCCCAGTAGGCGTTTCCTCTTTGAGACTATTGCGTTATGAGCCTATTTGAAAGCTAATTGTAAATTTGATTCTATTCTTTTTCACTTTACAAATTTGACCTCGGTTTTTAAAATTAAAGCGGCCGCCTAACCCTAGTCTGTTAAGTTAGCATAACGATGTTAAATGAGACGTGAATAAAAGTTTGGGAAAAACTATACTACGGGATCCCGTTGAAACGGGATCCAACTAGTGATTGCTCCCTCCCCTTGAGCTTCAGCGCGCGCGCCGTGGCCACCAGTGACGCCTCCCTCCTGTTGCTGCTGCGTCGGTGGGACGACACGATGGCTGCTGCTACACCTGCGACCGGACACCGCTGAGGCAGGATACCTTGGGCAACCGAGGCTTCGCTATCTCCGCAGCCTCTCCGTCGAACACCCTGGCGCGGGCGACGACGACGACTGTGGCGAAGGCGATGGCGACGACTGCAGCAACAACAGCGACGACGACGACGATGACTGCGACAACAACGACGGTGGCGGTGGCCGGGAACAGCTAGCTACAGTCGACAGCAGCTGCAGCGTCGGCAACGACTACGGTGGCTGCGACGGCGACGGTGATGACGACGATGATGACGGTGGCGACGCCAACGAGGATTCATTATCTGTGATATGATATTGTTCACGATACCACTAGTACCAGATATGATACTATCCAAGTATCGTACATGGTACATGTGAGATATCATGTTATTTGAAGGTACCATGTTATCTGAGCATGCTATCTTGAAGTATCATACATGATATATGTGAGGTACCATGTTACTTGAACATGGTGTCATGCCTGATACATTTGAGGTACTATGTTACCTAGAAAGTACCATATTACTTAGACAAGTTAACCATCCCGTTGTCTTAATTTTTACCTAGATATGCACGTGAAATTAATTTGCATGATCACGTACGAATGATCTTGCATGCGTTGCTGCATCCACAAATTGTCTTGCATACGAAAACTTAATTAGCCATGTGTACATGTTAACGCCAGAATTTGGATTATTGCTGCAGTAAATTAAGCTGTGATTAAAGACCGAATCAAACAGGAAACAGAGCAATCGAGTAGAAGACCAAGCGGAATACGACCCAGATTTAGCTGATGGAGTCTGGGTTGGATAAGAAATAGAGTCTGATGCCTAGAATGTTACAGATAGATTCGGCAATAATCAGAGTCCGTGTAATTTAATTTTCTATTAGCTAGAGTTAGTTTGGATTTTCCTTTATCTCTAAGAGAGTTAGAGTCCGATCGGGACTTGTGTGTTAGAGATAGAATCTAAATAGGAGTTTGTTATTTCTTTTTATCTACTAGGAGTTGTATGTCGTGTCCAACACGGCCTAAAATCTACCCGAGGGTATAAATATGTATGCCCAGGGTCCTTGTAAATCATCTACATCATAATTTAGATCAACTACTTTCGGCGTATCGCCATCCTCTTCCGAGGTTTCAACTCCGGCGGAACTTGACACCTAACACGGGGCTGGATCGCTTAGATCTCCAGCGAAGGGGTAAGTCCATCGTTCCGCCGGACCACGGTAATCGTTCGGCTAGATTAGAACTGTCTCGGTTCGGTCTGATCTTCTAATCTAGTTGTGCGATTGCTAGTTATCGTATCAGTTTCAACTTAGGTCACTTTCGTGTTTTGAGTTGATCTGGTCGACCACTTTGGCGATCTACATGGTTTGATATTTGCTATTTGACATATTCAATCTAGTACTGTCTCGGTTAGGTCCGATCTAGTAGATTACGTTTGTTAGATGGTTTATATCAGATCGATGTATTTTGTTCATTGTTTTATCGGAGTACCAGCCGATAAGTTACTAGTCATCGGCTCATTGGCTTGATGGCAATCTAGATCTATTTAGTATCTATCCTAACATTGCTAGGTTTAATCTTGAACTATTTCGGTTGAGTCCAATCTTCTATTATTATTTCTAGCAATCTGGGCTAGGTATTTTATAGATCTTGCTTGTTTGTCTGCCATCTATAGCCGATGATTTTTACCGATCTACATACTCATCATATTTACATCAATAGAAAAGTCGATTTCTTTCATGCATTATTTTTATATCAATCGGCTTGATTTAGTCAGATCGACAGTTATTTATGTTGCATCGGCTTATGAATTGCATGCAAATTGGTTTGAGCCGATCGCAACACATGATTCATTGTTTATTCCAAGTAATTCGTCGGTTTATTTATTACCTTTATCAATCTTCATGTTTCCTATAATCATATCGTGCTCAACTGCATGTTGTCTTGGTTAAGTCTAATCTCTGTGCGTCTAGTTCGATCTGGTTATAAGAGCTCGTCTGATTGACTAGGATTAATAAGTAACTTGGCGGATTACGTTGGTCTAATATTTAATTTAACTCTATTTCTATCGAGTTTCTAGCCGATCCAAGTTTTTTTACAGCTGATCATTTACTCTATCGGCTAACTGTTGCAGCATCAACATCTGAGCAGCTGGATATTTATTCACCTATCGACTTGATAGCCAATCGGTCTGTTTTACTGTTTATCTTGTCAATTGCAGGATCAAACTGACTGGCATACGCACGCATCATTCTATGAATTTAGGTCCTGCACTGGAGCTGTCTAAGATTGACTCCCAGGCCTTTGTGTGTGACACGTCAACGTTCACATTTTGACGTCTACACATTTTTAGCACGCCCAGTGGGACCCGTGTGCTATTTTTACTCGCAAACGATTGTCTGGTCACAAGTCGGATATGTCTTCCGAAGAAATAGATGTCAAGAACTCAATCACGATGGAGGACTTAACGGAAGAACAAAGGGAACAGGTGAAGCAACATGTGGCAGATTTTGAGAAACGTTGCGTTCAATCTTTCGTCATGACACCAGAAGGGTCAATTCAGAAGATTCAACTCCCCAAGCCGATGGTCAAGACACTTCAAGATACAGTTGATGAATCAGTTTGTCGTGCCTTGTTTGATCAATCTGGAGTTGTGATGAGCACGTTGCAAGATTTGATCAAGACAACACACAATGAACACACTGCTCAAGGAATTCGACTCTGGGGGCAGTATCGGCCAGAGGAAACTCATTGGTATTGGCACAATGAATACAATGCAAGGGAAGATGAGTTGGCCGATAAAGTTGTTGAGGTAATGAGGGAACAATTTGGAATTAGACCAAAAAAGTAAATAGATCTGTATTGACGACCGTATCCTGAGTGGTTCAATAGGGTTCCATTGCCACGCCGATATAGGATCCCAGAATTCTCATTTTTAGGGCAAGGTGATACTTCCACGATTGAACATGTTAGCCGATTCCTGGCACAATGTGGAGAAGCATCGGCTCATGACGCTCTGAAAGTTAGGTTGTTCCCGTTGTCACTTTCTGGATCGGCATTCACATGGTTTGCATCGTTACCTCCAAATTCTATTAGAAGCTAGGCCGATCTGGAGAAATAGTTTCACAGATACTTCTTTGCTGGGACGGATGAGATGAGATTTATAGATTTAATTCTAGTTAAGCAGCAGGAAGGAGAATCGGCTATGGGATACATACAAAGGTTTCGTAATGTTTGCAGCCGATGCTATATTTTGAGCTTAAATGATAAACAATTGGCGGAGCTTACATTCCTAGGGCTACTAGAACCAATCAAAGACAAATTCCTTTGCCATGAGTTTGCAAGTTTGACCCATCTCATTGAAGCAGTATTGGTTCATGAAAGCCGATTGCGGCAGGAGGCAGAGGAAGAAAAGTTTTCGAGTTATCAAAGCTGGAGCAGAGAAGATAATTTTGAAGCATGAGTTCTCATGCTTCAAAACTGGGGGGCATGTATTAACGCCAGAATTTGGATTATTGCTGCTAGAAATTAAGCCGTGATTAAAGACCGAATCGAACAGGAAACAAAGCAATCGGGTAGAAGACCAGGAGGAATACGACTCGGATTCAGCCGATGAAGTCTGGATCAGATAAGAAATAGAGTTTGATTGGGCCTAGAATGTTACAGATAGATTCGGGAATAATCAGAGTCCGTGTAATTTAATTTTATCCATTAGCTAGAGTTAGTTTGAATTTTTCTTTATCTCTAAGAGAGTTAGAGTCCAATCAGGACTTGTTTGTTAGAGATAGAATCTAAATAAGAGTTTGTTATTTCTTTTTATCTACTAGGAGTTGTATGTCGTGTCCAACACGACCTAGCATCTACCCGAGGGTATAAATATGTATACCAGGGTTCTTGTAAATCATCTACATCATAATTTAGATCAACTACTTTCGATGCATCGCCACCTTTTTCCGAGGTTTCAACTATGGTGGAACTTGGCACCTGATGCGGGGCTGCATTGCTTCGATCTCCGGCGAAGAGGTAAGTCTATCATTCCACCAGGCCATGGTAATCGTTCAGCTAGATTAGAACTGTCTCGGTTCGGTCTGATCTTCTAATCTAGTTGTGTGATTGCTAGTTATCGTATCAATTTCATTTTAGATCACTCTCGTGTTTTGAGTTGATCTGGTCGACCACTTTAGGCGATCTACGTGGGTTTGATATTTGCTGTTTGACATATTCAATCTTGTATTGTCTCGGTTAGATCCGATCTAGTAGGTTGCGTTTGTCAGATAGTTTATAGCAGATCGATGTATTTTGTTCATTGTTTTATCGAAGTACTAGCCGATAAGTTACCAGTTATCGGCTCATTGGCTTGATAGAAATCTAGATCTGTAGTTTTAATCTTAAACTGTCTCGGTTGGGTCTGATCTTCTATGATTATTCTTAACAATCTAGGCTAGGTATTTTATAGATCTTAGTTGTTTGTCCACCGTCTATAGCCGATGATTTTTGCCGATCTACATACTCATCATATTTACATCAATAGAATAGCCGATTGCTTCCCTACATTATTTCTATACCAATCGGCTTGATTTAGTTAGATCGGCAGTTATTTACGTTGCATCGGCTTATAAATTACATGCAAATTGGTTTGAGCCGATCGCAACACATGATTCATTGTTTATTCCAAGTAATTTATCGGTTTATTTATTAGTCTTATCGATCTTTATGTTTCCTATAATCATATTGTGCTCGACTGCATACTGTCTTGGTTAAGTCCAATCTCTGTACGTCTAGTTCGATCTGGTTATAGGAGCTCGTCTGATCGACTAGGATTAATAAGTAACTTGACGGATTACATTGGTCTAATATTTAATTTAACTCTATTTCTATCGAGTTTCTAGCCGATCCAAGCTTTTTACAACCGATCGTTTATGCTATCGACTAACTATTGCAGCATCAACATCTGATCGACTAGATATTTATTCACCTATCGGCTTGATAGCCGATCGACTTGTTTTACTGTTCATCTTGTCAGTTGCAGGATCAAACTGACTGGCACGCTCGCGCATTTTCTAAGAATTAGGTCCTACACTGGAGCTGTCTAAGATCGATTCCTAGGCCTTCGTGTGTGACACGTTAACGTTCACATTTTGACGTCAACAGTATATGGCAGACTCGGGTGTCAATCCCGTTAATACAATGGGCTACCGTACGGTAGCGCCCCCCAAAAAGTTTTTACATTGCATATTTGATCCTACTTTGTAAATGCTTATTGCACATTTGGTCCAATTTTGTACATCTATCCACTATAACAAATAATTTAATTATAATATTTGATTTATTTATGTTTAATATTTGAGACAAATTTGTTTGATATTTCAGTGAAGTTTGATTAAATTGACAAATGTAATAAAATTTGAACTAAATTCAACTCAAATCTGAATTAATTTAAACAACTTCTTTGCACGCAAACAAGTTTGTCATGGAAAACTTTCTATCTATTGTGGTTTGTGAATGATATATTTGGTTTGAAAAAAAGAAAGTAACTTTAAATCATGCAGTTTATTTGTTACTTATAAAATTGTCTCCACAAACTGAAATATAAAATTCGAATTAAATGAACTTATGAATCAACCAAAATCAACGTCAGGGAAACTTTGCGTAGACAGAGCACCAATCCACAGTCAATGGCTTGGCTCTAATTCTTCATATTCTTCAATTTGAACTTAGAAAATTAGGAGAACAATAACAACGATAGAAATGCGAACTGTTGTCGCTGCTGCTGCCTCCCACTGCCACCACCGCCGCGAGCCGCCGCCGCCCCCTTTTCCTCTCACCTGTGTACTGTGAGGGAGTGAGGGAGAGATAGGGTTAGGGAGGGCATATTGGTCTTTTCACGTGTCTGTTTTTTATTTTTTCACTTCTAACTCATGGTACCCTAGCAGTAGGGTCAAACGGCCGATTCATTTTTTAAAAAAGGGTCAAAAATGCAAAGTAAAAAAGCAGAGTAAAATGCGTAGTTAGCTTTTAAAATAGGGTCAGTTATGTAATAGCCCCTTCCTCTTTTGTTCAGCAAGATTCACGCCTCTGAGTAAACTACGAAGATGGTGCTCAATGGTTGGATTGAAAGGTCAATCTACCCCATAGTGCACAAACATGATTTACTTATCATCATCATCATGATGTGACGTATCCAACGGCCTAAATCAATATATACCGGATTAAACGGTCGATCTGACTCCCCTCTCTATGGTTGCCTCCCCACCTCATTTGCCCATCCACAAACCCAAGACGCTGTCGTCGCCATCACATGTCTGATGCCCATCCCTGAACCCTAACTGCCATCGTCGTCGCCATCACACATCTGCGGCTCGGACTTGTCGCCACCTACTTCACCAGGTTCACGGTTTGCCGCCGCCCTACCACGCCCCGCCACCCTCTGCGCCGCCCTCTCTTCACCACCGGATCAGATGCCTCCATTCCCTGTTTGCCACCTCCTCTATGTCCTGGGAAGCCACAACTTGTACTCAAGGCTAGAGAGCTTTTCACTTCATAAATAAAGATATTAGTACATATATAGAAATGTGAAATAATAATAACTGCGAATAAAAGCAATTTTGTAATATGTTTGAAGTTCTGAAACCACAAGTTGTCAATCTAATTCCGCATGTCAATCAGTTCAGCTCTAGGATAATTTGGTTGCAGATTGGCAAACATTTTGGCTGGAGAACATCACATTTGCATAGTGAAACAACATAAGGAGGTATAGCTGCATTTTCCCCTGGTCAGTCGCCGCCGCCATATGCCATGTGCATCGCTGCCTCCTCCTCTATGCAAGGTCTGCCGCCTCTTCTTCCACACCCTAGTTAGCCACCGCCGTCTCTCTATTTGTTTGAAAGAATAAACTTCCTTTTCTCCCCTCGTACAACTGCAAGATTCAACTTCCATTTTCCCCTAAAAGAAAGAACTAAAACCCTATATTATCATGCAACAATGCAATTAGCTTAGTAATCAGTAATATTGCCTCCTTGCCCAATAGTTCTAGAAAAATAAAATTCAGACAACAAAAAGAATCTTAGAAAAATTCAGAAAACAAAATAAACCTAGGAAAAAGTAAGATTAAAGGTTTTAGCAGCAACAATGATGCTTTGTGAGCAACTAAAATTTGGAATGTTTGATCATTTTATAAGAAATGAGATAAAGAAAAACAAGGACCCTATGTCGAGAGAACAAGAAAACTGCAAAGACAACAACTTGTTATTCATTTAACAAAAATGAATTAGTTGTTTCTAATAACACTAAAATAGATAAATTTTGGCCTTGTAGAGCATTCTACTGAGCAGTTTATAGGAATGTGCAAATAGAAATTGTTTTTAAAGATAAAGTAATGATTTGATTCTAAAGTTTGCATTTAGAGATAGTCAAACTTTGTCATTGCACCTCCTTTCATTTAGAAAAAAAGTTATTTTGACGAAAACTTATTATCTAAATTGAATGTATCCTTACCCCATTTTATGAATAGTCTATTTAATACTATTTTCTTTTTCAATCTTAATAGCATGGTAAATCAAAACTTTGTCAGAAGAAGAGGAAGAACATGACCAGCCTAGATAATTTATAAGTTGTAGCTATTGTCTGTTCTAGCTTTTTAAATGGTTACCTGGTGAATCAAACTATTCCCTTCATTAGACATATTATTTTTGCGGTGTTTCTACATTTTTTTGGCTCTTCTTTATATTGTCCATGCTCTTATAGTAAACAATGGATGATGATCTGCTAAATCATTTCTGATAACTTTTGCACTCGACATCTACATGAATCTCATTTGCATATTACTCTATGTTGGCTAGGCTTTTATTGCAAGATGATACTTAGTTTAATTAAAATGGTTTATACTTAATTTAATTAAAATGGTTTGATTTAGTAGGATCTGTTGCTAAAAGCCGGTAAATTAGTTACCACATCAAACCATAACCTTGTTTCTAATGTTATCAAATTTAGTTGCTTCTTTTTTTTGGCCTACTCAAGCAATTGGTTCTTTTAGGTAGCCATCCGTTTAGGCTCAATAATTAAATACTCGATTATAGTGCCAAATCAAATACAAGTTGATATCAATACTTCTATAATGCCAAAGATATATGGATTAAACCCTTTTTCTTGATAAATTAGAAAATAGAGCACGTGATGTTCAGGAAGACCTACAAACACGATCATCACAATGATGCCACTTTCTTTGTAAAATTTAAAACTTGGGAACACCTTTTTATCTAAAGCTGAGCACTGAAGAGCCTAAAAAAATCACACTAGCAGGGGTTATTTAGTAATATATTAGTAAATAATATATGTAGTTTATTTGAGTTGTTCTAAAAAAAATTATGCGCACCTATGTACAACATAGCCAATGTACTGCATTTGATTCAAAATTTAGTAAAAAGTCAACTCCAAATTCAGAATATGATTTCATTGTTTTTTCCCAACCTATACTTGCTTACCTTTTTTGTGGCTTGGAACTCATATTAGAAGCTGATGTTAGAAAAGCATGTGATTCTAATATTTGAAGTATGTGTTGATGAAGCATATATAAGTATGGGGGAAAACCTATGTGTTTAAATCATGTCAGTGGTATCATCAAGGAAAGATTTATTTTTTTAGGGAATTTTAAAATAAACTAACAACATACTTCTGACTCTCTGATTCACATATACATCTTATATTGTCTATTACGTACTTACCCAACTAGAGGGTATAAATAAATAAACATAGATTCTAGCTATTCATCATTGAGCCAACTTTAGGTTAATAAACATCTGTCATACAAAAATACTATGTAGTATGAATCAAAATGTTGGA
The DNA here is from genome assembly GCF_000231095.2 of Oryza brachyantha. Lineage (NCBI taxonomy): Eukaryota > Viridiplantae > Streptophyta > Magnoliopsida > Poales > Poaceae > Oryza > Oryza brachyantha. Next base: position 9,906,911 of record NC_023174.2, on the reverse strand, counting down.
AGGATTACAATCAGTTAAATACCCACTTCAATTGTACTTTACCTAACAACTCTTTTAATTCTCTTTTGGTAGGTTCACTTGATCTGAATTTGCTTAGCTGTACTATTCATAATTCATGCACATGTTTCATTTGTTGCTTCGTTTGCTGTGGAGCTTCAAACTCGATGAAACCACAACAATTGTTTGGGTTGTGACTGGTTTAATTGTGTTGGTGCAGATTGGCTGACAACCAATTCATGGATTGTTTATAAGGCTAATGATGATTTGTCTTGACAAACAATTCATTACTCGGGTTTGTTGCAACTCAATGATTCTACAAGAAACAAGCCGAATATACAATTAAGCACCCTGGTTCAGAGTGGGGCTTTCAATTTCAAAATTACCGTACTGTTACTCTTCAGGCCTTATTCCGAAGCTTGTTAGTGCCTGCCTGTCTGCTTTCCTCACCAAGATGCCGGTCGGTGACTCTATAGTGTCTTCTACTGCTCACCTGCAAGACTAGGATAATTCCCAGGGTCAAAATTTCTTCCCTAAAGTACAATTACAATTGACCACACCTATTTTGATCTCATTTGAAATTGAGAGCTGTGACTATGATATTTATTCTTTAAATACTTATATTTGGTATATGTATATTTGGACCAATTTATATGTTATATTTCATTTTCAAATCAAATTTACATTAAATCATGCCACTTTCCATATTAAATCAATTTACATTTACTACTATATTTTTTGCCTTGTTTCTTGTTTTGTATTAAATAAAAATGTTAGAAACTAACTGAACGTTTAATTTCTTATGCTGCGGATGTGTCATAAAAACATAAGTCTTACAACATCATTGCTACATCTGTACCAAAATATGTAAAGCACATAAGAAATTAGATGGTTTTTGCATATACAAGTTGTGATATCATTTTATGCATGTGGCTTTGTAATTACTACCAATACAACAACACTCTATATAGATCTTTTTTGGAGCAGCAGCAGGGGGTGGTTCTTATCTTTCTTTCTTCCATGTGCTTGTAGTAGAACTGACAACGGATTTTCCCTGTGCTTGTAGCAGAACTGACAACGGACTTTCCAGCATAACTGTACGGTTAATGGAAATATTTAAATGGACTGATAACATAGATAAGTTCAAATAAGTGATATAATACGTCTGGTCAAACAATGTCATCTACATGAGTTAGACAGCAGAAACTAACCCTTTCTTTTTACTGCCAACATTCAGTGCATCAAAAAACAGAAGTAATAGTTTGCATTGTAAACAGGAAAACAGCACTTGTGCTCAATAGGAGCTGCACAATGTTACGGAGTAACACAAATTAGTATATATTTCATTTTGTTAATCTTTGTATGCAAAATCAACAGATATTCCATTCTGTTCTCCTACCGATCACGAGATGTAAGAAACAACATGTGCTCCATGAAGGCAGAAGATAATATAGTGAACGCAATAAAGATTGAGACCCTGGCGGGACGCTGACAATCAGACAACTGCGGTGTAACACAGAAAAGCGGATGAATAACACTTGATATTGGGGCGAGCCTCCTGAAGGGCCCAAACATAGTTTCTTTGCTGTGATTTTGGAGGCCTGAAGGTAAACTTCATCAGTTTAAAAGGGCTTCTATGATTAGCAAAAGGATTTAACACTTAAAGCACTAAGTAGCATGTCAGGGAATTCCAATACTTGGTGTTCATCATATATGAATAACTCTTTAATAAACTGTAATAATATAAACGGAGTAAGATAATGGAAATAAAAAAACGGCGCACAATTTTGTTTTTAGTCGAAGCGAAGTTATTTGTATGTAGAAAGCGATTTGATTTAGCATCCGTAACAAAACAGATTATTACACAGTACATACACTTTGTTTGATACTTGTAGAGGTGGTCGTATGATTGCAAAATATCAACTGCGTGGTGAATGGAGAAATCGAAAGGAAAAATTGGGCAACGTTGGTTACCTCATCTGAATTGTCGTGCAGGGAAGCATGCAGACCTCCAAGAGCAGCAGAAGGAACAGTTAACACATGAACATCAACGTATCTTCCTTTATCATATTGTTTACAAACTTGCTAAAACATAGGACTTTGGAAACCGAATTTGCAAAAATGTTGGAGATGCTCTAAATTTGGGAACCGCGCTATGCCCCGCAGTCCCAGCCTTTTTTTTGTGGTAGCGTCTGCTCATGACAGTCATCTCCCAGTTCAAGATCGAAGATGAAGTGCAGCTGGCAAAAACTTATAACCAATCAGCTAGTATGGATCGTTGAAAATACTAACAATCCATACGTAGTGCTCCATCAATTCTGTGAATCAATTAAGGTTGTCTTATTTACATATATCGATCGTCGAACATGTACATATTCGCATATAAACAATCTTATATTAATTCCCCTTCGATCTTCGTCTTCCTCCGGAGCAAGAGCAATCAAGCTGCTGCTACATATGAATAATCTGCAGCGCCCGAGCAGTAGTACCTAAAGAACAATCAAGTCTCGGGTGGTTCCTGATTTGCAGCGCGGAGCAAGGAGAGGTAACCGCCTTCCAGGTTCCTCACGTTCTTGAATCCCTGCGTTCGAATATGCTACAGAGATTACTTCACTGCCCAGCTGAAAATTAAACTCGATCAATCGACGGTACATATATACATAAATGAGCAGAGTTTTATCGTCCTTAAAAGGACATCTCCGGTGACGATATTTTACACTACAAATTTTGGTATCTTGACATATATATAACTTAGTCAAACACTGTAAAATTTGCCTACATACCGCGGCCACAAGATCCGCCGTGGCGAGCTTGGACCGGACACCGGACCGGCAACCCTGCACCATGATCAATTCATTGTCATATTTATCACCACCATCTTGATTCAATTTCTATCACTAACTAATCGTTCTAGTCGAAATTCGATGTCAATCGATCAGTACAGGATAGCAATGTCAACTCACGACGATGATGGGGTCGTGGGTGGCGTAGAGGGCGGCGACCTGGTCGACGAAGTGGGGGTTCTTCTCCCTGGCGCGCGGCGTGACGGAGAGGTAGTAGGGCACGTTCCGGGCGCCGGCGACGTGCCCCTTGTCGAAGTCCTCCCACATCCTCACGTCCAGGTACCGGTGCCGCCCCGCGCTCAGCAGCGCGCACGCCTCCTCCGCATCCACGCTCCTCGCCTCTCTCTCCGCCGCCGCCTCCTGCACACCGCTGCCGCCGCCTCTCAGCGAGCCCATCGATGCTAAGCTAGCTGCAGTATACTCGCTCCACGGACCGCCGGCCGCGAGGCACGTCTTTTTTATAGGCAAGCCAAGTGCATGTATCGGTACCGCTCTCTCGATAAGTAAAGGATAAAACTGAGTTTATTTGACAATAATTCATCGGTACGAATAAACTAAATATCAGCAATTTTATCGTACTTAAATAGATACTGAGAGGTACTAAAATTTTTAGTATAAAATTTAATATCTGCTAGTACCTAAGATATCAAGATGTGCCTCCTGGTATCTTCTCAAGCAAGATTAAATTGCTCACCAAATAATAATTAGAGTGTACTTCCTCCCAGTTAACTGTTATATCTACGCTTAACTCTTCATCTTATAAAAAAATTATATAATTATTGATTATTTTATTATAATTTGATTTATTATAATTTTGTATAGGATGGAGGGTCAAACGTAAATCCAAGTCAACGGCGTCAATTAAAAAATTAAAAAAATCAGAGAGAGTACATCGGTAGGTTGATTTAAAAACATTTCAAGAAATACTCATGAAAGACATGTATAGGAAAATTATATAACAATTTCGAAAACATGCTCACCATAAAACCATAATTCGGAAGGTGTACACATTGCTTAATTTTATTCTTTAGTAGGCAAGGTAAGATTTTTCCTTTTGGGACTAATTGATTAGATGGAGGAGTTGTTGGCACTCACCGATTAGCCGCATCCAGACATCCGGCGATCGAGCGAGGTAGGGCCAAGCGAACGCGATGCTGTCTGCCATCGTTTTCTGATCAGGACATATGCACCATGGCCCTACCTAGATCCTTTTTTTACTGCTTATCAGCAATATGTTTACCTGAACACAGTTGGTGCCACGCCAGTTTCAGATAGCCCCTCCCTCTGTCCACTTAACATCGATGGATCAGATAGGCACGATGACGCGGCGACACATCCCATCACACTTAGAATATCGATGCTCCCTTTATTTTTATCAATTTTTAATATATATTTGACCGTTTTATTTCTAGTATCTTCTACAAGTATATAAACTTGTAAGTTATAATCGGTGAGTATGTAACCATCACCATCGATGTTAAATGGATTATTTATATTAGTAATATATCCGTGCTAACGCTACGGTATCATAATATTATATACACTATTTAATCTCATGTTAGTCAAATTATTTTTTTAATTGCACTTTAATTTGATACAAGTCATATATCAAACATACATGTGCCAATGAATGGTGAAATTTAATAATAAAAATCAATTAACTAGAATAAAGTTTATGTTTTGGACATTGCATAATTTTATCTATCATAGCTATATTCAACCAAACGAATTTCATGGTCATATGCGTATCATCCACCATGCTATGAATGCATACGTATGACTCTTTAATATAATGCAATTGAGACATTTCTTCTAATTCATGTAAAATAAAGTATTTAAACAAATTCATACAATCCCATTGAACAATGTTATTTTATCACAATTTAACAAAAAAATCCACTACAAATCACGAGCCAGGTAAAAGAAAAAAATAATGATAAATCTTAATCATATAAAATTCAGAAATCTAATTGTCTATATAATAATTAATCTTATAAATTTATAAAACTCAACAAGCTACAATTTTATCACATTTTGTAATTATAGAAACACACAATATATAGCATAATTATATGAGCTATATACATGAAAAATTATATATTTATATTTTATAGGAAGATTCTAATATATAGAAAGAATTTATGTGTGCATGGCAGTGGAGGATGTAGAGTTTGATCTAGGCTATTTGATTGATGAAGATAATTTTGGATCATTAGATTTGTCCTATGAGTCATGAGTCATACCAGTTGATGTACGTAGATTTGTGTGGCTATGTAACTTAATTTTCTAAGTATGATGTTTTTTTCAAATGAAAGATATTTCTTTTTGCATTTTTAAACACAGTATAACACATTTTGCGGTCTTGTTTCAATCAGTAAGATTTTTCAGTAAAACTTAATTTTACTATAGTGTTAGGAAAAACATCAAACATGCCTCTCCTATTATAAATATCACCACCGGTAGTAGGAATGAGTATTGTCCTATGAATGCGAGCCTGAGACCATGACAAGATTAGCTGATAGGATGCTCTTCTTCTTCCTGCAAAGAAAAAAAAAAGCAAGAAAAGGTGATAGAGATACGTGAGAATTTGATCTGTCCAATGTGTGAGCTCCTAGCTAGTAGTAGGTTAGAGCTGGGGACGCGTGGATGGAATGCGACCAAGGATCGATTTTGGTGTATGCAATCATGGAGGCTGTGAAAAGGATTGCTTATTTCTTCGGAACAGAAGAGATAAAAAAACAAAAGAGGTTGCATCGACCAATGAAGACTACAACTTAAGCTCTAACAGAACGGTTATCCTATCATCTATTTTTAGATATCATCCATATTAGGAGAGAATGTTCATATTTAGATGATCTCTCTCCGTCCTCTAAATAGATATAGAGGATGTCATATATAGATGATCTAGTGGAGTACAAAGAGATATGAAGGATGAAACTATTTTAGATGATCATCCAAATGAACATATAGATAACTAAATTTAGATAAGCTGTTGAGCTGCAAGTGAGGAGTACAACTTATCCACAATATGTCATTTCTTTTTCTTAATTTCCCGGATGGATATGTGTACACAGGTACAAGAAAGGACACACTACGCATGCATCTCAGAATGCATCCCCCGTTTTCCACTTGTCTGAATTGTACAGTGATGCCCACAAAGTCTGGACCAAAATGCATGCCCCGTTTTAAAATATAAATAATTCTATGTTATTTACTAGATATTAAGGTTTTAAAGAAAATATTTTGGTGTCTCTCAATAAATATATATGAATAAATATAGTTGAAAAGGTACGTGATGTAAGTTAGAAAAAAAATTGAATGATATTCAGTGATTTAAATGCTTATATTCTAAAATAAGAGTTAAATCCTATATTTTAGAATGGATGGAGTAGCGTAAATGCTTGTCCATACAAAAACTTTGTGCAAAAAAAAAAAAGAACCATACAAAAACATTTCATTCTCATTTAAAAATAATGATATTACATCTATGAAATCCATTCCAGAACTACGATGAATATGACATCGTGTGATGAGAACTAAATGACAACCATAAAAATCATCACTGATTTTTATGATGTATTTTTCTAGAAAATGTCATGAAGTTTAGCATGGGCTGATTTTAATGACGAATTAAAAAACTATAAATAAATAAATAAATCACGACAATGATATATAAAAAAGCTGATATAGAGCATAAAAAGTTGAAAAAGCCCACAGGCTGATACATAAAAAAGTTATTACGAAACAAATTTTTATTGGAAATATTAGCAGTTTTTATTGAGATTTAATCCATAAATAAACAATATAGACCACGATGATGATATAGAGCATATAAAACAACTTTCTCAAAGAGAAGAACTAAATAGACATGCACCATTGGAAAATAGAAGGAAAGAGCAAGTCTATCTTATTTAGTTTATCTAAGAGTAATTTATTTTATATGGTCTAGATTAAATATTATGGAAAACTGCTAGTATTTCCAAAAATAAAAAAAGCTGATAATATGCAATTTTCTATCACCAGTTTTGCTACTGCTCTCAAACCCACTGTATTCGATGGTTCGAGTTACAAGAGATGGTGTACCAAGGTTTTGCTATGGTTCACAGCCATGAAAGTTTTTCACATGGCAATGGGTAGACCTAAAGTAACAATGACTCCTAGAAGAGAATACGTTCGAGGTTGCACCTCTTTCAAGGAGCTACGATTAGCGCTTTTGGTGAGATCCTAGTTGATGTATACATGCACATATTTACTGGCAAGGAGACTCCATGATGAGAGATATGCTTAGTACTTCTAGCCAATGGTCTATTGTAACTCATGAATCCATCATTCTTGTGAAACATTCCGAGCAACCACTTGAGAACATTCTCGAGGAGAAAGACAATAAAAAAGCTTAAAATAGCAAGTGACAAAGGACTGCAAAGTCTTTGGGTGATAATTTTATTGTATACTTGATGATATTCCGAGTACTATCAATGAGGCATTTTCATCTTCAGACACTGACAACAGGAAGGAAGTTGTCCACGGTAAAATAGAAAGTATTTTTAATGTAACTTCGGAGATCACTTATTGTTCTTATGGGTCTAAACCTATTGGATGTAAGTGATGTTCAAGAAAAAGTTTAGACCTGATGGTACTATTAGTTATACCAAAAACAAGGTGAAGATTTATTTGATACTTATTCACCAATCGTCAAATTGATCACTATTTGAGTATTACTATTGTTGACTGTCTGTCACACCTCAAGTTTCTATCCTAAGCCTAAATCATTAAAGAAATTATTAAATAATAATTGGTTTAATTAACTCAGGAAAATTCATCAAAATAATTAATTCAATTAAATTTAGGTTTGCCGGAATATTCTAAAATAGCTCGGGAACAGAGAAATCATTAACTAGATTTAAATTTGAATTGCAGAGAATAAAATCTTGCTCCAAAAAAATAAATTAAAAATTGGCTAGATGAGGTTTTTCTCCCCTTTTCATTTTCTTTATTCTTTCTCCTTTTTTCCGGGTTTGGGCCGCAGCCCAAATGTTACCTCTCCCTCTCTTTTTCCTCTCTCCCTCTCATTCCTCTCCCCTTGGGCTGGCCCAGCCGATGCCCGCGGCCCACCTCCTCCTCTCCCGCGCGCTCGCCTCCCCATCCCCTCCGCTAGGTCGCTGGCCCAACTTACCCGCACCCACACACGAAGTCCACCCCGCCTCCCCTTCTCCCGCGAGCCGCTGACAAGCAGGGCCCACCTGTCAAGCCGCTCTCCTTCTCCCTCTCCGACCTCACTGCCCTCATCGCCGTCGGCTCCGCACGACCGCGGTCGCCGACTCCCGGTCGGCTTGGACTTACCCTCTATCCCCGCCCTTTCCTAATTGGTGCCCTCCTCTTTCCCCTATTTAAACCTCTCCTCCGCCCGCTGTCACTGTTTTCCTCCACCACCCCTGAGTGTCGCTGCCCTGACGCTCGCCACCGATCTCGCCGCCCGCCACCAATCTCCCTTGCTGCCGGCCGTCACATCCGTTCCCCCTCCATGCTGACTCGCCGTCCTCTACATCGTCGCTGAGCACCTCCACCCCTGTCCCTTCCCCCTTTTCCTCTTTGTTCGATGTCGCCGGCCCGTGAGTTGTCGCCGCGCGTGCACGCTGTCCGTCGCGGCCGCCGCTCCCTCCCGGCGCCATCGTCATCACCTTGCCGTCGTTGCGTCATCGCCGCTGATGCCTACCTCATCCTACGGTCGTCGCGCGCCATCGTCGTCCTAGGTACGGACGCCACCGCCTCCTCCCGGTTGCGGCGCCGCCACAATCTGTCTTCCCCGCGCCGCCACCGTCCGTCGTCGTTGGTCGTCACTGCCTGTTGGCCGTCCCACGCGGCGCCGCCCGGTCTGCCGATCGAGCGCTGTCGCCATTCCCCCCTCTCTGTTCTCTCTGTAACTAGCGGGGCCTGCACTTTCTCTCCTCTCTCTTCCTCCTGATGGACCCACCGGTCAGCCGCCGGCTATCCCCTCTCTCACCCGGTGGGCCCACGTGTCAACTGCACGCGCCTCACCCCTCTCTCCCCATGGGCCCCACGTGGCAGTCCCTCACTACCCCTCCCTCTCCCTCCTTGGGTCAGGGCCCACCTCTCAGACAAGCGAACCCACCTGTTGGCACCGATCTCCTCCCAGGATGACGTCGTCAACCTCATTAATTGCGCAATAATTCATTTAAAGTTTTTCCTATTTAGTTTAAAAACACAGTTAAACTTTTAAAATTTATAACTAAGTCATCTAGTCTTCGTTTTAGTCCATTCAAATTTCATTAAATCCAGAAAATAACAAGAATTCACTAAAAATAGTTTCTTTATGCTGTATCAGTAGAGTTTTTGCCTATTTTATTTATTTTTGTGCTTTGTCGCTTAGATTCGGAGCCCGTCGACGCGCCAATTTATTTAGAGATCATCACGGAAGTGCCCCAAGGGACAGAGCAAGGCAAGTGGCACTTATCTTGATCATTTTGCTCCTATGTGTTATTAAATTCCCGCTTTATTTATTCAAACTTGCTTCGTTTTATTTAAAGTATTATGCTATTTATTTTCTGGGTTCAACCTATTCTTATGTTGTTGTTTACCCGACTTTATTCATGTTATACCAGGGGTAATTGAAGTAGAGTTAGGCCTAGGTCATGCTTAGCTTTGCTTAGAACAAGTAGCACATGGGATCACTTTAATAAATTGCTAGACTTGAATAGCTGTTGATCATGACTTAATACCCGGTCAGGGTTAATGCCAACTAAAATACCGCGAATGGTGGGATGTGGATGCACGGTTTTGAGAGTCACACACATGACAATTAAAGACCGGTTGCCAGAAAACCCTGAAAATAAATTAGTGCTAACCACAAGCCGGTATGGGCAAGGTGGGATTTGAAGTGTAGCTTTGAACAATTTGACACACCTAGACAAGAGTGGGTGCGATAGAGTATGGATGGGCATCGTTGTAGAAGAGGGCCTATGCTACCCGACTTGGTGTAAAGGAGGCGAAACCTGAAGTGTGGTACGATTGTCTAGTGAGGGTTAGGTGAAAGGTCTTATCATGGTTTTTGTACTGAGGTATCGTGGTGATACGTTATGGTCTGATAACATTCTGGGGAGCCATGTCTTGTGGGTAAAGTTATATACCTCTGATCAGAGTAAAACTATTCGAATAGCCGTGCCTGCGATTATGAGGCGAACTGACAGATTCGCTGGGATTAGTCGAACCTTTGATAACCTGATTAATCTTGAAACTGGTTTGACCCTGCGCAACGTGGTGTAACGTTAGCAGTGGTTTGGGTCCGCAACATGGTGTAATATTGGACATAGGGTTGACCCTGTTGTAGTGTAGTGTAACGCTAGACAGTGGTTTGGGCCTATTGCAACGTGGTGTAACGTTGAACAGTGGATGATTATTTTAAATGTTTACTTTACTTTTATTCAGTATATTTTATTTATTGTTTTGCTAAATTACTGCCGCGGCAAATTAACCTTAGCCTATCCTTGATACCCTATTGCATTCATTTATCTCCTCTCTTGAGTGTTACTTGTTGAGTACGGTGGTTTATACTCAGCCTTGCTTAATTTTTCCCCACTAGAGCAAGTGCCAGAGCCAGAGTCAGAAGGAGCTAGTTCCCAAGGTTGAAGTGAGGTTCAGTTCAGCATCGAGAATGTCAGTGGTGTGGAGCCGTGTTTGTCAGCTCAAGCTAAAAATTAGTTGGAGTTTTTGTTTGTTTATTTTCCGCTGCATTTTAATAGACAATTGTTATTTTATGTTTTTAAGTCGTGAAACTGTGTATTAATTGTGTATTAATTTGTTATAGTGTGTACTCGAGCTGATTCTTGGACCGAGATTGAATACATGCTATTGTTTAGAAATTGGTGTGAATTTCTAGGTGTGACAAATCTATGAGTTGTTTCTTTCCTAGATTATTAGAGCCCAGATTATTGGATTTGCAAGTCTAAAGAGGAATGGGGTGGCACGGTGGGTAATTTTTCGTCCAATAATCCAGCAAAAGCTCACCTAGATGAGTTTATCATATTATAATAAGCTAGACTCCAGATTATAATAAGCTACTTCAATAAATTATTTGTTTCTTCCACTTACTCCCAATAATCTGGATTATAATAATTCCAAACCCAAAGTGCCTAAGAGCTGATTTTAGTTTTTTTTTTCATTGGAGTATATTTGTTCCATTTGTAGGAAGCAGAACCTTACCCTTTTGATTAAAAACATCGTCTACAATGATGAGTTTCCAAATTTATCCCAGTCAAAAAAAGTTCCCCACAAATTACAGCATTTTTTAGCAATACCCAAACTGGATATATGTCCAGACAAATTATTGTTAAAGCCATAAATAATCAGACTGAACCAAATTTATTTTATATCTCCAGATATTCAAATTAAATGAATAACTAATGAAAGAATCCAACCTATTTACATTAATAGCTTCAAAGCCATTTAATGAATCTATTTATAGTCATAAATATTCACATCTCCCCCAAGTGATTCAAAGAACATCTATAGGCATAACATTTAAAGCCATTATGTACAAGGAACCAACTTACAATCAGTGTATCTCTCTACTCATAAATATTCAGAAATAAATTCCAAAGAACCATAGCCATTGATTATCGAGGACAATTATGACTGTATCTAAACAGCTATAAATAGAGAGAACCTAGCTCATCAGACACAAAGCTTCCCCTTGCGTACAACCTTTGAAGCTTACTCATGGGTGTGCATACCAGAATTCTCTTGAGTTTTCTCTCTGTTTCCATCCTTCATGCTCACACAACTATTTGCTCCACCACTGGAAATGTTGATGCATCTAGGCTAGATACATATGTAGTGCGTGTGCGTCCACCACCAAACTTTTCAATTGACATGAGCAACATCCAGCTTGAGAGTTGGTACAGATCATTTCTGCCACCAAGGATGGCTTCATCAAATTCTCAGCAGGCATTCATCTACACCTACAAGACGGCCATTTTCGGCTTCACGGTGAAACTCACCGAAGCTGAAAAGGAATTTGTTATGAAGAAAAACGGCGTCCTTGAGGTATACAAAGACAACCTCCTCCCTCTCTTGACTACTCACACCCCAGATTTCCTAGGGCTGCGTCTCAGTGAAGGATCCTGGAAAAAAACTGGCATGGGTGAGGGTGTCATCATAGGAATCCTTGACACAGGGATAGATTCCAGGCACATCTCATTTGATGATGATGGCATGCAGGAGCCACCCGCTAAATGGCGCGGCTCCTGCGAGTCATCTCAGATGAAATGCAATAAGAAACTCATTGGGGCTAGCTCATTCAAGGGTGGCCATAAATCATTGCCTCCTATGGATGACAGTGGCCATGGAACACATACAGCAAGCACAGCAGCTGGTAGTTTTGTAGATGGTGCAAGTGTGTTCGGCAATGGGAATGGCACCGCAGCTGGCATGGCTCCTCGTGCGCACCTCGCTATCTACAAGGTGTGTAGCCGAAAAAGCTGTGCTGAATCTGACATACTTGCTGGCATGGAGGCAGCCATTGCTGATGGCGTTGACATCATGTCCCTGTCTCTTGGTGGTCCCCCAAAACCATTTTACAGTGATGTAATAGCCATTGCATCTTTTTCTGCCACGAGGAAAGGCATATTTGTGAGTCTTGCTGCAGGGAATTCTGGTCCATTCTCCAGCACACTGAGCAACGAGGAGCCATGGGTTCTGAGTGTTGGTGCTAGCACGATGGATAGGCAAATGGAAGCCATTGTCAAGCTTGGTGATGGTCACTTGTTTGTCGGCGAGTCTGCGTACCAACCTTATAACATTGGTTCCTTACAACTAGTGTACCCACCATTTGAACCTTTTCATATAAATTGCCTCTTTGTGAAAGATGTTGCAGGCAAGATTGTTGCCTGTGAGCACACACACTCTGCGTCCCTGATTGGACGCATCGTCAAGGACGCTGGTGGATCAGGGTTGATTTTACTTGGTCAAGAAGGTAGTGGCCACACAACATTTGCTGAGCTAAGTGTCTTACCAGTGTCCTATGTGGATTCCCCAGATGCAGTAGCAATCAGAGAGTACTTTAATTCAAGTAACAATCCGACTGCCTCGATCATCTACAATGGTACCTCATTGGGGAATACTCAAGCTCCTGTAGTTGCATTTTTCTCATCTCGTGGTCCAAGCACTGTGAGCCCAGGTATTCTAAAACCTGACATCATCGGTCCTGGAGTGAATGTCATTGCAGCCTGGCCATTCATGGAAGGGAAGGAAGCTGATGATGCTAAACACAGGACCTTCAACTGCTTATCTGGAACATCAATGTCAACTCCTCACCTCAGTGGCATTGCTGCTCTCATCAGGGCAACACACCCAGACTGGTCACCTGCAGCAATCAAATCTGCGATCATGACAACAGCTTATGTTGTAGATAATCAGAACAAGCCAATCCTTGATGAAAAATTCAATACTGCTGGGCATTTTGCAATTGGTGCTGGACATGTTAATCCTTTTGAAGCTATTGACCCAGGTCTGATCTATGACACTGATGAGGCACAATACATCTCATATCTCTGTGGCCTGGGTTATACAGATGCTCAAGTTGAGATAATTACACATCAGAAAGATTCCTGCCAAAATGGAACCAAAATAACTGAAGCTGAACTTAATTACCCATCAGTAGCAGTAAGGGCAAGTGCCGGCAAGCTTGTTGTGAACCGGACTGTCACTAATGTGGGAGAAGCAAATTCAAGCTACACTGTGGAAATTGATATGCCCAGAGAGGTGAAGGCAAGCGTGTCACCAACAAAGCTAGAATTCACCAAGATGAATGAGAAGAAAATCTTTTCATTAAGCTTAAGTTGGGATATTGAAAAAACTAATCATGCCGAGGGAAGCTTCAAGTGGGTATCTGAGAAGCATGTTGTGAGGAGTCCAATTGCAATTTTTTAATGTAACTACATAAAAATAAGGTGTTCCTATGAGTTTGCCACTGTTTGTCTGAAATAAGAAAGTTGCAGACAATACCATTATATTCTTGTGTGCAGGTATTGCAAAGATTCACGACATAACTATGGGCCTTGCAAGCATGATTCAAGAACCACAACCTAACATAATTGCCTTATTAAGAATTTATAGTAGCAGTTTAGCACGAGAACCTTATCTTACTCTGTTTTCGTGTTATGTAGATATGGGGAGTCTTATTTCATAGAAGATCATTGTGGATAGTTCCTTTTGTTACAGAAATTATTTGGTTTCCAAGAGGCAACAAATGTGTTTTTAGAGACATGTAGGAGGTTCAAAAGGAATATGAAACAATTCCAGCAAACAAAAAAAATACTAGAGATTCAAGCATGTGCTGGCCATTGATACAAGGTCAAGAAACTTTACAATTGGTTACTATGTTCCAACTTTCTTAAATAACCTTAATTCATTAACACAACATTATACCTTTGACCTGAAAAATCCATCTCTTTGTTTTAGTCCATTGTTGACAGAACTGATGGTGGCTAGAGGCCTAGAGCAGCACCTATTATAAAATTATGTTGTGGGAAGAGAATGTACGGAAGTGTGGAAAAAGAGCGCAGAGACAACTAGAATGAGTTTAACACAATATTCAGTGGCTTGTCTGACTATCCTGCCAGCTTCATGGGACCACCCTGCCAGCTGTTCCGGGTACTCGAGTGCACTTGAGTAGTGGTCCCCAAGCATCTAGCAAGGATATTCTCGGGAGTCCCCTCGGACAAGCTTCTTCATGCCTTGTTCGGAAAGCCTCCTCCATCTTTGTTCGAATCCTTCCTTTGAGAGGTTTGACTGCCTTGGCCCGAAGATACTTCTGAGATGCATGCGCACATACATGCCTCACCCTTCTAGCCCGAAGATACTTCTGAGATGCATGCGCACATACATGCCTAACCCTTCTGGCTTCAAGACAGAATGTCACAACATGTTCACGAGGCAAAATGTCACAACATGCTCACGAGGCAAAATTTCACAACATGCCTACGAGGCAAAATGTCACAACATGCTCACGAGGCACGTTTGGGCAAATGGGTAAAGGGGATGGCCCCGTACCAACATTGTGCGGTTTTTGTCGAAAATAGTTAAAAAAATTAATACACATATTCACCATGATTATTCTTTTTCTTTTGTCCTGTTAGGAAAAGTACATTGCATTGGAGAAGGGCACTCTGCTAGTTTGATTAAAAGAGGTAGTACAAAGTTTTACAAATTGGCAATTTTATGGTGATGTAAAAACTACTAAGCCTCTCTTGGTCCGTTTCCTCTAGCTTGCTCTGTATGGAATATAATTAAATATGCTTTTGGGTTTACTGAGACACCAAAGAAATGTGAAGCACTTGCTCACTCTTTGGATCTATAACTTGTTGAAAACGAGAATAATTTGATTCTTATTGGGATATGCATCATTATATGGAAAACAAGGAACACTGCATCTTATAGGAATACTTTTGTGAAATGACTGGTTGTTAGTGACTGAAAAGCTAGTTAAGCTGCAAAACAAGGAATGTGGGAGTGTAGGAGGCAGGCTAATTGACTCATATCATGACTAATATCATCCTCTGAAAAATTAAAAGTTGGGTTAAGGGCACCAGCAGGCATGTAATGTACCAAAAGAAGTAACAACAAAAGTGGAAGTTTTTTTTGATGGCTCAACTCATATAAAGCAATGTGAAGCAAAGAACTTCTAGTAATAAAATGCAGGCGTAATTAGAAAATGATCATCAGAATGTAAGTGTGCTTTGAGACTTTTGGATACCATACCTTGCTGAAAAACATGATAAGTTTCTTGCAAGAAACATCGTCTGCCAGCAACTGTACGTAGCTCTTTAATTCTGAAAACGAAAAGTAGCATATTTAATCAAGGAATTAGCACAGCAAGTCCAATACACATGAATGAAGGATTGTTCCTTCCGTCTGTAACATTTACACATAAACAAATTAGTTAACTGTCAGAAGAAGAGAAGCAACTTTTTTTGGTACTAAAAATATAAATATGCATAAAAAGTAGGGAAATAAATAAAAAATCCTCTATCCACATTTTTTGTGCATATAAAATCTGTGCAAACAGAAGTTTGCATGAATATATAAATCCATAAAATTCAAACATGGAATCACCATAGCATTTAAATAAGTACTGCATTCAACAGATAGAAACATAAACTTGGATCTTATCATAAATAAATTAAAAAAAACAATCTTTAATCAATATCCAAGGACAGGGCACGACTATTAATCCTAGTTGTAAGATTATATGTATTATGTATTATTGAACCATTCAGCAAAGAAAAATGTAGCTAACCTGTGTTCACTGCAGAAACATATCTTTTAGAACTTAGACAAAAGTCAAGTGCACATCCACCTATATGTACAAAGTAGCAAAATTAGTGACAAATCAATGTCAAACATTGATGAACCAAAAGAAACAACATACCGTTAAGTTAGTACATACCACCAATAAATTCTCTAATGGCATAAAAAACCATTAGGATGATAGGATCCAACTTCACTCGAAATCTCTTTGGTTGATCTGTGCTCTCATTTGTTGGGGACTGGCGACTGTCAGATAAATTATCTGTAGTATAATTAAGCAATATTGTTATCTTCTTCATTCCAAATCTATCAATCAATAAACTATTAAATGCAAGGCCCTATTTCGCGTTCAAAAGAAATGAGCATAAATTAGAGTCAAGAGTCCACCTAGAGGATGGAGAGAAATAGAGAATACTCACTAATCATCGCCATCAGCTGATTTAGGAAGAACAAGCGACCACTTGAGCAGAGCAACCTACCAGGACGCCGCCGTGCACCCCCACGCGCGGTACATCGACGCCGCCTTCCGTGTGGCCCCGCCGGCGACCCTGTGCTGCTGTGCCCCGGCGGCGCGCCTGCGCATTCCATGTCCCCAACCCTAGGCTCCGAAAGGACGAATGGGGGTAGGTAGGGCGATGCCAAGTGGGCATGTGGATCTAGACTATGCGATGAGGAATCGGCCGATTCGGCCAAGCGCGCGCCGCTTAGCCTTCTCCACCATACAGATCTAGCTCATGTTCATCGTCTTCCTATGGCAGATACAGGCGGAGAGCTCCTATGAACTGCAAATAAGATATATGATGATGATGATGATGATGATGATAAACTTGGAGAAAAGATTGGAAGGTATGCCACAGTCTAATGGAGACTACCTGCTGGATTTGCCCGTTGAGCAAGCTGCCGCAGTGAAATCCGATGATTCGCCCATCTTCGACCCCGGAAGGAGCGAAGCGAATGTGATCCTCCTGTCGTCGTACCACGTTTTTTCGCACCTTTCGCCACCGCCGTAACCGAGAAAATTGCATATATT
This sequence comes from Oryza brachyantha, assembly GCF_000231095.2. Lineage (NCBI taxonomy): Eukaryota > Viridiplantae > Streptophyta > Magnoliopsida > Poales > Poaceae > Oryza > Oryza brachyantha. The sequence goes on along the minus strand of NC_023174.2, from coordinate 9,889,718 downwards.
ACCATTACTAAAATGGATTCGTTTCGCTGGAATTCCATTCAATTGGTTTTATAATTCGCTGAGTTTATCATTTTCATTGTTTAAGGGGGCTGAAAAATTATTTTTTGTTTTTTATAAATTTCTTCTCCAAATCTGCCCTAACCGTTCTCTTCGTTTTTTTTCCTATTACACGCACGCAGATCTGTCTTTGTGTTCGTGGCGTGGCGTCGACCAGCCGACAGTATCCGCACGCCTTCCGTCTCATGCCGCCCTTCCTCCCCCTAGCAGTCGGGACGCCAGCGACTCCGTGGGGCTCCACCGGTCTCGCCAGAGCCACATACCGCCGCAGACAACCTCCAACCGCGCCACCGCCTTAGCCCGTCCCCCCATCACGCCATGGTCTGGTGAAGCATGATCCTGGAGTTGTCTGGGTGCACCTCGATCCCCAGGTAGAAGGAGAGAGGCCCCAGTCACTTATCTAGAAAGTAGTCTTCATGTCTTCCTCTTCATGTCTATATACCTCCGCATCCTTGGTGCCGGCGATCACCAAGTCATCGATGTAAATACCCACCTACAAGGCATTTCCTCCATGGCCCCGTCGGTAAATGTCTGCCTCGTGCGAGCTTTGCTCGAAGCCCATCCCCTTGAGCGTGGAATCCAACTTGGCATTCCACGCCCTCGGTGCCTGCCGCAAGCACTAGAGGGCCTTGTGCATGCGTAGCACCTTGCCCTCCTTGCCGGGGATCGCAAATCCCGATAGTTGGTGCATGTATACCTCCTCCTTCAAGTCGCCGTTCAAGAATGCTGATTTGACGTCCATGTGATGAACGCACCAACCTTCTTGAGCAGCCAACGCAAGAGGAGTCGCACGGATTCCATCCGTGCCACGAGGACGAAGGCATCGTCGTAGTCGATCCCCTCCTGCTATACGAAACCGCGTGCCACCAAGCGAGCTTTGTGCTTGACGATGGCTCCAGCTTCATTCATCTTCAGCTTGAACATCCACTTAAGAGTGATCGTGTGGTGACCACGAGGAAGGTCAGCATGCTCCCAGGTGCGGTTCCCCTCAACAACATCCATTTCCGACTGCATCGTGGCACGCTATGCCACGTGTCTCTCGGCCTCTGCGAAAGACTAAGGCTCATTGTCGTCGCACGCAAGGTTCAACTGCGCTTCCAGGTCACGAGGCACCAGGGCCGACACCGACTGGTCACGAGAAGGTCCTCCATCGTATGGTACCACAGTGGCTCGCTGTCGTGGTACGCGTCGATGTGCTCCTCATCGTGGGAGAGCAGAGTTGTGAACTCCACCGGGCTATGCTCGACACGAGCTGGCGTTGGAGTGGACGTGCCCAAAGGGGCCGTTGTTGGTGCTGGAGTGCGTGGTGTTTCCGACTATGGTGGTGTCGGTGAAGGACTCGTCATAGCTAAAGCCGTGGCTCGAGAGTGTGGCGCTGTTGTATTGGCGGGTGCCGGTGTCGATGGAGGCTCAGAGACTGGGGTAGGCATGCTCGATGCAGAAGAGTTTCCTACTCCCCTAGCTCGCTCGAAGTGGACGTACTCGACAGTGATGTCGTCGTATGTCGAAGTCAAACCATCATCCACCGGCTTGTCCCATCCCATCCTCACCCTTCGTTGGACACTATGCCGCGCGTCGTGCGCACACATTGTCCCCAGATCGAGGATGCGGTAGGCCTTCGAGCCCTGCGTGTAGCTGATAAAAACCCTTGGGGGTTCATGTCATCGAGCTTACTGATGTGGCCAAGCTCCTTGGTGAATGCGAGGCAGCGCAAGACCCGTAGGTGGGAGACCACTGGCTTGGGCCCATGCCAAGCTTCATACGACATCGTGCCGTCGAGGGCCTTGGTAGGTGAGCGGTTGAAGATGTAGACATCTATCACCACCCGCCTCTTCCTAGAAGACAGCCGACATCCCTCTCTGCTCAAGGAGGGCCCGAGCCATCCCCGCAACCGTTTTTGGATAAGACGAAGAGTCAAACATTATATCCAAAAACTGAAAATGAATTTATTTTGAGACGGGGAAGTATATTTGTAGTATAATAAGACAAATTAGTTATCTATATACCTATAAAAAGAGAGTAGCGATGGCGACAATAAATCTGCCACCAACCCGACCACCAACTCCCTTGTATGAAAATAACTTTCGCCTACATATTAAGCTACTTTTATTAATTCTATTTTAATAACTTGCAAATGATATTTTTTTAATAAAAATCTCACTACAACACATGTGTAATATGATAGTATAAGAAAAAAATGACTTAAATGACTCGTTGAATAAGGACATGGTATGTACTAAGAGACGGATACGGGTAAAATGGATAGAGATTTGAATATGAGGTGATCGATGCTACAACTAATACTCTACAAGCACACTCTACACTCTTTGTATGACAAATTCAAATTTCATAGATGTACTAATTATATGACTGAGGCAGTACATAATAACCATGGAGTAAAATGAATTAAATCACTGGTTAATCATTTGCTTTTTTCATAAAAATACAAACGACATATTCAAAACTTAAAATAATTTATGAATAAATTTTTATGTACGTGTTCGTAGCGATCTACTAGCCAAGACTAAAAACAAATTACAATAAAAAATCTAAAATCATATAATTTTAAGATTGAAAGTTCAAATTTTAGTTGATAAGCATAAGCAAAAACACTCAACCTCCATGATCCGTACAGCAAGATTTTTACCCAGGGGACAGGGTCCATAAGAAAACATATGCAGGGTCATATTTTGGCATTTTAAAAGAAAAAACACTACATATTTGTATATGAAAAATAATTTATGAATAAAATTTTATATGTATGTTCTTAGTGATCTAAAAGCAAAGCTAAAAAATAAAGTAAGATGAAAAAACATCAAAATCAACACTAAATTTAAGGTTAAAAATTTAAATTTTAGCCTTTGAGTATAAGCAAAAGAGGAGGCACACGGTTGATTAGAAGGAACGGCTATCTTATCATCTATTTTTAGATGTCATCCATATTAGGAGAGAACCTTCGTATTTAGATGATCTCTCCATTCTCCAAATAGATATAGAGGATGTCATATATGGATGATCTAGTGGAGTACATATAGATATGAAAGATGGAACTAGTTTAGATGATCATTCAAATGAAGATATGGATGGTTAAATTTAGATGAGCTGTTGAGAATACTCTAACGAGCATTTGGGCAGGTTTCTTCTCCCTAATTACTTTGAGATTTTTCTTATGTTTATGCGCGCACGTTGTTTGAATGATTAAACGGTAATATTTTGTAAAGTGTTTCTACGTACAAGTTCATTCTAAAATATATTTTTAGTTTTTAGCAAATAATTTTATCGTTTACATCCTTAAATAACTATAAAAAATTAGATAATATTTCATCAATCATCTTGAGTTGAAAAAGAACACAACCTATATACATATACCGACAATGATTCGGATGAGCATTCCAGGGCTGTGCTTTTTTATGCACGAAAGATTATCAGATTTTTATAACTAATAGAGTAAACTGCTGCAAAGTACTTTACAAATGATGTCAAAATAACAAACTTTTATATAAACATTTTATAAAAAATACTACGTTTAGCAATTTAGAAAGTATGACGTAATAATCAATAAATAATCAGCACTGTAGAACCCAAAAGGAACGCGGGGTGCATTCACAACAGATCGATGGGGCTAAACATTCCCTTCTCCGTGTACACGCTCTTCCAATGGCTCAGTAATGTATTTTCTTAAAAATATATGTGAAAATTACTTTAAATAATCATATTAATCTATTTTTTATATAAAATAGCCAATATTTAATTAATCTTTACACGCTAATTCAGCCAAGCTGCATGTGCGAATGCGCCCGCATTCTAGGCTCTCATCTTTTCACTTTTTAAAGAAAACCAAAACATATTTTTGCAAACGAAAAATAATTTATTGATAAAACTTTTATATATATATGTTCATATCGACTCAAAAGCAAAAGTTATAAAACAAACCACAATAAAAAAAGCATTAAATCGTGTCCAAAATTAAGATTTATAATTTAATGGCTCAGTAGTTATAACTACGAAATAATGGGGCCCTCGATAAACTAATAAACCCACCATATAATAACACGTGGGACCAAAGCATAATGATCCCACAGAATAAGCACAAACTGTGAAACTCAATCAAGGGAATGTGCTGCATAGCTGAGGCATCTAAGGCCTAGTTTGTTTTAATTAGAGATTATTATAATCTGGAGACTCGGTAATAAGCTGGATTATTATAATCTAAAGTAGAAACGAATGACAGGTGGGTAATTATTTTAAAGTATAGAAGGTAGTGGGCCTAAAGTTTCCCAATAATATAAAAAACACTTTTGGATGAACTTATCAAATTATAATAATCTGTTATAATAATTTGTCTGTTTGTTTCAGCTTACTCTAATAAGCTATATTATAATAATCCTAAGCTAAATCAAACATGACCTAACAAAGCAAACCTAAATAGTGAGCCATGGGAAGCTTCCGCATAAGGCACTAAGGAGATGCACAATGCAAGCTATTTGGAGGACATAGCTTTAATATGCCACGTAGGTAAAAAATAAGACCCTTCTTCCTTCAATACATATGGTTTGAAATAGGTCCCACCTAAATATTCTAAGTTAGCCATTCACTGTTTATATTTTAGCTCATAAAATTCTATCATATTGCTAAACATATGCATTGAATTCCTCAAATCATATAAGAACTTACATATTAATCCATGTCCCACATATTATGCAACATCAGCAACAACAGGACGAGCTCAACACAGTAGTGAAGAAGAGACGCCCGTTCCACTCCCTTCGATGCACCGGCAATGCCCTTTTCCTCCCTTCCAGTTGAGCCCAAGTAACAACAGAGCCCGTGCGGCGGTGAATCAATGCCGGGCAGCGATGGATCAAGGCCAGGCGGCGGTGGATCGATGTCAGACATCGATGGCGAATCGTCTGCCTCCGCCATCATCCCCTACAGCCCGTCACCCCGCTAGCGAATTGAGCAGCGCTGGTAAGTTCCCTTATCTCCCCGCCTCTAGCGATGACTCTGCCCTCACCATGTCGAGGAACAAGTGCCCCATTAGTGGCTTTGCAGAGGTATGGTTCCATCCAAGGTGGCGCGTAGTTGCTGCCGTGAAGGGTTAGAGCCACTTATCATCGTAGTGTAGCACTAACAAATGAGCATTTTTTTTGAGGTATCACTGTTTTTTTATATAAAATTTGGTATCTAAAATACCATAAGGTACTAAATTTTACATATAATAAAGTGATAACTCCTAATATCTTCTTGAAGATCGTAAAATTGCTCCCAACAAATACATGCCCCTGCCACGGTCTCTCTACCCTACCGTCTAAATGCAAGTCTGAGGCGAAGGTTCGAGGCGTGGCTAAGACCATGTTCAGCAGCCCCTTTAGTTAACTAAGCCCTCTCGTTTCCGTACGCATGCTCCCCAAACTGCTAAATAATATATTTTTTATAAAAATTTTCTATAAAAATATTGTTCTAAAAATCATATTAATTTATTTTATATTTTTAATAACTAATAATTAATTGATCATGTACTAATCTATCACTATGTTTTTTCGTGTTACACATAAGTTAACTTATGCCCACATGCCAAACGGGGCCTAAATGTGGTTTCTTGTCCACCTAACCTAGCACGTGCGGCTTCAGCTTATATGATTACAGTAATTACTCGTTACTACGGTGACATTATTCCATATAGACCTGGCCTGTTTGTTTTCCTATAATTTTAACTTTTTTAAGTCTCCGTGAGACTAATTAGAATTATTAAATATAGACTATTAATAAAATTTATCTCATACTCTAGACTATTTCGCGAGACGAATCTATTGATCCTAATTAGTCCATGATTAGCGAATATGATGCTACAGTAAACATTTGCTAATTATGGATTAATTAAGCTTAAAAAATTATCTAATGAAATAGTCTTTATTTATGCAATTAGTTTTGGTATCAGTCTATATTTAATATTCCTAACTAACGTTCAACTGGGAACTTAAAAAAGTCACTACATCTAAACAGTTACATCATTTAGGGCATGTTTAATGGCAGAACCCATTGTAGACTATATTTCAAGCCACATCAGTAACAAAAGTCTATTTTATAATGATACGTAAAAAGATAGAGTCAGATGTGGCTTGTATAAAATATTTTTTATTATTCTAGTTTCCTTTTTATATACTCTCGTGCAAGCAAGAAAATTTTCTTTAATAAATGCTAAGAGTTGAATATAAGCCATGACTTTTTTCTTTCTCTTTCTCTCCATTTTCTATAAGTCACCAAATTTAAGTACATTTATATGTGCCCTTCTACACCAAATTATCTGATTAGAGATACGGACTCGACCAGTGTTTCGCACACGCGGATAAGCCCAGTACCTTCCTCTTCACGACTGTCCCCGTCCGCCGTCAGCTTTCTAGCTGTCCGAAATGGGACGGTCATCCTTTACAAAAAAAAATGGTAAAACCATACAATACAACAGATGCCATGCCTACTCGTAAAGCAAAGCGAAAGGGAAAGAGGACCTCATCTTGGATTGCAATTAGTAAATTTACACAGTAATTAAACAGTTTGTGCTCCCTAATGTACCCCTAATAAACCAAATTAACCCAAAAAAGGGGGGAGAAACACCGAAACCCCAACCGAGTTACTGCTTCGGAACGGAATTGAAACGAAAAAATTAACTGAAGAAGGAGGAGGAGAAAAAAAAGGAGGGGGAACCGGCCAATTTCGCTGGTCGTCGTCGTCAGCGGCCGGCCAGGAGGGCGGCGAAGCTGGCCGCGGCGCAGAGCGCGGCGACCGCGTTGCCCTCGCGCAGCAGGACGCGGAGCGCGACCCGCGCGATGTCGGCCGTGGCGCGCCTCCCCTCCGCGACCAGGGACCTCCGCGGCTTCCCGGCGAACGCGAGGAGGACGAGGACGGTGATCCACGTCACGAGCATGGCCGGCGCCGCCACGGCCAGCGCGGCCCCCATCGAGAGGAGCCCGAACACGGCGCCGTACATCAGGGACGCGTAGAGCGCCGCCGGCCACGCGCGCGCCCCCGCGGCCGCCCCCGCCCCCGCCCCTCCGGCCGCCGCCGAGTGGTACCAGGCGCGGACGGACTCGAGCAGGCGCCACGACGAGCAGAGGAGGCCCGCGTACACGGCGAGGAAGAGGGCCACCCAGGTGCGGCGCCTGCTCATGACGCGGAGGAGGAGGGAGCTCCAGGGGGGCCACGCGGAGAGGCCCCACTCCTCGGCCGCGTCCGGATCCGCCATGGATTGGCCACGGGCTGCTTGATTTGCTTGCTAGGAGGTAGTAATTCCTGTGGTTTTTGCGTGTTCGATTGGGTTTGTCGTGTCTCTGGGTAGCAATGGAGCGGAGCAACGGGGAAAGGAGGAGTCGTCTGTCTGAATGGCTGTGGTGGACTGCTAGTCTGTTTTTCCCTTCTCCCTCTTCGAGACACATCGGCCGTGATTCGTTTGGAAAAAAAAACAAATGAAATATTCGTAAATGAAAATAATTTGTAAATAAAACTTATATATATATATATGTATTTTAAAAAATTTAAATGTTATTACTGAAAATAAACTTTGATGAAAAAACTTTAAAAATTAAATTAAAAATTTAAATTTGACTTATAAGTACGGACAGAAGCGAAAGAAGATAGAGATATTTTCATTACGAGAGAAAATTCCGAATGTGCTCCTGATTTTTTTTAATTTTAGGAACTTTTTAATTTTTAGTTTTTAAAATTAAACTACACCAAAGGTTATTATATATAAACCTATGGGCAACACCACCTGACTTGGCGTGGTCAAATAAAATAATGTAGTCACGAGAGGAGTAAGTAGGACATCTTTATTTATGCACGCCGGTTAAATTGGCCTCATGTAACCTTTACCGATAGGCATGGCCGAACAAGTTACAATATTTTTGTCATGTTTGACATGGTGGTGTAGGGAAAGGTACATATTTGTAAATAAATTTTTGGTGGATTTTAGTTTTATTATTAATTGAAAAAGATGTCCGTGCGTTGCAATGGTTAAGTTAATTTTAATTGCGCAAATTAAAGTAAAGTTGAAAATAAGTTTTCAAAATAGATTGTGCGTCGAGTCGGAAATAGTAAATTACGGTCTTGTGTTGCACAGGGAAGCTTATACATTGTATACATATTAAATAAGATGGATGGTTTTTCGACAACGAAGAATGACAGAGGACTTTTTTTGATTTTTTTAGTTTGACGCAAATATTCAGTTTTAAATAGTGTACAATGGTGGTTACCAAAACCTTTTAATTTTAATTTTTTACCTTTCTCATTATTTTTATTTTATTTTTTCTTTTCTTTTACCATGCAATCCCTTCTTGTCCATCCATGCAAGCCATATACATCAAGCCATATACATCGTGCAATACAAGAATGGTGAACTGAAGTCTGATTTGGACGTGAATTTCACGTCCTATTCATGCGAAACTTCTGCTTAGTTTCTTAAACAAAAAGTAGAAATAGAATATAGCACTAATGTGATTCCACTTTTATTGTTAATTGTATTTCTACTTGTATTTTTTAAAAAATTAAACGTAAATTACATTTCCACTGAAATGATCCTATTTTTCTTGTGCGTCATGTCAGTTAGGGTTGAAAACGGATCGACTTTTTCTGGAATCCGGATTTATTTTCGGAAACGGAACCAATATGTCAGAATTTTTTCGGAGACGGTATCAAAATCGGAAAGGTCCGAATTTTTTCGGAAATTTTTGGAAACGGTATCAAAATCGGAAATTTTTTTGGAAATGGAAGCGGATACGGTAAGAATACTGTCCGACAGAACCCGGAATCGGTCGGAAACTTTCCGGAAAAATTTTTGGAATTCTAAACAGTAACGTCATATGAAATAATGAAATAGGTTATAGGCTCAACCCAATCTGCTAGGCCGGTCCAGAGTGGCCCAACCCAATATTCTGAACAGGCAGCAGGCCAGCAGCAGCAAGCAGGAGTGCGTCCGTGCGTGCAGGCGGAGGCGGCTGCCGCGGTGCCGCTCGTGCGTCGCCGGCTCACCGCCCGCTTCCAGGCTTCCAGCTCCCAACGCCTCGAGCCGACGCCCCCAACGTACGCCACCAGCAGCCAGCCCCGCCTCCAGCCGACATCGCCGGACACCTCCGGTCATGAATCTTTTGTGACCGTGTTATTTAAGAATTTATGATATGTTGTTAATTTGAGAATTTGATATGTTGTTTTAGAAAATATTTGTATACTCATTTTGAGATATTTTTATATTCCGGTAAATTTTCGATACCGTATTCGGTTGGATCCGTATTCGCTCCGTAATCGTTTTCGATAGTATCGATTCTGTTTTTTTATCGGGGTTTCCGGTTCCGGTTCCGAAAAAAATATGAAAATACAAACGATAGAGGTGTTTCCGTCCATTTCTGTTCCGTTTTCATCTCCAGTGTTGGTGGATCAGCTCACGCATGCAGCAGTTAGGCATATAGATACAATGGAGAAAAGATGGGTGGGCCTAGTGCGCGTGCATTCACTTGTATGAAGAGTCCACAAGCACTGTAACATGTAATAGATATTAGTTGTGCACGCACATGCAAGAGCCACTTCAAAAGCTCATGCGTGCAATTTTCATGTGGTTATTTTGAGAATGTAAATTGAGGTTTTGTTAACCTGCCCTACTAAATAAAAAATCCCATTATTGTAAAAATATTATGAGAAAGAAAAATGTAATATTTAGTATTTGATATCAAAACCTTCTGTTTTCAAATGAAAGTGAACTTAAATGTTCAGGCACTACTGGAGATCGAACAAAAATGGTATCAATTCGCCCATATATGCACCAATTGATACCATTTGTTACGGACTTGTATTTTTCGTGAGCTAACGTGCCCCTCCACAAAATGGTCTAGACACCTTTAAAGTGTTTCATGCATATGAGAGTGATTAGTCACCACCGTTGTGAATTTATATTTTTCAAGAGTCGCGCTGGTCCGACACGAATCACCTGAAATCCCCCTCTAAAGAATCTTTTGCACATACGGGGACGGAGGTGGTGTTCAGTTGCTAAAATTTTTTGGCAAAAACATCACATGAAACGTTTGACCGGATGTCGGAAGAGGTTTTCGGACACAAATGAAAAAACGAATTTCACGGCTAGCCTAGAAACCGCGAGACGAATCTTTTGAGCCTAATTAATCCGTCATTAGCACATACTGGTTACTGTAGCATTTATGGCTAATCATGGACTAATTAGGCTCAAAAGATTCGTCTCAAGATTTCTTTCATAATGTATAATTAGTTTTTTGGTCATCTATGTTTAATGCTTTATTTAGATGTCCAAAAATTTGATGTGATGTTTTTGAAAAAAAATTTAGAAACTAAAGAAGGCCTGAGTTGTGCTTGCAAGAAAAACTTCCAAAACTTGCCTCGGTCATGCATATGGGTGCTGATATGACCCCTCATTACTATAGAACACCAAAAAAACCAAGATTTGGCATGCAAGAAAACCCCGGCAAAAATAGTGAGTTGATATATTTGTGTCGGGTATTTATAATAACTATCACAAATGACGACGTCATTGGTACCAGGCATTTAAAATATTTGGCTCAACATGAGAGAATCACTATTTGTGCTGGGTCATTTAAGCCTATTTGTGCGCGGTCAAATTTTGAACCTCATTTGTGCCGGTTCCTGTGTATACTCGGCACAAATAAGAGCGCCTACAAAAGCCATTTTGCTGTTTCTCACTTGTGCTCAAGCAGACAGGGAAGGAGGCGCCCTGCTCACTGTTCTTGGGAAGAGAGGGCGGATTTTTCAATTTTTTTTCAACCATTTCAAGATTTACTCATGTTTGGACTTCTCCTATCTGGTAAGAGGTAAGTATCAAAGTACATCAACTCTTTTGTTTACTTATTTAAAGTTTTGCTAGCTAGTTAGATTTGATAATCCTTTCTTTAACTTCTATTTACATGTTTCCATTCTGAAAATTTATCTTTGTGTGCATGAATGAAGTAAATCATTTCATATTTAGTAGTTTTGTAATTTTTTAGACAATTAGTTATCATGTCAATAATTACAATATATTACCAACACATAGCTAGATTAAATCATTTTTATTATATATTTATCTCGGTGTGTGTACGTGAAGTTGGTCAACTCCTATTTAGAAGTTTTTATAATTTTGTTGATATAATTAGTTTGTCATGTAACTTAATACTTTGGAAGGACAGTAACAGTAAACATATTTCTCCCTTCACTTCAATGGATCAATGGAGCAGATCACTTTCAGAAATGTGACATTTCTCCCTTCACTTCAATGCATGTTTTCTTGCCTGCTAACCTGAGAACAGGGAAATGTTTTCTTTGGATGGTACAATCAGCAGCAGGTAAGTAACAATCACATCCATGGATAATAATGATCTCCTCCATGTTTAATGCAGGAGGGGAAGATTCTATTGTTGTAAACTTACTAGTGGACTGAATACTTGCGACTCGGCGAGTCTACGCTAATTTCTTTCGGGTACGTACAGCTAAAGAAAAGTTGGCTACTTATTCCATTAAACTATTAATTATTTACTTGTCAGTTTCTGTGAAACAAAAGTTTAAGAATCTGCAGTGACAAATGCAACCTATAACTTTATATTTTGAAACTTTTAGATCACCGCGAAAGTCATACCTTGATGTACATATTAATGATAGCTGTTCAAAGCATATCTTGTATGGTTGATTAGCCTATGTTCAAAGCATATCTTATATGGTTGTAAAAATGATCTTTTTATGGTTGTTGTTTATTTGTGCCGGGGATTTTATACGAAAAACAACGTCATAAATTTGTATGAAATATGTGCATTATATGAAACAATCTTTTTTATTCTTCCAAAATGTCATTTGTGCCGGGTACACTGTGCCGGTTACATACTATTATTTGTGCTGGGTATAATCATGGTTTGTGCCGATTTTGGATAATTACCCGTCATTGATAAAGCACTCTCCAATGCGGGGTATTTATGCCGTCCTATATGTGATGTTGATTCATTTGTGCCAGTGTTTGGATCCGACACAAATAAGAAAATAGGGTTTATGACCCGGCACAAATGTTCCGTTCTATAGTAGTGCCTTATGATGTGAATTTATACTTTCCACGAGTTATCATGGTAATAACTATGCTTTTGCTGTCATGGCTGTACATTTATTTACCGTTACCTTGCCACCCAGCGATACTTCTATGCTGTTAATTACTACTCCCTTCATATTTTTATATATGACATCGTTGACTTTTAGAATCACGTTTGATTATTCGTCTTATTTAAATTTATATTCAAATATACAAAATTATAATGCATAATTAAAGTTTCTATAATAATAAATCATATTATAACAAAATAATTAATAATTATATAATTTTTTAATAAGACGAATGGTCAAACGTGGACCTAAAAGTCAACGGCGTCATATAAAAAAATATGGAAGGAGTACCTCTGTCCCCAAAATAAGTTTATTTTTTAGTTTTTAGATACAATGTTTTTACTCTTCGTCTTATTTGAAATTTTATTGTGATTAATAATTTTATTGTTACTAGATGATAATACATGAATAATACCTTATGCGTGACTAATTTTTCTAAGTTTTTTAATAATTTTTTCAAATAAGACGAATGGTCAAACTTTGGACAAATAAATCAAAAAATGAAGTTATTATGGGATGGATGTAATAAATGCCTAGCCATACTTAGTTTGTTTATCACAAGTAATTTTGGGATGAGAGACTATATTCATTCTTTTTTCTGAGGTGGGACTATATTCATTCTTATTTAATAATACGAGCTTCAGGTTCTAATTTAGAGTAGCTTATTACTAATGATGGGTTGTGAGTGTATGACATTGATGGTTGTGCTCATGGTGATAAAGGGACTGTTTCACGCGAAACCCTTAAGAGACTAGACCATAGTTACCGCAAGCCATCATGGTCAACAACTGGACTAGAAATATAGCTCCTTCCTCTCCTAGGCACCAAGGTGAGGGTAGGCGGGATAGTGTTGGGCTGTCTCGGGTATGGTTGATCGACTACCAGATCTACCATGACAGAAGGGGTAGCTTGCTTAGCGGGGGATTGTGCGGAAAGTGTAACATCAACGTATAGTGAATGGTTAGGGGTGGGTTATGCAGACAGTTATGTCGCAACCCCTTAGAAGGATTTTATGGTGACATACTGACATGTGGGTACATACGTGGTGTAATTTCTTGTGGGTAAGTTATACACCTTTAATCAAAGTACAATTGTTCGAACGGTTATGTCCACAATTATGGGCAACCGATCAAGTTTCACTTTGATTAGTACCACTTCTTTCATAATAAATAAACATGGTTATTAATTTTTTGGTATAGATGGATAAAGCATGTACCGTGTGGTGCAGCAGAGTTTGAGTGGATTGTTAGGCATGGGACAGCCTCTTCGCTGGATGTTGTGGTGACATGGTGGCACACAAGTAGGTATGTGGAGCTGTGCCTTCTCAGTAAAATAACCACACCTGCGGTTATGGGCGATCAAACGAAATTCGTCATGATTAGTTTTACTATTTTCATAACTAATTAAATTTAGTAAAATTTGTTAAGAGAGATGGGTTAAGTTGATACTTGTGGTATTATTGACATTGGTATTATGTAGTTGAGCACAATCTGAAAAAACAAAACAACATATTTGAAATAAAACTTTTATATACGTGTTCATAAAGATCTAAAAGCCAAAACCAGAAAATAAACTTCGATAAAAAACCTTAAAATTAACTATAAATTTAAGGTTAAAAATTTTAAAGTTTGGGTTATAACCCAAACCCAAAGCAAAAAGATGACACTGTAAGACTTTAACTGAACAAATTGAAAAAAAAAATGATTAGCGACTATCTACCAGACGAACTCCCCGTGAACGCAGCACGAGTCAAGTTCTGGTTTATTTGCAACTAGGGAGATTATCTTCACCACTAGATCTCGTATGCCCAGGCGTTCTCGCTGCGGATCGCCGCTTCCTCCTCCGGCGTCAAGTCGTTCTCGATGCCGAACAGCTCCCGGACCTGCTCCGGCATCATGTCCTTGATGAATTCCGCCGCATGGTCGCAGGCCAAATCCAGCAAACACTGGATATTCAAGAAGTTCGCGGCCATGATTAGATCAAACATGATGGCTTGGTTGACGTCCATGAACTCAGCGTCGAACCTCCGGAGCTCCTCCTCCCTGCTAGCTTTGGCTGCAGCGGCCTTGTCAGCGGCGGCCGCGGCCGCCGGGGCCTCCGAGCTGGCGGCGGCGGCGTCGTCGGCGGTGGCGTGGCGGTTGCAGTACTCGAGGACCTTGGCGAGGATGCTGGCGGTGACGTTGGGGAGAGGGATCCCGTTGGCGGTGCAGTCGTCCTCAATCATGTGGCCTAGCGTCTTCGAGAGGCTGGCCGCCGCCTCCGATACCTGGAAGTGCTCGCCGTCCGAGCTGATGAGCAGCAGCATCTTGCCGGCGTCGCCGTCGTTGCTGTCGCCGGCTGCTGCCATTGATGGCTTGTGCTCGTCGAAATTAAGCCGCCTCCGATACGAGGGCTTCACCGTTTGGTGGTGCTGGCTCTGGCAACGACGTGGTGGTGGTGTGTATTTATTGTGGGAAGCGCGGTAGATGGTCCAGTCCGGTTCGGAGTTGAATTGCCATAGTCGTACTCGAATAGCGCTGCGTAATCGGTTTCCGATTCGGAACATGACTTCTTAACTGAACGCAGCAATTCCGACTCACGCCATACTCAGGTAAAGTACGGTTGAAGGCAAGCAGGCAGCAGAGTTGCAATTCTTCAGTTGCATAACCAGAAGATAGATGATTGTTCTAAAAAAAATATGAAATTCTCTGGTAGAATAATCAAAATTATTATAGGAGAATAATACCCAAAGAAGATAAATCGAAGTACCAGTCTGCATCAGCCTTACACAATTTTGTTGTTATTAATATACCTCTGCATGACAAATCAAATACCTTCGAGTTTTCTTGGTCTCAATTCGTTGCTTGCTGCAGAAGGTTTGCCTCCTTTTACCTAACTGGTATTCCTTTTAATTATATGTAACACCTCAGCCTGTTTAAAACATGTTAGTAGTATGAGTTTGGCCCATGTGGCTTAGAAGTAAAAGTGTAGCGATGGTATAGTATCACCTTGGAAGTTTACGAGGATGAAAGTGTAAGCATGATACCATGCGAACGTGGGTCCACTCAACGTGTGGAGCAGCTCATATCTGTTTAGATAGAATCAGATATAACCGAATTGGACTGATTTGCAGCAATCGAACTAATCAGCTAGAGATAGAATCGGATAAGTCGATGGGAGAACGAGTCGGATTAAAAGAAGAGTCTGATTGGGCTCGGAAAGAATAGCGATCGATTCGATAAGGAGCAGAGTCTGTGCAAGGTAGTATATGTAAATAATAGATTTTATTTTACATATTTGTTTAGATAGAATCCGTGTGTAATAAGTTAGGTAATAAGATATGAATATGTATCCGTTTCAGATTAGTTTCAGGGATATAAATATTGTAACCCATAGCTTCTAAATCCATCGACAATCATCTGATCAATATAACTTTCGACGCATCGTCAAAGTTTCGACAGGAGCCAGCTCTCGACGCGAGGTTAGTAAACTTTGTAATGTATGTTTGTAATTGTCAATCCGTCGAACCAACAAGATAGAACTGTCTCGGTTGAGTTCGATCTTCTATCTAACTGATTGTGTGTTTTATCTGAGGTTTGCTATTGTTTCGATCTACGTTCTAGCTTAGAGCAGTAGTTTATCCTTGATCCACGTTTATGCTTGCGTTTTGTCTGATTTATCAATATTGGTTTGGTTTATATGATTATGTCTCGGTTTAGTCCGATCAATTTTGTTTACTGAATTTATGTTTATAGAGTAGATTGAGAGCTTGCATGTTTCTTTTGCTGGAGTTTTGGCTGGCATTATCTCTAGTAAACTATCAGTTTATTTATAAACTCATAGATCATCATGTTTTCTTTAATTATATCGTCTTATATTGTATATTGTCTTGGTTTGATCCGATCTGACTCCAGAAGCTCGTCTGATCTACTAAGTTTATCAAATAGGTCGATATATTATGATAGCTTAGTTGTTAGTACTATGCAACTTTATGTTAATTCCATGTTTGATCACATTTTAACTCGAACTACCTTGGTTTAGTCCAATCTTCTAGGGTTAGTTTGAGCATGTATGTGGTTAATTAATATTGTTATATACTGATCATTAATCTAGTAATTAATCTAGTTTGCCATGTTTTAATTTACATTAAGCCCTATCGGTTGCTGACTACATGTGTGATAATTGATAAATTAAGACAATTGGCTGGTTAATCCTGAAACTACCTTGGTTAAGTCTGATCTTTCGGGAGAGACTAGTTGATTGACTTTTTTTGGCAACTATCATACTCATAATTCAGCCGATGAAATTCCTATAAAGCTGACGAACATAGTCCATCGGCTAGGGTCCTGAAGTGATATCGGCCATCTGACCGACAGAATCTTTAGGTTTAACATTTTATCTATGTTTTCTATATCTTGTCAGTTACATAATCAAACTAACTAGCACGTCCATATTTTCTAAGAATTTAGATCCTACACTGAAGCAGTCTTAGATTGAATTCTAGGCCTTCGTGTGTGACATGTCATCGGATCAACTTTTGACATCAACAGGGCCTTAACACAGCCTGTTATGGATGACTGTGTATGGTCCGACCTGTCATCGATGAGATGTAATCTGTCAAGGGCAAAAATTTAGGCCCGTCACAAGATATTAGTTACAGGCCAGAACTGTAGCCCATCAAGGGGACATTACTGTGATGGGTCCTTCCGTACGACCCGTCATAAACGAAGCATCTATGATGGACCGTAAATGAAAGCCCGACATAGAAGATTTATCTGTGATGGGCCTTAATTAAAAGCCCGACAAAGATGATTTATCTATGCGGGCCATAATTCTTGGCCCGTCAAAGATGTGTCATCCGAGATGGTCTTTATATTATGGCTTGTTACGATGATTTCACCCGTGACGGTTAAATGATTACGGCTTGTCAAAGAAGGGCTATACCGGATTGTTGCTTCACTATATATGTATGCATGTCCGATCGCATTCCCTATCCCACAGTTCAAATTTTAAGTGGAAGCTGAGAGGGGGCGAGTTGTTGATCCGAATTAAATTAATTGGGAAATAGGTGTGGTAATAATATATGTGATAATGAGACATTGCAATAAATATTATATTTACCAAATAATATGTCTAAATATATATATTTCATGTACTGCAGTGCTTTGCTGGTGTTGATTCGAAGGTAGAGTGTACTGAAGTATTTGTCAAAGGTAATAAAAAATAAACATCTCAGTAAATGGTATATAATAGTACACACACACAGATATATATATATATATATATATATATATATATATATATATATATATATATATATATATATATATATATATATATATATATATATATATATATATATAATGAAATTGTCATGCAGGTGCGCTCATGGATAGAAATTGGATGTACGGAGTAGACCGACTGAGCCAAGAATATAGAAGTGGAGTTCAAGATTTCTTAAACGTTGTCGAGGAACACATGAATGGAAAGAATAGCAAATATATGACATGTCTATGCATTGATTGCAAAAACGAGAACATGTTTGCCGATTGAGTACATGTACACTCTCATCTGATTCGTCGAGGATTCACTAGGTACATAGGAATTTTGAAGGCATACGTCCGTAACTGAGCTAAACCTGAAGGGAGCATCATTGAAGGGTACATTATTGAGTAACTGAGCTAAACCTGAAGGGAGCATCATTGAAGGGTACATTACTGAAGAAGTGATTGAGTTCTGTGTGGATTACATGTCAGAGACAGATCAAATTGGTGTTCCAAGATCTCATCACGAGGGGTGGCTAGCAAGTGTTGGCACTGTAGGCAGAAAAAGAATCATCTCGATCAACTAGCTTATGGTGAGGCTCACTTTACACTCCTCCAACACATGGTGGAAGTAGTGACATAGTTCGATAATACCTGGTGAAACTCCGAGAAGACCACATCGGACGTTGAAAAGAATGGAATATCAAAACTCATAATGCTTGTTTCAATTAATGGTTTAAGAATCGCATCAGAGCTTCAATAAAATAGTCCTAACGATATATTCCAATGGCTAGTAGCTGGTCCCTCATGGGATGTGGACACATGGTAGGGCTACAACATCAATGGATACACCTTCTACACCATTCAGCAGGATGACAAGACCACAGTGCAAAGCAATGGTGTCCGTATAGAGGCAATTCAAGATCAAGTTGGATTGAACTCATACTATGGGCGCATAGAGCATACTTGGGAGTTTGATTTTGTCAGATTTAAAGTGCCTCTATTTCGGTGTTGATGGGTCAAACTACATGGAGAAGTGAAGATTGATAAGCAATGTTTCAGTAAGGTCCATTATGCAAATGAACCATTTGTTCTTGCAAAACAAGTGTTCAAGAATTCTACATCAATGGCCCGACAAACCATAGGTTACATGTTGTAATAGACGGGAAGAGAAGAATTGTGGGGGTCGAGAATGTCGTCGACTAGGATGATTATAGCCAACACCTACATGTAGATCAACATGTCAAACTAGATGATCATGTTGGTGATGGGGTTGCATATGTACGTTCCGATCACCGGGAGGGAGAATACATGTAGATCAACATGTAATTTGTTTTGCTAAGTTAACGTAAGCAATTGCAAATTATTGTACTATGTGATCAATATTTTTGGACATATTTAATGCAAAAGTTGTATTACATTGGTTAAAAGTTAATATATGTACTAAAGTTATAATTAAAAAATTGTATTCAAATGGTTAAATAAAAATTATAGTAAACATTAATACACATACTGGTAAAACAATTATAATTCATATATTAGTAAGTTAATATATGTACTAAAATTGAAAACTACTCAACAATTCAATCAGTCAACAAGTCAAATAGTCACAAGTGACGCATCAGTGACGAGCGTAAAACTAGAGCCCGTCAATGATGCATCATCCATGACGGGCTATATAGGCCCCTCACCGATGAATCATCTATGACGAGTTCTCCCTTGAGGCCTATGACATATGTTGTATCTGTGACGGGTAGAAATTTAGTGCCTGTCATGGATAATGTTAGTCTATTTACATGCCAACCACTCATAGATCTAGGGTTTTCCAACTCCACTCACTCTGTCGCATGCACTCCACTGACGACTCTACCACCACCGACATCGCCCCCCCTGTGTCCACCCGGAGAAAGGAGAGGCCGCCGCTATAGTCGACCCATCCGTTCACCGGGAGCAAGGAGAGGCCGCTGCCGTCGGTGGGAGCACACAACCACCAGCGCTGTGGAAGTCCGGGAACAAGGAGGCCACCAGCGACCACCCCCGCTCCCGTCTACTAGTGCCATGGAAGTCGGGAGCAAGGAGGACGTCCTCGCGGAGGCTGCCGCCAATGGCATCCCCTACCACCGGTGTCACCAATGTTCGGGAGCAGGCTGGGAAGGCCGCTGCCATTCTCACCATGGCCGCCGGCACCCACGATCACCGCCGCCGCCAACTAAGGACTTACCTCACTGTATTTAACCTTGCTAGTTAAAATTGCTTACAATTAGTTGTTAATTTAATTTTCCATGATGTAATTGTAAACAACAGAGA
The DNA here is from genome assembly GCF_000231095.2 of Oryza brachyantha. Lineage (NCBI taxonomy): Eukaryota > Viridiplantae > Streptophyta > Magnoliopsida > Poales > Poaceae > Oryza > Oryza brachyantha. Next base: position 9,869,961 of record NC_023174.2, on the reverse strand, counting down.
ACCAAATTTAGAGCAATTCTACAGTCCTTGAGAAGGTACCAGGAGGTACCACTTTTTCCTATATAAATTTTAGTACCTTTTGGTACCTTAGATAATATGAGGTACCAAATTTTACACTAAAATTTTGGTATCTCTCGGTACTTACTCAAGAACTATAAAATTACTTCCAAATTTAACTTTGCTTGCTTACAATTAGTTGTTAAAAAAATTATCTTCCATGCTACAATTGTACATGATAGAGAACAAAAACTATTGCTAGTAAAAATTGCTTACATTTAGTTGTTAATTTAATTTTCCATGCCGTAATTGTAAACAACAGAGAACCAAATTTAACCTCATTTACAATTAGTTGTTAAAAAAATAAGTTGCTTGCTACAATTGTAAAGAACAGAGAACAAAAAATATTGCTAGTTAAAATTGCTTACAATTATTTGTTAATTTAATTTTCCATGCTGCAGTTGTAAACAATAGAGAACCAAATTTAACCTTGGTTACAGTTAGTTGTTAAAAAAATTAACTTGCTTGCTGTCATTTAATCGGCCCATCATGTTTTTTCAATTTTGTTATTTTTATGAATTGTATACGATGAATGGCGAACAATCGAGATTTTGTTCGGCTTTAGCAAAATATTTTTAGTCTTAGAAATCTTCTTAGAAATGGAGATTTGACAGAAATGGCTGGAAAGGATTCTTAGAAATCTTCTTTTTATCTACTTGGAACATCTGGAAGAAGAGAAACATGCTTATTTTTTATGATGTCAATCCTTTATTTTAGTTATGGAAGTCTCTATTTACCAAAGAACTTCTTCTACATATTTGTAGAATGAAGGATCCCCTAAAACAGTCTGTTTTTGATTGGTTACATATTTATAGTTTTATTCAGCTTTTGGTTTTTCTGTAATTACCTATAACTCTTTTTATAAATGAAAATCACTGCTAGGCAAAGTCCTAGCAGTCTTCCTGGTAAAAAAATTGTCTAGTCTCCTGAGATGTGTAATACCTTTGGTTGCTGCCTTCATGCGTTTTGACGGGCATGTCTCATGCTAAAGTTTACTAGCATGCTGAGCCCGAAGAAAAATCTCCCTCTTATTCATTATAATTTTTATGTTTGGACCTGTGACATAACAATTCGCTACAAAGGATGTCAATATTGGTCGATAGGATGTTATCAATATTTAACTCGAATATATGATGTAGTTTCTGATTTAAAAGGAAATATATTGATGCTATAGGTCACAATTAGTAAATTCTATACTAGACTATATATTGATGTCATATGTCATCACTAGTAAATTCTATAGTAGACTATACATATGTAGTCGTATATATGTTGTCCATGAGTTGGTAGTACTTGTGTGCTATCAAATTAGGATAGATTCGAAGTAAAGATAATTAGAAATGTAGTAACTACAAACTAGTTAATGTACACTTTGTGATGAGAATCCTTACCCTTAGTTGGGAGATAAGCAATTGTAAACAACGCGCTACGAAGCAACGTAACGCGTCACACAACAATCAACCAACCAAGCTCAACGTCAGCCCACCCCCTCCCACTACCACCACCAACCTTAACTATCATTCAGAATGTCAACGTGAGATTGCTATCTTGGAAAATGACCTAGCTAGATGTTGTACTTGTTAAGTTAAAAAATAACGTTCCGATGGTCATGACAAAAATACTTTCCTCCATGCTTAACATTTGTTTGAGTTAAAAAAATAACTAATACACACGCCACTCAGCGCCAAATCAACAATTACATGTCTCAGTAGGTGATAAGTTAAAATTTTGATGTTGTGTAAGATAGTTATATGTTAACTGTAGTAAATGATGACTAAAACCTTGTCAGCATGTTTGAGTTAAAAAATAACTCATACTGGCCCGTGCCGTGTTTGATTATAAACATAGCCAGAAAACATCAAGTAAGCAGAAAACCTCATAATATGATAGACCATCTACTTATCACGTTGCATAATATAAAGTTTATCACCCTGATCAGTAATAGTAAAAATATACATTCATCTTGCATAACAAAAGACACACAAACCTAATTGTTACTGCGCACACACAATATGATGTTGGGTTCAGACATTGCTTACAAATGTTCATGGCACATTAGACATTCCACAGAATATACACAGTATAGTTAGTTTGTTTTTTTTGTTTGCAACTATTATGCCGAATGATCGTCCGCCGCATGAACTCGAAACTTTTCGATCTCTAGGTGTAGCGGCACGGCCTGGTTATACTGGCTGAAGATTAACTGCTGGAGTATGGTTTAGCGGACAATCGTTCAGTTGGCCTGCAATATGAAAAACATCATTATGAATTTGGATAAAAATGGTTCATATGATAAAAAGGGTGTCAATATGGTTTATCACCAAAATGTGTGTGAAGGTATAGGTTGTTACCAAAATAGATAGGCTCTAAGTGGGTTCCCTGTTGCCATCATAGGCTTCCATGAACCTCATGACAAAGAACGCGCAATCGCTAGATCAAATTTGCATCTTGGGGGCAATCCATGAAGTTCTTCTTGAATTCGCCAAACCAACAAAAGCTCTTTAGCACTGCCGTCTGTAGAGCATCAATGAGCCACTTCATGATCCTTTTAGACAAAGCACCATGGTGACCATTGACGGCAATTCCGATCAACTTGTAGTTATTTGAATCCATGATGTCGACACGCTTGTGGTCGTTGTTAATTGCATATAACAACCGATGGCTGTTGTGCAAGACATGTACAATAATCTAATGATGCGATAAGTCAAAACGACATCCAATAAAAAACATGAAGCATGCCAATATATATATATCAAAACATTAAGCTCGTGGTCGATGCTATCCATCAGTCATCGTATGAGGTAAGGCTTCCCAAGGCCACCTTGCCTCATGGACGCCATGGCGTTAAGTCCAATCTTCTCCAGTTTATCATGGTGTGTGATGGATAATGCACGATAAGCGTCATACGCTATCACAGTGCTAGAACGTGTCAAGTTGGACCGCTTTGACTGATACCTTCATAAGAAATAAAAGACCTTCCAGTTGAATACAATTATATATAAGAAAATAAAAAAGGTAGCAGTGCATCGCAAAAATCATCCTACCCAAAAAATCGACATAAAAATCATTATTGTATATGTTACTAACGATTAATAATCATAAAAGTTAGCAGCTTGTGATAGAAAAAAAATGCACATGCACACCGGTATAGAATATGAACATCTCATACGCTGCTACACAGATGATGTTGAGTTGCAGTGATTGTTAATCTTGGAAAAATTAATCACTATTACATACATACTATCAATTGTTCAGTAAACTTTTAACTATCAAATATGTGTGCATCATATGTACTGTGTACAAACGGAAGAACACGTCTTAGGTAAAATTTAACTGAACGCGCTGTGGCCTTGCAGAAAATTAAACAAGACACTAAAAATTACAATCATCTGAAAAAAGAGGAGAGATGAGGAAAATGATGCTTACGTCATCGGCTGCTTCGCCGTCACCGGACGATGAAGTGCGCGGTCTTAGTTTGAGATTCCTTTGTGCATCATCGCTAGATGCCATTGATGAAGATTTTCCGCCGTTGGCCACGGTTTGTGGCAACACGACCTCGCACTCAATTTGCGAGTCCGCAAACCGAATTCTCTTCACCCTTGTCAATATTTTTCTGGTGATCTCCATGGGCGGTACACTGGGATAGCAAAAATGTGGTTACCGATTAACCCTAGTTCATTCAGAAGTAGTGCGATGGTGAAAGGAATGAGTGGGGGTGATACTGTTACTAACCTTCTGGGCAACCTTGATTGAATGAAAAAGATCGTCGTGCAAACAAATGAGGCGACGCCGGCGATCTCCCAAGAATCAGACGCGGGGAAGGGGAATGGTAGTGTTCGCCATGAACTACAATGGAAAACAAACTGCCCATAAAGTTGTGAATGGAAATAATTACGTGTTTTGAATTGACTAAATCCAGAAGATTCGTTTTCGTGAAACGGTTATATTGTAATGGCCTACCCTTGAAACAAAGTTAAAAGTTAAACTTCATCACGCATTCATCCCCCTACCAGTGTGTTAGTTAAAAATTAACTCGTATGCCTAGCATGTGTTGTCTTGTTCGATAAGTTAAACTTTAATTGCATAGTACAACAACATGATGTGCGTGCTTGCTGGTTGGCGTATCAGTTAAAAAATAACTCAATATGTGTGCGACATGTTTGAGTTAAAAATTAAACCATGTTCACTGGCTTGTATTCATGCTTTAGTAAGATAAATTTGAGTGAAACGAGTCAAAGCTTAACTCACTTTTATTCAGGTCACCCCCGCAAGTAATTCAAATAGTTAAAATTTAACTGCATCCTGTATAAACGGAGTGGTTGCTCTATTGGTAGGCGGTATGGGGTCTGGTGTGTCACGCGCTATGTACTACGTAGCGCTCAGAGCGCTATATATATATATAGCAAGACTAATACGTAAGCTATTATACACCCTACTCACTTCCAAGGCATCCCATGGCCCATCCTACCTCCCACTCTCCTCCCAAGGCCGAAAAAATACTCTCACCTCATTTAAAAGCTAGTCAAAGGGTTAATTCCATGGGTCAACCCCCTTATGGGCTTCCCCTCATGTCTATCTAAGCTCACATCTCACCTCACAGGAATTGTGTAGTAACAAGATAATAAAAATGCAATAACACGACGACTAATTCGCACTAACAATGTCGAAACATACCCATGAGTGATCTAGTTTTTTAAAATATTTTTTAAACAATATGGTTAAACATTCTTAAAAAATAATATATGAGGTGAGAGATACAGTTGTTTAAAGTTCAATATCTTAAGAAATATCTGTAAGTGCAGTAACGATATGGCTTCTATGTAGTAAAAACGCTATGTTGCTATAAAATATGTGTATTGTTAATGCACAATTACAGTAATGTCGTGATAGAAATACATTAATATCACGATAGAAGTACAGTAACATCATGACTATATATTGTTGCTACAGTACAACTAATGCATATGAGAGAGCTAAAATATTGTATTCCCAATCTTTAGAGAGTAATATCTCATATGTTTTATATTATTTTTCAAAACCGTTTTCACACATTGGTTAAAAAAATGTGATTTAAAAAACTAGATCAGTCATGACTATATTTTAACGTTGTTACTGCATTTTATAAGGCATGTTACTATATTTTTGCCTCTGTGTTACTGCACTTTTAAGACAGACGGGAGTTGACAAAGGTGAGGTATGAAGGAAGGTTAAAGGACGGGTTTGACTGGCGGAAGAGAGCTTTGACTAGGCTAGAAGAGGGGTTTTGAGCATTTGGAAGGGGGTGAGAGTCTGGGAGAGGGTTTGGGCCTTATGAGGGGAGGAGGACATACAATAGTTTATTCTAAGGGAATGCACATATTAGTTTTGCTATATATATAATATGTTGTATTTTGTGACGTTTTGATATGTGAGAGTTGATTGTTGATCGATTACATTACTTTTGGATGTTTGGATGGGTCCCTATGTTGTAAGTCTTTTGTAGATTTCTAGGATTATATATATGTGCTTTCATCGTTTCCAGAGGACATGCTAGAGATATCATATCCTAAGGCTAGCCAAAAATAAAATTTATCTTATTTTATTATCTGTAACGGGCCGTAAGAACAGCCCATAACGAGTGAATACTCCGTGACGGGCTGAGAAGATATCGGTGACGGGCTGTAATTTCAGCCTGACCAAGATATGTTTATGCCATCGAACGTATTCCCTTGGATTTTTATCGGTGACAGGCAGTAGTTCTTGCCGTTCACGGATATCTTCTCCATGATGGGCTGTAACCGCAGTCTTTGATGGGCCTAATTTAAGGCCCGTCAAAGATAACTATGATCGGTGACGGTATTTTACTCATCAATGATGTTTCAGCTTTATCAGTGATCACACTGACCAAAGCCGTATCGGTCACCAAAAGGCCTTTAGGCCTATCCAGATACCAGGTTGCTAGGACTGTTAGCAAATCTGTGTAAAATATAAAAGTAAGACATGAGGCACTGCCGGCCGGCTCACGGGGCAAAGGGTTTAAATTGGGAGTACTTATATAATCGTTTTGATATGAAATAATTGAATTCTAAACAAGGTTTACCCAAATTTAAATATTTTTTTGCAAAATTGACAAAAATCGATAAAAAGCCTGAAATTTTCAGATGAACTATACTTTTTAGGGGGTTGGTGATGCGGGAGAAATTAAAAAAAAACCGTTCCGGAATTTTGAACCCTCGTAGGAATACCGACAGTAGTGTTGTATTTTTGGTGTCATGCAGAAGTTGATTCTGTTTGATTAATCCTAGTCCGTATATGGATCTGACAAAAAGAATAAAAGCTACATCTATAATATTACAATTAAATAACAGAAAAAACATCTAAATTGTTGTAGAAATATCCGCCAACCCTTAAGTTAGACGAACATGGTTAATCTATACCATTATAAAAAGGAGTATTGATTCCGCCAATTTTTTCGTCCGTCACGGCCCATAGCCAGGCTGGAGCACGCGGCCCAAGCGCAGGGGTGTGGCAGTGGCCCAGAACGTGGCAACGCGCAGAGCGCGCGGCCCATGCGCTCGTCCGTTGACGACCTAAAGCCAGCCTCGAGCGTGCAGTGCAGCCCACAGCGCGCAGAACGCGCAGCTTCAGGCCTGCAGCCGCTCGCGCGTCTTTTGGTTCGTCTCCGTTCCGTGAATAGACTAGCGAAATAACGTGGACGGAGGAGGCTGGATAGATCGTCTCTATTTCTTCTCTTTTTTTTTCTTTTTTTAATTCTTAAAATTGTTGAAAATCCAACACATGTGTTTTTAATTTCTTTTTTCTTTTCTACATTGCTAGCTTGTTTAATTAGTTTTCTTTTCTTTTTTTCATTGCTAGCTTGTTTAATTTGTTTATGATGTTGAACATAGTTTACTATCCTTAATTATAAGCTTTTCTGTCACGTATGTTTTTCAAATTAATTATATGTTAATTATAATTTATTATTCCCATTTCAACACAATTATTTTTAAAACTTATTTTCAAAATTTATGTTAATTTGTATAATTAAAATTAACATGACCAGATATAACACATATACATTATCTTTACATATTATGAAAATAAAAAAACTATTCCGTTGTACGTTAAAAATATGCTATAATCAAAAGTAAACCAATAATCAAAAATTTATTTTAATTTGAAAAAATAAAATTTACTTAACCCGGTATAACGCACGGGCATTTTTTCTAGTACTAAACTAATTAAACACAACGAAGACACTAATCCGAGTTGGTAACACAGTTCAATTCCAAATCATCAAACGCAGCGTCCAAATCCGAGTCGCTTCCCGCGCACCTCCGCTATAACTCCCCGGCCACCGATGAAATATTCTAATCCACAGCTCCAGGGCATGGCGATCACAAAGCGAGCGGCGCGACGACGGCCTATTGTCTTAGTGTACCAACGGCGCCGTCCTGAACCAGTGGACGACGACGGCATGAGCAAGCCCAGTTCCGGCGATGTCGACGATGGCGGCGCCGCCTCGTCGACGGCGGCTCTCAGTGATCGCGTCGACGGCGGCCGGGACCCCAAGCGGCTCAGGGTGATAAGCAGTCTTCCTGTTTGCATCGGTGGCCGGTACAAGGTGCTGGCTCAGCTGGGCTCGGGCTCCTTTGGCGACGTGTACCGGGCGAAGGACACCCGCAGCGGCAACGTCGTCGCGGTGAAGTGCCTCCGGAGGGAGAACGATGATCCCGACGGGCGCTATCTCCAACGAGAGCTCGCCGGCGAGGTCCGCGCCCTCGAGGCGTGCCGGGGAGACCCGCACGTCGTGCAGATCGTCGACTATGGCGGCCACCCCGACGCGAAGACGTGGCCGGAGGCGCCCTTCATCGTGATGGAGTACGTTGGCGCCTCGCTGCAGGACGCCATCCTGCGGAGTGGCGGCAGCCCCAGCGCGAGGCGGTACGCCGAGTGCGAGGTGCGGCCGATCATGCGGCAGCTCCTCTCCGGCGTCAAGAGGATGAACGAGGCCGGCTTCATGCACCGGGATATCAAGCCGGACAACGTGCTCGTCGACGAGCACGGCAATGTCAAGATCTGCGACCTCGGGTTCGCGCGCACCAAGGCGGGGTCTCCGCCGCCGTTCTCGAACCCCGTCGCCGCGCTGCTGTACCGCGCGCCGGAGGTGCTGCTCGAGTCGACGACCTACGACGAGACGGTCGACACGTGGGCGCTCGGGTGCCTCATGGCGCTGCTCCTCGCCGGCAACCCCCTCTTCTACGGGAAGACCGAGGTGGAGATGCTCCGCGCCATCCTGGACGTCCTTGGGATGGACGACCTGACCAGGTGGAGGGGCTATGCGAACTGCATGATAAAAAAGTCGAAGATGCGGTTCGTCCGCCGGGACAGCCGTCTGCGCGAGATGTTCCCGATTCCCGGGATGATAGGTGGCGGCGGCCGTCGGCCAGAGCTGTCGCCGGCAGGGTTCGAGGTGCTGAAAGGGTTGCTGAGCTGCAACCCGGAGAGGAGGATGACGGCGGCAGAGGCTCTCGAGCAGAGGTGGTTCGAGAGTTGATGGTAGGCCAGGTCGATCAGCAGGTGCTCTGGGCTCAGTAATGATCCAGAGGTGTATTGGAGATATAGGTTGTTGTTGGTCTACTCTAATCTTGGATAATCTTGTAGCTAAAATCCATGTGTTCTATCCCTCAATTCTTTCTAGCATTTACAGTGAAATATTTAATAAGATGAACGATCAATCATTGTTATATCTATTCTATATCTATATCTATACTATTATAAAAAGCGGTAACGATTCTGCTAACAATTTTCGTTCATTGTGGGCCCCACACGGCACTGTGGGCCCCATGTGATAACCTATAAAAACGTAGAGGGCGTCCGTATAGTATGACTCCCTTTGTAGCTCACCTGTCCCGCGCACAACCAAACCAGATCGGGTCCATGGTCCAGTGGATAATATGACCTCTTCAGCGGCGTCCCGTTAAATATGAGGCTCAGTTCAGAGCACTAAGTAAAGGCCTAATATCGAGTACCAAACCAAAAAACTAATGGTTGTATTGGTAAAACGCTTATGTCGCTTGAAGAAATTTAGAATTTAGACCAGACCTTTATTTTCTTGTGGAATAAAATCTTAAATAACTAAACTGTTATATATACTTATTATATAAGAAAACTTAAACAGATTTCTAATTAAAAAATCCGCAAAACTATTACATATACTTAAGTATACTTTGTAAATCTTGAAACCCATGATTTTTGGGGGCATGTGCGGTTGCCGAACTCGCATGGGCCCGGGGACGCCCCTGTACCTCTTACGAGGCAAGAGGCCTCCGGTTCGATTGCCAAGCTTCACGTGTTGTTTTTCTTTTTTTTTAGCTGTAGCCGTTCCCGTCAGGCACTGCAGCGTTTTATCGTGGATGTTACTTCCGTTTTTTAGCTCCGCCGTTTCCGTCTGATGTTCTGTGTGATTTCATGTTTCCTTTTTCCAGCACTCGCCAGCCCGCGTGACCGCGTCGATTCTTTTTCGATGTAGCGCATGTATTTGATTTATTTCTGCGCCAGCCAGCCCGGGTCATTGATGTAGCAGCACATGCATTTGATTTTTCTGAAATTAGAGGCAAAGCCTAGCTAATTAATTATTAAAATTTTGATTTAGTCCTAAATTTGTAACGTTGTTTGTTACTTTTTTATCATCAAATATACCAAGCCAATAAATTGAAAATTTTAAAACCAAAAAATTATCCACTAAAAATTTCTCAAAACATATCATTATTATTGTGATTCTAGAGTAGATTATTTTGATTGTTGAACAAAGTTGATGAGCAAAATATTTTCACATACAAATATTTTATTTTTTTGTAAAATTTATGAACAAAATATTTTATTTGCGTTTAAAGTTTATTAATACCTATGCATAAAGTTTATGACTTTACTTACGTATTTTTCAAATATAAAAACTGGTCTAGGGATTGGCACAGAAGCGAGGCAATGCCACTAAGATTAAAGTACGTTACTTCAGTTTAAGTTGGTTGAATATATTACACTTCTCCATGCCTTCAGTCAATTACATATTCTCCCTTAGTATTTACAAGGTTAGCGTGAATATAATTCAAGTATTGAGCTATGGAGCACACACGCACATTTAGTGGAAAGGAAAGTGGCAACGCGCATGCTAACCAATGTTTCATATTTAGTCAAAATATGTTCAAATTTCAGAGTTAATGTGCGTTTGGTGTATAGAACTTTTTTATCTCCATGAGGAGTCAGAAACAGGATTATCCACAGGGGAAGAAAAGGAAAAGAAAGAAGAGTAAAATAAAGAGGAAATGAAGAAGAAGAAGAAAAGAAAGAAGATAAGATAGAAGAAAACAAAAAGGAAAGGAAAAACAAAAAGGAAAGGAAAAGCTATGAATTCAGAATTTAAACCAGGAGAGAGATTTATCGTATGGTTCACATAATTAATTAATTATTACTGAGTTCTATATATATTAAGTGGTTTATTCTTTTTTACTCGTTGCGAAGCACGGGCAACGTTGCTAGTATTTTATATATATATATACACTAGAAAATAACCCGTTCGTTGCTACGGGTAAAAGTAACTTTAAATGTACATAAGTACTATGAGAAACACAATCCTAACCTATGTAAACAACAATGATAGAAATAGAACACTCTATGTCAATTGGTTATGTTTTTTTATGGTGAAAAAATTTGTCCATCAGATTTAAATCATAGATCATTGTATTTATAGCTAATTTTTTTGGGTACTAAAGGATGTTCATGTTGATTTTGTCCATCAAGGCTGTGCTAGACTGCGTGAGTGTCACACTATGGCAGTCTAGGTGGACTGAGATTATATAAACCATGTTATATGAATCAACTCACATATAAGTATATGTTTTGGCTAAGAATTACCGAGTGCTAAATATAAATAAAAATAAAACAATTTATAGATATAGCAAACTAAATGAATGAAAGAAAAAAAAGTTGTTTTGCTAGAACGACCTGCGGGACGCTCAGCATGAATGTGACTCGGACAGCCTGAAGGAAAGTAGACAACAGCGTGGGTGCAACCCACTCGGGTGAGCACGCGGCACACGGGCCGCCACCATGGCGCGGGGGCACAGCCTGCGACGCAGCGGCCGTGGCCCACGATCACACCATGGCCGCAGCAAGTCGTTAGCGGAATACGAATACGTTACGAAAAATAATACGTATACGGATGGTGGATGAAATTTTTTTACAGAATCATTACTGCTTTTTATATAATAGTATAGATATATAATGATTCTGTCTAAATTTTGGTCTGTCGTCCTGGCCTACCAGGGTGTGCGTGAGCCGTCGTCCTAGCCGAACAGGCCACAACAGCAGCGTTGTTCGTGACCAGGACTTTTCTCTCGCCCGCTGGCTGGCTGCTGCTGCGTGGGAAGAAGAGGAAAGCAACGTCCTACGTGACAGAATTTTTTGAATTTTGAATTTTATTTATTAAATAATTTAAAAATTTATTTTACATTTCAAAAAATTACAAAACTAACCTCCTGCCACCCTCTGGGAGGGCGGAAAGGTGACGTGATAAACGGCCACTCGGTCGCAACGAACGGCGGAAACGGTGGCACGGCAAATTTTGCACTTAGGCCCTTTTCGCCCTCTGTAAGGGCGGCAAAGACCTAAATGCAAAATTTGTCGTGCCACCCGGTAATTTTTCCATTGAACTGCGGTTAGATACATATATATATATATAACATATGTAATTATTAGATCATAAATAGTTCCTTGGCTCAGTGATTACTATATCTCTTTTCTATTTAGGAGACCTAAGCTCGAATCTTCACAAGAGCATATTTTCTTCCTATTTTTGTCAGCCCGAAAAAAATCAAATAAAATATGCTGCTAGTCTCCTATACAGAAAAGTGGGTCAATGACCACTGAGCTATGATAGTAATTGCGATCAAATAATTACATATGTTATACATATACGTATCTGAAGCGTGGTTCGATCAAAAAATTCTCGTTTCAAACGAAAAATTCCCGGGCGGCATGGGCAGAAAGGGCCTAAATGCAAAATTTGCTATGCCGCCGTTACGGACCGTTCGTTGCGACCGAGTGACCGTTTGCTACGTCATCTTTCCGCCCTCCTAGAGGACGGCAGGAGGTTAGTTTTATGATTTTTTGAAATGCAAAATTAAATTGGTAAATTATTTAATAAATAAAATTCAAAATTCAAAAAAATCCTACGCGACCAGGGCTTATCTCTCGTTCGCTCGCTCGCTGGCTGCTGCTGCGTGGGAACCCGACCGCGAAACCGTGTGCGTGCGTGACTGAGTGCTCCTGACCCAGTCGGTGCGCCATGTTCGCGTCGTTTGCGCCGTATCGTATCCGGATACGTATCCGATTCCATTTTGAAGTAACCTCCCTTCAAATTCGCAGACCTTTAAAAAAAAAACCATTGCAAATTATTGTAAAAAACAATGCAAATTGTTAATAGTGTTTTAGTTCGTAACAGTTAAAGTGCCGTCTTCTCTTTTGTTTCAGTATAAACTTAGAGATTTGCTCTGGTCCAACAAAAAGTAACTCGAGATACCGGTACCTCATGGTATCAAATTATTTTTCACCATTAGATCTATCTCAGCAGGATGAACACAGTTAGATCAACGATCCGTGAGGTATCGGTATCTCGAAGTATTTTTTATTGGATCAGAGCAAATCTCATGAACTTAATATATAAAATGCTTTATACATATAAATTTATATATGAAAACTTTATATATATACTATTATATATCTATCGCTATTATTATAAAAAGGAATAATAATTTCGCCAAAATTTCGTACGTAAATGAGTGGTAGTCGGTATTACAGAATGCCAAAAAAGTATCAGGACATCCGTGTCGGGTGCACAATACCCGACACAGATGGGCAGGTGAGCCGAAGGATCAGAAGACCAAAGTTGCTGTGATCTAAGGTGGACAAAAGTCCGGTATTTCACGAGAGGAGCAAACGTATTGATACCAGATATCACTTCGTTCGGGAGTGCATGCACGGAAAAAAGGAAGTGTTGAGCTTAAGTTCATTAACAGAGGGGCAGCTAGCAGATATCTTGACCAGTTAATTTCCAGGAGCTGCGGACTCAGAAGTAGTCTGATTGCACAAGGCTTTGGGAGTGATTGTTAGAGTAATCCTCGTGCAGGCTGCATTTTGTTTCATAGCGGCATGACTTTGCTTGTTTTTCCTTCCCGTTGTTCAGTCAAAACCTGCGTATGCACGTTTCTCAGGTTCATAGGCATGCACCTAGGATTCTTCTGGGCAGAGACTTGCTGCGTTCTCGTCGTGCTCAGTCGTAATGTAACCTTCAGAAGATCTCGCAAGCATTCGTGGAGGTGGGATGGCGCGTCCAGATCGGATCGTGGCAGAGAAATCGGGGTGATTTAGTTGTAACCCTTGCATATAAAAAGAGGAGGAAGAAATACTGTCTCCAGTTTCTTTGAACTTTGCTAATTCCTCTGCTCCCTTCAGAAACTTGCTGGATTGGCAGCAGTGCTTTGGAGTGTGATCGTGAGTGCTCCGGCGAGCTACTGTTCCGACTCATCCGTTAACATAGAACACTTGAAACCTGCTGGAAGATCCACTTCCCAGCTGCACAGCCTTTTAGATATCATGGAGTCCAAGAGTTGTAGTGGCATCTGTTCAAACAACAGCGGAAGGGAAAAGTGACAGCGAAAGGGAAAAGTGACAAAAAGTTAACAAGTCTGATGCAGCAGTTTACAGCCGGTGCCTACCGCACTGCATGATAAAGGCAGACACCATGCCCTATCTTGCATTCTGAATTTCCTACATGGAGATGGAAGCAGGGTTCTCGTTAACGCCCTAACCGAGCTGTCTGCGAGGGAGCGGCATGGTAAATCGGCGGTAACCGTTTATGAATTTGAACCAAATTTGAAAAATTTGATACAATTTGAAAACAAATATACATGTGGTAGAGTTGATTTTGTAGTAAACATGGGTGCAAGAAATACATAAAAAAAACGTAGATTTGGACATAATAAAAAATTAAAAGTGAAAATTGGTTCAGAAAATAGTAAAATTGCACAGTTGGACAGTGGCCCAACAAGGCCCAAACTAGGGGAGGGACCAATAATTGTGTTCCCCCGGCCAGACAGTGCAACCACGGGGGGAAATGCTCGAGCACGCAGCAAGGAGAGGAGAGGAGGCCAACACCGGCCGCAGCGCCGCCAGATCCGCCCTCCCTACCGCCGGATGAGAGCAAATCGCGCGGGAAGGGCGGTAACCGCACGGGAAGACACCAGCACCGCGCAGTAAGCTTCGGTTACCTCGGCGCTCTGATTTTTTTACCGGCTTGATTGTGGCGCTGTAACCGTGTGATATTGGGCGATTTTCCAGTGATTCGCACGGTTTGAGCTTCAAATCCGGACGTTTGCTGTGGTAGAAGTATATGTAGTTGACAACAATGCAAACATATGTTTATTTGGCGACCCATAATTATGCTTTGCAGGTTTCAAAAGAAGTCATATTGCACTTGTATTTTACATTTGTAAGTTCACTTGAGCCATATGTGTGGGTAGTGGCACATGGTAGTTATAGTTATGTGGTCTATTTGTAAGTATTATGTCAATATGTGACACAAAATGGTTGATGAATGCTTCAGTACTTTTTCTACATATTTTATCATATTTGTAACATGCTGGTACTTAATTTTGTATTATGATACATATTTGTAAGACGTAGTGACATTAACGTAGGTAAATGTCCTGATTTATTTCGTACCTCCATGGATACAGGTGAATTATGGCGGATATGCATCCCATCCAAGTTGCGTGGGAACATGGAGACCCAGCGGGCCATGGATTTCGTTGCAAGTACTGTGGAGTTAAAAGAAGCAGTGGAGGCGCAACCACGTTCAAGCAACACCTAGCAAATGTTGGAGGTGGTGTGAAACATTGCAACCATAGCTATTTTTTCTTATTTTCACTCTTCAATGTCACAAATATAGGTACATAATATTTGTCCTATTTTTCTTATATTTTCTAGATTTTTTTCAAATCATTGAGCATTCGCGTGCTGCGGATTGAACAGGGCATGGTTACCGCGCAATATCGCACGGTAACGCGAGAAACCGTGCGGTTACCGAGTTTACCTGCAAGGTTTCATTCATCGCGGTTTTTGCGGTATACACGGTTACCGTGCGGTAACCGTGCCACCGCACTGCCACGGCACGGACAGCAGGAACGGTAAGTTGAACCCTGGATGGAAGTTCATTGGCCTAACATTGAACATAACAGTTTGTAAGTTGAAATGCATAGGTAATCCCTCATGCTCCTTCTTGTCTGGTATTTTAGAATCCATGCTTCCAATACTGTCTATTTGATTTTTTTTGTTAAACTTAATTATATCACCAAATAAGCAGCTAATCGGGCAATATTTATGATTTTTTTGAGAAATATTATTATTTTTAGGCAAAATTTGCTACAAGACATCGAAAAAACACGTAATTAGCCGGTGGACACCGTAAGATTACGAATTTGCTGCAGGGCACCACAAAAGTGTGGTAATTAGCTATAGGGTGCTCCGGCCAATTTTTTATTATTTTCGGAGTCAAAAATTCTAAAAATGACGAGATTGCCTTGGCGGCTAACCCGTTATGTTGACTGGGTCTAGTCGAACCAGACCCAGTTGGTCTCGGCGCCGCACCACACCTGAACCCTAGCCTAGAAGGCAAGTGAGCAGGCGACGACAGTGGCGACACAACGTCTATAAGGGCATATAACGGGTTGGCCACCAAGGGCAATCTCGTCATTTTTAGAATTTTTGACTTCAAAAATAATAATAAATTGGCCTATAGCTAATTACCACACTTTTATAGTGCCCCTGCAGCAAATTCATGATCTTACGGTGTCCACCAGCTAATTACGCGTTTTTTCGATGTCCTGTAGCAAATTTTGCCTTATTTTTATGGAAAATCACAAAATTGGAGGTTGTTTCAGGGAAATCGCAAAATTAGGAGCATTTTGAACTGTCGTAGGTCGATAGGTACATATTGAACGGCCAGAGTTCGACTGGGCACCCGATCGAACGAATGCGACGTCGACGAGGCAGTTCGACAGGGTCCCTGTCATCCTTCCATTGTTCAACAGGGCATAGACAGTAGCCTATTGAACACTAGAATTTTGACTGCCGACTTTTTTCGACTGACATCGGTTTATAAAACAGCCTATTGAACATCTGAAGATCGACAGGCTCACGGGCGTGGGCTGTCGAACAGCCGTTGGTCGACATGGCACGCGGTGGCAGGAGGTGGGCCCAATCGCCCTTCTCTCGTTTGATAGGCCCTCCTGCCGAATAGCAGCATGTCGACGAGCCCCTATCGACCATCCTATGTTCGATAGGTCCCTAATTTTGCGAATTTTCGAAGGTGGTCTCCAATTTTACGATTTTCCATAAAAATAATAATATTTCTCAAAAAATTCCAATATTTACGGCACCATCCGCGGATCAAAGAACTTACTGGCAATTTCTTCTACGTGACAATGCAGACGGAGTCCTTGGCACGAACGACTGATCGACGTCGCCGTCTCCGACATGACCCCCTTGAACACGTACTCTGCTGAAACCATGCCCGTATCTGCCTTCCCAGCACTCATAGAACCAGATCTTACCACGAGGAGGTATACGGTGGAGGGAACAGGGAGCCGGCGGTCGTCAGCAGTGGTGAGAGCGGAGACGGTGGAGGCTGGAGTTGGAGCCATCAACGCGAGGGAGGCCAGGTGGCATTTTTAGCCATCGGAGTTGAAGAATGATAAATGACGTATGAATTATGAGTAAAATATATTTATGTACTATAGGGTAGTTAGAGTATCCACGACAATGATGACCTGGAGGTATCAGTATGTGTTTAGGCCGACAGTAAGAAAATGGGAAGCAAACATAGTTAGCGAGGAGGCAATTGGTTTGTTATACTTTCATGTCCACCAATATATTGTTACAGTGTAATTTACTTCTCCGCTTTGATTATCCCTTATAATGGTGGAATTTTTAGAATATTCGACAACGAAGCCTCAGTGCTCGATGCAAAGGCATGATAGCTAGATGACAGATTTCACTGAAATCATATTAAGGCACGAGGAAGACCTGTGCCAAACACTTTGGAATGTGGAGGACAGCATGTTGCCATCTATGCCTCTATTTTATAATGTAAGTCTTTCTAGCATTCTATAGATTTACATGGGTGTTAATCTAGAGATATATACAAATATTATCCGTACAGCAAAAATGATTTTTAGAGACGACGGTACGTGAAAATTATAGTCGGGTGGATCATTGGTTGTCTTTGAAAGATGATCTAAGTGACTGTTAGGTTATACGCCTCCTGCAAAATGATTTTTAGAGGAAACCCATAAGGAGATAAAAAATCCATTACTTTGTCAGTTGGGCCACTTTATGGGCTGGTCTGCAAAAATCATTTTTTGCAGATGGGGTAAGGAGGAGATAAGATCACATAGCCATCCCCCTCTCATCCACTCTTTCTCTCGCCTCTCCACGCATTGCTCTAATCTCCCTCCACGCTCGATGATGGCACGGGATCCTATAGACACGGCGACGAGCAGGACATGGTAGCTCCGAGCACCCATGGAGTCAGATTTGGCTGCGGCAGCCCCTGGCAGTCCGGATCCATCCATTCAGATCTTAACTAGATCCGGCGTGGCGGTGACAACACAAACATGCACGGTTTGCAATGGAGTGATAGCGACGGTAGCCGGGTCAGGCTACATGAACACGAGGAGGCTAGATCTCGTGGAGGCGGCAACGATGGCAACAACGATAGCGGCAAGCCGCATGCAGACCAACACATGCGGCAACAACGACGACAACTGGATCTGGCTACGCTGTTCGTGAGGAGGGTACATCTGGCGAAGGTGGCGAAGACGTTGATGACGACATCGATGGTGATAGCCAGCCGACAACCAGTGTTGGGATGGAGCAATTATGCGACTTTTATTTTTTTTCTTGGAGTTATCACATGAAATTATTATTACGTATGGTGCTCTTTATCCACCACCTACATAAATTAATTTTTGCAGGTGGCGGATGGTACAGGCCGCCTACAAAAATACATATTTGCAAGCAATGGATGGGGTGCACCACTTGTAAAGATGTATTTTTGCAGGCGGTTAGTAGGTAATCAATTGCCTTTTGCTGCCACTCCTACCTATAAAATACAATTTGACCGTCTATAATTTTTTTACCGAGTAGCACCGTCAAGAGATGAATATAGGTATACTGAAAGTCTTATAATATAAAACGGATCGAGTACTATTTTGAGTGCCTTTTCGCTTGCCTTTTGTCTACATCGCTGACACGATGCGAATCTCTGTTTCCAGGCGCTACGTGTGTTTTCATTGTTCTTTTAGGCCGCGTTCAGCTAGGGTGGTAAGTTATCTAACCACCCTTGTTTTCCGCGGCTACAAAGTTGTTTTTAAAAATTCTTATTAATATATTTTATTTTTTTAATAATTAATAATTAATTAATAATATACTAATCTATTACTACGATTTCCGCGCCAGATAACTAACCCTCCCCACCCCACTACCAGGCGCAGCCTAAGTAGTCTCTTTGGATACCTTTCAGGATATGTGTCTACACGAAAAAAATAAAGGAATTCAGGATGGTAGTTCATGCTCATAACTTCTGCGATGTCATGTAGCTATTGCTTTAACTCAATCATGGTACTCTCTGTTTTTGCATTCTAAATCACAGTACTAATTCATGACATTCCGCTGCCTTTTTCTAAATTACAACACTACGGCTGTGTCCTTTTTTGGTGATGTGTAATAAAAGATGAAAGATTACCTTTTTTTTAATAGTTATTTAATGGTATAAATAATAAAATTAACTATAAAAAAACTGAAAATATACTCGAGAAAGGAATGACGAACTTCAATATAGAAACTTTTTTATCAAATAGATCAGGAAGCGTGTGTAATATTCACTTTTGACGTTAAAAGAAGGTATGTGAGGGCACGTTTTTGCATTAATATTCACTTGTGAGGGTTTGATTTGTTATCTTTCATTTCTTCGATCTGATTATGAATTTATGATCGTTCTGTAGTGTTTCAATTGTCTCTTTATAAATACCTTATACCTATGTGCTAATGAGGTATATATGTGAAAATGCTTTTGTGTTTCATGAACTCTCTTACGGACGAACTATTACTATCATGATTAGGGTGTGGAACAAAATATTCGGATTACATTGGATTTTAGGAGCATTCCAATTCCTGGAAGGGGTATTTTTGTTTTTATGGAGTATGCATTATAAGAATCATAGAGATTTACGGTTTTGGGACATATTCTTAATTCGGGGTAGCACATGTTTCTAGCATTTGGTGCAATCTCCGCTCCTGTTTAGCAGACGTACCCTGTAATCTTGCAGTCGTACGTCTCGCCAGCAATTAAAGGATAAAACATTGCTTTCTTGCAGCATCCTACCGTTTGTGAAAATCGATTTTTATTACCGGGGCATATAAGGCCACGTACAGCCAGCAAAAATGGAGTTCCACATTTTTTTTATTTTGATTTTTCAGCGCAAAAACTAAAATAAAAGGTATTTTGATTTTACTGAGCATTTATAACGTAACTGTCCATCCTTGTTGACATTTTAGGATTTTTTTTGAATTAAATTCATAAGTATGTGATTTCAATGATTTAAACACAAGACCTCTCTCTCCACACCTATCACGTTACCATTTTACTACGAAGCTGTTGTTATGTATATTTAGAATGCTATCGTTTTGATTTCCATTGTTTGAAACTTAAAATCTTTATTTGTTTCCTTAAATGATTTTAAGTAAAAAAAGTCATGAACTACAAAGTTGTAGATCTTAGCTCCACAGTTTTTATAAGATCATAGTTATGATCAATATTTTGTGATGAACAATTAGCTTGTAAATTAATTTATTAATAGAATTTGGTTTGGAAACAGTTATGGTGTCGGTGTCGGTGCATGTATGTAACTAATATGAGTCAGATTGCGATATCTGTGTCCAGAAACGGTTGGTTTGTCTCTATGTGTGCAGGTAACTTGAGGTCAACTGTGTTCAATGGCGAGGATTGTGACTAGGTTCAGGGAGGAACTGAGGTCTGTTTGGTCAGTATGTCATGTGACTAGGTTCAGGGAGGAACTGAGGTCTAGAGTCGTGATCCTTGGAGATCAATATCGATCAACTGTGGTGGGATCGTGACTAGACTTAGGGAGGAGCCAAGATCCGGACGATTGAGGATGCCGGGTGACGACGTTAAATGCGAGAGGATACATAGTGGAGAAATACCATATAGTGAAGAAATCATAACGGGCTTCACATATTGTATATGTAAGTGTCGGAAAAATAGCGAAGTAAATCACATCAAAATTGGATAAGTAAAAGGAAATGAGTCTGCTACAGAACGTGGTGGTACAGTACTCATGGGTTACTGGATCACGATCACTGCAGAGCGCCGGGTCAGACCGCCTTAGGACGTCGCGTTACTGCAGCGCACGAACCCTGTAGCACATATATTTACTGTACCATAGAGGTGGGCTTTTTGAAATCAGATTCTAATTAGCGATAATTTTAGATGGATGAGTCGTGCTAGGATAAGACTGTTGGAGTTTATAAAATGAATTGTCCGTCTTTCCCTATTAACTTAAAGCTGGTAGGTGCAACTGGCTAGCACATGCAACTTAGCATTACAGCTAGAGTTTCTCGAGTTCAAATCCTAGCTACCGCACTCCGCTAAAACTTTTGGATCCTACAACTTTGACAGTGATTATGTGTTCATATGAGGTTATTTTATAAATATATCTTTAATCCTAAAATGAATATTTGGAACATAAATGATCTGAAATATAAAGATTTTCAAGTAAAAGTTTTAAATTCATTCAATTATACATGTTTGGCAGTGGTTTTCAACTAAAAGTTCTAAATGTCATTGAGTTCTACAAGTTTAGTATATATTCATTTTCAAAGGTACAAATACATACTTTTTTTCTAAAACTGATTTTCGTTGGCAGACCACTTACGCGCCTGCCGGTGAAAATCGATTTTGACTGACGAAGAGTTAAGATAACGTGATTTTCACTAGAAGACATCTTTTCATCCATGAGATGTTGTCACAACGAATCGATCAACTTGATTATATGTTTAGCATGCTTCTTTATTTTATATCATGGGGTTAGTACACATTAGTAATTGCACGTGAGGTATTATTTCCCCTGATGGATCGGGTGTGACTTTCTTGTTTCTCTGAGTTTCTTTTTGGTTTTTCTAGCTAATCTGATGCTTGTTAGTACAAATTTCATCAGTTTCAAGGCTTTCTACACTTTAGGTTCCTTTTCCCCGTTTAGCTAATATGGTATACTGTCTACATTTTTCCATTTGGATCACATCTCCATCTCTTCCTTGCTCATGAACCGACAATGTTCGCTAACGAATTTGTTTTCAACACTCTTAGCCTGTGAAAGAGCATAACCCGATGCAACACATCGACTTGACCTCAAGATCTAATACAACACAACATGGATTAACCATCTCACCTATGAACACATTCTGTCTTCTCTGTATGGTTTCAAATAAAAATATAATCAATTATAAAGTTATAGATCTGGTAATAACAGACACTTTGATATGTGGGATTATTCCGTTCGAGGTCATTTGAAAAATTCAGACAATTAGTTTTCAAAAATGATCTCAACTTACAATGCATATTTTGTGATATAAACTAACCCAAATAAAGATATTGTCAATTATGAAATTTTAGATTTGGTTAATTTGTACAACTTTGATATTAGGCACATCTCCATCTGAGGTCATTTGAGCAAATTCAAATTTTCAATGTTAAAAATATATCTCATAACTTATGATACATATTTGGTGATGAAACCTATCTCAAATAAAAATGTTACTAGTTATAAACGTGTAGATCTGGTTAAAATATACAACTTTGATATTGGTTATACCTTCATCAGAGGTCATTTGTAAAATTTGAATTTTACTTCATCCGTGGCGGGGCATAACTAGGACCAGCCACATGTACATTGTCCCACCTGTAATAGTTCATATGATTGCACCTATCACAGATGATCTATATATGTGATAGGCCGTGCATATCTCCATACCCTGTCATGGGTCATGTTGCCACCCATCATAGGTAACAAGCTCCATAATGGGTCTTTGGTCCCTGTCACATGTGGTCCCTTAACAATGATCATATCAGTGGTGGTGGTTCAGTCTGACATTTCGGAGCTTGTATTTCTGAAATACTTTTGTTTTCAACATTTTTTTTCATCTTTTTTCACTGCTTGCTTAAACTTTGTTTATAGAAAGGGCAAGCGACGCTGAGTAATCAAGTTAGTAGAAAATAGGCTTTGTATGTGCCATTTTACAAGGGCAATCTCTATTCTTTAACGTTGAGTCTTCGAGCTAATCTCTATTGCTTAGCCTGGCAGACATGTATGTTGTAATAACTGGTCTATTTCAGGTTGTTTGAAACGTATATAAATGCATGCATATGATACCAAACTAGTAAAATTAAAACTATATTTTCAGCTTGGTCCACTACATTATCCCACACGGCTGCTCGTGACTTCTGATGAGGCACACATCCGCATTGACAGTGAACATTCTTGGAATGTACGACACCACCAGATGGAGTGGCTATGTGAACCGCATGATTCCAAACACGTTGCTATAGAGTGCCCGGCGGTGCAGCTATCTTCGGCAGATGTTTGCCGTTCCAAGAACGGGCGGAGGCACCAGCGGTCAGCCACAGGCGTTGCGTGGGCTGAGGAGATGCAATGCGGAGAGGAGGATGACCACGGTAGAGGCTCTCTAGCTCATGTTATTCGTCGGTTCGCCCAATGCCCAGTGAGTTCGTAATAGTCTCGGTGAGGGGAAGAGTTGCTAGTAGGCTAGATCGCCAGGTGGTGAGTGCTAAAAGATGTCGAGCTCCTCTGCCTTCCTAGCCCATGACTGCTATGAACTCTAAGGCGTGCATACCCTACAGTTTTCCTGGTGCCACTCATTCTCAATGTCATTCCATGCCATTGGGATTCATATTTTGATAGTGGAATAATATTATTCTAGCTTCTACATCGTGTGATATTTATAGCCATGATGTTTTACAGTGCAATTATAGCTTCAGCTAGTATGGTACCTTCAAGTAGTAACTCCACGGTACTACTACACAGGCTAGCAAAATAGACGAGTCATCCGAGACTATATCCAATAGCTTGTCACATACCGCCTAGTCATCTATTTTGGGCCAAAATATGGTCGGCTGTTGATGACTATACTAGGTCTGACCTTTACCGATGACATATTATCTTTAACCAACTAAATGGAAGCAAAAACCAATCCATGTATGCGTAATAATTTTGTCGAGTTATATGTACCTTGTACAATAAGTCATGGAATTGGAGCATTTGAGCAACTAAAGCATAAAACTCTAGTAAAGTGGAACACAAATGTATTGCAGTTTGCTAACATGGAAAAAAATCCAGAATTTGGAAAAACAGGGATATGCGTGGTCAAGTATACCAAGGTAGGACATTCCACTATTTTCGCCTTGTGTTGGTATTATACGAGGTGGGTAAAACCACAGTTTTTCTGTGACGAAGGGATTATTCTATCAAACTGTTGGCTGGTGGAACCAAGGATCCGTCCTGCGTTTAGTGAGAATAAATTGCACTACTGCAAACCCTCATTGTTTCGCTAAAATTAACCATAAGAAAAATGACTTAATGATATTTTTAATGCAATTTATAGGTATTTATATACCTGTTCGTAGCGATCTAAAACTAAAGTTGGAAAATAAGCTAGGATAAAAGAAATACCAACATCAACTCTAATTTATGTTTTAAAATTTAAATTTTAACTTATAAGTATAGGCATAAGTGAAAAGATGGCATTTGGCACTTTCTCTGGTGCCACTAAGTTGTCAAGTCATTTGCCCCTCTAAGCAGAAAAATAAAGGAATTCAGGATGGTAGTTCTTGCATACAACGTCTGGGATGTCATGTAGATGTAGGTATTGCTTTTACATTCTCGGCAGTATTTTAACTCAATCATGGCACTCTCTGTTTTTGCATTGTCAATCAAAGTACTAATCCATGACATCCTGCCGCCTTTTTCTAAATCGCAACACTACCGCTGTGTCTTTTAGGGGATGAACGATAAAAGATAAAAGATTATCTAATTTTTTATAGGTATTTAATAACATAAATAATGAAATTATTTATGAAAAAACTGAAAATCTACTTAGAAGGGATGACTGACATCTATATACCAACTTTTCGTAACAAATATACTAGTTCATGAAGCCCGTGTGCAAAAGCTAATTAAAAAAATACGACAATAAGCTGTGTAAAAGAATATAGCCGACGATTTTGCACTAATATTCACTTTTGAGGGTTTGGTTTGTGATCTTTCATTGCTTCGGTCTGATTCTGGTCGCGCTGTAGTGTTTCAACGGTCTCTTTATAGACACCTATGTGCTAAATGTTAGATAATTCAATTCAATCATAAACAATAGATTACGAATTTAAACCCTAATCAGTACATGATCACCGATTAATTCAAATGCGGAAAATTAAATAAACCTGCAGATGAAGCCATCTGATTCCCTTCTTTTCTTTTCTTCAATTCCGTCTTCTTTCCTTCGTCTCCGGCAAGATTAGGTCGCCGGTGATCTGATTTGAATCTTTGACCTTCGGGTCTCCAACGGCACTGCCTTGGAGTCGCCGCACGAAATCCTTCCAGCGCGTCTCTGATCGGGAGAGCTTGATTTCGAATTTCTGGTTGAGAGAATAAGCGACACGAGCGTCCCCGTGGGCTCCTCTTCTTTTATATAGCACTGGTGGGCCTCGGGGGCTTTTCCTAATCCGATTCTGACCCGTAACCACCGATCGCAGTTACGGCCCATGAGGGTTACGAATTTCAGAGTTAGAGATAGATTACGGATAGGATTACGGTGGCTATATCCTTTCCTAAATATCGGCTAACCGATAAATCAACCAATATTCTCCCCTTGATTTAGAGGTTAATTACGAGTCCATCATACAATACAGCTCCCTAAAACAATGTGTCACAATATTTCGCATCATTGAGACGACAAGACTTATAGTTCACAATATCATATGAATAAATCCTTGATTAATTAAGCGGGTGTTGATTGAACTTAATTGCCCTGGTTTCCAGGATCTTTATTCAAGGTCATTACACAATCCCATGTTGGCCACATGTTCTTTGAACAAGTTGGGAGGTAAGCCTTTAGTTAACGGATCCGCAAGCATTGATTTAGTGTTTATGTATTCAATTTTGATTGTTTGATCCTGTACTCTATCTTTCACAACATGGTATTTAATGTCAATATGTTTGGCAGCTTCACTTGACTTGTTACTCGTATAGAAAACTGCGGCCTCATTGTCGCAGTATATAGTCAGTGGTCTTTCAATGCTGTCAACCACTTGTAATCCCGGGATAAAATTTTTAAGCCATACAGCCTGCCCCGTTGCGTGATAACATGCCACAAATTCTGCCTGCATTGTCGACGATGCAGTCAGTGTTTGTTTAGTACTTTTCCATGAAATGGCTCCCCCCGCAAGAGTGAATATATACCCAGAAGTAGATTTCTTGGTATCTAAACACCCTGCAAAGTTAGCATCCGAATAGCCTATGACTTCAAGCTTATCAGATTTTCTGTATGTGAGCATGTAATGTTTAGTTCCTTGCAAATAACGCAATACTTTCTTTACTGCCTTCCAGTGGTCCATACCTGGTTTAGACAGATATCTGCCAAGCATCCCGGTTACAAACGCCAAGTCTGGTCGCGTACAAACTTGAGCATACATTAAGCTTCCGACAGCTGAAGCATATGGTACCTTAGTCATTTCTTTTTCTTCCAATTCATTTCTCGGACTTTGGAATGAACCAAACTTGTCCCCTTTCATAATTGGAGTAGGTGATGTCGAGCATTTGCTCATATTATATCTTTCCAATATTCTGGAAATATATGATTTATGTGATAAACCTAGCACCCCTTTGGACCTGTCTCGGTGAATCTCAATACCCAAAACGTATGACGCATCACCGAGATCTTTCATATCAAATTTCGATGACAAAAATTCCTTGGTTTCTCGCAGCAGATTCTTGTCACTGCTTGCTAATAAAATGTCATCTACATAGAGTACTAGTATAATGAATTTCCCACCTTTAATTTTGGTATAAATGCAGTTGTCCACCTAATTTTCCTTAAATCCGAATTTCTTGATAATTTCATCGAACTTAAGGTTCCACTGCCTTGACGCCTGTTTAAGTCCATAGATGGTTTCTTAAGTTTGCATCCCATATGGCTCTTTCCTTCCACAACAAAACCTTCCGGTTGAGCCATGTAAACATTTTCATTTAAGTCGCCATTTAGAAATGCTGTTTTCACATCCATTTGATGGAGTTCTAAATTGTAATGTGCCACTAGCGCCATGACAATTTTGAATGAGTCTTTCTTAGAGTCAGGAAAGAATGTTTCATTGTAATCAATTCCTTCTCTCTGCGAAAAACCCTTCGCCACAAGCCTTGCTTTGAATCGTTCGATATTTCCTTTGGAGTCCAATTTAGTTTTGTAGACCCATTTGCAGCCTACTGTTTTTACTCCTTTAGGAATTTCTACTAGATCCCACACTTTATTTTGGCTCATTGATTTGAGTTCATCTTCCATGGCTTGAACCCACTTGGATGAATTTTTACTGCTTATGGCTTCTTTAAATGAGGTGGGGTCGTCTACCTTCCCAATATCTTCAACCATGTAAATTTCATAATAATCAGGGATGGCAGATCTCCTGTTCCGTTGTGATCGTCTTAATTCTTGATTTTCATTATTGACCACAGACGGTTCAGGATCAGGTTGCGGAATTTCTTCTTCATTATGTATCACAGGACTCTGTTGAGGCTCATTATTTTCATGGATTTCAATATTTTTCTCAGTAGTAGCCGTAGCGCCAACTGTGGGAACTACAGTTTGTGGTACATTATGAAAAATGGGGACATTATTCTCTTGGATTTCCGGAGGAGAAGAAATACTCACCCGAATTTCCTCAAGATTAATTTCCCTTTCCTGTGAGCTCCCCATTTCATAATTTTCCAAGAAGACAGCGTGTCTGGTTTCTACAAATTTAGTGACACGGTCTAGACAGTAAAATCGATATCCCTTAGAATGTGACGGGTAACCGATAAAATGACAGCTCACAGTCTTAGGGTCTAGTTTCTTTAATTGGGGGTTGAACAATTTCGCTTCTGCACGGCAGCCCCAAACTTTCAAATAATTTAATGTCGGTTTTCTTCCGGTCCATAGTTCATACGGAGTTTTCGGCACGGACTTGCTTGGAACTCTGTTTAGTATGTGTGCAGCCGTTTTTAATGCCTCAATCCATAATTTATTTGATAAGTTGGAGTGACTAAGCATGCTCCGCACCATCTCCATGAGTGTGCGGTTGCGTCTTTCTGCCACTCCATTTTGTTGAGGCTCCCCAGGCATGGAATATTGTGCAATAATCCCATGAATCTGAAGATATTGAGCAAATGGACCAGGACTTTGCCCAAATGGAGCATGTTTCCCATAGTACTCACCACCACGGTCTGATCTCACTATTTTAATTTTCGCGTTGTGCTGGTTTTCAACTTCTGCTTTGAATATTTCGAATTTTTCGAGAGATTCAGAACGATCGCTTATGGGGTAAATATATCCATAACGGGAGTAATCATCCGTAACTGTAATGAATGAATCAAAACCATCTACAGATGTCACTAGGAACGGTCCACAAATATCAGTGTGAATTATTTCTAGTGGACTCGTGCTCCTAGTGGCTCCTTTCTTAATTGATTTAGCAAATTTTTCTTTAACGCAATCTATGCAATGATCAGCGTCAGAAAAATCTAAGGGGAGTAATAATTCTTCTTTAATGAGACGTTCGATTCTCCCCCTAGAAATGTGGCCTAAGCGACAGTGCCACAATTTCGATGAAGTCTCATTTTTATCATTGCAGGCATTTATGACATTCATCACAGTATTATCCAAAGAGAGCAAGTAGAGTTTGTCTCGCACGAAAGCAAGACCAATTACTTTATTTAGATGCTTAATGTAACAAGTTCTCTTGGAAAAATAGCAGTCATATCCTGACTCTGCTAGGACTCTAATTGAAATAAGATTTCTTTTAGCGGAAGGAGCAACTAAGACATTATTAAGTATTAAATTGTAGCCACTGGGAAGCTTGAGTGCGAGGACTCCAACAGCCTCCACTTCAATCTCCGCTCCATTAGCTACTCTTAGGATGTGCTCCCCCTTTCTTAGTGTCTGGACGCCATTCAATCTCTATAATGAATTAGTGACGTGCACGGTGGCACCTGAGTCAACCCACCAAGAATTCCGGGAAAACTCAACATATAGGGATTCATTAACGTTGGAAATTTCTTTAATTTCATTTATACCTTTACGGGCCAACCACTCCTTGAAGCGGGGGCAGTCTTTGTGCCAATGTTCATCACTGTCATAAAAAGTGCAGTGAGAATTCTTGAAATTTGGCCCAGCTGAAGGTTGAGCAGTTGATTGAGCAGCCTTACTCCCTCCTTGTTTCGGAGGGTGAGGTGGCTTGCCCTTTTTCTTTGATCCAGAGGCTTCTCCTTGATGGAACTTCCTCTTGCCCTTAGAGTTGACGAGGTTGAGCTGGTCAATGTGTTTCTGCCTTTTGGCCTTTTGACGCTCTTCCTCTTCCACTGCGTGGGAGAAAAGCTCTGAAATGGTCCACTTTTCTCTTTGAGTATTGTAGTGAATTTTGAACGGATCATAATCAGAGTTTAATGAGTTCAGGATGAAATGGACAAGATAGGCTTCCGAAATTTCCATGTCCATCGTTTTTAGTTGATGAGCCATGTGTGACATTTCCATGATGTGTTGTCGGATGCCTTTCTTTCCATCATAGACAGAAGAGCCCATTTTCATGATAAGAGTACTGGCATAGGTTTTGGTACACGCCTTGTAGTTCGATTCAATGTTTGCCAGGTACGTCTTAACATTGTCAGAGTCAGCAATCCCCCCTATAATGGAAGGAGAGATGTTGCTCTTGATGTACATTAGGGACACTCTGTTTGATTTCTCCCAAGCGGGCCACTTTTCATCGTAAGCCCACTTGAGATTGGTGTATTCCTCATCATTCTCATCTATGAAGTCAGCTAATTTTGGCTCCACGGGTGGATCCTCTCTAAGTGCGAGATCATTTTCCAACAGCCCCAAATTCAGGAGCATGTTGTTTTTCCATTCAGCATAATTAGCCCCATCAAGTGGCTCAATCCTTTTAAGCTGTGACAAGACTGCAGATAACAATTTATAATATAAAACATTTGATCAAAAAATAAAATAATATGTGTATAATACTTCTCCAAATCTAATCACCGTTGGGCAGAAAAGACTTAGAAAAATAAAATAAATCCTTAATTATATCACCGTTGGGCAGAAATAATCAAGGAAGAAATAATCAAATTTAAATTAACGTGAAATCATAAATAACGTTGGTCAATAAATAACTTTACATCATAAATTCTTTCTAGCAAACTTCCCGTTGGTTCCATTTGACTAGAAATAATTTTCTGAGCAATAAAATATATTTTATCATTTTTTTAGCAATTTTAAACATCCCAAACAAGGTATAAATTGATTTCTGAAATTAAAAATAATTTAAACAAAATTAAATTAAATTTTCGGCCCATCCAATTACTGGGCCGGCCTACAAGAGGTCAGCCCGTTAGGCAGCGCGCGCGCGGGAACATCGGCCCACGCGGCGCACTTGGCCCAAATAGCGGCGGCGGCCCAGGATTGATCTCAGTCGGATCGGACGGCTGAGATTCAGCAGGACATGGGCAAAAGGAGCCGGCGGCTCCAAACCCTAACCCTAGCCCCAAAAAAAAAGGACTCCCCTCTATCTCCTCTCCTCTTCTCTGGCGGCGGACGGCGAGCGCTCGGCACAAGATGGCGGCGGCGTGGCGGTCCGGTGGGGAGGGCGCGCGCCAAAAAACGCGGCCTGTCGCCCGCCGGCTGGGGGGCGAATGCGACCAAAGGCAGCGGTGCCCAAGCCGGCCGTTTCTCATCGGCGCGGAGGTCCGGCGACGGTGACGGTGCACGCGCGGAGGAGTCGGCGTGGTCGGAGGAGGAGAGCGGAGGCGGCAGCGCCCTCGCGCCGGCGCGCGGCAACCATGCACGGGTCGAAGCCCGCTCGGCGGCGGCGGCGGTGGATGGCGGCCGATCCCCGGCGCAAATAGCGGCGGCACAGGCGCGCGCACGGATGGGCGAAGCCCACCCGACGGCGACGGCGACGACCGTTATTGTTCTGGTGAGCTTTCTTCAATCCGAAGCCAGATCAAATAGTTTTGGTTGATTGCAATTTGATCTAGGGTTTGAGGTTTTGATTTCTCGATTTGGAATTCGAATCAACAACATTGTATGTAGCTAACTCGAATTCTTCACCGATTAGATTAATTAACAGACCGAAAACAATCAATTGGTTCATAATCAATCGCTGATGGGATCAAATACGACTAGGATTGGCTCTGATACCACAATGTTAGATAATTCAATTCAATCATAAACAATAGATTACGAATTTAAACCCTAATCAGTACATGATCACTGATTAATTCAAATGCGGAAAACTAAATAAACCTACAGATGAAGCCATCTGATTCCCTTCTTTTCTTTTCTGCAATTCCGTCTTCTTTCCTTCGTCTCCGGCAAGATTAGGTCGCCGGTGATCTGATTTGAATCTCCGACCTTCGGGTCTCCAACGGCACTGCCCTGGAATCACTGCACGAAACCCTTCCAGCGTGTCTCTGATCGGGAGAGCTTGATTTCGAATTTCTGGTTGAGAGAATAAGCGACACGAGCGTCCCCATGGGCTCCTCTTCTTTTATATAGCACTGGTGGGCCTCGGGGGCTTTTCCTAATCCGATTCTGACCCGTAACCACCGATCGCAGTTACGGCCCATGAGGGTTACGAATTTCAGAGTTAGAAATAGATTACGGATAGGATTACGGTGGTTATATCCTTTCCTAAATATCGGCTAACCGATAAATCAACCAACACTAAACTGCTAATCAGATATTGAAAATACTTGTGTTTGATGGGTTCTCTTACAGATTGGCTATTTCTACCATGATTAACGTGTGGAATAAACTATTTTAGGAGCTGCAATTCCAATTTCTGGAAGGGCTATTTTTGTTTTTATCATGATTAACGTGTGGAACCATAGATATTTACAGTGTTGGGCCATATCCTTAGGGGTAGCACATGTTTCCCGCATTTGGTGCAATCTCCGCTCCTTTTAAGCAGACGTATCCTCAAATCTTCTATACGCAACAGGCATCAGTACCAGACACTTTTAGCCTGTTGGCTACAACATATTTTTCTTGCAGTGATACGTCTCGCCAGCAATTAAAGGGTAAAACATTGCTTGCTAGCAGCATATCTGACCGTACGTGAAAATCGATTTTTTTATTAGCTGGGCATATAATGCAATAGCCAACAAAAACCGAGTTCTACATTTTTTTTTCATTTTGAATCTTTTCTGTGAAAACTAAAATAAAAGGTATTTAGATTTTACTGAGCATTTATAACATAACTATCCATCCCAATTTATAATTTAGGTATTTTTTGAATTAAATTCAGAAGTATATGATTTGAAGGGTTTCAACCCAAGACCTCTCTCTCCACCCCTATCAACCAACATTTTACTATGAAGTTGTTATGTATATTTAGAATGCTATTATTTTGATTTCCATTGTTTGAAACTTAAAATCTTTATTTCTGTCCTTAAATGATATTAAATAAAATAGTCATGAATTGCAAAGTTGTAGATCTTATAGAGCTCTACAACTTTGGCAGAGATCATGTGTCCAAAGGAGGTTATTTTATAAAATAGGTCTTTAATCCTAAATGAGTATTTCGAACATAAATAATCTCAAATATAAAGGTTTTGAACTAAAAATTTTAAATGCATTCAGTTCTAGATGTTTGGTAATGATTTTCAGCTAAAAGTTCTAAACATCATTGAGTTCTACATGTTTGGTCTAAGAGTTTTTTCTCCCGTATAGCCATTTGTAGCGGTAGGTACCAGTACCCTCCGGTAAAGTAAATCCATCCATCCATAGTTAGAAGGGTACGATTGGAAGACTGAAATCCATCCAATGTCACTGCATCACCTTGTTCTTTCCTCTCTATGACCACTCGTTCTTTCCTGCTACAGAGCTGCGCCGCCTACCCGCCTCCAGTCTTCACTGCATGACAACAGAAGAAGGAACATATCAACACAAAAAAAAATGGATGATCGATGAAATGATCACGAGGCTAGATCCAGCGGACGTGGACAGGAGAGGAAGGAGTCTGGTCAAGCTTGTCGACGGCGGCACGAAGATTCTCCGGCTTCACGTCAGCGGCCGCGTCATTTCTGCCTAGCCTCCACTGCCGCTGCCACCACCTCGCTTCCGCCGGCCGGGAACCGTCTCGAAAGGATCTGCCTCCGCCGGCGCCTCGCTTCCGCATGCCGGCCGGACCATCGCGACTACCACAACACAACCTCCCCACCGACCGCCATGGTTCAAATCAGAGGGGAGCCGGCTGCCACACATCATATCAGAGAGGATCGAAAACCCTAGTTCCTTAACCTATACGAAAAGTCAAAAATACCCTTTCACCATTATGTTTTGGTACAACAACATGGGTAATTTTGTAGCTGGAGGTACCGCCTGATTTTCCACCATCCGATTGAGCTATACGGATGGCCGAGATTTGGTACCAGCCTGGGAGAGAGGTACCTGCTGGAGAAATTCTCTTGGTATAAATTCATTTTCAAAGGTATAAATCCATCCCCTTTTAAAAAAATTGAATTTCGCTGGTGACCACTTACACACCTGCCAGTGAAAATCGATTTTGACCGATGGACACTTATGTCAGTCCACAAGTAAAGATAAATTAACTGATTTTCACTACCAGACATCTCAAGCCTCCACCAGTGAAAATTTATTTTTACATGTGCATGATTATGTCATCTGTAAGTAAAAATAAAAGTGATTTTCCCAGGTCACACGTGGATGCATATGTCATCTCTCGACTTGGAAAAAAGGACAATGTTGTTCTTACCCTTATTTTCGACGCTAATATTGATTTTACTTCTCTTTTTTTAGGGTTTTTATATTTGCCCCTGCTCTTTTGAACTGAACCAACTGTATGTCCCTTATTTTGGATGAAAATTAGTGGACCATTAGTTACGAAGTGAAATCAGTAAGAAAAAATAAAAGAACTAATTCCCAATATACTAAAGAATAATTTTGACCCTGTTACAACTCGAGAGAGGGATAAAGAATAATTTTGACCCTGTTTCAACTCGAGAGGGGAGGAACCAGTTGGAATGGCACATTCCACAAATCTCACGCATGACATGGGTTGAGGGGTCATCATCGGCGGTGGTGGCGTCAGAGGCTCAGATGGTCGCTCGTGGTGGCGGCGGCGGTCGAGGCTAGGAGGTATCACGGAGGCGGCGCCGCCAGAACCTCGGAGGACGTACTCACGGCGGGGACTGGGCAAGCTCGCGGCCGAACGACGGGATTGCAGACACGTTGGCGGTGGCGGTGGCACCATCGCTACCCAGCCTGCCGCTGCTCCGAGCATCCTGGTGAGCTCGACTATGAAGACCGCAGCGCGTCCTCCTTGCCTCGCCGCTGGTGTGGCGCGCCGCCACCGGACCCAGAGGAACAGGAACTACAGCAGTCACAGCACCACGAGGTAGAGGACGATGAAGGAGAAGCTGCCAAAGGTGAGCAGCACCAGCGGCGTGCGGTCGCCGTCGTCGTCGAACGGGCTGCCACCGGGCTGGCCGCCGTGGTCATGGTGCACCGCCGGCGAGAACCCGAAGAGGAACATGATGCTCGCTAATTAGCTCTGGCTATTAATCTGTCTGATCCTGTGGGTGATTAACCAATGTGTTTAATTGCAGTGTTAATTAATTACGTGCATTATAGTGTAGCTGAAGCAATTAGCAGGATAGTTAATTCATAGGATATTTTTTTCAGATTTGCTGTGGGTCAAACGTTTGAGAATTTCTAATCCATCAATCAATTTGTATGGCCGTTAGATTTTGCTTCAAGATATGTGCACCGGTGCATGCTCTCGGGCCTGAGCGGACGCACATTTTGTAAGTTTTGTGCAACATAATGGGCCCAACTGCCTCGTTCAGCCCACATAAATTCCAACGCGCACAAGTATTGTTTGCCTAAGGAAAAAGTCTATCAGACGTACCTAAATTTGGAGCTGAGTTTATTTTTTGTCCCTTAACCGTAATACCAGAAATATATACACCTAAACTTATGAAATCCATTAAAAAAAATCACTCGGCAGTATTGTCCCTTTTTAACCAGTTTTTATTGACGTGGCGTCCGGTGGGTCCCATATGTCAGATTTTTTTATTTTTTCTCTCTCCTTTCTTCCTTCCTCTTCTCTCTCTTCCTTACTCTCCATAGCGCACCGGCGGAGGCGGGGGCGGAGCCTCTCCCGGACGGACACGGTGGAAGCTAACCAGGTCCTCGGCCGCCGAACGGCACCACCGGGCCGGCTGCCGCTCGCTCGCGTCGAGATCAGCCTGTCCCGGACGGACGCGGTGGAAGCCGATCATGTCCTTGGCCGTCGCGCAGCCGTCGGGGTCGACCTCCTGGCGTGTGTGGACGACCTCCTGGCGTGTGTGGACGACAAGCACCGGCGGGGTCATGGCCGCAGGACTCGCGCGGGAGAGCTCGAGGTGGCGGCGACACACCAACCTGAATCGCATGATGGACTTCACGGGCAGCCGCGACAGCACCTCCGAGATGAGCAGGTCGCCCGCGCCGGCCGCCAAGGCTTTTGCCTCCGTCCTGCCATGCCTAGCTTCTACTACGACAACGTATGCGAGCTAGCTAGCCTCGCAGCTCACCTGTCGCGTTAATCGCCTCGCCTCGCCTCCAACAAAGACGCAATCACCGAAGTGTAGCAGAAGCAAAGAACGAGCTAGATCAACCAGCCTCCAGCCACGACGTCCTGACAAATTAGGTACCTCTAATAGCTATAGATTATAGCATTCTGTGGTGTTATTTATCCCGTCAATCAATCGATTATGGCAATGGCAGATCGAGCTGGGGCCATCCCACATTTCCACCATGAAAGTTCGGATTTCAGGTTTCAGACTTTAGCCTTCTTCTCTTCTCATTGAGTGTACTTCATGAGCAAATCACAAGGCATGCATGCAACCATATGCATGTGGTTCAGAAAATTCTCAAAGTTTCGTCAGGTTCTACCAACCCTTGCTGCTCAACTACCACGCATTCTTTACAAGTTGCAACAGGATCTGATCAACATATATCCATCAGGCCAATATTGCAGAGCATCAGTAGTCCTAGTTGGGTCGTGCTTGTACGTAACAGATACAACATAATCCATGTGCTTCCAAAGTGTCACACCAATGGAAGTGGTAGCTGTAGCTCGCCGCGCCATGCTCCCCCTCCGAACCACCTCAGGCCACCGACGACACCATCAAGCGCATCAAGCTGGGCCTATCCCCCGCCATCGTGAGCGAGCCCTCCGCCACCGTCGCCGTCGCTCTAGCAGAGGACAAACCGTGGCCGCCCGACGACTTGTTTGAGGGGCTCGCCAGGATGTACGCCACGTACATTTCGGCGCACGCGCAGGCCGAGTTCCGGTACGACGAAGCTGCGGCGCCGTCTACCGCCCTCTCGCGTCGGCCGCCGCTCGCCACCGCCACATGGCCTCGCGCCGGCCACCGACTGCCGCCTGCCGTCGCCGCCAACCCAGCCGCCCCCGCCCCTACCGGCCTGAAGGAGGGAAGTTAGGAAGAATAGAGAGGAGAGGAAAGGAGATGAGAGAAAAAAATTTAAAAACCTGACATGTGGGATGTACCGACGCCACATCAGCAAACCACGGTCAAAAAAATAGATTAATACTGTGGAGGGACCTTTTCTAGATGATTTCTGTGAGAACAAAAAACGAACTCGCTTCCAAGTTTAGTAACTTCCGATAAACTTTTTCTTTGCCTAACTCTTACCTTAACCAGTAGTTGTCTCCTCCTTTCTGGCCTCTTCCTCTTCCTCTTCAGAGCTGTGACGACCGCGACTACCGACGATGACGACGCCGGCGACGGCGACGGTATGGCAACTTTCTGAATCGCCACCTCTCCCACACAACCGCGACGACCATCTCCGCCTTCAGATCCTCCTCACAGGCAGTGCTCGCTCCAACAAGGTATAGAGGCTCTCTTTCCCTCTTGGCGTCTGACCTCCTCCTCCGAGAATTGACCAGTGCGACCACCTATGGAGACGATGCAGCAGTAGTGTGGTGGCATCACCTCCTGGATCGCCACCTCGCTCCCCAGTTTTTGGCAGCCATCTCCGCCTTCAGATCGACATTGCGGCCGGATCAGTATGCGTCAGATCTGTAGCCTACTTTTCAGTGGAGTTTGTGGGATTTTGGATTGGGGGTTGATAATTTCTGGTTTTTTTGGCAGGGTTAGGATTTTGGGATGACAGATCCGCAACTGTTGAAGGAGCTTGATTTGTGCAGACAACACCAGGCAAAAATTGTCAGCACCAAACTCAAGGTTGATGATAGCCAACAGATCGTCGGCTAGGCTGAACTTAAGGGTTCATCAAATATTCTTCTTCCTCAGCTTCCCAGGTGTACACGGTAAATGAAAAATTCATCGCTATCTATGCTTGAATGTATGCAATGCAGCTCTGCATCTGGAAGAATCGAAGTAGTGCCCTTAGGAAATGCAACTATTTATACTGCTAGTGCTAACTTATTGGGACAATTTGCCTGTAAAAGGGGCATTGAGCTTATTTCTTTTGTGCCATAATTTGCTAAAGAAGAAACTGGCAAGTGAATAAAGAAGTATGAAGTATTTTGTATTCTATTATAATTATTTCTCATTCACATTAAAAGGTTTTGTTATCCAGAACTACTGCTTGAGCTAGAATAAAATTTCCGCTGTAGTTGCATTCTGAATTTAGTTTTTACATGGGCATGTTTGGGAATGTAGAACCAATCAGTTTTTTGATGGTGATGTGTTTCCATGGGTTTTGATTTTCTTTTTCAATTACGTGTTGCTCATGCAATGACCTAAATTGCTATCAAGCAATGGATCTGATGGGTTTATTTGTTTAGGCTACCGAATGAGTTGTTGATTGATATATCAATCAGGCAAACCAGAAATGGTTGCGTAGGATTTTTTTTCTTTAAAAAGATGATGCGCTTTTGATGGGTTTAATTTTCCCTCAAATCCCCATGTGTAGGGCGCGGTATGGATTGATTGAGTTCCAGTTTAGTACATTGTTTTGGTACTATATTTGTTTGAGTTTTTCTTACGAGCCATGTGCCTTTTGTTCTTCACTGGAGTTTCTATCAGCCCAGTTAATTTTGGTTTCTTTGTATGAACCACTACTGCTACTTGCTCTGTTCTTTGCGTTGTTGTTTGCTTGCTCTGTTGCTTGGCTAGCGCTAGCTATGGACTATGGCTACTTGCCTGGCCGTTTATTTCACTGCTCTTGCTTGCTGCCAACCAGGCTAAGGCAAGCGATGTGGTTGGGCTAACCTGTCTCGTGGCCGTGGAGATGTATCTGTAGCTTAAAGTATTGATGTGTTTTGGGAAGGAGTTGATTTTTGAATTTTGATGGCAGTGTACATCTGTGAATTGTGCGTCCAAACAAACCAGAATTTGTCTATATAAAATATTGTTTGGTATATGTGAATGGAATGCACAAATCAGTTATCAAGTTTTGTTGATTATCGATTATGTCTAGAGGTTAGCTATATAGTAGAATTAACATTTTTTATTTGCGAATAGCTATACAATCACTAAAAATAAAATTTGGCTAGTGTGCAATCCACTGTTGTACAAATATATAACCTAAACTTGCATAATATGATATGTGCAAATTTAGAATATACGCAGAGCAACTTCGATGTAAATTAACATGGCTTCTGTGAGTAACTAAAAACATTATGGTGTTTGCTATTTTGTCTATAAATATCGAAAAATTTTGCAACTAGGAGCGTAATTTTGTCGGGTGAGATGTGTTCGCTTGGTCAATGTCTAATCGAAATTTTGTCATTTTAACAACTCTCTGATTTCTTTTCTTAACTATCATTGACCTATACATGCACGGTGTATATGCTAAACTCGCACATATCTTCATCTGTAGTTGTATAAAATAAAAATATGCAATTTTAGTATAAACAAAGTGAAACTACAATATAAATTAAATGCAATAATTGCTTTCATGATTCTAGTTGAGTTGGATTTTTTTTTTTTTAAATCTTCGAGTGCTTTGTGTCGTTCCATCCTAACTTTGGACCTAGGTGGGGAATTTTTTGTGTGATTGAGATTTGTTTGCTGTGTCAAAATCTGATCTAAATTTTCCTATTTTCTAGCTCTTTTCCTTAAATGCTAAACTTACACATAGCTTAACCTATAGTTGCATAATATGCAAAACAACAACTTTAATATAAATGAAGTGCAACTTCAGTATAAATTAAGTGCAACAATAGTTTTTATATGTTTGGCAATCATTTTGTGTAAGGACAAAATCCAGAGGGATATTTAACTACTTGTCACTCTTAGATTTGGTATTTTAATCAATGTGTCTATGACATATGGGTTCTGAACCCACATGTCATAGACACATGGAGTGTCAAATATGTAAACGCAACACTGTAGCGGACATAAAAAATCGAATGCCCCAAATTTAGATTAACTACTGATCACCCGGATTAACTATTGATCTTTTGTAATAGATTGCCCTGTTACTCTAATCATGGTTTTCACTGCAGTTTCTTGGGACTAGAAT
The DNA here is from genome assembly GCF_000231095.2 of Oryza brachyantha. Classification (NCBI taxonomy): domain Eukaryota; kingdom Viridiplantae; phylum Streptophyta; class Magnoliopsida; order Poales; family Poaceae; genus Oryza; species Oryza brachyantha. The sequence continues at coordinate 9,830,955 of NC_023174.2, read as the reverse complement.
TAACTGAATTATTTTTTCTTGGAAATATTTCCATGTTATCTTTGATATTGACTGAAGTTGTTAACATTAACATCTTGTTGCAGTGGTGTATGTTTGTAGAATGGCAACCTCCTACACTACTAACCGGTGATGAAGCACATTAGCCGATGAGCATACTACTCGATGGATAAGATGATATGAAAGCCGGAGGAAAATATTGGTGTTTGGCTAATAAATTTTTTAAGTGTTGTTAATTCACTAAGCACTTGGATTCTATGGTGGCCATTGTGGATATGATGGGTTTTTTTATACGTGAAGAGTTGGACTGAGAGCCTCGCGTAGTCCAATTAGCTCATTTTGTATTCATATTTGTTTTTAACATGGTCAAGATTTGGTGAATACATGTTATCCTAAGTGTTTAGAACAATTTTAGTCGTAAGTGTTTCAAGCAATTTTGATAGATAGACAAAGTCAATGGAACGAAACAAAAAGTTATGTTGGAAATTCAACGGAACCAAAGTCTAGCTTAATTGTAAGAACAAAATATAAGAACCAAAAAAAAGCACAGCCTAAAAGACAAATGGCTATAAAAGCTAAGCTCAATAGTGCTACCGGACCTCAAAGAAAAAAAAAATGTCCAAAAAGATTGCACTGGGGTGGCGCACGTGGACATTTGGTGAGGGGTAGTGCATGAGGATTGACGTTTTTTTTCAGCACCTTTAGATCTTGATCCAACTGACCCTATTTTTCTTTTGTTTTGAACAAGCAATTAATGAGAGCTAACCTTTAAGTTAAACACCATTAGTTCTTTCGTCTAAAAGAGGGGCATTCAATAGGTTCAGTTAAAAAAATAGGGACAAACATGAAAACTCCTAAAAGAAGGGGTAAATCAATGTTAGCATTCGAAATTGAGATAAGAACGAAATTACCCAAAAAATAAAAGAGATGTGTCATGAAAAAACGTTTTTTAAGCAGTGACAGACATGGCAATGCCAGGCCACTTTGCCATCCTATTTACAGGATTTTTTGTTATAGTGTATCATTCGCAGTAGCTAACAACTTTTTTTCTTAGAAGAGAGCCTGAACTCACTAAATAACAGGACAATTATCCTGTGCACGTAACCCTTGAATCAGTGGTGGAACATTATACTGCCACTCAACCACCATCCGATCAAGAGAAATTAGTTTTGCACACTCATGTGCAGGCCTATTACAAGAACGATGAACATAACTACATCTAAACTCATCAAAACTCCTTTGGAGCTCCTTCATCCTCTGAAAGTAAGGCACGATCATAGAACGCTGGACCCTCTCCATGTGCCAAAGAGACACCAACTCCAAACAATCGATCTCGATAATTAAAATACGGAAGCCTCTACTCCTAGCCATTTCCATACCGTACAAGCAAGCATCCGCCTCAACAACAAGAGGTTCCAGACAATGAACCTGCCATTTTGCTCCTCCTCCAATACACTAACCATTATGATCCCGTAGAATCATCCTCAATGATCCAGTGTTATTAGTATGAGAAAACGATGCATCAGTATTACATTTAATCCATCCTTGTTCAGGTTTCTCCCGCTGTTTGATTACTACCGGCTTCTGTTCAGTTCCTTCAGAATGATTAATTCACCAAAGATCAAAACAAGTATCCTTGACCCATGCCATTGCTTGATGGATCGGCAACACACTGCCACCATGCCTGAACTGGTTCCTCGACATCCACAATGACCACATCCCGCACAAGATAATAGGAACATTGACACTTGGACAAATACCAGATCCAGAATATCACGAGCCCAACTCACCAGTTGAAGCCTTGGCAGCTTGACCCCTGTGAGCTGTTTAATAGACTTTCAAAACCTCTTCGCCAGCGTACACTCTGCCACCACATGCAAAACTGATTCTTCATTAGCACCACATCGTTCACAATGTGGTAGCCGCTCCAAAATGTCCGCGGCTGAGAATTTGTCTTGATGGTAGGAATTCATGCATCACCCGCCACCAAAACACTTGTACTTTAGGCGGAACTTTAACCTTCCAAATTCGCCCCCATACATCATTAGTTGAAGACGATGCAACATTGGGTTCTTTCTCCTGTTGTTTCTTCACATACTGAATCTTATATGCTGAGCGGATAGAATAATGACCATGCCTCTCTAGTGCCCAAGCCCAATAGTCAGTACCACCCATCTATGTTGGGATTCTTAGAATAGCCTCGACATCCAATTGTACAAAATTTTCACGTATAAACTCTTCCCTCCACTTGCCTTCCGATGTAAGCAGATCAGCCACTAACAAACAACCTGCATCACCACCTGGTGTGATCGATTTTCCTCCAAGATAATTTGGTATCCACCGATCGTCCCAAATCCTTATAGACTTTCCATCACGGATGCGTTTGATCAGCCCCAGCTTTAACACCTCTCGACCAGCTAGAATGGCTCTCCAAGTCTGGCTAGCATGATTCCTTCTCCTGGTCTGTAAAAAATCTATGTCATGATAGTATCTCCCTTTTAAAACCCGTGCACATAAAGATTCAGGTCTTTCAATAAGTCTCCATCCCTGCTTTCCTAGCATAGCTAGGTTGAAAAGATGAAGGTCCCTAAAACTCATTCCACCTTGTTTCTTTGGTCGGGTGAGATGGTCCCATTTTTGCCAGTGGATTCTCTTGCTATCTGTGGCACTCCCCCACTAGTAATTTGCAATAATGGACCTCATCTTGTTACAAGTGTCCAGTGGTATTTGAAAGTAGCTCATGGGATAAGTAGGCACCGCTTGTGCTACTGATTTGTGAAGAACCTCTCGACCCGCACAACTAGCCTCCTTCCCACTCCAACCTCCAACGAGTCCTCTCAACCGACCTATCATGTACTCAAAGACCCCTTTCTTTGATCTCCCAATTGCAGTAGGGAGGCCTAAATATTTTTCAGCTAAGGCTTCCTTTGCAATATGAAGTACCTCCCTAATGACAACTTTCATCCCATCAGAGCAATTCTTACTAAAGAACACAGCTAACTTCTCTCTGTTCACCAATTGCCCTGAACCTTTGCTATAAGCATCAAGAATCATTTGGATTCTGTCAACCCCCCTCTGCGAAGCTTCTGAGAAAATGATGCAATCATCCGCAAAAAGAAGGTGCCAAATCCAGGGGGCATGTACTCCCACACGTATCCCCCTAGATAGTGTCACTGGACCTACATATTTCAATAAGCAGGACAAACCTTTAGCACAGATTAGAAACAGATACGGGGAGATGGGGTCCCCCTGTCTTATATCCCTAGAAGGTTTAAAGGACTCCGTTAGCTTTCCATTGACTCTAACAGAGAAAGAGACAGTAGTCACACACTTCATCACCAAATTCACAAAGGACTCCGCAAAACCCAACTTGAGTAGCATCCCATGGAGATAATCCCACTCTACCCTGTCATAAGCCTTCGCCAAATCTAACTTGATAGCACATGCACCACTTTTTCCTTTCTTCCTTTTCAAATAATGTGTGCACTCATAAGCAACCAGCACATTGGCAGTTATTAATCTTTCCGGCACAAAAGCACTTTGCTCTTCTGATATCACTTCCTCCAACAGAAGCTTCAATCTATTGGCAATCACCTTAGAGCAGATTTTGTAAAACATATTACAAAGTGATATCGGCCTAAAAAGTTTAATATCTTGAGGGTTTTTAACCTTGGGAATCAGAACCACTGTTGTCTGATTCAAGCCATCGGACACTGTAGCCCCGTTCAGGAAATCGAGCACAGAACTCGTTAGACTTGGCCCAATATCCTCCCAGTGGTGCTGATAGAAGCCCGTAGTAAAACCATCTGGCTCTGGTGATTTATTTGGACCCATCATAAAAAGGGATTTCTTGACTTCCTCACTAGAAAACGGCTTTAGCAGCTGTTCATTCATCACATCAGTTACTCGAGCTGTGACATGCTGCAGGACTTCATCAGGTTCAGAGTTGCATTGGGCCGAAAAAAGATCCTTATAGAAGGAGAGCACCAAACATTCCATTTCCGACTGGGCCATGGCCGAAAGGCCATCAGACGTCCGGAGCCCAGTAATTTTATTCACTCTCGATCTTTCCCTTGCAGAAGCTTGGAAAAATCTGGTGTTCCGGTCTCCCTCTTTGAGCCAATTGATACGAGATCTCTGCCTTTCCATTGTTTCTTCACGGCTCAGCAGTTCTGCCAGTCTCACCATCAACTTCCTTTCTTCTCGAGAAGGCCCAGATCCAATTGATTTTCGTTGAATTTCCTCTAGCTGAAAGCGAAGACGCTCCAGCTCCTTTTTTACTTGACCGAAAACAGATCTTTCTCGAGAAGGCTGTTGAGGGTTGACTGAAATTGAGCTAAGGTTTGCACATCCTCACCAATTCCCCAAGAAGACTCAACTGCATCCTTGTACGACGAATCTCGTCGCCACATATTCTCAAACTTGAAAGTTTTAAAACCCAACCCATCCCGCCTGACTTGAGACCGGGAGTCAATCAGTAGGCAATAATGGTCAAATTCCGTCGTCTGGATATGCCGCACAGAAACATCAGAGAACATGTCCAAGAAGGATGATGTCACTAGAGCACGATCAAGTCTCACTTTTATATTCTTATCACACTTCTGTCTATTATCCCAAGTGTAGGGCAAGCCAACAAACCCCAGATTATGGAAGCCACACACAGCCACTGCATCCCGGAATCCATCCATCTGGCGTTCCAATCTCCCCACTCCACCAAATTGTTCACTTGCATCAAGAATCTCATTGAAATCCCCTGCGCATAACCATGGTTTATCACTGCAAGAACTCGAAAAATGGAGGCAATCCCAACTTCTAAGTCTAAACTCCCGCCTTGACTCACCATAGAAGCCAGTAAAACGCCACAACTCTGAATCCGTTACAGGATCCATGATCATGACATCAATATGCAGCTTATCATACGTTTGCAGCTGCACACAAAGCTCCTTAGTCCACAACAAGGCTAATCCGCCGCCTCGGCCAAAACTTCCAACCCCAACACCATTCGGGAAGTTCAAAGCCTTCCTCAAAATATCAACCTCTTATCATCGAACAACCTCATTTCAGAAAGAAAAACCAGTTGCGGGCGATGTAGCTCAACTAAGCTACGGAGTTCACGAACTGCCTCGGGTTGCTCCCAAACCCCAGCAGTTCAAACATAGAGTTTTCATTGTGCCCGGCAGGGGCTGCCCTCCGCAGCCGCCGCCAATCTCGCACTAATCTGTGTAATTGACACCTTCTGTTTCTTAGTAACATCTTCCAGAGATGTCCCCTCCATATCCTTAGTACTCACCAGTTGGTTCATCTGAGCATTCACTATCCCGATTGGAACCAATGCTGAAGAAACTACTGGCACTTTTGGTCGGCTATTTGTTAGTACTCTTTGGTCCAAACCCTTCAATTTCCTCTTGCGGACTTGGGGCTCTCCCTCAAGTTTTTTGGACTGGAACAGTTGGCAGTTTGCAGTTGATACCAGTACCTTCTCAGCCCGTTCAGTTTCATGAGCAACAGGTTTTAGAGTCGAGGTGATCTCATCCTCCTCACCTTCCCCGCTCCTTTTACCACTATCCATCGACTTTTTATCATCCTTCCGCGCAGCTGAACTTCGGCCCTGGTGGGAGCTCGACGAAGAGCCACTTCCAAATGAAACTGCTACAGCGGCCGGAAAGCTTTGTACCTTTTTGCGTCTTTCCTCCGTTATCCTAAGATGTAAGTCCCATGGTAACTTACCCTGGGCATTTCGAGCAGCAGGGTTGGCACACTCCAACTCTGAATGACCCATAACCCCACACGATTTACAAAAGAAAGGAAGCTTCTCAAACTGAATTTCAAACCACTCAGGCACTCCATCTTTCTTTGTTTTTAATAGCACTCCCCTCCTAATAGGTTTTGCCACTTCAATAGCTACTCGACCACGTAGAAAAGGGCCACTAGCTTCACCATCCTTATGTACGTCAATGCCAATCACTGACCCAATAAGGTCTAGAGCACGAACTCCCCGTTGTCTGTTCATCCATCCAACTAGAAGGTTCAGAATCCTCACCCAAATCTCCATTTTATCAAAAGCAATTTTAGACGGCTTGAGGCTTTCATCATACTCTTGCAGTATGACCGCATGCCTACCCACCATCCAAGGTGAGCCCCCCAAAACCCGCTTCAAATCATTCTCACAACCCAGTGAAGCAATAAACAAGTTATTACCTTTCTCCCCGATCGCCCTTATCTTCAGGCCAACCGGATTTCCCCATGCAGGTTTCATAGCCCGCTAGATCATTGTAACATGCAACGTCGCCGGCGACAAGACTTTGCCAATAAGTGCCAGTTTTGTCTGCCCTCCGACTTCGTCTTCATCCTCGTCACTGAACGCAGCTACTTCACCTTCATCTGTTGTCAGATTCAGATTCCGCAGTAAGTTAGCGACATTGTTCTCCGGTAAGATCAGATCACAGGATTGGTTCATGGAACCCTCTCCTGATCTTCCACTCCCTGCTGAATCCATTAGTACACAGCACGAGAGGGAAACAAAACAAAGGTGCAACACACACAGATGAGATGCGTGCACACAGACAATCCCGACTAGGACCTAAGAGCATCTCCAAGAGATGTCCAAAACTAATCCTAAAAACTAAAATTTAAGAAATATGTCACAAAACATGTCTCCAACAGGTATCTAAAACTATTCCAAATATTTAGGCATCTCTAATATCACCTCATTTGTATCCAAAATTTGGTTTGATATTCTGCGTTCCCAAACTGATGAAGTGTGTGAAAAATCACCCGACCGCGCATTCTTTATGTTCAGTTTTCGCACGACGCCTCCAATCCACCCCCCACAACCTCGGCATTTCCAGCCCTCCGCCGTTCACCACTCATCCTCCCCACTGCCGCTGCCATCCACTGCCCAACCCGCACCCCTCCCCGAAACCATCGCAGTGCATATGATCTTTACAAAGGCCACGGGGATGCACCATCTTCAGGTCAGTCAAGACAACAAAATATGCAGCCAATTGTGCTTCTCTTGGAGAGGGAGTGCACACAGCCAGCTAGGGCCTTGTTGCCTTGCACCCTTGGTATGTGAAAGACATAACGGGCTGATGGATAGCAAGAATGATATGCCAGGTCGCCAGCTGAAAGACATTGCCCTCGTATTTTCATACAGATTTTAGGAATATGTTTTTAGGTAACTCTTGGAGAATTGGGTGATTTTCTATCCCAATAATTTTTTGGATGTTCCTAATACATCAATTTTAGGACTTTAATTTTAGGCATCTCTTAGAGATGCTCTAAGCGGAAATTTGGTGGTCGACGGCGCCGAACTAGCTAACCGGCGAGGGGCGGAGGCCGTCAGGCGACTGGAACGTCGTCGACAGGGCGTATTGGAAAATGATCGGGAATTCTCGGGACAGTAGCTAACAACTAACGTTAGTCTGTATACTTATTTTCATTAGGTCATCAAAATGTTATATGTGCACTGGCTGGACCATTGATTGTTGGTGCTATTAATTGAGTTAACAGCGTACTTTTTAAATGTCTCTTTTTTGGTTACTAATAAATTTACATCTGTATTTATTCGACTGCCATTGCCACAAATTTGGTGCCCTTAATTACAGCATTGATATATGTTTCCACCTGCCATTAGCAATGAATAAAATAAGAAGAACGCTGACGGCTGATGTGTGCTCTTGTTTGATGACATCTCCAATTCTGTATGCCTCATGCATGGTGCCTAAAAATGTCAAACCATGCCAAACCATTCATGTTCTTCTAAGAAAATTTATTTCATGCGTTTGCCTATGGGTTCAGAATCAATCTTTACATCCATGAGATATTATCACAACGAATCAACTTGATTATATTTTTAGCATGCTTCCTTTATTTTTATATCATGGTTGAATACACATTAGTATTTGTATTGTACTTGAGGTATTTCCCCTGATGGACCATATGGGCAATCTGGTGTTACTTTTTTGTTTCTCTGAGTTTCGTTTTTGTTTTTCTAGGAAATGTGATGCTATTTGCATCAAAATTCCCTGATGGACCATATCATGGTTGAATACACATTAGTATTTCTTTTTTTTTAATTTGGGAAGGTGTTTTTATTTGATTGGTTGAATATTGTATGTACTGATAATGAACTTTTGCATGGGCTTGTAAATACCTTGACCAGATATATTGTGATGAAAATATATAAATTCACAAATTTTGAATTTAGATTCAGCAAAGTAGATAAAATGCATTAACAATGGCATCAACATGAAAAAAGTATGACTTGCACAAGGATGGACTAAATACATACGCAATACATGAAGTGGAAAAAAAATACCATTTAAATCTACATGCAAGGTGTGGATCATTATTTGTTACCATGTGATCTCCAAAATATGTGTTTAACAATAATTATATATACTAGATAAATGCTTTTAATTTTATTAACTATATTTTTATATATTCTTGTTGCTCCCATGTCTTCAACTAAATGAAGAAACTGAGAGAGTAAGTTTTAGCTTAGACATGAATTATGGGACGAATACTTTTGCAATATGAGAATGCCCTTTTCATTTTTTTATTTTTTTTGGATATCTCCCGTTTTGCGTGCCTTGTCAGGGAGAGTAAGAGAGGGAGAACATGAGCCACTATGAGTCTAACCTTGTTTCATTCCTATATTTGGGACCGTCCATTTTCCGTGTTGAAAAAAAATTCAATCTTGAATACAAAATCAAATAAATGCCAGCTATAATCTTCAAACAACCATGGGTCAGTCGAGCATTTTTGTAATTTTCCAACTTTTGTTAAAGTCTGTTGCAACGCACGGACATTTTACGAGTAACAATAAAAATACAAAATACTATTCATGAAACTTTTTTAAATCAGACCGACGATCAAGTCTTAAGTGTAAATTGTAACAAAAATACGCTCTTCTATAGCAGAGGTAATATATGCTTAATTAAAAAAAGATATTAAAACATAGAAAAATATTTATTTAAGAAAATTTTATATGAAAAGTTTTTTATAAAACACACCATTTAATAGTTTAAAAGGTATAATAAGCGATATAAAGCGAGTGACTTATCTTATTTGGTAGAAAAACAATTTAAAAACCATGCTAATAGACATGTATGCTTAGCAACTGGTGGTGGAGGCAACGTCCATACCGATTCCAGACAACGAAAAGCGTTCGCTAATCGTCAATAATTTTTTTACATGTATTTTTAGCGATCCACGATAACAATCCTAGAGATGAAGGCCATCGAAGGATGAACCAGTCTAAAACGCTGGATTGCTAGCTTCGCTGCTTGTATGTAACAGCATTCGTTGTAGTACAGTGATGAGTTTTCCGTTGCCAGCGCTTTTATCTTCTTTTTTATTATTCGCGAGTGGGCCGACGACCTGACGGGACGGCTAACGAGCGCGACCCACGGCCCATGGCGGACATTGCTGCTGCTCCTGACAGCGGATATCACTGACAGCGGATATCACTGACGTTGCTGCTGTTGCTGACGTCATTACGACCTATGGATGACATCAGCCCACACAACGAAATTTTTGGCAGAATCTTTAGCTTTTTTCAATAGTATGGATATTGAAGCAAGTAGGGCTAGTGTTTAGGCCTATTTTATTTGTATCATAAAATGGTACTGATGGATGTGATTTTTTCTACAATATATTGGATAAAATATCTGGTTTGTTTATCTGCATTGATTCCAATGGATAGTATATGTATCACATGTAACCACTCCTTTATATTTCTCGTAGATTGCGATGTACGTTGCATAGTGTTGTATTTTTATTTTCTGAGCGATGCTTCCTTGTAAACGTGATTATATGTTTACCCATGCATGATTATCTGCAATAATATCCGAAGCGTTTGCATTGGCATATAACTGTAAAGATGTAACATAGCTACAATGTACTATAAGTTTTTATTTGCCGGAAAGCTACCGACTATGATTATTTAACATCATTTTACCATCTGTGATTTGAAATTACCATAATTCCTCTTTGTTATGTTAGAAAGCACGGTACCAAACTAGTAAAGTTACTACGATATTTTCATCTTGGTCCGCTGCATTATGGCATGTGGCTGCTCGCGATGTCCGAGGAGGCACATGTTCGAATCGGTCGTGGACATTTTTGGAATGCACGACACCACTAGATAGAGTGGCTATGCAAACCGCATGATTCCAAACACGTTGCTATGGAGCATCTGGCAGTGCAACTATCTTCGGCAGATGCATGTTTGCCTTTCCAAGAACGGGCTGAGGCACCGACGGTCTGCTAGAGGTGTTGCGTGGGCTGCTGTGGTTCATCGGTTTGCCCAATGCCTGGTGAGTTCGCCATAGTCTCCGTGAGGGGAAGAGTTGTTGGTGGGCTAGATCACCTGCTACTGAGTGCTAAAACATCCAAAGCTCCTTCCTAGCCCATGATTGCTATGAACTCTGAGGCATGCATACCCTACAGTTCTTCTGGTGCTACTCATTCTCAGTGTCATTATATGCCATGGGGATTCATAGTTAGATAATTGAACAACATTATTTTCTTTTCTGCATCGTGTGATATTTATAGCCATGATGTTTTACAGTACAGTTATAGCTTCAGCTACAAGGGTACCGTTAAGTAGTAAATAAATTGTCTATACGGTACTACTACACAACCTAGCAAAATAGATGAGTCATCTGTGACCGGACCCAACATAGCCTGTCACAGACCACCCAATCATCTATCATAATATCATTAACAGCTAAAATATTGGCTCGACATGAGTCATCTGTGAGGGGCAAAAACCAGTGCCTGTCACCGACAACGCCTCATCTTTGATAGGCCATAGGTTACGGCCTTTGCCCATGAGTCATTTGTGACAGACACATATTATGCTCGTCACCAATGTCATTTGTGATGGGTTTACTATACGGCTCATCACCGATGTAGGCTTATTCTGGTCATATATAATATCATATTCTAGGAGTAGGTTGCTTGGATTACATTTTTGTATGATTGGAATACATTGAATATTTTTGATTCTTTGGTGTAGTTATCATTTTACGGTTATAGTCAAATCTCTTTCATAAGTTGAATGATTTTACTTTCAAGATATAAATCCTTATGCACTCAATTTAGCTATACAAGTTTATGTGGGAAAAGTTTGCATATATTAATGTATAAAGTTTGCGTCTACAAAGATGGATATTTCCTTGTGTCGGACGAGAACTTCTCAAGTGGGGATCCGTGGGACCCCCTTTGTGAGTTTCAGTCAGGGTGCAGAGTTGGGTCCCGAAAGCCTCAATGCAAATGTGTGAGTTAATGCTAGAATTGGCTCTTCGCCGAGGGGTTCCTAGAAGACAAAAGGAATTATACATGTTCAGGCCACCGTGAGACGTAATACCCTACTCCTATTGTTTGAGCACTATGTGAGTGGATGTGTTACAAGCTTCTGTTTCTCCCAAACATGGAGTCCCTGTCTAAGTTTGCTAGGGCCTCCGTTTATATGGGCAAGGGGACACCACAACGGCTATGACCCCTATCCACAACAGCAACGTAGGCAATCATTCGGCCTGTAAGAAGTAGATCTCGTTCTCCCTAGGATACATCCTACCCTCCGTCTAGTACTGTCTGTTAGGGAGCGGGTGAGGCGTGGTAGTCACTTCCTTTCTTCTAGGCCCGTTTGTCAGGGAGTGGGTGAGGCATGGCAGCCACATCCTCTCCCTCCGGTGGGGAGGCTTCCTTGGAATTCACCCACATGAGCCTTGTAGCCGCCCCTAACTCCTTGCAGTTGTCTGTTGCATTTAATGCGACGGCGATGGTGGGAGGACATGCCACCTTTGAAGTGATAGAGATGTCACTGTGCTGTCAGGATGGCCTGTCCCAGCCCACCTTTTATCCGGCGGAGAATAGGGAAGAGGTGCATGCCTACGCCATATTTAATGCAGCGCTGGCGCGCGCCGCGTCCATTATGGGGGCAGCGTGAAGTGCCAAGCACCCCTTTTGTCGCAATAAATGCGGCCATGAGGTGCCGAGGCCATGCCCGAGGCGTGGTGGGCCCATAGGCCGCAACCCACGCGCTTGAGGGGGTCGGGGTGCCCCGACCCTCCTTGCTCTTCTTGCGGCTTTCCTTTCGAGCCCGACCATGGGGGCGCTCGGTCTTGACGGGGCCGACCCCTATACCCGCTTCTCTTCGGGATCTCGAGTGTTGGGCCCATAGTCGCCGCGCGCCAACCGCGCACAGGGGATACCCTCGGGCTCACATCTCCAACACCTTGTATAAAGTTTGTGTGTACAAAGATAGTTATTTTCATGTATAAAGCTTATGTGTATAAAGCTGGTTATTTTTATTAACAAATTTTGTGTGCACAAAATTTTCTTATACTTTTTATGAAAAATATAAGTGCATGAAGATAATTATTTTTATACATAAAGCTTGTGTGTACAAGCATAGTAATTTTTATGTACAAAGTTGGCCTGTACATGTATAAAGTATAGGTGTACTATGTTATTATATTACTTTAAAGTTTCAAGTACGAAGATTTATGTTTTGATTATTTCGCACAATTGTTCGCCATATCTTTTATTGTTTGCGGAACATCACTTCTCGCACTAAGGTTGATATTTGATGATAGACATTAAAGTGTGGTAGTCACGGATGATTGAAGTTTTAGTTATATTTTTTGTTGATAGTTTCTTTCAGTTCGCACGCCACCTATTTATTATCCCTATCTTAACTATCCATGGTAAAAGCAAAAACCAAAATGGAGTAGAGCCGGTTGGAAAAGAAGTGATGCAATTTGCGTGAGTAGAAATCACAAATCTGATCACAACGGTCCCAATGGAGGACCGAAGCGGTCGACGGGGCAATTCAAACATGGTCGCTGCGGTGGAACATGTGGTAATGTGTGTGCGTTAGCCCCATCCAAGCGGCAACTTCCTGCCGGCTTGCGCCTATTCAACCCGACATCCGAGGAGGCGCACGTTCGCATCGTGAACAGTCATGGAATCGGTGACATCACCAGATCAACGGGCTATTCGAACAACATGATTCTAAAGACGTTGCTACCAAGTGCCTAGTGGTGCAGTCGTCTAGGACAGATGGTCTCCATTCCAAGGGAGGGCGGAGGCTCCGACAGTCCTCCAGAGGTGTTGCGTGGGCGGCTGACATTCACCACGGAGGAGAGGACAATGGTGGCACAAGCTCTCCAGCAGAGGAGATTTAATGGTTCGCACAATCACTTGTGAGTTCGCAAAATTCTAGTTGGAGGCAGTGTCGCTGCTAGGGCAAAACATCAAGTGGTGAGTGCTAAAGGATCGAGAGCAACTCTGCCTTCCAGCCCCTCGACTTCTAGGGACTAGACGACGTGCATTGGCTATGGTTTTCCTGGTGCCACTCATTCTCAGGGTCATTCTATGCATTTGGGATTTTACATAATGGAATGACATTGTTACAGCTTTCTGCATCGTGTGATATTTATATTTATAACTATGATGTTTTTCTATACAGTTATTGCTTCAACTACTAGGGTACGGTAAAGTAGTAACTAATATGTGTAAAAAAATACTACATCAATTTTATAATACAAGACTTTTTTATTAGGTGCTTCAGTATCTTCCACTACTAAAGAAGAAGTGTAGTATATTTAGATCTAAGCGTTAATTTTGAAGGGAATTTTGGATATTTTATTAAAGCATTGATAGGGACTAATTGGACTAATGTAAATTTATTCTTGCGGATCCAGCAATTTGGCGATTGAACTAACTGTCAAACTCTCAATCTCTCGAGCAGATTATGTTGATGGGAACGCTGCTCCGCTTTGTTCTCACAGCTTGCTGTTACTTAGAACAAATCACTACACTGTACACTGGACATAGTCACCAGTGACAGGCACAAACCTTCACCTGTGATAGTTTAGGCCATGTTCAGTGATCAGTGGTCACTGGTGAGTGGATCACATCTGACGGGTCAAAAGCCGTCTGAGGTGACTCTCACCTCTGACGGGTATATATTTGTCGGCCCGTCAGAGGTGTACAATTCCGGAACCCTTAGGCCAGTTAGGACCTGTCAGAGGTAACACACCTATAACTGGCCCAAAGGTAGCAGCCGTCACAGGTAACACACCTGTGACGGTCCTTGAGTGAGAACATGCAAGAGTAGTAACTAGCTATGACGGATTTTAATACCGACCCGTCAGTGATGAGTTAAATTCAAAGAAAAAAATAAATACTAAAAATTGGCTAGCCTCTGAACTCACTAGCCATGCCCTCTGAAAATACACAGATACACATGGCAGTAAAAATCACAGGTAATTAAGTCACATATTGCCCAAATTCACATATTCTCTCCAACTTGACATATTGCACAACTTCACATACGGCAGTACAAATCACACATCCATATCAACATATTGCCCAACATATACGATTGAAATTGGCAGCATTTTACCCAGCAAATGCATGAAAGCCACAAATTCATACCTTGCAAATATCATGTCGCCGTTGTGAACCTCCATGTATGGCCGTCGTATTTAAAATTGAGAAACCATTTGAATAGTCCAACATAATTAGTGATTGATTAAAACTGACGAAAATTTAGCAAACTGTTGTAATATTGTACAAATGAGTAAATTACATAGCATTCCATAGCACAGAAACATAAAAACAAGGACAAGTTGTATTGTGCTCATATGTACATCACAAGTTAATGGTTAATTTGTACATCACAATAAATAAGACTACTTCAAATGTCTAAGTGGTGCGGAAACGTCCTTTCTTGTTCATTATTTCGGCAAGAATGAAGGCACACAATTCTCCTCTGATAGAAGGAGGGTTGATGGGTACAATCTTCGTGCTAGCTTTACCTTTCTGTTAAATAAATCAGGGGTTAAAATGGTTAGAAGAATAAAGTTGATATCGAAACGAGCTTTGCCATTAGCAACAACCTCAGGGTCAAAATCTTTCACCGCTCTTAGAAGTGTTGACATGTTGTGGCACACATGGAACCCACATTGGTCTCCGATCTGTTGTGCGCATGCGAAGTTGGTGTCATGATAAAGTTCGTTCTTGTTGTCCTTGTGCCTACCACCCTTTGCCACATATGGGCCCCAAGCCAAATTTAAGGCCTTGATGATTTCAGTGAAATCATACTCTTTGGCCTTATTGGACTTAAGATAGGCGACCTTACTCCATTTAGGTATGATGACTAGGAGAACCCAATGTTGCCTGCAGGGTGGTTAGTTAGCGTTAGTACTAAGAACCGTAACTTCAGAATTGATATACACGAAGGGTATTGGGTTCTTACTGTTGGTTGTGTGCGCACATGATATACTCCTTGTCTTGGTGGGCCCATAAACATCGGTTGACATATTTAACTACGTCGTTGAAGCTCTGCCGTAACCTCGTTGATCATCGATGGATCAAGGAACCCAACCTGGTTACCAAGGCGATGACTCTCGATCCAACACAACCTTAAATCATGTACGTATTAGCACTAATTTAAGTAGGACATACTTCAGTATTATCGAAAGGAGTAAGTTTTGCACTTACAAGGAGTAGCATTTTAGAAGACCTGTGTCCAACTTCCGGATCCTGAACAGGTCGAAGAGCTCATCAAAGCCAATAGTTATATAGGCGGGTGCTGACAGGAAAGGCTGGTGGTCGTGATGTCCTACTATTGATGAGTCCCTCATTTTCCGCTTGGCATTGCTCAACTCCATGTATTGTTTATGTAGCTCTCTACAAGCAATGCTCATCATGACTAACAGATGGTTGTCCACCAATGGCTTGCCCAATTCAAATTGGGCCGGCGCCTTCTCGACTTTCCTCGATTTGGTGTCCCCCGCTGAAGTTGCAACCTTCCCACTTTTGGGTGCCGGCGACGACTCCTCGACCTTCCCCCTTGCCTTTAGCGCCCCCGTGCTCATGTTTCTGTGGTCCCTTGATAACTGGTAGGGAGCTATCGGCCTTTCTTGTGGTCTTGATCGGAGCCATGTTTCTAGTAATATCTCCCAAATCCATATCATGTGCATCCGGTGAATGCGGTAACGACATTGCCGGTCCACGCGGAGCCTCGATAGAAAGCTTTGACTTGGGAGACTTGGGAGGTGTGAGCTCCGTCGGCTGACTTGGATGAGGAATCATCTTGACAACTATGTCTTTCTTAGGCCACGGTATGAATGTCTTGCATGCATCACCCAAAGTCATGATTTCATCGTTGGGGGGCACAGGCAGTGGATAGGCCGACCAGTTATCTTTTACTGAATCGATGGACACCTTGACGTACCCAGATAGTAGCACTGTGCCATGTACCTTTTCTGTCACCGATGGTTTTAAAGCTATGCCCTCGGCGACTTCCTGAGAGAATGTTGGGTGGACCCTCACCAATAGGGCACATTGCGCTACGTTCTGCATTTGTAAAGTTATGAATTAATATTTGAACGTGCAAAGGTGTTGGAGTACATTTAGATCGGATAACATCAATTACCTCTATATTGTCCACTGCCGCTAGTGGTGGTGCGACAGGGAGACCAGGGGTCGTCACCTCTGTGGATGCACAACTTCTCCTACCAGGGATAGGGCTCGCGTCATGATGTGCCCGAGGAGTTGGATGAACAACTTGTGGGGTGCCTCGGGGTATGTTCATGTCGGCCAAGACTTTGTTAACCCTTTCTTTCACCTTGGCGTCCATGGTTGGCTGTAGCTCTTGAATGACCTCCACCTTAAGCTCAGCCTTCAAACGAGCTTCTCTCTCCTCCTTGGAGACTTCACGTTTCCTGTACTGGGAGCTGTACTATGGCAGGCCATGTTTCCAGGGCACGCCGACGCCGATTCCCCGTGTCCGGCCAGGATGTTCTTTGGTTCCGAGCGCCTTCGTAAGAATGCCATCCTCACACATCTTCGGCACGGACTCCACCTCACTCTATGAGGCTTGTTCAGTAGCCAAATTCAACTATAAAAATGCGAGAAAGGTTTTAAGAATCATTCACCTCGTACTAACGTGAATTACTAATGCTAAGTTGCGATCTTACCAGGTCCTGATAGACGATGGCATCACTTTTGTTCTCAAATATGATGGAGCCGTCCGGGTTGACCTTACCCCTTGCCCTTGCCCAGTTGCGAGCTCGAGGTTCTGGAATGTCCGAGAACAGGGCGGGGAGATTCGCAGCTACAGCGGTCGCATCCTCTTGGGCCCATATCTGCTCCTTGCCAATGTACCCTACCGTGCCCAGACGATGCGGGTGCTCATTCCGCTGTTGTAGTCGGCGATGTGCCTCGCTTGACTCCCTAAACTCCTCGGTGTTCTTCAGCTGGCGAAACTGCTCCCACACTGTATCCGTAATTTGAGGGTACTCGGCGAACGACGTTCGATTGCCGGGCGGAATGACGTACTCATTTAGGAGCTTGGACTTCCAATTCTTCCAAGCTTTACCCATCTTCTGGATTGCCTTCTGGTTAAGCCTGTCTTTTGCTTCATCCGGAAATGTGAACCATTTCTCCATAGCTGTCCAAGCTCGCTCCTTCTCGGCTTTCGAGACCTTCCCTATATCCGTGCGTAGGATGCCAAAATTGTCACGTGCCGCCACCCCGCAGCAGTTAGACCATCTTGCTATGACACTTCTTGGAGCTATGGGCCTACCACTAGCATTGACATCTCTTATGACCTGCACCGTGGTCGGCCATTTGTTTTTGTGTCCGAGGGTTTCTACTCGACCTACTTGCACTAGTCCCCCCGACATCGAGGTCTGTTGTTCCTGCGGCGCAGCTGTAACATAGACATGAGGTTGGTGTTGCGAAATTTTCATGTATTGCAAATTTGTCCTACAATTTACCTCGAGTTCGAGTTGTTCGGCCGCCGTCATCGTCGATGGATCACCAGCCAGGACCGGCTCCACAGTTGTGTCCTCTTGTGCCTGCAGCACTAACGTCGTCGTCGTCGTCGGTTCAATTGCCCTGACCACCTCTGTGGCTTGGTCGTGTTCTGCCTGTTGCCTCGGTAGCGTCACGGCGGACGGGGATGCGGCGGGCGTTGTCATGGTCTATTTATCTATAAACGCTTACAAGCCTTCTATCATTGTTACAACATGTAATTTCATATTTTTTTAGAACTTGATTGTACTAAGTTATGGCCTTAGATTTGCTCAGAAAGTATGCATCAAATACCATCATTTGCCTAAAGGAAAAAATGCAACGTTAAAACAGCCAACTTTTAAACAAAAAAAAGAACAAGTGTAGATAATCTGTTCTTGAGCCAAATACCAGCAACTTTAAAACCACAACAATAATCAAGTGTAGTTAATTTTTTCTTGAGCAAAGCATAAAGCCGTCAGTGAAACCTATAAAAGACCATGTTGACATAATCTGTTTGTCAGCATAAAACAGCCAACATGAAAACTAAGAAAGACTAAGCAGGTAATCTGTTCTTGAGCAACAAATGGCAACTTTAAAACCAAAAAAATAATCAAGTGTAGCTAATATGCTCTTGAGCTATGCAGAAATCCGTCACTAAAACCTATAAAAGACCAAGTTGAAATAATCGGTTTGTCAGCATAAAACAGCCGACATGAAAACCTAGAAAGACCAATTGTTGGTAATGTGTTCTTGAGCAAAAAATGGCAACTTTAAAACCAACAAAATAATCAAGTGTAGCTAATCTGTTCTTGAGCGTTCATCACTGACCATTCATCCATCGAAATAAAAAAATATAAATACATCAAATTCATCCATACATTCTCACATATATTTCAATGTACTGAAATGCAAAATTCATACAGGAACATTATTTCAATGAACTGAAATACACTAACAGAAATGTACACATTGCATTCAAATTCATACAAAATTAATCCATTCATTCATTTATCGCAAATTCATCCATTCATTCATTTATCTAAAATTTATCCATTCATTCATTTGTCTAAAATTCATCCATTCATTCATTTATCTAAAATTCATCCATTCATTCATCCAAAATTTATCCATTCATCTAATGCACTAACTGAAATGCATCCATTCATCCAAAAGTCATATATTCATTCATCCAAAATTCATCCTTTCATGTAATGCACTAACTGCATTCATCAAAAATCA
The DNA here is from genome assembly GCF_000231095.2 of Oryza brachyantha. Lineage (NCBI taxonomy): Eukaryota > Viridiplantae > Streptophyta > Magnoliopsida > Poales > Poaceae > Oryza > Oryza brachyantha. Next base: position 9,811,896 of record NC_023174.2, on the reverse strand, counting down.
TCCATTCATCTAATGCATGCAGTAACTAAAATGCATTCATACATCAAAAAACCATCCATTCATCAAAGGGGCGGCGGCCTACCTGGTCCAGGAGAAGAGGCAGGGAGGGCGGGCGGGAAGGCGGGGAGGAAATGGAGGTTGGGGCCGAGGTCGGGGAGGCAGTGGAGGTCGGGGCGGCGCCGAAGCCGAAGCCGATGCCGAGGACATGGAGGCGGCGACGAAGACGATGTCCGGCGTCTTGGAGGCGGCGCTGAGGGCGACGTCGGGGAGCCAGCGGCGTAGTAGGACGGCGAGGTTGGGGAGGCGAACCGACGACAAGGTCGGGGCGAGGTTCGGCATTGGCGGCGGCGACGGCAGAGGCAGGGAGCGCGGGGAGGCGGCGGCGAAGTTTGGGAGGGAGTGAGAGACGCACTGCTCGGGTTAACCTTGAAGAGCCGAACCCTAAGTCAACAAGGGTCAAAGATATCTGTGACGGGCGCTAACAACAGGCCCGTCACTGGTAAACATACCTGTGACGGGTTGAAGATATGGAGTCGTCAAAGATGTCAGGACCTTTGACGGCTCTATTGTTGCAACCCGTGATAGGTAAACATATATGTGATGGGCCCATAGTTGCAACCCGTCAAAGGTAAGGTTGACCCTAGTTGACCTAGGGTTCGGCCTCTTGAAGGTTAACCCAGTGTATTATTTTTTAATTAATTAGTAAAATAAAAACATACTGCATCAATATAATCATAAATTCATCTAAAATTCATCCATTCATCATAATAATTTAAAATTCATAGAAAATTTAATCCACAACATCAAAATTATCCTAAATTCATTGAAAAATTCATCCACTACATCAAAATAATTCAAAATTCATCGAAAAATTCATCCACTGCATCAAAATAATTCTAAATTCATCCATAATTCATGCACTTCATCATAATAATTCAAAATTCATCGAAAAATTCATCCACTTCATTTCTGCGCATGCATGTGGACATAAATTACAAAAATAATCCTTCCTCATGGTCAACGCGAGCATGTTGAACACCATCTTCTTCTTCCTCCTCTTCTAGAGGTATTTCTTGACCTATGCTGATGTTGATGCTGATGAGGAAGTGTCGGATCAAAATACAGTGAGCGTCGCCGCAGCTCCAGAAAGCATGTTTGTACCGTCTCCGTTAGGTGGAGATACCATTGATTTTGACACTGAATGTCTATCTCAAATGTTGCATGACATTGAAGACGCAGATGACAACGACAGAGACTTTGAGAAGTTTAGTAAGTTGGTGGAAGACTGTCAAATGCCATTGTATGATGGATGTAAGTCGAAGCACACCAAGTTGTCCTGTGTGTTAGAACTCATGAAGCTTAAGGCAAGTAATGGATGGTCCGACAAGAGTTTTACAGAACTTCTTGAGCTATTAAAGGACATGTTGCCAGAGGGGAACAAATTACCACAGACGACATACGAAGCTAAGCAAGTGTTATGCCCGTTGGGTCTAGAAGTTAGAAGAATTCATACATGTCCGAACGACTGTATTTTGTATTACAAGCAATATGATGCCCTGGATGTTTGCCCTGTATGTGGGGCTTCAAGATACAACGTGCAAAAAGTGCAGGTGAAGGAAGTAAGTCAAAGAGGGGAGGACCTGCAAAGGTTGTGTGGTATCTCCCAATTGTGGAGCGCATGAAGAGAACATTTGCGAATAAGGAACAAGCAAAGCTAGTGCGTTGGCATGTCGAAGAACGAAAAGTCGATGGCAAGCTAAGACACCCAGCAGATTCCGTACAGTGGCGGAGAATCGATAGGATTTACCAGGAATTCTCAGAGGACCCAAGAAGCATGCATTTTGCCATGTGTACAGATGACATTAATCCATTTTATCATAGTATATGGCCAGTTCTTCTAGTGAACTATAACCTTACTCCCTGGTTTTGCTTCAAAAGAAAGTATATTATGCTTCTCATGCTCATTCAAGGACCGAGACAACCAGGCAACGATATTGATGTGTTCCTTGAATCAATGATCGATGACTTCGCGATGCTTTGGAATGAGGGCACACGTACATGGGGCGCATATGCACAGGAGTATTTCAACCTCCATGCAATGGTGTTTAATACTATCAACGATTATCCAGCCCTTGGCAATCTTTCTGGCCAAACGGTCAAAGAAAAATGGGCGTGTTTGGAGTGTATGGAGGAAACAAGAAACAAATGGTTGAAGCATTCACACAAGATGGTTTACATAGGTCACAGGAGATTTCTCCCACGGTATCACCCTTATAGGAATATGACAAAAAATTTCAACGGCCAGAGAGATACAGCCAGACCCCCACAAAAGCTAACAGGGACAGATGTGCACAACTTACTGATGGGAATAACCAACAAGTTTGGAAAAAAGAGAAAAGCTGTAGAGGGAAAAGATAAGAGCATGTAGAAGAAAAAGTCAATATTTTGGAGACTACCATACCGGAAGGATCTTGACGTTTAACACTGCATTGATATGACGCATGTCGAGAAGAATGTATGTGAGAGTTTGATGGGGTTACTGCTTAACCCTGGTAGTACAAAGGATGGTCTCAACGCCCGACAAGATCTGCAAGACATGGGTGTTCGTCCGGAGCTACATCCCGTTACCATGGAGTTCGGCAGGGTGTACCTTCCTCCAGCCTGCTACACTCTTTCGAAAGATGAGAAGATGAATTTGTTGACATGTCTTAGTGGTATAAAGGTTCCATCTGGTTACTCGTCAAGAATTGGTAGGTTCGTTTCACTGCAAGACCTTAAGCTGGTAGGAATGAAGTCGCACGATTGTCACGTTCTTGTCACACAGCTGTTGCTCATTGCAATAAGGAATATTTTGCCTCCAAAGGTGCGACACACGATAATGCGGTTGTGCTCCTTCTTCCATGCTATTGGCCAGAAGATCATTGACCCCGAGGGACTAGATGAACTACAGGCAGAAACTGTGAGAACACTATGTCATTTGGAGATGTACCTTCCTCCTACTTTCTTTGTGTCGACGTTTGATGTCAGCAATGAACTTATAGGGTGGCTATTAAGCATGGAATTTGATGGTTAAGATGAAGAGGGAAACGATTTACCCAGGTTCAGGCCCTCGACGTGGCGAGATAATACCTTACTCTTGCTTGGCGATTGTATTCCTCAGATGGATTTTCGTTGCCCTCAAGGCGGGCAGCCCGTACCCCCTATATAGTGGGGGAAGGGTTACAGATATGGTAGAGTCCTAATCTAGTAAGACTAAGACCTATCCTAATTCGGTTATGGCCCGGGTCTGAAGCACATGACATGCAATCCGGACTCCTAGCCAACAAAGTGCATCTTGTTAAACAAAGTATTGTGGGCCCGTGTTCATGACGCAGATGTATCCGTGTGAAAGGTATATGGGGATCCTAAAGGGTTTTGTACGGAACCGATCCCACCCCGAGGGAAGCATCGTTGAGAGTTACACCAACGAAGAGGTCATCGATTTTTGTGTGGACTACCTGTCGGAAACCTCTTCAATTGGATTATCAGAATCTTATCATGAGGGGAGGCTTGACGGTGTGGGTACTGTTGGATGGAAAATAGTTAGGATAGATCAAAAGGTGTATGACAAGGCTTATTTCACGGTACTCAGCATATGACCGAGGTAATGCTGTATGTTGATGAACACTTGGGATTTCTCCGACATCACAAGCCAGGCTGATCAGATAGTTGGGTTAGAAACAAGCACATGTCTTCCTTGAATGAGTGGTTTAAGAACAGAATTGCGATCGAGCAGAACTTGTCCAATGAAACACTGAAGTGGTTGTCACAAGGTTCTGAATGGAGTGCCACAACCTGGCAAGGATATGACATAAACGGATACACCTTTCACACGATCAAGCAAGATAGTAAATGCACAGTGCAGAACAGTGGGTTGCGCATTGAGGCCGGTAGCGACGATGGTGGTAGGCATGATTAGTACTACGGCAGAGTAGGGAAAATATTGGAGCTAGACTACTTGAAGTTCAAAGTCCCGTTGTTTCGTTGTCGATGGGTCGATCTTCGCAATGTAAAAGTTGACATGAAAGGTTTCACCACTGTCAATCTGGCTAACAACAAACCTCGATGTCAGGGGGGACTAGTGCAAGTAGGTCGAGTAGAAACCCTCGGACACAAAACAAATGGCCGACCACGGTGTAGGTAATAAGAGACGTCGATGCTAGTGGTAGGCCCACAGTGCCAAGAAGTGTCATAGCAACATGGTCCAACTGCTGCGGGGTGGCAGCACGTGACAATTTTGGCATCCTGCACAAGGATATAAGGATGGTCTCGGAAGCCAAGAAGGAGCGAGCTTGGACGGCTATGGAGAAATGGTTCACATTTCCGGATAAAGCAAAAGACAGGCTTAAGCGGAAGGCAATCCAGAAGATGGGTAAAGCTTGGAAGAATTGGAAGTCCAAGCTCCTAAACAAGTACGTCATCCCGCCCGGCAATCGGACGTGGTACGTTGAGTACCCTCATATTACGGATACAGTGTGGGAGCAGTTCCACCAGCTGAAGAACACCGATGATTTTAGGGAGTCAAGCGAGGCACATCGCCGACTGGGAATGAGCCCCTGCATCATCTGGGCACAGCCGGGTACATTGGCAAGGAGCAGATATATATGGGCCCAAGAGGATGCTGCCGCTGTAGTTGCGAATCTCCCCACCCCGTTCTCGGACATTCTAGAACCTTGAGCTCGCAACTGGGCAAGGGCAAGGGGTAAGGTCAACCCGGACGGCTCCATCACATTTGAGAACAGAAGTGATGCCGTCGTCTATCAGGACCTGGTAAGATTCACATTAGTACAAGGTGAATGATTATTAAAACCTTTCTCGCTTTTTTATAGTTGAATTTGGTTGCCGAACAATCCTCACAGAGCGAGGTGGAGTCCATGCCAAAGATGCGCGAGGATGAAATTCTTACGAAGGCGCTCGGAACCAAAGAACATCCTGGCCGGACACGGCGAAACGGTGTCGACGTGCCCTGGAAACTTGGCCTGGCATAGTACAGCTCCCAGTACAAGAAACGGAAAGTCTCCAAGGAGGAGAGGGAAGCTCGTTTGAAGGCTGAGCTTAAGGTGGAGGTCATTCAAGAGCTACAGGCAACCATGGACGCCAAGGTGAAAGAATGGGTTAACAAAGTCTTGGACAACATGAACATACCCCGAGGCACACCACAAGTTGTTCATCCAACTCCTTGAGCACATCATGACGCGAGTCCTATCCCTGGTAGGAGCAGTTGTGCATCCATAGAGGTGATGGCCCGTGGTCTCCCTATCGCCCCACCACTAGTGGTAGTGGACAATATAGAGGTAACTGATGTTATCCGATCCAAATGTACTCCAACACATTTGCACTTTCAAATATTAATTCATAACTTTACAAATGCAGAACGTAGTGCAATGTGCCCTATTGGTGAGGGTCCACCCAACTTTCGCTCAGGAAGTCGCCGAGGGCATGGCTTTCAAACCATCGGTGACAGAAAAGGTCCATGGCGCAGCGCTGCTATCTGGGTATGCCAAGGTGTTCATCGATTCAGTAAAAGATAATTGGTCAGCCTATCCACTGCCTATGGCCCCCAATGATGAAATCATGACTTTGGGTGATGCGTTACAAAACATTCATACAGTGGCCTAAGGAAGACATAGTTGTCAAGATGATTCCTTGTCCATGTCGACCGACGGAGCTCACACCTCCCAAGTCTCCCAAGTCAAAGCTTTCTATCGAGGCTCCGGGTAGACCGGCAATGTCGGTACCGCATTCACCGGATGCACATGATATGGATTTGGGAGATATTACTGGAAACATGGCTCCGATCAAGACCACAAGAAAGGTCGATAGCTCCCCACCAGTTATCAAGGGACCACAGAAACATGACCACGGGGGCAGTAAAGGCAAGGGGAAGGTCGAGGAGTCGGCGCCGGCACCCAAAAGGGGGAAGGTTGCTGTCACGCCCAGAAATTCCTCACACGAATTTCTGAACTTAATTGTGTATTAAATCCCTGTCCAGGACCAGCCAGGGTACACAAAAAGACAATGTTGATTACATAACCATCGTTCTTAGAAACAACTGAAAATTACACTTATTCTAGCGGAAATGCAGCGGAAAGAAAACAAAGGGTAGACTAGCTCCAGCGGGTACGGCTCCAGTCCACAGGCAACACTTCGACGGCGGAACAGCTCACTCCTGAGAGGCACCTCCATCGGACTCTGCTTCTAGCTCTGGGTTGGGAAAGTTAAGCAAGGCTGAGTACAAACCACCGTACTCAACAAGTAACACGGACAAGGGGAAAATAAATGATGCAACGGGATTTTACAAGGACAGGCTAGGGTTAGTTGCGACAAAGCAGCAGTTTAAATAAAAAAAACAGAGCTTAGAGAATAAAGGTAATTCAGTACGGTAAAACATAAATAAAATAAGCAGTTGTAAAGTACCACAACACTGTTCAACGTTACACCACGTTGCAACAGGCCCAACCACTACTCAACGTTACACCACGTTGCAGTAGTCCCGAGTGATAACCAACTACTCAAGTTGTTAGGGTTCACTAATCACAGTGAATCTGGGAGTTCGCCCGTAACCGTGGGCACGGCTATTCGAATAGTTTATACTCTGATTAGAGGTGTACTACTGTACCCACAAGACACGACTCCACTACACTTGAACATGCGCCGACATACCACCACGGCATACCGGAAAGGAGACCGTGACAGGACCCGTTACACAACCCTCCCTATTTAATCGCACCACACTTCAGGTTTCACCCCCTCCTTTACACCAAGTCGGGCAGTCCCCTCTTGTGCCTTGGTAGATCCGGAAGCAGGAGAAGCTTTCGTTACACCACGATTGCCCGTCCATACTCCATCACGCCTACCCTTGCGTGGGTACGTCAAATAGTTCGAAGTCATGCTCCAAATCCCACCTTACCCATTTCGGCATGTGGTTAGCACTTATTTACTTCCAGGGTTTCCCATGAACCGGTCCTTAATTACCATGGGTGCGACTCTCAAAACCATGCACCCACAGCCCACCATTATCAATATTTTAGTTGACATTAACCCGAACCGGGTAGTGAATCAATATCTGAGCTATTCAGAACTAAGCACGATTAAGTGTGATCCCATGAGCTATTTGTTCTAAGCATGGTTAAGCATTAACCTAGGCCTAACTCTAGTCAATTTACCCCTGGTCCAGCAATGAATAAAGTTGGATAAACAACGGCATAATAATAAGGTTGACCCGAAAATAGCATAGAGTAAGTACTTTAATTAAAACAATGCATATTTGAAATAAACAAGCGGGGAATTTGCAATAATGGGTTCAATATGTTCAAGGATGAGTGTCACTTGCCTTGCTCTGGCCCTTGGGGAACTTCGGCGACGATCTCGAAGTAAACCAGCTCTTCGGCGGGGTCCGAATCTAAGCGACAAAGCACAAAAATAAATAAAACAGGCACAAACTCTACTGAAACAGCAAAAGAAACTATTTTTAATGGATTCTTGATAATTTTATGAATTTAATGAAATTTGAATGGGCCTAAACGGAGACTAGATGAATTACTTATGAATTTTAGAAGTTTTCTGGGTTTTTTAACTAAACAGAAAAGTCCTAAATCAATTATTGCGCAATTAATGGGGCTGCTGACGTCAGCGAGGAGAGAGAAAACTGACGGCTGACAGGTGGGGACCACCTGTCGGTGAGAGAGAGGGAGAGGGAGAGACTGACACGCGGGCCCGGGGAGGAGAGAGAGGAGGCGGGCGCGGGGAACGACTGACGAGTGGGACCCACTCGTCAGCGAGAGGGAACAGAGAGGACGGACGTAGAGCGTGGCTCGGGCGGACGGCGGCGACCGGCGGGAGCGGTGGGCGACGCGGCGGCGGCGGTGCACGGCGACGGCGGCGCGACGGCGACGGCGCGACGGCGACGACCGGCGGGCGGCGACGGCGCGACAGTGATGACGGCCGAGGCGGCGACGCACGGCGATGGTGGAAGGACAGCGGCGACGGCGACTGACGAGCGGCGACGGCGCGGCACGCGCGGGTGCAAGCGACGGCGGCCAGACGTCGGCGACGCGGAGGCGACGACGACCACGGCGGCCGGCGGGAGGGGCGAGCTTCGGTCTCGTCCGGCGACGGCGCGCGATTCGGCGGCGGTCGGCCGAAGAGGGGGAGAAAGAGGGGAGGAGGGTGCGGGGGCTCACCGGCGGCGGCAAGGGCGCGGGCGGGTCGGCGAGACCGAGGCAGAGGTGATGACGCAGACGCGCGGTGGCTGGCGACGCGTGGTGACGAGATCGGCGAACGGCGGCGGAGATCGATCGGCGGCGACGAGGCGGCGAGGCGGTGCGGTGGAGGGGTCGGAGGGGCGGCGACGGGCGCGAGGCGTCCACCGGCGGCGACAGAGCCGAGGAAAGATTGGCGACACCGAGGCGGAGACGATGACGCGGCTGGACGACGACGTCCTGCGGCTGGCGGCGAGATCAACCGGCGGCGGCGAACGACGACAGCGCGGCGGCGGCTCGGGCGGAGGCGGAAAGTGGGCGACGGCGCGCGGCGGCTCGGAATTTATAGGGTGGCGGCACCGGCTAGGGCGGGCGGAGGTTGGAGACCGAGTCGGCGACGGCGCGGTCTCGGCGGCGGCGGTGGCAGCGGCGGCGGCTGCGGCGACGGCGCGGAGTCCGGCTCGGACGCGGCGCGGCGCGGGCGCGGCGGGCGAAGCAGTCACTGACAGGTGGGCCCCACCTGTCAGTGGCGCGAGAGAGAGGAGGGAGGCGGCGCGGACTCGCGGCGAGGGCGTCGCGGCGAGCTGTGCCGAAGCCGCGGCCTAGGCGGGGGCGCGCGCGGCGGGCGGAGGGAGGCCGGCTCGGCTGGGCCGGCCGAGGAGGAGTGGGCCGGCTCGGCTGGGCCGGCCCGGGAAGGAAAAGAAAAAGAAAAAGAAAAGGAAAAAGAGAGAGGGAGGAAAATTGGACTTCGGCCCAATTTGAGAAGGAAGGGAAAAAGAAAGGAAAAAGGAGGGAAAAAGGAAAACCCCACTTTTGCCGAGTTTTAACTTAATTTGTTTGGCCAAATTTTATACTTCTGCAATTTAAATTTAAATCCTGTTAGTCGATTTGCGAGCCTCGATTTAATTGAATTAATTCCTTTTAGAGGGATTTTTCCTGAGTTAATTAAGCCAATTGTTATTTACGGATTCCTTTTTACGATTTAGGCTTAGGACGAAACTCCGGGTGTGACAAACCTACCCCCTTAAACGGAATCTCGACCCCGAGATTCGGAGGCACTGGCGAAGAGGTGCGGATGGGCGGCCTTGAGCTCATCTTCTCTTTCCCATGTTGCTTCTTCTTCTGAGTGGTGACTCCACTGAACTGTGCAGAATCTGATCACACGGTTCCGAGTCTTCCTTTCACTGGTTTCTAGAATCCGTGCTGGCTTCTCCACATAAGTTAGATCTTCCTGCAGGTCGATGTGCTCGGAGTTGGTCTGTTCCTCAGGCACACGGAGACACTTCTTGAGCTGCGACACATGGAACACGTCATGGATTCCGGCCATGTTAGCGGGGAGTTCCAACTGATACGCAACTTCTCCCCTGCGTTCCACTATCCGGTATGGTCCCACGAAACGTGGTGCCAATTTTCCTTTGGTCTGAAACCGGTGCACTCCTCGCAAAGGTGTGACACGGAGGTACACATAGTCTCCTGCTTCGAAGGCTAAGTCCCTTCGATGATTATCTGCATAACTCTTCTGTCGGGTTTGAGCTGTTTTCCACCTTTCACGGATTATTCTGACTTTTTCTTCCGCCTGGCTTAAAACTTCAGTCCCAAAAACTTGACGTTCTCCTGTTTGATCCCAGAAGAGGGGTGTGCGACATTTTCGCCCATACAATGCTTCAAAAGGTGTCATCTGCAGACTGACTTGATAACTGTTGTTGTATGAGAACTCTGCGTATGGTAGATTCTTATCCCACGTTCCACCAAAGTCGAGAGCGCAAGCTCTGAGCATATCTTCAAGAATCTGATTTACCCTTTCCGTCTGACCATCTGTCTGGGGATGATAGGCTGTACTGAAGTTCAGTCGGGTTCCCAATTCTTCCTGTAGCTTCTGCCAAAACTTTGAAGTAAACTGGCTTCCACGGTCAGAAACGATCTTCTTCGGTACTCCATGTAAACACATGATCCTAGCCAAGTAAATCTCGGCTAATCTTTTCCCTGAGTAGGTAGTGTGAACTGGTATGAAATAAGCGACCTTTGTCAATCGATCAACAATTACCCAAATCGAGTCATGACCAGCAGCGGTCCTTGGTAAACCAGTGATGAAATCCATCCCGATTTCTTCCCACTTCCATTCTGGAATCTGGAGAGGTTGCAATAGTCCTGCTGGCCTTTGGTGTTCTGCTTTGACTCGTTGACAAACATCGCACAAGGCGACGTATTCTGCAATTTCTCTCTTCATACTAACCCACCAAAACTTTTCTTTGAGGTCCTGATACATCTTAGTACTCCCGGGGTGAATAGAGTACTGGGTTTGATGAGCTTCTTGGAGTATCAACTCCTTCAACTCCTTGTTATCTGGTACGCACAACTTGTTTCCCATCCAGATTGTTCCATGTTCATCTTCTGAAAAATCTCGAGCTTTACCAACTCGCATATTTTTCTTTAGCTCGGCTATCTCCGGATCATTTGCTTGGGATTGGCGAACTTGATCCACCAAAGTAGGCTGTGCTTCTAGAGCTGCCACAAAACCTTCTTCGACTAAACCCAAATTTAGTCGTTCAAACTCCTGTTGTAACTGCTCACATACTTCTGTTGGCATCGCAGCGTTGCAGTAATTCTTCCGACTTAAAGCATCTGCAACTACATTTGCTTTGCCTGGATGGTAATGTATACTTAAATCATAATCCTTGATCAATTCCAACCATCTTCGCTGGCGGAGATTCAAATCCGGTTGTGTAAAGATATACTTTAAACTCTTATGATCTGTATACACTTCACACTTGTTACCGATCAAGTAGTGTCGCCAAATCTTCAGGGCATGCACGACAGCTGCTAGTTCCAAATCATGAGTCGGATAGTTACCCTCATGTGGTCTCAACTGACGAGAGGCGTAAGCAACCACCTTTCCTTCTTGCATTAGCACACATCCCAGTCCTGTTCTGGATGCGTCACAGTAAACCTGGAAGTCTTTCATCTGATCTGGCAAACCAACACGGGTGCCGAAACCAACCTTTGCTTGAGCTCTTCAAAACTCCTATCGCACTCACTTGACCACTTGAACTTCTCTTCCTTTTTCAACAACTGTGTCATTGGCTTGGCTATCTTTGAGAAATTCTCAATGAACCGGCGGTAATAGCCCGCAAGTCCTAAGAAACTCCTGATTTGGGAAACCGTCTTAGGCGGGGTCCACTTCATCACTGACTCCACATTACTGGGGTCTACTGCTACACCTTGGGCATTGATCACATGGCCAAGGAACTTCACTTCATGCAGCCAAAAATCACACTTGCTGAACTTGGCATACAATTGGTGTTCTCTTAGCTTCTCTAGCACAATCCGCAAATATTGCTCGTGCTCTTCTTCTGACTTGGAGTAGATAAGAATGTCATCGATGAAGACAACCACAAACTTATCCAGGTATTCCATGAACACCTTATTCATGAGGTTCATGAAGAATGCCGGGGCATTAGTAAGTCCAAACGACATTACCGTACACTCATACAAGCCATAGCGAGTAGTGAATGCCGTCTTAGGGATATCTTCTTCCCGAATTCTCAACTGGTGATACCCTGATCTCAAATCGATCTTGGAGAAAACTCTGGCCCCCTTCAACTGATCAAATAGGTCATCAATCCTTGGCACAGGATACTTATTCTTAATAGTGACATCGTTCAAAGCACGATAGTCCACACACATTCTCTTAGTTTTGTCCTTCTTCTCAACAAAAATAACCGGGGCACCCCAAGGCGAGGTACTTGGTCGGATATAACCTTTCTGGAGCTGTTCATCCACTTGCTTCTTCACTTCTGCCATCTCATTGGCGGCCATCCTGTAGGGTCTCTTATAGATCGGTGCGGTTCCGGGTACCAAGTCGATACGGAACTCGATCTCTCTTTCTGGTGGCATCGTTGTGAGATCATCTGGAAACACCTCCGGATACTCACAAACCACTGGTATGTCTTCCAACTTCTTTGGGTCTTTGGCTTTTTCCGAGGGCTGCTCTTCGGCTTCCATCTGATTCAGACAAGTCCTGGTCGCCACTGACTCCGGCGACTGATAAGTCACCACTTTACCTTCTTCACTGGTCAAGGTGATTGTACGCTTGGCACAATCAATCACTCCTTGATGCTTGGTAAGCCAGTCCATTCCCAAGATGACATCTAGGTCTTTAGATTCGAGAAGGATGAGATTGGCTAGAAAGGGTGTCCCTTGGATTTCTATGGGCACATTAGGGCTATAAAGGTCCGAAAACATACTATGCCCTGGAGTATTAACCCGCATCGGGTCTCTTTACTTTTCCCTTTTTAACCCAAGCATTCCCACAAACTTCCTTGAAATAAACGAGTGTGTAGCACCAGAATCAAAAAGTACTGAAGCAGGTACGGAGTTGACAGGAAACGTACCCAGTATTACTTCTGGCGCAGCCTGTGCTTCTTCGGCGGTGACGTGATTCACGCGAGCTTGCACGAACCTTTGCCCAGTGCGCTTCGGCTTCGGGCACTTGTCAGCAAAGTGACCTGGGTCGCCACAGTTGTAGCACACCCCAGGCTTTGCACCTGCATCCTTCCTAGCTAGAGGAGGTTGAGCTGTCGGTGGAGGAGCATTCTGTTGCCAGGGAGCTGGTGCGGGAAGAGCACGCTGAGTAGGAGCACGCTGGGATGAACCACTGGAGAAGTTGCTGGGATTGTAAGGACGATGTTGGCGGACAATGAAGGTTGATTGCCCGTGCTGCTGATTCTGAGGATAGGAGCCGGTGTGGAATCGGGGCTTCTGAGGAGGCGGCTGGTTAGACCTGAACTGCGAAGCCTTCCTCTTCTTGTCCATCTGGAGGTGCTGGTCCTCTTGGCGGATGGCCTTGTCTACTAGTCTCTCAAAATCAGCATAGTCGCCCGAAAGCAACTGCTTCTTCAGTTCATCATCCAAACCTCCGAGGAACTTTTCTTGTCTTTCGGCGTCGGTGCGGACATCCTCGGGAGCGTATCGCGCTAGGCAATTGAACTCATGAAGGTACTCAGTCACCGTCTTGGTACCTTGCTGTAAAGCGCGGAACTCACGCTTCTTCTGTGTGATTATCCCATCAGGGATATGGGCCTTGCGGAAATTAAGACAGAATTCCGCCCAAGTTACTTCCGTGGTAGCGGTGCGGGTAGCCAGGAAATTATCCCACCAAGCAGAGGCGGGACCCATCAGTTGATGTGCGGCGAAGGAAACCTTTTCTTGGTCAGTGCACTGCAGTAGGTTGAGCTTCTTCTCAATGGCATGGAGCCAATCACTTGCCTCCATGGGGTTGGTGGTGCTTGAGAAAGTTGGGGGACGAACACGGAGAAACTCCGGCAACTTGGACTGCACTGGGGGTGGTCCCTGCTGTTGCTGGTTGTTCTGACTTTGATTTAGAAGCTGCTGTAGCATTTGTTGGTGCTGCTGCTGTTGCTGTTGCATCTGCTGCATCATCCAAGAGAGCATCTGCGTCTGGTTAGCAAGAATCTGGGCGAGCGACGGGTTCTCTGGTGGAGGCGGCGGGGGCGGTCCTCCGGTGCTGGACTGGTCGGTGTCGCGGTTGCCGTGGCGGGTGTTCACCATCTGCGGGGCGGGAGGAACAGAAAGAGAAAGAAGAAAAAGAAACGACTAAGCAAACAGGGGCTTTATTTAATTAGTGAACTGTAATTGTCTTGCTTAAGAAACACACTTAAAAGCACACAACTCCTGGCGGCACAACCATAACCCCACTACTGCTATGGTTCACCACTAGCCCCAAGCGAAGCAAACCTAACACACCAAAACTAGCACACAACGACTAAAACGAAGCTAAGGGCGGCGTCTAGGGCACGGAAGGAGAGCGACGATCGACGACAGGGGATGGATCTTCTTCCTCATCTTCAGAGCGGCTTCTGGAGTTGCTGGGGAGACCATCTTCATCTTCACCAGAAGCGGACTCGCTGCTGCTAGAGACCGTGACGACCCTGTTGCGGTTCCTTGCAGCGTTGAACGGGGAGACACCTTCCTCGGGCACTTGGGTCGGAGAGGTTGGCACCATCTGCATCAAGGGTCTTGGTTCATCCGGGGCACCAGGGTAAGACTGAACTCTTGGCGGCCCACGGGTTCGCTTCCTTGCCGTAGTGCGACACCTTGCACCTCCGGGCTCTGGGAGTCCTTTAAGCCTGGCATTCTCCTTCTTCAACCGATCGACCTCGTCTTGCAGACGAACGATCTGGGTGAGCTTGGCGTCGTTCAGAGCCTTGGACGCTTCGTGGAGGTCGTGATGCATCTGGTCGAGGCCCTGCAGCACCGTGCACATCCTACCGAAGGTAGGGTCTTGCTCACTTCGGGCAGACCGAAACCTACTGACCATGGAATTGGGTCCACGACCAGGGTGATACCGGTAAGCCAAATGTCGAAATGTCAGGTCATGCCTGGCCCTGAGCGTTGTCATCAGACTGTAGGCAGCTTCCTGGCAGGCATGCTCATGCGAACCTCCAGCTCCTTCTGCTTCCAAGTTAGGGAGGAAACCGGGGATGACCCGGTGGGGAAACTCGCCTTCAAGAGGATGGATCGTGGTGTACTCCGGCTCATAGGGGTATCCTGCGGTGAACGAGACTCTTGCCAACTCTGCCACGAATCCAGCCATTCCGTTTCCACGATGGTACAAAGGGTGGTCAGCCATCTAAAGAGCACAAGGATTTGGAATCAATAGATGCAAAGTTTTATTTCAAGATAAATAAACCATAAAAGAAAGAAAGTAAACAAAGTTTTACCCGTAAATCGATTTACTCACACTTTTCAATCAAAGGGGTTTTATCTTTTTAAAACACTCACGCGTTTGAAGAACACCAACCCATTTTCAAAACACTCTAACTTTCGCAAACTATGCACAAACATGAAAAGCAGAGGGCTCTTAGGGTTACCATTGGGCTGATCCTACGGTCAAAGGAGGCTCTGATACCAACTTGTCACGCCCAGAAATTCCTCACACGAATTTCTGAACTTAATTGTGTATTAAATCCCTGTCCAGGACCAGCCAGGGTACACAAAAAGACAATGTTGATTACATAACCATCGTTCTTAGAAACAACTGAAAATTACACTTATTCTAGCGGAAATGCAGCGGAAAGAAAACAAAGGGTAGACTAGCTCCAGCAGGTACGGCTCCAGTCCACAGGCAACACTTCGACGGCGGAACAGCTCACTCCTGAGAGGCACCTCCATCGGACTCTGCTTCTAGCTCTGGGTTGGGAAAGTTAAGCAAGGCTGAGTACAAACCACCGTACTCAACAAGTAACACGGACAAGTGGGAAAATAAATGATGCAACGGGATTTTACAAGGACAGGCTAGGGTTAGTTGCGACAAAGCAGCAGTTTAAATAAAAAAAACAGAGCTTAGAGAATAAAGGTAATTCAGTACGGTAAAACATAAATAAAATAAGCAGTTGTAAAGTACCACAACACTGTTCAACGTTACACCACGTTGCAACAGGCCCAACCACTACTCAACGTTACACCACGTTGCAGTAGTCCCGAGTGATAACCAACTACTCAAGTTGTTAGGGTTCACTAATCACAGTGAATCTGGGAGTTCGCCCGTAACCGTGGGCACGGCTATTCGAATAGTTTATACTCTGATTAGAGGTGTACTACTGTACCCACAAGACACGACTCCACTACACTTGAACATGCGCCGACATACCACCACGGCATACTGGAAAGGAGACCGTGACAGGACCCGTTACACAACCCTCCCTATTTAATCGCACCACACTTCAGGTTTCACCCCCTCCTTTACACCAAGTCGGGCAGTCCCCTCTTGTGCCTTGGTAGATCCGTAAGCAGGAGAAGCTTTCGTTACACCACGATTGCCCGTCCATACTCCATCACGCCTACCCTTGCCTAGGTACGTCAAATAGTTCGAAGTCATGCTCCAAATCCCACCTTACCCATTTCGGCATGTGGTTAGCACTTATTTACTTCCAGGGTTTCCCATGAACCGGTCCTTAATTACCATGGGTGCGACTCTCAAAACCATGCACCCACAGCCCACCATTATCAATATTTTAGTTGACATTAACCCGAACCGGGTAGTCAATCAATATTTGAGCTATTCAGAACTAAGCACGATTAAGTGTGATCCCATGAGCTATTTGTTCTAAGCATGGCTAAGCATTAACCTAGGCCTAACTCTAGTCAATTTACCCCTGGTCCAGCAATGAATAAAGTTGGATAAACAACGGCATAATAATAAGGTTGACCCTAAAATAGCATAGAGTAAGTACTTTAATTAAAACAATGCATATTTGAAATAAACAAGCGGGGAATTTGCAATAATGGGTTCAATATGTTCAAGGATGAGTGTCACTTGCCTTGCTCTGGCCCTTGGGGAACTTCGGCGACGATCTCGAAGTAAACCGGCTCTTCGGCGGGGTCCGAATCTAAGCGACAAAGCACAAAAATAAATAAAACAGGCACAAACTCTACTGAAACAGCAAAAGAAACTATTTTTAATGGATTCTTGATAATTTTATGAATTTAATGAAATTTGAATGGGCCTAAACGGAGACTAGATGAATTACTTATGAATTTTAGAAGTTTTCGGGGTTTTTTAACTAAACAGAAAAGTCCTAAATCAATTATTGCGCAATTAATGGGGCTGCTGACGTCAGCGAGGAGAGAGGAAACTGACGGCTGACAGGTGGGGACCACCTGTCGGTGAGAGAGAGGGAGAGGAAGAGACTGACACGCGGGCCCGGGGAGGAGAGAGAGGAGGCGGGCGCGGGGAACGACTGACGAGTGGGACCCACTCGTCAGCGAGAGGGAACAGAGAGGAGGGACGCAGAGCGCGGCTCGGGCGGACGGCGGCGACCGACGGGAGCGGCGGGCGACGCGGCGGTGGCGGCGCATGGCGACGGCGGCACGACGGCGACGGCGCGACGGCGACGACCGGCGGGCGGGGACGGCGCGACAGCGATGACGGCTGAGGCGGTGACGCACGGCGATGGTGGAAGGACAGCGGCGACGGCGACTGACGAGCGGCGACGGCGCGGCACGCGCGGGTGCAAGCGACGGCGGCCAGACGTCGGTGACGCGGAGGCGACGACGACCACGGCGGCCGGCGGGAGGGGCGAGCTTCGGTCTCGTCTGGCGACGGCGCGCGATTCGGCGGCGGTCGGCCGGAGAGGGGGAGAAAGAGGGGAGGAGGGTGCGGGGGCTCACCGGCGGCGGCGAGGGTGCGGGCGGGTCGGCGAGACCGAGGCGGAGGTGATGACGCAGACGCGCGGTGGCTGGCGACGCGTGGTGACGAGATCGGCGAACGGTGGCGGAGATCGATCGGCGGCGACGAGGCGGCGAGGCGGTGCGGTGGAGGGGTCGAAGGGGCGGCGACGGGCGCGAGGCGTCCACCGGCGGCGACAGAGCCGGGGAAAGATTGGCGACACCGAGGCGGAGACGATGACGCGGCTGGACGACGACGTCCGGCGGCTGGCGGCGAGATCAACCGGCAGCGGCGAACGACGACAGCGCGGCGGCGGCTCGGGGGGAGGCGGAAAGTGGGCGACGGCGCGCGGCGGCTCGGAATTTATAGGGTGGCGGCACCAGCTAGGGCGGGCGGAGGTTGGAGACCGAGTCGGCGACGGCGCGGTCTCGGCGGCGGCGGTTGCGGCGGCGGCGGCTGCGGCGACGGCGCGGAGTCCGGCTCGGACGCGGCGCGGCGCGGGCGCGGCGGGTGAAGCAGTCACTGACAGGTCGGCCCCACCTGTCAGTGGCGCGAGAGAGAGGAGGGAGGCGGCGCGGACTCGCGGCGCGGGCGTCGCGGCGAGCTGGGCCGAAGCCGCGGCCCAGGCGGGGGCGCGCGCGGCGGGCGGAGGGAGGCCGGCTCGGCTGGGCCGGCCGAGGAGGAGTGGCCGGCTCGGCTGGGCCGGCCCGGGAAGGAAAAGAAAAAGAAAAAGAAAAGGAAAAAGAGAGAGGGAGGAAAATTGGACTTCGGCCCAATTTGAGAAGGAAGGGAAAAAGAAAGGAAAAAGGAGGGAAAAAGGAAAACCCCACTTTTGCCGAGTTTTAACTTAATTTGTTTGGCCAAATTTTATACTTCTGCAATTTAAATTTAAATCCTGTTAGTCGATTTGCGAGCCTCGATTTAATTGAATTAATTCCTTTTAGAGGGATTTTTCCTGAGTTAATTAAGCCAATTGTTATTTACGGATTCCTTTTTACGATTTAGGCTTAGGACGAAACTCCGGGTGTGACAGTTGCAACTTCAACGGGGGACACCAAATCGGGGAAAGTCGAGAAGGGCTCGGCCCAATTTGAATTGGGCAAGCCATTGGTGGATGACCATCAGTTAGTCATGATGGGCATTGCTTGTAGAGAGCTACATAAACAATACATGGAGCTGAGCAATGCCAAGCCGAAAATGAGGGACTCATCAATATTAGGACATCACGACCACCAGCCTTTCCTAAAAATCATAAAGTAAGTATAAAGGTTAACTAATACCTTATTTAATTATAAGCACTAATATTTTGCTTTTTTAGCGATGGTTCGAAGTTGGATGTATGCGACTAATTTTAAGCGGCATTGCAAGGAATACAGAGATGGTGTATTAAGTTTTTTGAACGCCGCGGACGAGGATAGAAAAAGAAGAAACACCAAATACATGTGGTGTCCATGTAGCGATTGCAAGAATTAGTTTAAGTTTGAAAGCAGAGTGGACGTACACTCTCACTTGATACGTCGGGGATTCATGAAGGGATACACACGCTGGGTGAAGCATGGAGAGGAAGAATCAGGAAATGGTGCAGTTCCTAACAGTAGTGGTGTAGACAATCATGAAGGAGATGAAGATGAAGATGAGAATGATATGTTTATACCGTCTCCATTGGGTGGTGAAATGGTTGATGTGGAACTGGATCTGTTACAAGACTTGTTACGTGACATTGAGTACCCGGCATACAATGAGATAGATTCTATGCAGTTCAATAAGTTGGTCAGTGATTCGGCGACACCTTTGTACGCCGGATGCAAACCAAAACATACCAAATTGTCAGCTACCTTAGAGCTAATGAAGCTAAAAGCTAGTAGTGGGAATAATGAAGGCGATGCTTCCCGAAGAGAACACATCGCCCGAGATGACATATGAAGCAAAGCAAGTTCTATGTCCCTTGGGGTTAGAGTTTTGTAGAATTCACGCTTGTCCAAACGACTGCATATTGTACTACAAGCAATACACGGACTTAGATGCTTGTCCTGTCTGCAAGGCATCTCGATACAAGAGAAAGAAAGGTGCGGCGGAGGGAAAGAAGTCAAAGCGGGGTGGGCCAACGAAGGTTGTGTCGTATCTACCCATCACTGATCGTTTCAACCGAATGTTTGCCAACCCCAAGGAAGCGTAGATAACACGTTGGCATGCCACAGAGAGAAGGAATGACGGATTACTAAGACACCCAGCTGATTCGATGCAATGGAGGAATGTCGATTGAAAGCACCAACACTTTGCTGCCGACCCTAGAAACATGAGGATAGTTTTGTGTACGGATGGCATGAATCCTTTTGGAGACATAAGCAGTTCGCACAGTACTTGGCCGGTTCTTATTGCGAACTATAACCCTCCATGGTTATGCTTCAAAAGAAAATATATTATGTTGTGCTTGTTAATCCAAGGTCCGAAGCAACCCGGCTATGATATTGACGTGTTCTTGGAGCCTGTTATCGATGATCTTGAGATTCTTTGGAAAGAAGGCGTGGAAACATGGGATGCATATAGTCAGGAAAACTTCAATCTAAGAGTTCTTTTGTTCGGCACCATTAATGACTACCCCGCACTTGGTAATCTTTCCGGACAAACTGTGAAAGGAAAGAAGGCTTGCTTGGATTGCATGGAACATACACGGAGCCGATGGCCGAAGAAATCACGAAAGATGGTCTACATGGGTCATCGGAGGTGGCTCCCTCTAAGTCACGCATTTAGAAGAAAGAAGAAAATTTTCAACGGGAAGAGGGAACTTCAATCTGCTCCAAGGGATTTGTCCGGAGAAGAGGTCCACAACATGGTGAAGGACATAACTAATGAGTTTGGCAAGAAAAGAAAACATGGTCAGACAAAGGACAAGGGTATGTGGAAGAAAAAATCAATATTTTGGCATTTACCGTACTCGAAAGACCTTGAGGTCCATCATTTCATTGATCTTATGCATGTAGAAAAGAATGTGTGCGAGAGTTTGGTTGGACTGCTGCTCAATATGCCTAGGAAGACGAAGGATGGGTTGAACGCACGACTAGACCTTCAGGAGATGAACATTCGTAGTGAACTTCAGCCTGTTACGAATGAAGCGATGGGTAGAGTGTATCTCCCACCTGCTTGCCACACTCTGTCGAAGGATGAGAATATCGCCATGCTATCATGTTTGGCAAATATTAAAGTTCCATCCGGGTATTCAACGCAGATCAGCAAGTACGTAAAATTGGACGATCTAAAACTAGTAGGGATGAAGTCTCATGATTGTCACGTGCTAATCACACAGCTCTTGCCAATTGCTATCAGAGGGATTCTACCACCAAAACTCCACCACACGATCCAACGGCTGTGCGCCTTCTTCAATGCAATCGGTCAGAAGATTATAGATCCCGAAGACCTAGATGGGTTGCAGTCTAAAATTGTCAATACCCTTTGCCACATGGAGATGTACCTTCCACTCTCTTTCTTTGATATCATGATCCATCTGCCTGTTCATCTGGTGAAGCAAACAAAACTATGTGGCCCTGTATTTCTAAGAGAAATGTGGTCGTTTGAGAGGTACATGGGGTTCTGAAGTCATATGTCAGAATCAGAGCAAAACCAGAGGGAAGCATAATTGAAGGTTACACGACTGAGGAGGCTATCGAGTTTTGTGTTGATTACATGTCTGAGGCTGATCCTATCGGTGTTTTAGCGTCTCGTCATGAGGGACGGTTGTTAGGTGGTTCCATAATAAGTAGGAAAAGGATTGTTCTCGATCAAGATTCCTATGCGCAGGCTAATTTTGCCATGCTTCAACACATGGCTGAAGTGACCCCATACTTTGAGGAGCATCTAGAGAAGGTTCGACTAGAGAATATGGGTCAGTCAGACACGTGGATCAACAAAGAGCATAGTACTCGCTTCAACGAATGGTTCAAGAATCATATCGCACAGTCGACCGATAGCCCAAGTGAGTTATTGCAAAGGTTGGCAAGGGGCCCATGTTGGGATGTTGATACATGGCAAGGCTACGATATCAATGGTTACACATTCTACACCTCTACACAAGATGAGAAAAGCACTGTCCAAAACAAGCGGCATCCGTATAGATGCATATCAGGATCAATCTGGATCAAACACATACTATGGCCGCTTTCAACAAATTTGGGAACTGAACTACGTAAACTTCAAAGTGCCTTTGTTTCGTTGTACCTGGGTCAATATCCGCACATGTGTGAAAATCGACAAGGAAGGATTCACGCTGGTCGATCTAGCCAAAATTGGATACGCTAACGAACCATTCGTGTTAGCCAAGCAAGTCCAACAGATTTTCTATGTACAAGACCCTGCAAACAAGAAGCTTCACGTTGTTAGGGGTAGCAAGTGAAGATTTGTTGGTGTTGACAACGTCGTGGATGAGGAAGAATACAACAAGAACCTTCATGTGAGACCCCAAATCAACATCGAAGACGATCCTGAAGACGATGTGGCGTACGCTCGTTCAGAAGGCATATCTTTGTAAATGAACTCTATGTGTAATATACCTTGCATCTGTGCGTTAATGATATGAATTCGATAAATATGATAGCAACTTCAAACTATATATGACATACGAAATATTATCATTCTGTGATTTATAAAAATTTAATAGCAAATTTACTATAGGTATGATTTTCTAAAATTAAAACAAATTGTTTTTGTTAGTAAAATTTAATACAAATTTAATAGCACTTTTACTAGAAATGGTTTTCTACAAACTGTTTTTCATGTAATAGCAATTTTAACAATTTGTATGATATGAATTGTAATAGTTACTCTATCTCTGACGGACGTTGACAAAAAGCCTGTTTGAGGTTTGGTCATCTCTGATGGTCGCGTAGCTAAGCCCGTCAGAAATGACTTAGGCTCTAACGGGCTTGGCTCGACACCCGTCAAAGATAGGCAAGGCTCTCACGGGCTTAGGCTCAATGCTCGTCAGAGATAGGCTGATTTAGGGTTTAGGTGCCAGCCCACTCTCCTCGCACGCTCACTCTCACTAATCCGGATCCAGCCCCATCACACCGCCACCACCGAGGCCTCCCCACGCGGTCGCCGTCCCCGACGCCGGCCCCCTGCTTCCCCACGCCGACGCCCTCCCCGACTCCGGCGCCGCCATCCCCGACACCTCCCCACGCCGACGCCCTCCCTGACTCCGGTGCCACCGTCCCCAACCCGTCCCCACGCCGACGCCCTCCACGACTTCGGCACCGCTGTCCCCGACCCCTTCCCACGCCAACGCCCTCCCGGACTCCGGTGATGCCGTCCCCAACCCGTCCCCATGCCGCCACCGTCCCCAACCCATCCCCGTGCCGCCGCCATCGACGCCGGCGACCGCCTTCCCGAGGCCGCCGACGCCCTCCCCGTCTCCGGCGCCGCCGCCCCCGACCCCTTCCCATGCCGACGCCCTCCCGGACTCCGGAGCCGTCGTCCCCAACACGTCCCCACGCCGCCGCCGTCCCCGACGCCGGCGACCGCCTTCCCGAGGCCGCCGACACCCTCCCCGACTCCGGCGCCGCCGTCCCCAACCCGTCCCCACGCCACTGCCGTCCCCGACGCCGGTGCCACCGCAGGTGGGCCACCTCCCTCCTCCTTATGAAATATATGATGATAAAATAAAGAATATATATAATGCAGTCTTTAAATAAAGAATCTATATGAAAAAATTGATGTAAGTATGCATATGGATGCTTGTTCTCAGATTGAAATATATGAAAATACAAATAGTGGTTGTGTCCAATTGATGATGTCGTGAGCAAACGAGAATTTTTGTTCAGCCTTAAGCTCATCTCGTCTAGTCTCGTAAGATGAGTAACACATTTGGTCGCCGCCTTCGTGTGGTTTGACGGGCATGTCTTAGGCTGAAGTTGACTGGCATGCTAAGGCCAAAGAAAAATCTGCCGTTTGCTTACTTCGTTGTTAATATGTCGAGATGTCAGGTAGAGAGCATTGTAACGGCAGTTACTATAGGCTAGTTAATGTATACTCCGTGGTGGAAAATATGACCTTTCGCCGGTAGTACGTAAATATCACGTCCACTTCATCGCGGTGGGGGTGCACACATCTTGAGGGACATACAAATAAAACAAATCAAACAAGTGTCAAGAAACGTGCACGCCCGTCACGTGAGGTGGACGTGATATTTACTTCCTAGTAGCGCACGGTCTGAATTTCCATCACAGAGACATCATTAGTTACCCTGTAAGAACTACCATACACAATGTATATGAATCATTTTGGATTTTAGGTGTGCGTATGTCGCGAGATAGTACTTACGACATTTTAACATTGCCTAGTAAGGTAGATCTAGGTCTTATCGCACAACGGTCCAATAGTTTTTAACATTCCTATCGTACAACAGTTAAACAGAAAATGACGCAGCAAGAATCGTCCAGTACAACATCGAGCCGGGCTCATAGGAGCCAGAATAGGATTCCTAAGGATGTCTACACCATAACAGATGTGGATGATATCGGATTTCCCACAGCTCCTCCAAAAGCGGTCAAGAGGTTCTCAACTATATGCGGAGTCCTAGGTAGCCGAAACTTCACAATTAGGAAGGACGACATTGACCAGGTCCCACAGTCAGAAAAAGAGGAGGCCTAGAGGCAGTTCAAGGAAAGCTTTGAGTACCCTGGTGAGGCCGAGGCTAGACTAAAGAAGCAGGCTATCCGCAAGATGGGCAACTTGTGGAAAAACTTCAAGACCACGTTGGTGACCGAGTACGTCATGAACCCCGCTAAGGTCGAACCGTACGCGAAGTACCCGTTCATCACCAAGGAAGCGTGGGAACAGTTCCATGCCGCGAAGTCAACGCCTGAGTCTCCGGCAAAAAGTGCAGCCTATAGGAATCTACAAGCAAGAAACATTCACCCGCATCGGCTCGGGACTGCAGGGTACGCCAGGAAAACGGCAGAATGGATCAAGGAGGATGAAGCTGCTGCAGAAGCTAACACCCCTCCTGTTTTTGGTGATATCCCGAGTACCCGAGCCAGGAACTGGGCAAGGGCTAGGGTGAAGAAGAATAGCGACGAAACACGAACGTTCCCAAATGCCGAAGATCAGGTGGTCTACCAAAAGATCGTAAGTTTCAGACATAACTATAGTTAAATTTCCATGTATTGTCCTCTTGATTTAATTAGAACCAACATTACTACAGGTGGACTTGTCTGCTGAACAGCAATCCTCTCAATCGACGTCCTCACAACGACGCGAGGATGACATCCTCAATAAAGCGTTGGGAATGGAAGAACATCGTGAAAGGACACGGGGCATTGGCGCCACCATTCCATGGAAGTTCGGGTTTCCTGAATACAGGTGGCAATATAGGAAGGCAGAGAAAGCAGCACGTCTGAAGGAACAGCTTCGGGAGGAGATTAGAAATGAGCTTAGGGGAGATTAGAAACGAGCTTAGTGGAGGCTCTGGTCGAGGCACGCTTAAGGGAAAGCAAGCCCGCTCCCGGCCCCTTACTAGGGACGAGCCCTACACAGATGCATAGCAGCTGCGCTTCAACTGAGGCGGCGGCAGAACCACCACCGCCCGCCATGGCGGTGGACAACATAACGTACATTTCTTTTGGTGTCTTAGCAGTATAATGCACTATGTCATATTCTAATAGTGTTTATGAAATGTATTGTAGGAACCCACCCCGTGCAACCTAGTCGTTAAGGTGGCACAAGGAGTGGAAATTCCTGCCGTGGAGGATCGTGCGTTCAAACCTACGCTAGAGACCCGAGTGCATGGGGCCTAGCTGCTAGCTGGGCATGTCAAAGTTCAGGTGGACTTAGTGAAGCCCGATTGGGTTATCTTCACTCTCCCGCACCCACCGAATGATGAGATTCTAACACTTGGATCTGCACGTGAGATGTTCATTCAATGGCCAAAGGACAACATTCAGATCAATGTAACTCCTAGGCCAGCTCCAAGTACTCGTCCGCCACCGCCACCTCCCCGCCCAACTCTTTTATCTGCCCCTACTGCCATTGAAGATCCGCAGTTGCAGTACGATACTAATTTTTGTGGAGAGGGTCTGGAGGTAGACAGTCTTGCACAACTTCCCCCACCTGCCAAGAAGCTCAGGAGGGCGAAATCTTCCCCACCACTAGTTGATACCCACAAAAAAGGGACATCAAGGGGGAAGGGAAGAGACAAGGTGGAAGGGACGCTCCTAGCTCCTAAGAAGCTAGATCTCGTCAGAACCTTCCAAGCGAATTCACGTTAGGCCTGCCATTGGTCGGGGACGACGTGTTATCGAAGATGGGCGACGCATGCAAGGAGTTGCACGGGTACTACATGGAGAAAATTAATGCAAGGAGGAAGAATAGAGAGACCTCAATGACGGGGCAACACGATATATAGCCATTCCTCGGGCCTCCGGGCTTCATCATTGTAGACTTCAGAGATCTATGGGACCTCTACAGGTTGAGGTCGATCGACACCAACCTCCTTAAGTGCTACTCCTTGTAAGTATTGTTGCGTATGAAATATGGTAATAACAAACTATATATTACGCTTACTCGGATCCTTTCCTTGCATATAGGTTGACTTGGAAGCATGTCCATCGTCATGCACCCCATGTTGCCTTGCTCGATCCGTCTGTCGTCAACGAGACAACTATGAAGACCGATCGAGCTAGCATGGTAGAGTATTTGTATGATTGCTTATGGTCCCGTCAAGACAATGACTTTCTTATGTGCGCCTACAATCAATAGTAAGTGTGCACCCTACTTACCATGAAAGGCGATGACATGCATATCTCTAAGTACTTAACTATCAATTTATTTACGTTGTAGGGGTCATTGGATTCTTCTGGTCATAGTGCCGAAGTGGAGTTTGGTTTACTACCTTAACTCCAACATAAAAAAAACATATATGATTGGATGGCGATCGAAGCTGCCTTGAATGACGCCTGGGTCAAGTACATGGCAAAACACGGAAGGCATAAGGACAGGCATCCCACACTCGGTCACAAGAAAGACTGCCCAATACGTCAACAAGTCGGTGACCAGTGTGGGTTCCACGTCTGCCATAACATGAGAAGCTTCGCAGACAAGGTGGCCTTGCTCGACCTTAAGGTGTGTGCTTCGGTTGTTTATTATGTACGTAGGACGATAACTCACAATGTATGTAGACTAACTTTGCGCCTCGCATGTAGGATAAACTTTCAAAGATGCCGGAAAACAACTTCGATATCATTTGAGAAGAGATAGCACGATTCATACTTGATGATATCTTGTCAAGCAAGGGAATGTTTAGAGTCAAAGTGCTAGCTAGCTCGTCCATGAATACTTTCACATTTCCAATGCTTGTGACAAACATCTATTTGTGTAATTATATAATCATTGAATTGCGTTGAACAAGAGTTGTAATTAAGTCTGTACTTGCGACATAAATTTACAATGCTTTGACAATTACTGCACTTAATTTGATCTAATATGTATTATTTGTTTTTCTAGATTGTATAATGTCTTGGTTACTAATTGATTACATCTTAACTTGTTTTAGTTCATAACTCTGCTTTGGTGGGCCATAAAGGATGTGAATGTATTTGTATAATATTTTGTGAATTGCTTTTGCCGTGATGGATTATGTGAGTGGACTGAAATGTGTATATATATGTGAGGGAATGGACTGAAATCTGGGTTACTGGGATCGACAAATCTGTATATAATCTGTATTTTCGCAACGGGCATGGCTAGCAAAAGCCTGAGGCTAGCCAAAAGTACAAATTTTATTTTTTTTACTAACTTACTGATCACTGATGGGCATACAACCTAAGCCCATTAGAGATAAAGTCATCTGTGACGGGCTCTAGAATAGGCCGGTAGAGATATCGTCATGTCATCTGTGACGGGCTTAAGGCTTGAGCCAGATAGAGATAAGGTCATACGAGCCAGGTCAATTTTTATTTCTCACGTGGGTCAAATCTATCTGTGACGGGTCCTTTCTAGGCCCGATAGAGATAGGTACTTATCAGTGACGTGCTTGTGTGTTAGCCCGATTAAGATAGGATATCCGTGATGGGCTAGATTTGACTCGCACGGTTTGGTCAAGCTTATCTCTGATGGGCATATTACTCGGCCCGATTGAGATTATATCCATCGGTGACGGGCCTATGCCCGATTGAGATGTTAGCACACATCAGTGACATTTGCTTACGGACGGGGGTGTG
The DNA here is from genome assembly GCF_000231095.2 of Oryza brachyantha. Lineage (NCBI taxonomy): Eukaryota > Viridiplantae > Streptophyta > Magnoliopsida > Poales > Poaceae > Oryza > Oryza brachyantha. The sequence goes on along the minus strand of NC_023174.2, from coordinate 9,784,261 downwards.
TCACGCCCAGAAATTCCTCACACGAATTTCTAAACTTAATTGTGTATTAAATCCCTGTACAGGACCAGCCAGGGTACACAAAAAGACAATGTTGATTACATAACCATCGTTCTTAGAAACAACTGAAAATTACACTTATTCTAGCGGAAATGCAGCGGACTCGACTTCTAGCTCTGGGGGTGGGAAAGTTAAGCAAGGCTGAGTACAAACCACCGTAGTCAACAAGTAACACGGACAAGGGGGAAAAATAAATGATGCATAAGGATTAACAAGGACAGGCTAGGGTTAGTTGCCATAAAGCAGCAGTTAAACAAATGACGGAGATTAAAAGAACAAATGTAATTAAGTACAGTAAAACATAAATAAATAAGCAGTTGTAAAATACCACAACACTGTCCAACGTTACACCACGTTGCAACAGGCCCAACCACTACTCAACGTTACACCATGTTGCAGTAGCCCCAAGTGAAAACCAGTTTACCCAAGTTATTAAAGGTTCAGTAATCACAGTGAAGCTGGGAGCTCGCCCGTAACCGTGGGCACGGCTATTCGAATAGTTTATACTCTGATCAGAGGTGTACTACTGTACCCACAAGACACGACTCCACTACACTTGAATGTGCGCCGACATACCACCACGGCATACCGGAAAGGAGACCGTGATAGGACCCGTTACACAACCCTCCCTATTTAATCGTACCACACTTCAGGTTTCACCCCCTCCTTTACACCAAGTCGGGCAGTCCCCTCTTGTGCCTTGGTAGATCCGGAAGCAGGAGAAGCTTTCGTTACACCACGATTGCCCGTCCATACTCCATCACGCCTACCCTTGCCTGGGTACGTCAAATAGTTCGAAGTCATGCTTCAAATCCCACCTTACCCATTTCGGCATGTGGTTAGCACTTAATCACTTCCAAGGTTTCCCGTGAACCGGTCCTTAGTTGCCATGGGTGCGACTCTCAAAACCATGCAACCACAGCCCACCATTATCAATATTTTAGTTGACATTAACCCGAACCGGGTAGTGAATCATTATCTCAGCTATTCAGAACTAAGCATAATTAAATGTGATCCCATGAGCTATTTGTTCTAAGCATGGCTAAGCATTAACCTAGGCCTATCTCTAGTCAAGTTACCCCTGGTCCAGCAATGAATAAAGTTGGCTAAACAACGGCATAATAATAAGGTTTACCCGAAAATTAACATAAAGTAAATACTTTAATTAAAACAATGCATATTTGAAATAATAAAGCGGGGAATTTGCAATCATGGGTTCAATATGATCAAGGATGAGTGTCACTTGCCTTGCTTTGACCCTTGGGGAACTTCGGCGACGATCTCGAAGTAAACCGGCTCTTCGGCGGGGTCCGAATCTAAGCGACAAAGCACAAAAATAAATAAAACAGGCACAAACTCTACTGAAACAGCAAAAGAAACTATTTTTAATGGATTCTTGATAATTTTATGAATTTAATGAAATTTGAATGGACCTAAACGGAGACTAGATGAATTACTTATGAATTTTAGAAGTTTTCTGGGTTTTTTAAGCTAAACAGAAAAGTCCTTAATCAATTATTGCGCAATTAATGGGGCTGCTGACGTCAGCGAGGAGAGAGGAAGCTGACGGCTGATAGGTGGGGACCACCTGTCGGTGAGAGAGAGGGGGAGGGAGAGACTGACACGCGGGCCCGGGGAGGAGAGAGAGGAAGGGAGGCGCGGGGAACGGCTGACGCGTGGGGCCCACTCGTCAGCGAGAGGGAACAGAGAGGAGGGGAGCAGAGCGCGGCTCGGGCGGACGGCGGCGGCCGGCGGGAGCTGCGGGTGACGCGGCGGCGGCGGCGCACGGCGACAGTGACGGCGACGCAACGGCGACGGCGCAACGACGACGACCGGAATCCGGCGACGGCGCGACGGCGACGACGGCCGAGGCGGCGATGCACGGGCGCAACCCGGCAGAGCAGCGGCGACGGCTGGCACGGCGGCGACTGGCGAGCAGCGAGCGCGGGCACGCGCGAGCGCAGGTGACGGCGGCTAGACGTCGGCGACGCGAAGGCGACGACGACCGTAGCGGCCGACGGCGAGGGCGAGCTTCGCACCCGTCCGGCGACGGCGTGCGACTCGGCGGCGGTCCGCCGGGAAGGGGGAGAGAGAGGGGAGGAGGATGGGGATGCTCACCGGCGGCGGCGAGAGCGCGGACGAGTCGGCGAGATCGAGGCGAAGGTGGCGACGCGGGTTGGAGTGGGAGATCGGCAGCGGCGGCGGAGATTGACGGGCGGCGGCGAGGGGGCGAGACGCAGCGGCGGAGAGGTCGGAGGAGCTGCGACGCGTCCACCGGCGACGACGAGAGCCCGGGAAAGGTTGGCGACACCGAGGCGGAGACGATGACGCGGCTAGGCGGCGACGACCGGCGACTGGTGGCGAGATTGCGCGGCGGCGGCGAACGGCGACAGCGCGGCGGCGAGGGGGCGGAAAGTGAGCGACGGCACGCGGCGGCTCGGGATTTATAGGGTGGCGGCCCCGGCTAGGGCGGGCGGAGGTTGGAGACCGAGTCGGGGACGACGCGGTCTCGGCGGCGGCCGTTGCGGCGGCGGCGCGGAGTCGGACTCGGCCGGCGCGGCGCGGGCTGGCGCAGAGGCGGCGAAACGGTCACGGACAGGTGGGCCCCACCTGTCAGTGGCGCGAGAGAGGAGGGAGGCGGCGCAGACTCGCGGCGCGGGCGCGGGCGGAGGGAAGCGGCCGGCGCGGCTGGGTCGGCCGAGCGGGAAGATGGGCCGGCTCGGCTGGGCCGGCCCGGGAAGGAAGAAAAAGGAAAAGAAAAGAGAAAAAGAAAAAGAAAAAGGAGGGAGAAAAATTGGACTTCGGCCTTGAGCTCATCTTCTCTTTCCCAAGTCGCTTCTTCTTCTGAGTGGTGACTCCACTGAACTCTACAGAATCTGATCACACGGTTCCGAGTCTTCCTTTCACTGGTTTCCAGAATCCGTGCTGGCTTCTCCACATAAGTCAGATCTTCCTCTAGATCGATGTGCTCGGAGTTGGTCTGTTCTTCAGGCACACGTAGGCACTTCTTGAGCTGCGACACATGGAACTCGTCATGGATTCCGGTCATGTTAGCGGGGAGTTCCAACTGATACGCAACTTCTCCCCTTCGTTCCACTATCCGATATGGTCCCACAAAACGTGGTGCCAATTTTCCTTTGGTCTGAAACTGGTGTACTCCTCGCAAAGGTGTGACGCGGAGGTACACATAGTCTCCTGCTTCGAAGGCTAAGTCCCTTCGACGATTATCTGCATAACTCTTCTGTCTGGTTTGGGCGGTTTTCAATCTTTCACGGATTATTCTGACCTTCTCTTTGGCCTGGCTTAGAACTTCAGTCCCAAAAACTTGACGTTCTCCTGTTTGATCCCAGAAGAGGGTGTACGACACTTTCGCCCATACAATGCTTCAAAAGGTGCCATCTGCAAACTGGCTTGATAACTATTGTTGTATGAGAACTCTGCATACGGCAAATTCTTATCCCAGGTTCCACCAAAGTCGAGAGCGCAAGCTTTGAGCATATCTTCAAGAATCTGATTTACCCTCTCTGTCTGCCCATCTGTCTATGGGTGATAAGCCGTACTGAAATTTAGTCGGGTCCCCAATTCTTCCTGTAGCTTCTGCAAAAACTTTGAAGTAAACTGACTTCCTCGGTCAGAAACGATCTTCTTCGGTACTCCATGTAGACACATGATCCTAGCCAAGTAAATCTCGGCTAATCTTTTCCCCGAGTAGGTAGTGTGAACTGGTATGAAATGGGCGACCTTCATCAATCGATCAACAATTACCCAAATCGAGTCATGACCGGCAGCAGTCCTTGGTAGACCAATTATGAAATCCATCCCGATTTCTTCCCACTTCCATTCTAAAATCCAGAGAGGTTGCAAAAGTCCTGCTGGCCTTTGGTGTTCTGCTTTGACTCGTTGACAAACATCGCACAAGGCGACATATTCTGTTATTTCTCTCTTCATACTGACCCACCAAAACTTTTCTTTGAGGTCTTGATACATCTTGGTACTCCCGGGGTGAATAGAGTACTGGGTTTGATGAGCTTCTTGGAGTATCAACTCCTTTAACTCCTTGTCATCTGGTACGTACAACCTATTTTCCATCCAGATTGTTCCATGTTCATCTTCTGAAAAATCTCGAGCCTTACCAACTCGCATATTTTTCTTTAGCTTGGCTATCTCTAGATCATTTGCATGGGATTGGTGAACTTGATCCACCAAAGTGGGCTGCGCTTCTAGGGCTGCCACAAAACCTTCTTCGACTAAACCCAAATTTAGTCGTTCAAACTCCTGTTGTAACGGCTCACAAACTTCCGTTGATACCGTAGCATTGCAGTAATTCTTCCGGCTCAAAGCATCTGCAACCACATTCGCTTTGCCTGGATGGTAATGGATACTTAAATCATAATCCTTGATCAATTCCAACCATCTTCGCTAGCAGAGGTTCAAATCCGGTTGTGCAAAGATATACTTTAAACTCTTATGATCCGTATACACTTCACACTTTTTACCGATTAAGTAATGTCGCCAAATCTTTAGGGCATGCACCACAGCTGCTAGTTCCAAATCATGAGTCGGGTAGTTACCCTCATGTGGTCTTAGCTGGCGAGAGGCGTAAGCAACCACCTTTCCTTCTTGCATTAGCACACATCCCAGCCCTGATCTGGATGCGTCACAGTAAACCTGGAAGTCTTTCATTTGATCTGGCAAAACCAACACGGGTGCCGAAACCAACCTTTGCTTGAGCTCTTCAAAACTCTTATCGCACTCACTTGACCACTTGAACTTCTCTTCCTTTTTCAACAACTGTGTCATTGGCTTGGCTATCTTTGAGAAATTCTCAATGAACCGGTGGTAATAGCCTGCAAGTCCTAAGAAACTCCTGATTTGGGAAACCGTCTTAGGCGGGGTCCACTTGATTACTGACTCCACGTTACTGGGGTCCACTGCTACACCTTGGGCATTGATCACAAGGCCAAGGAACTTCACTTCATGCAGCCAGAAATCACACTTGCTGAACTTGGCATACAACTGGTGTTCTCTTAGCTTCTCTAGCACAATCCGCAAATGTTGCTCGTGCTCTTCTTCTGACTTGGAGTAGATAAGAATGTCATCAATGAAGACAGCCACAAACTTATCCAGGTATTCCATGAACACCTTATTCATGAGATTCATGAAAAATACCGGGGCATTAGTAAGTCCAAACGACATTACCGTACACTCATACAAGCCATAGCGAGTAGTGAATGCCGTCTTGGAAATATCTTCTTCCCGAATTCTTAACTGATGATACCCTGATCTTAAATCGATCTTGGAGAAAACTTTGGCTCCCTTCAACTGATCAAACAGATCATCAATCCTTGGCAGAGGATACTTATTCTTGATGGTGACATCATTCAACGCACGATAGTCCACACACATTCTCTTAGTCTTGTCCTTCTTCTCAACAAAAATAACCGGGGCACCCCAAGGCGAGGTACTCGGTCGGATGTAACCTTTCTGAAGCTGTTCATCCACTTGCTTCTTCACTTCTGCCATCTAATTGGCTGCCATCCTGTAGGGTCTTTTATAGATCGGTGCGGTTCCTGGTACCAAGTCGATACGGAACTCGATCTCTCTTGCTGGCGGCATTGTTGTGAGATCGTCTGGAAACACCTCCGGGTACTCACAAACCACTGGTATGTCTTCCAACTTCTTCGGGTCTTTGGCTTTTTCCGAGGGCTGCTCTTCGGCTTCCATCTGGTTTAAACAAGTCCTGGTTGTTACTGACTCCGGCGACTGATAAGTCACGACTTTACCTTTTTCGCTGGTCAAGGTGACTGTACGCTTGGCACAATCAATCACTCCTTGATGCTTGGTAAGCCAGTCCATTCCCAAAATGACGTCTAGGTCTTTAGATTCGAGAAGGATGAGATTGGCTAGAAAGGATATCCCTTGGATTTCTATGGGCACATCAGGGCTATAAAGGTCCAAAAACATACTATGCCCTGGAGTACTAACCTGCATCGGGTCTCTTAACTTTTCCCTTCTTAACCCAAGCAATCCCACAAACTTTCTTGAAATAAAAGAGTGTGTAGCACCAGAATCAAAAAGTACTGTAGCAGGTACGGAGTTGACAGGAAACGTACCCAGTATTACTTCTGGCGCAGCCTGTGCTTCTTCGGTGGTGACATGATTCACACGAGCTTGCACGAATCTCTGCCCGCTGCGCTTCGGCTTCAGGCACTTGTCGGCAAAGTGACCTGGGTCGCCACAGTTGAAACACACCCTAGGCTTTGCACCTGCATCCTTCCTGGCTGGAGGAGGTTGGGCTGTTGGTGGAGGAGCGTTCTGTTGCCGGGGAGCTGATGCGGGAAGAGCACGCTGAGGTGGAGCGCGCTGGGACGAATCGCTGGAGAAGTTGCTGGGGTTGTAGGGACGATGTTGGTGGACAATAAAGGTTGATTGCCCGTGTTGCTGATTCTGAGGATGGGGGCCGGTGTGGAACCGGGGCTTCTGAAGAGGCGGCTGGTTAGACCTAAACTGGGAAGCCTTCCTCTTCCTATCCATCTGGAGGTGCTGGTCCTCTTGACGGATGGCCTTATCCACTAGTTTCTCAAAGTCGGCATAGTCGCCCGAGAGCAACTGCTTCTTCAATTCATCATCCAAATCTCCGAGGAATTTTTCTTGTCTTTCGGCGTCAGTGCGAACATCCTCGGGGGCATATCGCGCTAAGCGATTGAACTCATGAAGGTACTCTGTCACCGTCTTGGTACCTTGCTGCAAAGCGCGGAACTCACGCTTCTTCTGTGTGACTATCCCATCAGGGATATGGGCCTTGCGGAAGTTAAGACAGAATTCTGCCCAAGTCACTTCTGTGGTAGCGGTGCGGGTAACCAGGAAGTTATCCCACCAAGCAGAGGCGGGATCCATCAGTTGATGTGTGGCAAAGGAGACTTTCTCTTGGTCAGTGCACTGCAGTAGGTTGAGCTTCTTCTCGATGACATGGAGCCAATCACTTGCCTCCATGGGGTTGGTGGTGCTTGAAAAGGTTGGGGGACGAACACGGAGAAACTCTGGCAACTTGAACTGCACTGGGGGTGGTCCCAGCTGTTGCTAGTTATTCTGATTTTGATTCAAGAGCTGTTGTAGCACTTGTTGATGTTGCTGCTGTTGCTGTTGCATCTGCTGCATCATCCAAGAGAGCATCTGCGTCTGGTTAGCAAGAACCTGGGCGAGCGACGGGTTCTCTGATGGAGGCGGTGGGGGCGGTCCTCCGGTGCTAGACTGCTTGGTGTCACGGTTGTTGTGACGGGTGTTCACCATCTGTAGGAGCGGGAGGAACAGAAAGAGAAAGAAGAAAAAGAAACGGCTAAGCAACCAGGGGCTTTATTTAATTAGTGAGCTGTAATTGTCTTGCTTAGGAAACACACTTAAAAACCACACAACTCCTGGCGGTACAACCATAACCCCACTACTGCTATGGTTCACCACTAGCCCCAAGCGAAGCAAACCTAACACACCAAAACTAGCACACAACGACTAAAACGAAGCTAAGGCGACGTCTAGGGCACGGAAGGAGAGCGATGGTCGACAACAGGGGACGGATCTTCTTCCTCGTCTTCGGAGTGGCTCCTAGAGTTGATAGGGAGACCGTCTTCATCTTCACCAGAAGCGGACTCGATGCTGCTAGAGACCGAGACAACCCTGTTGCGGTTCCTTGCTGTGTTGAACGGGGAGACACCTTCCTCAGGCACTGGGGTCGGAGAGGTTGGCACCATCTGCATCAGGGGTCTTGGTTCATCCGGGGCACCGGGGTAGGACTGAACTCTGGGCAGCCCACGGGTTCGCTTCCTTGCCGTAGTGCGAAGCCTTGCACCACCGGGCTCTGGGAGTCCTTTGAGCCTAGCATTCTCCTTCTTCAATCGGTCGATCTCATCTTGCAGGCGGACGATCTGGGTGAGCTTGGCGTCGTTCAAAGCCTTGGACGCTTCATGGAGATCGTGATGCATCTGGTCAAGGCCCTGCAGCACCGAGCACATCCTACCAAAGGTAGGGTCTTGCTCACTTCGGGCAGACCGAAACCTACTGACCATGGAATTGGGTCCACGACCAGGGTGATACCGGTAAGCCGAATGACGAAACGTCAGGTCATGCCTGGCCCTGAGCGTTGTCATCAGACTGTAAGCAGCTTCCTGGCAGGCATGCTCATGCGAACCTCCAGCTCCTTCTGCTTCCAAGTTAGGGAGGAAACCGGGGATCCCATGCAGCTCCAATCTGACTCGGTGGGGAAACTCGCCTTCAAGAGGGTGAATCGTAGTGTACTCCGGCTCGTAGGGGTCTCCTGCCGTGAACGAGACTCTTGCCAACTCTGCCACGAATCCAGCCATCCCGTTTCCACGATGGTACAAAGGGTGGTCAGCCATCTAAAGAGCACAAGGATTTGGAATCAATAGATGCAAAATTTTATTTCAAGATAAATAAATCATAAAAGAAAGAAAGTAAATAAAGTTTTGCCCGTAAATCGATTTACTCACGCTTTTCAACCAAAGGGGTTTTGTCTTTTTAAATCACTCACGCTTTTGAAAAACGCTAACCCATTTTCAAAGCACTCTAACTTTCGCAAACTATGCACAAACATGAAAAGCAGAGGGCTCTTAGGGTTTCCATTGGGCTGATCCTACGGTCAAAGGTGGCTCTGATACCAACTTGTCACGCCCAGAAATTACTCACACGAATTTCTGAACTTAATTGTGTATTAAATCCCTGTCCAGGACCAGCCAGGGTACACAAAAAGACAATGTTGATTACATAACCATCGTTCTTAGAAACAACTGAAAATTACACTTATTCTAGCGGAAATGCAGCGGAAAGAAAAACAAAGGGGGTAGACTAGCTCCAGCGGGTACGGCTCCAGTCCACAGGCAACACTTCGACGGCGGAACAGCTCACTCCTGAGAGGCACCTCCATCGGACTCGACTTCTAGCTCTGGGGGTGGGAAAGTTAAGCAAGGCTGAGTACAAACCACCGTAGTCAACAAGTAACACGGACAAGGGGGAAAAATAAATGATGCATAAGGATTAACAAGGACAGGCTAGGGTTAGTTGCCATAAAGCAGCAGTTAAACAAATAACGGAGATTAAAAGAACAAAGGTAATTAAGTACAGTAAAACATAAATAAATAAGCAGTTGTAAAATACCACAACACTGTCCAACGTTACACCACGTTGCAACAGGCCCAACCACTACTCAACGTTACACCACGTTGCAGTAGCCCCAAGTGAAAACCAGTTTACCCAAGTTATTAAAGGTTCACTAATCACAGTGAAGCTGGGAGCTCGCCCGTAACCGTGGGCACGGCTATTCGAATAGTTTATACTCTGATCAGAGGTGTACTACTGTACCCACAAGACACGACTCCACTACACTTGAACGTGCGCCGACATACCACCACGGCATACCGGAAAGGAGACCGTGATAGGACCCGTTACAAAATGCATATTTGAAATAATAAAGCGGGGAATTTGCAATAATGGGTTCAATATGATCAAGGATGAGTGTCACTTGCCTTGCTCTGACCCTTGGGGAACTTCGGCAACGATCTCGAAGTAAACCGGCTCTTCGGCGGGGTCCGAATCTAAGCGACAAAGCACAAAATAAATAAAACAGCCACAAACTCTACTGAAACAGCAAAAGAAACTATTTTTAATGGATTCTTGATAATTTTATGAATTTAATGAAATTTGAATGGACCTAAACAGAGACTAGATGAATTACTTATGAATTTTAGAAGTTTTCTGGGTTTTTTAAGCTAAACAGAAAAGTCCTAAATCAATTATTGCGCAATTAATGGGGTTGCTGACGTTAGCGAGGAGAGAGGAAGCTGACGGCTGATAGGTGGGGACCACCTGTCGGTGAGAGAGAGGGGGAGGGAGAGACTGACACGCGGGCCCGGGGAGGAGAGAGAGGAAGGGAGGCGCGGGGAACGGCTGACGCGTGGGGCCCACTCGTCAGTGAGAGGGAACAGAGAGGAGGGGAGCAGAGCGCGGCTCGGGCAGACGGCGGCGGCCGGCGGGAGCAACGGGTGACGCGGCGGCGGCGGCGCACGGTGACGGTGACGGTGACGCGACGGCGACGGCGCGACGACGACGACCGGCATCCGGCGACGGCGCGACGGCGACGACGGCCAAGGCGGCGATGCACGGGCGCAACCCGACAGAGCAGCGGCGACGGCTGGCACGGCGGCGACTGGCGAGCGGCGAGCGCAGGCACGCGCGAGCGCAGGCGACGGCGGCTAGACGTCGGCGACGCGAAGGCGACGACGACCGTAGCGGCCGGCCGCGAGGGCGAGCTTCGCACCCGTCCGGCGACGGCGTGCGACTCCGCGGCGGTCGGCCGGGAAGGGGGAGAGAGAGGGGAGGAGGATGGGGATGCTCACCGGCGGCGGCGAGAGCGCGGACGGGTCGGCGAGATCGAGGCGAAGGTGGCGACGCGGGTTGGAGCGGGAGATCGGCAGCGGCGGCGGAGATTGACGGGCGGCGGCGAGGGGGCGAGACGCGGCGGCGGAGAGGTCAGAGGAGCTGCGACGCGTCCACCGGCGACGACGAGAGCCCGGGAAAGGTTGGCGACACCGAGGCGGAGACGATGACGCGGCTAGGCGGCGACGACCGGCGACTGGTGGCGAGATTGCGTGGCGGCGGCGAACGGCAACAGCGCGGCGGCGAGGGGGCGGAAAGTGAGCGACGGCGCGCGGCGGCTCGGGATTTATAGGGTGGCGGCACCGGCTAGGGCGGGCGGAGGTTGGAGACCGAGTCGGGGACGACGCGGTCTCAGCGGCGGCCGTTGCGGCGGCGGCGCGGAGTCGGACTCGACCGGCGCGGCGCGGGCTGGCGCGGAGGCGGCGAAACGGTCACTGATAGGTGGGCCCCACCTGTCAGTGGCGCGAGAGAGGAGGGAGGCGGCGCAGACTCGCGGCGCGGGCGCGGGCGGAGGGAAGCGGCCGGCGTGGCTGGGCCGGCCGAGCGGGAAGATGGGCTGGCTCCGCTGGGCCGGCCCGGGAAGGAAGAAAACGGAAAAGAAAAGAGAAAAAGAAAAAGAAAAAGGAGGGAGAAAAATTGGACTTCGGCCCAATTTGAGAAGGAAGGGAAAAAAGAGAGGAAAAAGGAGGGAAAAAGGAAAACCCCACTTTTGCCGAGTTTTAAATTAAATTTGTTTGGTCGAATTTTATACTTCTGCAATTTGAATTTAAATCCAGTTAATCGATTTGCGAGCCTCGATTTAATTGAATTAGGTTCTTTTAGAGGGATTCTTCCTGAGTTAATTAAGCCAATTGTTATTTACGGATTTCCTTTTTACGGTTTAGGCTTAGGACGAAACTCCGGGCGTGACAGGGTGCTACCCGATACAGATGATGTTTTTAGCCCGTTAGAGATAAGGGATCCCGTGCTAGTGGGCCCGTCACCGGTGACCATGTCTAGTGTAGTGTCCTTTGCACGCTTGTGGAAAACGAGAGGCAGTAAGGGGGAGAGGGGAGGGGCCGGGCAGTTGCGCTATGTCTCTTTGCTAGTGTGCGTGAGAGGAAGACGTTCCTGAATTTAAGGATGGATTAACAAATTAATAATGGGAGCCCATGTATATATCAAAACATTAATATTATAAGATGTTCTGACTTACTAGATTCATATGAATTTAAGAATAGATTAACAAATTAATCTATTCTTACCGGGAAAACGAGAGGTAGGAAGGGGGACAGTGGCTATGTCGTTGCTAGTGTGCATCAGAGAAGAGGTTCATGAGTTTAAGAATAGATTAACAAATTAATAATGGATGCCCATGTATACATCAAAACATTAATAATTATTGCCTCTGTTTCATATAATAAAATATGACAACCTTACTAGATTCATATTAATGCTAAAATAAATCAACAACACACATATATAGTACACACGAGGTATTTTTGAGTGCTACATCTTACCTCTTCGTTAGTAATATAATTCTGTATGTAATATTAAGGATTGATTATTTGAGTTTTATTCAATAAAATTTATCCAATTGTTTCTATTAATGTGACACCACTAAATAAGTAGACTATTAAAGCACATAATTGGCCTACCTCAATCATGCAAACCCTTTATCAAAGCAGGTCTAACGCGCAGGCATACTTTCAAATATTGCGCGCAGGCATGCATGTCATTTGATTTTAAAAAATCTGAATAATGGAACCTCCCAAATATTAAAAATAATATTAAATATGTTAACTATATTTTTTGGACTTGGAGAATAATCACGATTATATATATGTGAAGCCTCTATCTGCTATTATGTTAACAAATATTTAAATGTTCTATAATTGATTTTAAAGTATATATAAATTTATTATATAGTCATGACACTAGAAATTTAAAACATTACAAGTTTGTAAATGACATGTACATATTTTTAGCAATACTAATTCTTAATTTTAAATAAGGAAACACTATTTAATTTCTTATTGTGTAAATAAATAACATTAGCTGACTTTATATGGTATAACAAACGATCTGACCCTGGGAGAGGTAGGACTAATATTAGACATAGAATTTGTCCCCAACGGATAGTCCAAAACAATCAGGTGCACCATAAAAAATTTCAATACATATACATTAATTTATAAATGAAAACAAGTAGAGTCAAAACATCTTATAAGCTGAGACACATCGCGTAAGGTGTACACATGTTTGAAAGCACATGATAGATTGTTTTAGATGGCAGTGAGTTCGTGCGGTTCATTTTCTCCAGTACACACCCACACCCTATGAATAACGCATCAGTACATCTCTTGACGCATGCACAAAGAGATACAAACCCTTATAATGCGTTACCATTAACCCCTGCCTTTGGTCTCGAGCTCTATAGAAAGTCCATCGTACAAACCCCTACTTTTACCATAAATTCGTTCAGCTCTCTGCGCTGCTTAATTATTCAAGTCAAGGGATCCAGTTTCATGTTGTTTTCAAGAGAGCCAGGCTGCGAAATCCTTTGGCCTGCCCCTTTTCTAAATGCCCCTACTTCTCAGTGCGCTGTTAATTCATTTATGTAAGTCATGTTTATCGAGTGTTTTTGATCAGTCCATAACTGATAAAATATTCACAGTAGACTTGAAGCAAAGATGTCTTGGTTTAAGGATAGTTCCCACCCTTCCTCAGATTATCCGCTACTACTCGTCGAGACTTCTGTATGCAAATGGCCCAGTGCGCCGACTGGCTGCGTACTGGGACACAAGAGCCTATAGGTGACGGATGATTTTATATCTGTATCGAAACAAAACATGGTCATGTGGTTTGTGTAGATATCGTCTCCCAGTAAAAAAGTCAACAAGCTTGAACCAAACCACATGCACACCAGATGACTTGATTAGTCCCTCGTTATCTCCTGATACGTCTCATTCTCTCATCACCCTACAAATTGTAGCTGTCGGCTAGACATGGGCGGAGCCAAGGAGGCGCGAACAGACTAGCAGAGGCCTCACCTCATATATATTGGCAGTATTGTTGGCCCTCTTAAAAATATTAATTTTAGCATTTCAGTCTTCGCCGCTGTGGCTAAACGCATATATACAGGCAGCACGCATACGTCTAACATTTGCTCCCACATCGTGTTTGTTCTCCAATATATGGGCGTAGGCACAAACAAGTATATAGATATATAAGGGCATGCAATTGTAGCCAAGGTGATTTTATGGATGTGGCTGAGTAAGTGAACTAAATGGAACGAATAACCAAGCCAGGTACACGTAATAATGTTTTCCAGTTATATGCACCTTCTAGACTATGTCATGGAATTGGAGCATTCGAGCAATAAAGCATTAAACTCTACTAAAGTGGAGCATAAATGTATTGCAGTTACCTAAACCGAAAAAAATGCAGAATTTGAAAAAACAGGGACAGGCGTTTTAAAGTATACCAAGGTAAGATATTCCAGTATTTTCGTTTTGTGTTAGTGTTATATGAGGTGGGTAAAACTACTGTTTTTGTGTGACGAAGAGATTATTGTATGAAACTGTTGGCTGGTGGAACCAAGGTTCCGTCCTTCTGCGTTTGGTGAGAATAAACTGCACTACTTCAAACTCTCATTGTTCCACTAAAATTAACCATAAGAAAAATGACTTATTGATAATTAAAAAGTAGTTTATGGGTATTCATATACTTGTTCAAAGCGATCTAAAAACAAATGTTGTAAAATAAGCTATGATAAAAAAACACCAACATCAACTTGAATTTAAATTTTAAATTTTAAATTTTGACTTATAATAAGCATAGGCACGAGTGAAAAGGTGTCACTTGGCACTAGCAAATGTTGCAACGCATGTGCCGCAATGTGAATTATCCGTTGCAAACTCACCTCACCTACTAGTAAATGTTGTTAAGTTTGTTTTTTTACGACATATGGTTATTGCGTTGGTAAGCATGTATTGCTAGAGAGGGGTTCTTGTCGTAGTTTCGTGCCACTAAGTTGTCAAGTCCTTCGTGCTCAATGATGCCCCTTTAAGCAGGTTTCTCCAGCTCATCATATTCTTTTAACAACGTATATATGTAGGAGTAATTTTAAATCATGAATTAATTTCTTGTAATAGAGTAGGGGCCTTCAGGCTGTTTTGTAACGTTTTGACCATTTTATAAAAAAATTACCGTGGGGGCTCCCTCATTGTCTTTAGGTAAAAAAACGTATGGAGAGTAATTACTCAAATGACCTATAAGTAAAGGAAGCGACTAGGCACATGACATCTGATATTTTGTAAAACCTCGGATTTTGATGCACCGTATTGTAGAGAAATGTTCCATACATTGCACCACTCAATGCAAATTACTTCGACAAAAAAAATGTTTCAATGCTTGATAAAAAAAATGTTTTAAACATATAAAACACTAAAGAAAGTTAATTGCAAAATTAAAACAATACTACGTGCAACTTTGAAAAACACCTTTCGAACAATAAGGAACATTCAATTGGAAGATGATGAAATACTGTGTACAACAGAGTGGAACAAAATAAAACAATAAACTCGAAAAGACTTACCATCCACTTTTCTTCCTCTACCTCAATGGTCGAATCTACCTTCTTTCTTTACTTTGGTGTCCAAAATTAGGCTCAATGCAATCGTGATCGCTGCCATCAGTTGCCCCCTCTGAGTCTCGTCGCAATGGTGTCGTCAATGGATTGAGCGGTGTTGGGAAAATTTGACAAGGTATCATATGAACTTTCCGAGCTCCTATTGGCCGCTACACTAAACCTCTTTGCAAAGCCATTGCTTGTACACCGAGATGATCTTGGTACAGGGCGTTGGTGGTAGACGGAACTGGCCCCAGCAGAGGGTGCTATTGGCAGCTATGGAAGCCCGGGTAGGCCAAGCCATGCATATAGAGTAGTTTGTGATTTGTGGATGGCTCTTCTGGAGAAATTCAGAACAGGGGTTGGAACTCACAAAGGGA
Organism: Oryza brachyantha; assembly: GCF_000231095.2. Classification (NCBI taxonomy): domain Eukaryota; kingdom Viridiplantae; phylum Streptophyta; class Magnoliopsida; order Poales; family Poaceae; genus Oryza; species Oryza brachyantha. The sequence continues at coordinate 9,768,769 of NC_023174.2, read as the reverse complement.
GAGGTATATAGAATGGGACATTAAACGCTGTGAGGATTAGCCCATCTCCAACAGGCTGCTTGCACGGTGCTTGAGGAGTAAAACTCTGTTTATTTTCATCTGTGATCGATGTTACATTGGCGCTAACACCTGGAGGCCATTTTAACATCCCAAGTTTTCCCCAAGACAAGAAATCAATTTTCTAAATTGAAATAAAAGAAATCATGTTGCTTAATCAAGTGTTAATTAACTAAAAATAATAGTTTAATTAATTTAATCCAGAAGACCACGAATAAGTATTTTATATTTCGTTGTGTCAAAATTTTGACTAATGGGACATACACTGAAATTTCAGAAAAAAAATCGGTACCACCCCTCTACCCCTCCCATCTCCATACAAATCCCAGGTTTGTAGGGACTTGATTCTATCTATCACTTTATCTTTATCTTTTCTTTGTATAGGGAGAGAATTCATAGATCAATTCTATCTATAATGCCCCTACAAGTAGAAGCTCTCACCCCTCCAATCTGTCCCAACCCACAGCCCTCCTCCTCCCCATGTCTGTGCGCACCCCGCTTTGCGAAGCTCGCTTTCACGCCTACCTGATCTAGTCAAGCTAATGCCCTATGTCGTGTCAGCGTCGCCACCTCCAGCCACAACGCCGGCGCCTTGTTACCCCAGAAATATACACCAATTTCTAAACAGTAGTATGCAATAAATCTCGGTTCGGTACCAACCTGAGCACTCCCTATGATAATTCAGTATAAATCCATTGTCTTAAATAAACAGAGTCTTAACAATATAGTGAAAAAACAAACTAATGCGGTTTTTCTGAGAAGCGGCGGTACAGGCATAACCACACAGGTAGTACATGAGCGTAGCAACTCGCCTAATCTTCGAACGGCTCCTTGTTGAACACAATTTAGGTTTCTGGAAAAGGAAAGTTGTATACAAACACCATACTAAACAAGTCATCGACAAATGTAATAAAAATGGATAAAGGTGTACAAAGGTAATACAGCTAAATGTTCACTTTTGCGAAAACAATGGTTAAAAACAATTACTTTAGCAAAAGCAAACCAACATTTAAAATAAATAACAATTAAATAACTGTATTAAATCATTCACTAGTCAGTGCTAAACCACACCACTAGACACAACACTAAATCTATGCTAAACCACACAATACCAGTGCCTACACTAATACAATGCTAATCCACATACTACTGGCTCAAACAATCTTAGCAAGTTTTACATTATTTATTTAGTTATAAAAACAGAGAAACTAATTACAGCAAATTTGTTTCGATCGCCCTGTAACCGCGTGCGCGGCTATTTAAACAATTTTACTCTAATCGGAAGTGTATAACTATACCCACAAGACACAGCCTTACATACATACCCACCCACCGACATGTCACCACAACATCTCACGAAGAGGTTGTCACAAGACCATTCACATAACCCATCCCTAACCAATCACACCACACTGGGGTTGCATCTCCCACAACTTAACCCGGGTTGAGCGGCCTACCCCCTTGTGCTATAGGAAAAATCTGACAACCAATCAAGTCTAGCCTGGGTACCTAGGAGACGAATAAACTATATGACAAGTCTAGCTAGCCGTTACACACTGGCTTATGCTAAGTACGAATATGTCTCATGATGGTTTTATGTGAATCTGTCCTTAGTTGCCACCAGCCCACTTGCAAAACCATGGACTCTCAGCCCACCATTAGTCATATTTTAGTTGTTTAATGAAAACCCCTAAACACAACCACAATAATTGCGAGACAAAGCCTCAGGTTACAAGGTAACAAGGTAGATATAAGGGTCTAAAATGAAGAAATAGGTTTACCTTTAAGGATGTAATTGCCAAAACGATATGTATTTTATCATAGCAGTGCAAAAATAATTTTAAAAACTAGGATTTAGCATTTCAAAAGCAATGCATATTTTAACGTGCTCAAGGATTAAGCAACGAATTTCTGACTATGGAATGGCTTGGACTACCATTTCGTCATAGACTGGACCCTAAGTTTCGCCGAAATCTACAACAAACAATTAAAAACAATCAAAACATTACAATGGACATCAGATTAATTAGTTATGACTTTTAGAAGTTCTGTTGTTTTCTCACTAAAACTAACAAACGGGTTAACGACTTTTTAGCGACAACCTAAAGAAAACATGAAAACGACCAGGAAAAGAGAACTTATCGGGAACTGATGACTTGCTAACGACTCACATATGAATCACAGGTTCGCACGACGATCTCATTAACAATAAGATTGGAAAACATCGGACGAAACACGACTTCGTCAATTATGTTGTAACTTCAGTTATGACGAGGTATGGCTATGGTTGCTCCTTGCCAATCTAGCACATTTATGATTTATGAGGGAATCAGTGACCATTGACAAGCAACGCTGCAGCAAGACCTATCGGTACCTATGCTAAAGCTGCCATAGTAGTCGTGTGGTTACCACTGTGGGTGCCTATCAATTTATGAGCGAGTTCGACTGTCCGCTGTCCTAACACCCACTAAAACCCACAAGTTCATATACTTTAACTCAATCTTGAATAACTCCAACATAGACTCGCTCCCACCAGTCTACTGTGTGTTGTGGTCCATCCCTTTGTTGGTACACCAATTGAGGGCCTATTTAGATCCATTTAAAATACTAAATGGAAAATGACAAAGGCATTGCATTTTTGCAACTTGGTGTTTAGAGGCATGCAAAAGTTGCCCTTTTTTTTAAAAAAGTGAGAGATGGTCCGCATCCCTATACGCTTTTTGACGAAATTTGCTACTCTAGACTGCCAAATGCCAAATGTAAAGTTGTCATTTTCTTACCCTAGTGTTTAGATCCATTTTACCAAAAAGTGCTCCAAAATGATAAAACTTTTGTTATTTTGAGGGATCTAAACAGGGCCTGAAAATGTTTATACATAGGAGTCAGGAAGACAGGGGAATATGCCATGGCACTTGTATCCAGGATGAGGCAAAGGGCGCTCGTTCTTTCCGTTGCCATTGCTTGGGAAAACTTAGTGTTTTTCTCACCCAAAAGCATCCACCGATTTGTGCATCTTTTCTTCCAATACAATCTCCTCTAAAAGAGGAGCCTGCCGACATGTTCTTTGACCGTTTCTCTGAAGTTCCATTCAAGAGTAATTAAGGGCCTGAGTTCTTCAATTAAATCAAGAAAGTCTAAAACTCTGTTAGTGTTAAGAAACAATTTATTGAGGTTCAAGAAGTTTTTGGTCTAGATCAATAATTTCTTTCTTAATTGCTTAAACTTGAAAGATAATCTCTTCGCAGGATCCTCATACCCAGGATCAAGAGACCACACCGAAGCAACAACATCAAGAAAGCCATCAAGCTGAGTCCAATAGTTTTCAAATCGAAAGATAGCACTTTTAGGTACCTTAGTACCATTCTCTACAACACATGGCACATGATCTGAAGTGGTTCCAGTGAGTGTGTGTACTGTTGTATTGGGGAAGTTTAGGGTCCAATTGGTTGAGGTAAAAAATCAATCTAGTTGCTCCAGTAAAGGATTTGCCTGCATATTGCTCCAAGTAAAAGCTCTACCTTTCAACGGCAATTCTATCAAACCCAGATGGCTAATGATATCATTGAAAATGAACATGTCATTTATATTTGCACCAAGCCTATTTCTATTCTCAAGTGACCTGTAAAAATTGAAATAACCCAGTAATAACCAATTTTCATTGGTTGGATTTGTCTATTACGCATCCATTGAACAAAGAGTTCCCGTTGAGGTCCAGAGCATGGCCCATAAACACAACATAATAGCCATGAAGTACTACTGAGATTTGAAGTGAATCTAACTATCACTGCAAAGTCATTAACTTGCAATCGGGTGCCAGGGAGCAGACGAGAGACCCAGGCCACAATGATACGCCACAAGGACCTCTTGGGGGTGAGAAGACAAAAGAATCAAATCTTTTTGGAGCAAAGTTTTTAAGATCATTCATATCAAAACCCTATTTTTTTTGTTTCCTGCAAACAAAATGCATGGCAACCACTGCTGTCAATCTGCTGATAGAGAGCAAAAACCTTTGCAGGTGAATTCGAGGGTATATCAAATAACCCGAGCAAACTCTGCCAAAGGAAAGCAGTCGTATCCATCCCAGAATCAAGTATTGAATCAAGTATATCTAGGCAAAAGGTAATAATCATATCCATCCGGGGATCAAAGACAAAACCACACATTATCTGTCTGTTGCAAACAAAGGGAAGAATACCATAGTTCCACAGTCTTACACCACAAAGTAACAAATTTAAACTGTTATCCATTAGAACAAGCAAAAGAAAAGATCTAGGGGGCAGCTTAGTTGCCCCCTTCAGTTGGCCTTGGAAGCTTCCCCTTCCTAACTTCACCCAGCTTTGCTTCCTCCAGTTCTTCAGGAGAAAGACCGCACAGTTCCACCCCCAAATTTTGTAACAGCGATATAGAACAATCAGAAGGAGAAGAATTAGATGTAGAATGACAGTCATCATCTATGTCAGAATGAAAATCAAAAGTCGAAAAAGAAGAATTTCCAAATAATATATTTGAGAGATCTGCCAACTCTTTTAGTTTTTCAGCTGATTTCCCTCTTGGTTTTCCAACCCCCATCATGGGATCTGGTTGCAGGAGGTGTTGGCTTGGGGATCTCAGCCTAGAGCTTTTGTCTCCTGTCAGGATCAAACTGTTAGAAATCTAGAGATTGAGACAAAAAGAGAGAGAGAGAGAGCTGAATAGTGAGAGTTGTCATTTCATTGATCAAAATCTCTCCTTTTATAGAGAGAATTTCAGCCTATTAATTATGGTTGTTACAAATACATAAAACATCATCAATACATATGAATAGGGATAATTTAGTGTCTTGCTGATGGCTGGTTAATTCATTTGCATGAAAGCATATTATGGGCTGCTATTAGGATGATTTAATCCCTTGCATGAACACAATTCATGAGCTACAAAGAGGGGAATTAAACATAGCCATTGGATGCCTTTGCTTGATCAAATATATTGTGTAACACTCCCCCTTTTGATCGAGTCCTTCTTGAGATTGACGTGTTCTTTAAAAAATATACCTGCAAGCTTTGGAAAATTCATCTATGCCTTGTTCTATCTCTAGAAAAACCCCTGTGGGGGAAAAATTGAGACAGGGCATATGCTTACATCAACCATTGTCTCATTAAAAACATTAATGAGAAAAACCTGATGGTTAAAAACTCATAAAAGAAAAGAGTACAATGTGACGCGTTTAACAAGTAGAGTCCCCCCTGAAGCTTGCAAGTCTCTGAGCCGTCTCATACCAATGCCCTTAACACATTTCTCGAATAAGGAAGTAGGTAGGGACTTGGTAAAAAGATCTGTCAGACTATCGCAAGACTTTGTTTGCAAGATATTTATTTCTCCACTTTGCTGAAGCTCGTGGGGATAGAATAACTTGGGGGCAATATGTTTGGTGATATTGCTCCTGATGTAACCTGTTTGCATCTGTGTGATACAAGCGGCATTATCTTCATAGATAACGGTAGGTGATTCTGAGGAACCGATACCACAAGATTGTTCAATGTGGTGTATCATTCTGCGAAGCCACACGCATTCGCGTGATGCCTCATATAATGCAATGATTTCAGAATGATTTGTGGATGTAGCCACTAATGTTTGTTTAGATGACTTCCACGATATTGCAGTTCCTCTATGAAGAAACACAAAGCCTGTCTGGGATCCGGCATTGTGGGGGTCAGACATATAGCCAGCATCAGTGTATCCAACTAAGCTGAGATGATCCGTGTTCTAGAAGAATAAACCAAGATCCTTAGTGCCATTTAGGTACCTAAGAGTTTGTTTTCCTTCGGTCCAATGACGCTTTGTTGGGGCAGCGCTATGTCTTGCTAATAGATTCACTGCAAATGCAATGTCAGGTCTGGTACTATTTGCAAGGTACATTAGTGCTCCAATGAGACTGAGATAAGGATATTCATGTTCTAATATCTCTTCTCCTTCCTCCCGTGGTCGGAAAATATCCTTTTCTTTATCGAGAGATCGAACAACCATGGGGGTTTTGTTTGGATACGCTTTGTCCATATTGAATTTCTCCAATAATTTTTGGACATAGACAGATTGATGCACCAAAATTCCTAAGTGAAGGTGCTCGATTAGCAAAAATTCCTCACACGAATTTCTGAACTTAATTGTGTATCAAAATCCCTGTCCAGGACCAGCCAGGGTACACAAATAGACAATGTTGATTACATAACCATCGTTCTTAGAAACAACTGAAAATAACACTTATTCTAACAAAAATGCAGTGGAAAGAAAGGTAGACTAGCTCCAGCGGGTACGGCTCCAGTCCACAGGCAAAGCTTTGACGGCAGACCAGCTCACTACTGAGAGTCACCTCCATCGAACTCAACTTCTAGCTTTGGAGGAGGAAATAGGGCAAGGCTGTGTACAAACCACAGTACTCAACAAGCAGCACGGAAAAGAGGGTAATAAATGATGCATAAGGATCAACAATGATAGGCTAGGGTTAGTTGCAATAAAGCAGCATTTGAATAAATAATAGAGATTGAATTGAATAAAAGTAATTAAATACGTTAAAGAATAAGTAAATAACAGTTGTAAAATACCACAACACTATCCAACGTTACACCACGTTGCGACAGGCCCAACCACTACTCAACGTTACACCACGTTGTAGTAGTCCCAAGAGAAAACCAGTTTACCCAAGTCATTAAAGGTTCACTAATCACAGTGAAGCTGTGAGTCCACCCATAACCGTGGGCACGACTATTCGAATAGATTATACTCTGATCAGAGGTATACTACTGTACCCACAAGACACGACTCCACTACACTTGAACGTGCGCCGACATACCACCATGGCATACCAGAAAGGAGACCATGATAGGACCCGTCACATAACCCTCCCTATTTAATCGCACCGCACTTCAGGTTTCACCTCCTCCTTTACACCATGTCGGGTAGTCCCCTCTTGTGCCTTGTTAGATCCAGAAGCAGCAGAGGCTTTCGTTACACCACGATTGCCCGTCCATACTCCATCACGCCTACCCTTGCCTTGGTACGTCAAATAGTTCAAAGTCATGCTTCAAATCCCACCTTACCCATTTGGCATCTGGTTAGCACTTAATTACTTCCAGGGTTTCTCGTGAACCGGTCCTTAATTGCCATGGGTGCGACTCTCAAAACCATGCACCCACAGCCCACCATTATAAATATTTTAGTAGACATTAACCCGAACCGGGTGATGAATCATAATTAACAGCTATCCAGAACTAGTAATGATTAAGTGTGATCCCATGAGCTACTTGTTCTAAGCACGGATAAGGTTTAACCTAGGCCTGACTCTACTCAAGTTAATCCTGGTCTAACATGAATAAAGTTGGATAATCAACGGCATAATAATGAGGATTACCCGAGAAATAAATACAGTAAATACTTTAATTAAAACAATGCATATTTGAATAAATAAAGCGGGGAATTTGCAATAATAGGTTCAATATGATCAAAGATGAGTGCCACTTGCCTTGCTCTGGCCCCTGGGGTACTTCGGCGACGATCTCGAAGTAAACCGGCACTTCGGCGGGGTCCGAATCTAAGCGACAAAGCACAAACATAAATAAAACAGGCACAAACACTACTGAAACAGTAAAAGAAAGTATTTTTAATGGATTCTTGATAATTTTATGAATTTAATGAAATTTGAATGGACCTACACGGAGATTAGACGAATTAGATATGAATTTTAGAAGTTTTCTGGGTTTTTAACTAAACAGAAAAGTCCAAAATCAATTATTGCGCAATTAATAGGGCTGCTGACGTCAGCGAGGAGAGAGGGAGGGCGGCACTGACAGGTGGGCCCCGCAGGCAGTGAGAGGGAGGGGTGAGGGGAGGATGACGTGCGGGCCCAGGGAAGAGAGAGAGGAAGGGGGTGGCACCGGCTGACGAGTGGGCCCGGGGAGGTGAGAGAGAGACAGAGAGGCTGATGGGTGGTGTCCACCTGTCGGGGGGGCAAGGAAAACTGGGGAGGAGAGGGAGATGGTGACCGGCGGCGCTCGGCGGCGGCAACCGGCGGCTAGGCGCGGTGGCCTCGGCGGCGCGCACCGGCGGGGAGGAGCGGCGACGCACCCGTGAAGGGATGGGCAGCGCGAGGTGACGCGGAGACGGCCCGGAGGCGGCTCCAGTGCGGGAAGGAAGACGGTGGCGACGGGCGGCCGAGATGGCGGCGGAGGGCGATGGCGTCGTGAGGTGGCGATGACACGGCGGCCGCGAGGCGACGACGACATCGGGCAGCCACCTGGCGACGGCAGGCGGCTTCCGGCGCGTGGCAATGGCACGGGCGTACCGGCGACGACGGCGGAAGGAAGGGAGAGGGGAGGGGAAGATGGAGGCGCTCACCGGCGACGGCGAAGTGGCGGCGAGGTCGACGACGACCGGGAACTGGCGACGGCGAGCGGAGAGGTGGTGGCGACGTTCGAAGCGCGGTCGGCGGCGCGCGGGCGACGAGGTCGAGCGTGACGGCGACAGGGACAAAGAGGCAGCGAGGGCGCTCGGGTGCCCACCGGCGGCGGCGAAGGCCGGCGGAGAGTTGGCGAGGTCGAGGCGGAGGTGGCAATGCGGACGGGCGACGGCGAGCGGCACTTGACGGCGGGATCGGATGCGGTGGCGAAGGAGGAGGGCGCGGCGGCGACAAAGCTTGGGCGGACGGGGAAAAGTGGCGGTGGCGTGCAAACGACGGAATTTATAGGGGGAAGCGCCGGCTAGGTCGGGGCAGCCGGTGGAGACTAAGTCACGCACGTGGGCGCGGCGGGCAGCGGCCGTTGCGGGCGGCGGAGTTGGGGTCGGCGACAGCTCCGGCGCGGGCTCGGGTTCGGCCAGGAGGGAGGGAAGCCGGACTTCGGCAACGCGGGCGTGAGGGCGAGCGGGCCGGCAGCTGGGCCGAGACAGCCTGGCTCAGCTGGGCGGGGAAGGTGCGCGCGGCGTGGGGAGGAGGAGGAGGAAGCGGGCCGGCTCGGCCGGGCTGGGCTGGGAGAGGGAAAAGGGGAAAAAGGAAAAAGAAAAGAGGGAGGAAAATTGGACTTCGGCCCAATTTGAGAAGGAGAGGAAGAAGAAAGGAAAAGGAGGGAAAAAGGGAAAGCCCCACTTTTGCCAAATTTTAAGTTGATTGTTGGGCAAAATTTTATACTCTGTAATTTGAGTTTAAATCATGTTAATTGATTTGCAAACCTCGATTTAATTAAATTAATCTCTTTACAGAGATTTTTCCTGAGTTAATTAAGCCAGTTATTATTTATGGATTTCTTTTACGAATTAGGCTTGGGATAAACTCCGGGTGTGACACAAACCTAAGCAAAATTTTGTTTTACCCAAGTCCTTCATCTCAAACTCCGTCGTTAGATTGTTGCAGGCTTCATCAATATCTTCTGTGTGTCCAATGATATTTAAATCATCAACATACACTAATATAATGTAAAATTCTGTAGAGGATCTTTTTATGAAGACGCATGGGCAATTATCATTATTTGATTAACCCTTTTGCAAAAGGTACTTACTTAGTCGGTTATACCACATTCTACCCGACTGTTTAAGACCATAGAGTGATCTCTTGAGTTTTACACAATACATATTGTGATTTGCGCTTTTATTTGGTATAGGGATCCCATCAGGGACCTTCATATATATGTCCTAATCTAATGACCCATATAAATATGATGTCACGACATCCATCAACTGCATAGATAGATGTTTTTGAATTGCCAGTGATATTAAATATCGGAACGTAATTCCACTCATGACCAGAGAATATGTTTCATTGAAATCAAGGCCGGGTCTTTGCATGAACACTTGTGCTACAAGCCTCGCCTTATATCTCACCACCTCATTATTCTTATTCCGTTTCCGGACGAAAACCCATTTGAAACCCACAGGGAAGGTTTTTGGAGGTGTAGGTATTACTGATGAGAATACCTCTCTTTTATTGAGGGAGGCTAACTCTGCTTCAATTGCTTCCTTCCATTTGTTCCAGTCCGAGCGCTTTCTGCACTCTACCATGGATTTTGGATCTGGATCATTTTGGATGGTATGTGCAACTGACGAGGCAAAGTACATGTCGACAGTTGTAGTCTTACGATCGAATGATTCTCCAGACTCAACATAGTTTATGGAAATTTCATGTACCCCAGTTGACGGTTCAATATTTCCCAATATGGTCGCGTCGGGGCGTTCCAATGTCCCATCATCATAATTTGAGTGCACTGTTGATGTGGGAGGTGGATTAGTTGAATCCACTTGGTGTCTCTCAACTTGAGGTTGAGTTTCATTTACTGTGTTAGGCGATTGTTTCCTTTGTTTCCTCGTATGTTTACGAGGATTTGCCGTACTTCTCCCATCCTCTTTTGAAGAAGGAAGTTGAATAGTTTTATTTGGTACCTCTATTCTTTCGGGCACATTCCTTGTAGGAATGTATGATTTTGTGACACCTTTATTCAAAGTAAATGAGTTTGCAAATTCTTTGCAGCAATTTGCAATTTAATAATCCTTTGAACTTGAAGTTCGGATTCTGTGGTACGAGGATCCTCCTTTAGGGTGTCTAAGGCATCCCAATTGATTTCCTGGCATTTAGTATGATACTTGAATTCTCCCCCTAATGCCGGGAAATATTCTTCGTTGAAGATACAATCTGCGTACCGGGCTGTGAGTAAATCCCCTGTAAGGGGCTCCAGGTATTTAATGATCGACGGAGATAAATACCCCACGTAGATCCCCATTTTCCTATGAGGGCCCATTGATGTATGCTTGGTGGTGAGATCGTACGTATACAGTGCAACCGAATGTCAGCAGATGGGAAATATTAGGAGGATCACCACGAACCAGTTGAAGTGGGGAGGTTGTATGGTATGCAGTTGGGCGCAATTGTATTAAGTCACCAGCATGAAGTACTGCGTGACCCCAACATAAGGTTGGTAGGTTACAATTTTGCAATAATGGCCTAGCAATGAGTTTTATTCTCTTGATAAGAGATTCAGCTAAACCATTCTGTGTATGAACATATGGTACAGAATGTTGAACTTCAATCCCTAAAGCCATACAATAATCATTGAAGGCCTTGGAAGAAAATTCTGCAGCATTGTCCAATCTGATTGATTGTATCCGGTGTTCAGGTTGATTTGCTCTAAGTCTGATGACTTGTGCAATCAATTTTGCAAAAGCATGGTTTCGTGTCGATAATTGTAACACATGTGACCATCTTGTTGATGCGTCTATTAGAACCATGAAATATCTAAATGGTCCAGATAACGGTTGAATGGGGCCACAAATGTCACCTTGAATGCATTCAAGAAACATTAGTGGTTTAGCTTGTATTTTAAGATATGATGGTCTTAAAATCAACTTCCCAGTTGCACATGAGGTGCACACGAAATCTGAGGATTGTGGGAATTTTTTATCACTCATGCCATGTCCCATTGAATTGCCCATGATTTTCGGCATCATCCCAACACCGGGATGGCCAAGGCGTTCATGCCATGTTTTGAATGTGTCAACATTCTGAAAAATCACTTTGTATGCAACATGTGTAACGGGTTTGATGTATGTGTAGTACAATCCAGACGGGAGAGAAGGCACCTTTTCAAGTGTTTGTTTGCCATATCCAGTATCTTTGGTCAAGAGGATAAACTCCTCATTGTTTTCTTCATGTGTTTCCACATGAATCCCATTTTTCTGGATATCTCTATACCTTAGTAGGGTACGTGTTGAATCAGGATATAATAATGCTTCCTCGATATATATTTGTGTACCCATTGGAAGTATGATAGTGGCCCTTCCGGATCCAACAATCATAGCATCGCGTCCTGCAATGGTCAAAACTTGTCCTTCTCTCTTTGTAAGAGTTTGGAAAAAAATGACTTCCCTAAGTATAGTGTTAGTGGTACAACTGTCCACTAGGCACATATCTTCTTCCATTAGATCGACTCCTATAAAAATCTATATAATGCAAAATTTAAATTCATAAGAATAAAGTATAGACAATAATACATAATTTATTAATATGATAAAGGCGATGTTTACAACTTAATAAGCAAGAGAAGTAACATCATTGTCTTTTTACAACCATTTCAATGGCAAATTGAAACATAAAGTAATGAAGCCTAATTGAGGTCTCCATATAAGTCTTGAGAGGCATATTCGACGAGCATGTCGTCGATGTTCATGGAGCCATCGTCTTCAATCGGTGGAGTCTTGGTGTTGCTTGGTCCATCTCCATGAGGGATGGGGTCCATAGCTCCAGTCTCCAGCACTTGAGATGTGAAGTTTGCTTCATACTTCTTGTCGTCCGTTCGACCCATAGACTTCATGTATAGCTCAACAAGATGTTTAGGAGTCCTGCACTTCTTAGCAATATGATTATAGCATCTACACCTGAAAAATATGGTTTTGTTGCTATTATCATTCTTTTGCTTAGAGATGCCTTTCCCCTTCTTATCGGTGCCATGTTGCTTTTTGGATCTCTTATTTTTGCCCTTTCCTGGAGATTTTCTAGTCTGTTTATTCCCTTTCGGGACATTTGTCTTCGCATTTGCATGTATTTCAGGCAATTGAGCAGTACTCAATGGGCACTAGTTTGAGTTCCAAACCGTGAGCTCATGGTTCTTTTTCGCATGTTTCAATGTTTGAATTAGCGAAGAGTAGACTATGAAATTCTTCTCGCGGTACTGTCGAGTAATAATCCTTTCTGATGGCAGCACTGTAGATAAAGTCTTCTCAATTTTGTCTGCCTTAGAAGGTTCTTTCTCACAAAACCGGAGTTTCGAGTATATCTTATGAATAGCATGATTGTACTCGTCTACAGTTTTGAAATCTTGTAGATGTAGGTGATTCCACTCATGCATAGCCTCTGGGAGGATAATAGCCTTATGTTGTTCATATCGATCTTTAAGAGCTGTCCATAAAACAAGAGGGTCCTCCTTATACATGTACTCCATTTTCAAATCCTGATGGATATGATTCCTTATCACTTTTAAGGCGGAGAATTTTGAGATGTTAGAGGGGGTGACACCCCCAGCGACTGTTTCATGTATACATCTATATAGTCCTTGGGTCGACAGACTGACTTTGACGTCCATTGCCCAAGTAGGAAAATTGGAACCATCAAGAGCGAGTATATCAAACTCTTTGGTTGCCATGTCACCTACATTGTGATAGCCAAAATTTTGAGAAATTATGGCATATGTATGCAATATGATGTGCATTCGAATAATAAAAAAATTAAATTCGAACAATAAAGTAAAATTCCTCCATTTTAAATTTGAGTTGGAGGGATAAACATAATATTGAAGTATATATTAGATCTCATACTTAAAATAAATATTCTAATTTAAAGAATTACAAAGGAATAACATATGCATACATATATATACAAAGTGCTTTGTAAATATTTAAATATGCAAAGAACTGGTAAACATAAACTTCATTGGAATATTTAAAGTGTTGTAAACAAACTGATATATATAATATCAGAGAATTACAAGATGCTAAAAGTAAATATAATATCTCAGTTTATTTGCAGTAAGTAAAAAAGTTCTAATGACATGGATTACAAAGCAAAAATTACTAAAATTGCTGGATAAATAAAAGATAATTTGGGTGGTGGGCCGAACTAATTTATTTTTCGGCCCACCACTTATTTGATCCAGGAGTGGGGAGGACTGATGGCCTGATGGGCCGGCCAGCCCATTCGGGCAGAGAGGACAGGGAGCGGGGGGTGGGGGCGGCGGCTAGGGTTGAACCCTAACCCTTTGCCTCCCTAGCCGCTGCCTCCTCCAGGCCGCCTCCACCGCCGAGCCACCAAGGGGCCGCCAGCCCTCTGCCCCCCGGCGTCGCCTGTCGGTCCAGCCGCCGCCCAGGCACCTGTCCGTCGCCGTCGGGAAGCCACGGGACGACGCCACCGCTGGGACGCCGCATGGTCGCCGGTTCGGCCGCCAACCACAAGCCACCGCCATGGGACGGGGCCGTGGAGCCTGTGGGTGACCACCGCCGAGGGCAGGACGCCGCCTCCACGCTGTGCGCCGGAGTCGCCAGGTCGCCACCGCCCGCCGCCACCCATTCGTGGGCAGGATGCCGCCAAGCCATGCGCCGATCCACCGAGGTGTCGCCGACGCAGACCGCCGCCGCCAGGCCGCCAACTCCTTCCCCCTGGACCACCTCCTCCTCCATGCTCAGGCCTCCCCCTCACCCAAGGGTGGGGGATTGCTGGCCTTGCCGCCGACGTTCATCTCGGCCGGGACATGCCTGGTCTTGATGATGCGGCCTGGGCACAGTGGTGGAGATGGAGGAGCAAGCACGGAGCTGCTAGAGCCCCCTACTGCCATGTAGAAGGGCGGAGCTCCACGGCGTGTAGCGATGGTTCCTCTGAGGAGGAACTCCGGCAGATTAACCGGCGTTGGGGAATGCGGTGGAGTCGATGGCGAGTAATCTGGGGATGGCGAGGGAGACAAGGCGCGATGTGGTGGAGAACGGCGAGTGTGGGCTGTCCAGCCATGGTGAGGGCAGAGTGAGTTCACCACAGCTGGCACCTTCTGCTGCGATCCGTCGGGCTATGGTCGTACACGTGTGGTCCACCCAAGGGACTCGTAGTGTTGTGTCTTCTACAAATACATAAAACATCATCAATCCATGTGAATAGTGGTGATTTAGTGTCTTATTGATGGCTGGTTAATTGTTTGCATGAAAGCATATTATGGGCTACTATTAGGATGATTTAGGCCCTGTTTGTTTGCCCCCAACAAGATAACTTACCTCCTTCTTTTTCGCGCGCACGCTTCCCAAACCGCTAAACGGTGTATTTTTTAGAAAAATTTTCATAGAAAAGTTGTTTTAAAAATCATATTAATCTATTTTATATTTTTTAATAATTAATTAATTATGCACTAATCTATTACTACGTTTTCCGTGCCAGAGAAAGTTAACTTACCCTCTTCAAGTCGAACACGGCCTTAATCCCTTACATGAACACAATTCATGAGCTACAAAGGGGAAAATTAAACATAGCCATTGGATGTCTTTGCTTGATCAAATATATTGTGTAACACAAACAACATTGTTTTTCCATTTCTTTTCTTTGCAGGTGCTTTTGCTTTTGGGAAGCTCCTGTACTTGCACATCCAGTACTGCCAGGGGTTTAATATCAAGAATGTCCTCATGGCCCAATGGTGAGCCAATCCCCTCATTAATAATTTGTGGAGCATGGCCCAAAGGTTCAAAATCCACTAACGGAAGCTGTGAGGATTGGAAGATTGGCGGTGGAGAATCAAAAACAACATTCTTCCTTGGTAACACTAAGGTCTTGAATGGAGCATGTGTCACGCCCAGAAATTTACACCAAATTTCTGAACAATAGCATGTATTAAATCTCGGTGCAGGCATCAGCCCGAGTACACACTATGACAAATCAATACACAGTTCCACGACTTAAAAACAAATAAGAAACAATTATCTATCGAAATGCAGCGGAAAAGGAAAACAAGACTAGACCCACTAATCTTCAGCTTCTGCTGGCGAAGACGGCTCCACACCACAGGCACTCTCGACGGCGGACTGAACCTTACTTCAACCTTTGGAACAACCTTCTTCTGACACAGGCTCTGGCACTTGCTCTGGTGGGGGAAAAAGTAAGCAAGGCTGAGTACAAACCACCGTACTCAACAAGTAACACCCAAGAGGGGGAGAATAATGAATGCAATAGGGTATCAAGGATAGGCTAAGGTTAAATTGCACAACAGCTGCAGTAATTTAGCAAAACAGTAGATAAAATGGACTGAAATAAAAGTAAAGTAAACATTTAAAATAATCATCCACTGTCCAACGTTACACCACGTTGCAACAGGCCCAAACCGCTGTCGAACGTTACACCACGTAGCGACAGGGTCAACCCTCTGTCCAACGTTAAACCACGTTGCGACAGACCCAAACCACTGCCAACGTTACACCACATTGCGCAGGGTCAAACCAGTTCCAAGATTAATAAAATTATTAAAGAGGTTCAACTAATCCCAGTGAGTCTGTCGGTTCGCCCAATAACTGCGGGCACGGCTATTCGAATAGTTTTACTCTGCAGAGGTGTACAACTTTACCCACAAGACATGGCTCCCAAGCATGTTACCATGCCCCAACGTATCACCACGATACCTCAGTATGGAAACCATGATAAGACCTTTCACCCAGCCCTCCCTAGACAATCGCACCATACTTCAGGTTTCACCCCCTCCTTTACACCAAGTCGGGCAGTCCCCTCTTGTGCCTTGGTAGATCCGGAAGCAGGAGAAGCTTTCGTTACACCACGATTGCCCGTCCATACTCCATCACGCCTACCCTTGCCTGGGTACGTCGAATAGGGACAAGCTAGATTACGAGTCTCACCGTTGCCCATTCTGGCTTGTGGTTAGTACGTGTAAGACCTTCAGGGTTTCCTGAGAACCGGTCCTTAATTGCCATGGGCACGACTCTCAAAACCATGCACCCACAGCCCACCATAAGCAATATTTTAGTTGTATTAATCCATAACGGGAGATTAATAATGATTACCACCATTAAAGGTCTATCAACGTGTAACAGTAATTAAACAAGAATTGGTGAGCTAGTTGAACTAAGCATGGCTAAGCATTGACTAACCCTAATTCTAGTCAAATTAACCCTGGGGTGACAATAATAATAAATGGGGATCAACGGGTATATTGGTAAATACCCAATAGATAAATACAATAAATAGATTTGCATAAAACAATGCATGTTTGAATGTAAAAGCGGGGGATTTTATAATCATAGGTTCAATATGATCAAAGAAGGGTGTCACTTGCCTTGCTTAGACCCACGAGGAACTTCGGCGACCACTTCGGGAACGAACGGCGCTTCGACGAGGCCAAAACCTACGACAAACAAGGCAAAACAAACAAAACGGGCTAAAAAACTACTGAAACAGAGAAAGAAACTATTTTTAATGGATTCTTGGCATTTTTCTGGATTTAATGAAACTTGAATGGACCTAAACGGAGACTAGATGAATTACTTATAAATTTTAGAAGTTTTCTAGGTTTTTTAGCTAAACAGAAAAGTCCTAAATCAATTATTGCGCAATTAATGGGGCTGCTGACGTCAGCGAGGAGAGAGGGTACTGACGGCTGACAGGTGGGGACCACCTGTCGGTGAGAGAGAGAGGGAGACAGAGACTGACACGCGGGACCCACGGGAGGAGAGAGGAGGCGGGCGCGGGGAGCGACTGACGGGTGGGACCCACTCGTCAGCGAGAGGGAACAGAGAGAGCGCGGCTCGGCGGACGGCGGCGACCGGCGGGAGCGGCGGGCGACGCGACGGCGACGGCGCGACGGCGACGACCGGCGAGCGGTGACGGCGCGACGGTGACGACGGCCGGGGCGGCGACGCACGGGCGCAACCCGGCCGACCAGCGGCGACGGCGGCTGGCGAGCAGCGGCAGCGCGGCACGCGCGGGCGCAAGAGACGGCGGCCAGACGTCGGCGACGCGGAGGCGACGACGACCACGGTGGCCGACGGGAGCGGCGGGCTTCGGCCTCGTCCGGCGACGGCACGCGACTCGGCGGCGGCGGCCGGAAAGGGGGAGAAAGAGGGGAGGTAGGTGCGGAGGCTCACCGGCGGCGGCGAGGGCGCGGACGGGTCGGCAAGACCGAGGCGAAGGGGAAGGCGACGATGGCGAAGGTGGTGACGAGGACGGCGACGACGAGTCGACGCGGAGGAGGCGGAGACAGCGATGGGGTGGCGCGGCTCGGAGCGGCGACGAGCGGCGGGAGGGAAAGACGACGACGCAAAGATGATGATTGCGACGAAGTGGGGAACGGCGGCGTGGAGACACGGCCGAGAGGGAGAGGGATCGGGGCGGCGCGGCGGTGAGTCAGCCAGCAGCGCGGCGGGCGGAGGAGCTCAGCGACGACGTCGCGAGGGAGAGAGGGAAGGGATGCGGCATTCAGCCGGGGAGGCGGCGACGGCGCAGCAACGACGGCGTCGGCGACGACGTCGGGCGGCGACAAGCGGGCGGCGACGGCGACGACGGCGCGACGACGACGACGGCGCGACGACGACGACCGGCGTCCGACGACAGTGCGTGGCGCGCGACCGAGCGCGGCGCACGGGGACGACGGCAGAGCGGCACGGCGACGGCGGGCGGGCGCGGGAAGCGGCCATGCGGGAAGGCGTGGGTGGCGCGAGGACAGCGTGACGACGGCGGAGCTGGGCGTCGGTCTGGCAGGGGCCGCTGGCGACCGGCGGAGTCCAACGACAACGGCGCGGGGGTGAGCTCAGGGGTGATGATGAGGGAAACGAGAGAGGGAGAGGAGAAACGCTCACCGGCGGCGACAAAGAAGGCGGCGCGTCGGCGAGGGCGAGGCGGCGGTGATGACGCAGACGCGCGGCGGCTGACGACGCGCGGTGACGAGATCGGCCGACGGCGTCGAGACGACGAGCACGGCGGCGGGCGGGACGAAGGGGCGGCGACGACGCTCGGGTGCACACCGGCAGCGTCGGAGGCCGGCGGGAGATCAGCGAAGACGAGGCGGCGGTGGTGACGCGGGTGGGCGGCGACGTCCGACGGCCGACAAGAAGATCGGCGGCTGACGGCGACGGAGGGGAGCTTCGGGCGGAGAGGGGAAAGTGGCGGCGGGGCGGCGGCGCGAGTATTTTATAGGTGGTGGCGCCGGCTAGGGCGGAGCGGCCGGTGGAGACCGAGTCGACGACGCGGCGAACTCGGCGGCGACGGTTGTGGCGGTGGTTGCAGCGGCGGCGCGGCGCGGAGGACTCGGGGCGGCGGCGGACTCGCGGCGCGGCGCGGAGGCGGGGGCGCTGGCGAAACCTGGTCGCTGACAGGTGGGCCCCACCTGTCAGTGGCGCGAGGGGAGGAGGGAGGCGAGACGGACTTCGCCGCGGCGCGGGCGGACGAGCGGGCGAGCTGGGCCGAGGCGGCCCAGGCGGGAGGAGCGCGCGCGCGCGGGGACGGAGCGGAAGGCCGGCTCGGCTGGGCCGGCCGGGCGGGGAGAGGTGGGCCGGCTCGGCTGGGCCGGCCCGGGAAGGAGGAGAGGAAAAGGAAAAAGAAAAGGAAGGGAGGAAAATTGGACTTCGGCCCAATTTGAGAAGGAAGGGAAAAAGAAAGGAAAAAGGAGGGAAAAAGGAAAACCCCACTTTTGCCGAGTTTTAAATTAAATTTGTTTGGTCGAATTTTATACTTCTGCAATTTGAATTCAAATCCTGTTAGTCGATTTGCGAGCCTCGATTTAATTGAATTAGGTTCTTTTTAGAGGGATTTTTCCTGAGTTAATTAAGCCAATTGTTATTTACGAATTTCTTTTTACGATTTAGGCTTGGGATAAAACTCCGGGCGTGACAGCATGAACCAGAATAGCCACATGCGGTGGACCCTAAATTTTTTCAGCAAGCTGCTTGAGAGGCTTGTGACGTAGGATCACCTCCTGAATCCTCCCTTGAACTGCATCCGGCACGACAAACAAAATATAGCTATTTATTCCTGTTCAACAAACATGCGCGTGAAAAACATTCTTCTAAAGACACATAAAAACCAAATTTCAGTGTGCACACTGAAAATCCCTATGGGAACCAAGATCTTAAATTTTAAAATAGGCCTCTATACGACAAACAAACATAATTTTTTATTCCCCTTCAAAAGCATGTACTTTTATCATGACAGGTACGTTGAACACATCATTCGCTGACACCATCACAGGATCACTGCAGTATTACCTGTATGTGGAGCACTACATTAAGAATGTATTGAGCAGGATCAAGTACTCAAACGTCGTAGCACTGCGCTGCATTGACGATGAGATCTTCAGCTGTCTTGTGTTAGGTAGCTTCAGGATGGCCTTGAGTGTGTCCACCTAGTAGTCTATAGGGATAAAAACAGTTTGAAAATAATGCATTTGATGTTTTATTTTTGGAAAATATTTAACACTTTGGAAATTTTCATATTTATGAAGTTGACTCTTTAGTGGCAATTTCATTACGATGATCAAAAGTAGAAAAATAATTTTGTAAATGAATAGAAATGATATTATTTTTACACACATTTAGATGGTTGGGAATTCCCATGCAACTTCACACCTACTTGTCTAGGACTCGAGCTATGGCGGTGAGCGCATGGTGCTCATGGAAGCTAGCTGATTAATTGGCCACATCGTCTCCATCTCCACCTATAGAGAAGACTCCCGTAGTCCCATGTAGTTGATATGGTCGACGGAGAGCATGTTGGCCATGAGCTTCTCCTGCTAGAGCACCATCTCCTCATGTATAACCTTGCATTTGAGGGCAGTCTTGGGCTACACCAAAAGAAGATTTCCTCTAGAGTGCTGTGCTATCGAGGTCAGCTGCGCCATCAAGGGTGGCTCTAGTGAGTAACAAACAGTGCTGGATGAATGGGTCAAACATGTCATCGCCAGCAAGTTGGAGCATGTAGGCCATCTCAAAGGTCACGTTCACCAAGGATTCGATATGTACGCCATCGCATACTAGTCAACGACTTTCCATGTGCAGTTGTGTGCACTGGAAGCACAAACCATCCAAGAGTCATCGGAGAAGCCTCTGACACGATGAGACATCCTAAAACCCGTTTCAGACACAACACAAAAAAAAAATTGTTAATCCCACTGGTCGGTTACATCCTTGCCTATCGAGGATTGGCTAGAACCAAATATTGCGTACCTTGCTGCCGATGCCGACGGCCATCAAGCCAGTAAAAAAAGCACTTGCTCCTTGGATGCCGCTAAGGTTCAGGGTATGAAATGGGAGGGAGGATATAAAGGACAATAGTTGTGTTCAAAAATGGAGAGAAACATGAGATTCTTAGGCCTGGCTAGTAGTGTGGGGCGGGATTTGATCCATTTCAAGATTGAATTTGAGATATAATCAAATCATTCTTGTTTGAGTGACTTAGGATAATCACTGAACATATTTCCATCCCAATTAATAAACCTGCCTTGTTCTTATTTATTGACGAGTATTGTGTTAAATGTGTAAGTCACATTTATAGGTTCCTTCCATGTTTAACCCACAAATTGATCGGCCAAGAGGATTTGGTTCCCCTTGGTGAAACATGCACTGGCATTGCTTAATAATAATGAAAAAAGAAGTGTTCTAACTAGTCAATATTAAGTACATCCAAGAAGTTCATATGTTATGCACATCTGGGATCTGTTTGGTTTTGTGCCCCACGTTGCCACGCAAAATCATAAGCGTAGTTTATAATAGGCTACTCTTCGTTGATTGCAGTGATTGTGGGGAAAACATTTTATTTTTGTATATTCACCCATATATGTCATATACACAATTTTAGCTAAACCTTACGTCACAGAATGTTGACCACACTTTGTGTGTCAAACCCACATTTTGGCAAATTGAGTTGTCGCTAGGGTTGAAAAAAATAATAAAACATAGCCATATTGAACCTTCTATTGAAAGCATAACTGAACATTTTCTCAAAGTATGTCCCTCTCTCCCCTCATCAGTACCAGAGCTTTGACTACTATCCTTTGTTCTGGTCACCAACCCTTGTATTGTGAAGGCTATTGTTGTTGATATTACACATATATAAATTTTACTTACGTGCAATATACATATATTATTTCTCCATGTGGCTTAAATTAACAGAATATCATTGTCAATGGTGACTCACTTTAATAAGTATAAGTCTAGAAATTAAATTAATGAAAATAAATTCATGGCTAATCATACTTCGCCCAAACTAAAATGAGCCTCGAACATGAAAATGAATTGGATCAAACCTCACCCCATGCTCCTAGCATGACATTGCTAGCTCATGTTTCATTCATAGTTTTGTTTGTTCTAAGGTGGTGCACTTTCTGCAGCACAACAGTGCCCATATCGTGACATCATTCTAGGTTGGACCCTTTAACTCTCAACGTCTCATGGTTGTAACGGAGAGTTAGGACAAATCCTGCATTGCATGTAGATGGTTGCGAGAACCCTCTTGCCTCTTCATGAAAGGGACCAGTGGCGTTCTCGCACTAGAGACATATCAGTGTGTGTCTAGCTCAGTACTGCACTAGGAAGCGATGCGAAGGTGTGTGCCTCTCAATATATATGAATGTGGAGGGATATATACATCGTACTTTCTGCAGCGATGTCCACACTCCAAGGGCACCTGGCTGCCATTACGATTTGGGGAATCGGATGGGAGGGACAGGATTTAAAGTGAAATGGTTGTGTACAAAAACAGAATGAAACATGAGCTAACTATGTCATGCTAATAGCATGGGGTGAGATTTGACCTATTTCACTTTCATATTTGAGCATAATGAAATCATTTTAGTTTGGGAAAGTATGATTAGCCATAAATTTATTTTCATTCATGTGAACATGTCTATTTCATATTTGTTGGAGACTACTGGTAAATGTGTATGTCCCATTTATAAGTTTCGTACATGTTTAAATTGACAAATGATCAAGAGGTAATTGCTTCTCCTTGGTGAAACCTCCACCAACCCTGTGTTTAATAAGACATACAATGGTTTTACTAGGAACTATATATTTCTCGATAAAATTATGGGTTCTCTATATATATAACAATATACTTAAATTAGATCCTCGACGTCCATACTCATAGCTCAAATTAATATTAACTAAATGCATTGTCTCTTTTATTGAATGTGTCTTAGCTATTGTAAGAAAGTTGTTCAGTTTTGATATGTGTGTCGGATGAAATCTTATAGCATATCATACATTCTTACCCTATTCATATATTAGCCATTGCATTTAGTTAATTTTAAAAAAAATTAGAACCAAATTTTCTAAGAGTAAACTCGGACTGTTAATTAAATAATAAATCACATAGTACAGGGGGACGCACTCATGGCCATGCCGCAGCTTGCCTGGTGAGCTGGAAGACGAGCAGCTCGTCGCCGGTGCGGCGGAGCGCTACATCCACAGTGTGCTCGTGCTGCTCGATTTTTATAACCTAGTGGCCTAGAGCTCGATTCGGGCGACGAACCTCTGATGATGCGGTCAATTCGATTATGTGATGGATTTATCCGAATAAAAGTTATATTTTTTGCTGAGCAATCAAATGATATGGTTGTGCGTCATTCATATGTGTATGTGCATGCTATAAAAAATTAAGATCTTCGGGTTCATTGGGATTTTGCTGGAAAAAGAAAGCGTAAACTATGCTAGGGGTATAAGAGCAAGTTCAATAGTATAGTCAACTACTAGCTCCAATTCATCTATAGTCAATCTAATAGCCAATTCATACAATAGTTAACTACAAAACATCAATACATGGTACCACATATCATACACACATTTTGTCTTGGAACCCGTGTGCAGCTGGCTATAAATTAGTAGCACACCTCTCTTCTTTCCCCTCTTATCTCTTTAAAATATGCTTATAGCTGGTTTATATCTGTCGTTGTTTCTGCTCTAAGTAGGGGACCAGCAAATGGGCTTTCCCTAGATGGGCTGCAAGCACGATGAGTACGCTAGTCAACCGATCGAGCAACGCCACGTTCCCCCATGATATGGATGTACTGTCTATAGCCCATTGAATTCTGTTTACTATTAGAAACTAAGAATGATACATGACATATGCTTGTTTCTAACTGGGCACAACATGATTGAATGGATTGGTGTAAAATAATGTAGATTCTGCTATATGTAAGCAACTAGGAACTCACAACCCACCATTAATCATCATTTTAGTTGTTTAGTAAAAACTCTATAGCATGAACTAGTTTCATTGTGAGACTATATCTTGAATTATTAATACGAATGAATCTAGGGCCCCTCCCAAATTATGTGAGGTAAAACTAAGCGAGGCTAAGCATATCAAATTAAATAAAGTAAAACCTGGGTTGCAAGGTGAAAAGGGTAAATACAACATAATGTCTTAATAGCGAAGCATAGATAATCACATAAAAAGCATATAATTATGTAAACATACATGTTTATAAATTATAAATGCAAAATCAATTTAACCACTGGGATCAATATGCTCAATGATATGTAACGTGACTTGTCATACAGCTCAGGAACGGCTTAGGGTACCACTTCGTAGTAGACCGAACCATTGGTTTCGCTAAAATCTAAAGCAATCAATTAAAAACATTCAAAACAATACGAATGGCTACTGAAATAGGAAAAGAAATTACTTTTAGTGGATTCTTGACAAAA
This sequence comes from Oryza brachyantha, assembly GCF_000231095.2. Lineage (NCBI taxonomy): Eukaryota > Viridiplantae > Streptophyta > Magnoliopsida > Poales > Poaceae > Oryza > Oryza brachyantha. The sequence goes on along the minus strand of NC_023174.2, from coordinate 9,744,529 downwards.
TTATTGATCCACTGCTATTTACATGGGCTTAAACGGACTTCAGATTACATAGTTATAAATTTTAGAAGTAATGTTGTTTTCTTAGCAAAATCTGAAAACGAGTTATCGATTTTTTTAATGCCAACTGAACAAGCAGAACGTAACAGAAAAATGGACGGGAAAATAAGACATTACCGTAATAACCAGCAAACTAGTTAACGACTCCTTCTGAGAACTTCTGGTTCATGACTCCACCAGCATGAATCAAGATGACAGAATGGAACAATATAGTCAATTTGTACTGGCTTTTAACCATTCGATCAGAAATGGATGGATCAAATCTGATTGCTGCAGTACTGCTACAGTGATGACATATAGTACCAAAATACTGTAGCTACAGTATTTGTGTCACTGCTTGTAGAATTTTTCCACTGTTTCACTCGTATAAACAGGCAAAACGGCTCACAAAAGCTAAAGAACAACTATCAGCAAAATAGAATAACAACTCACGAATACCAGATTCACACAACCCATTAACAGTTTGAACCAACAGTATTGAAACTTGAATGAAACATGAGTTCGTACAACAGAAACATAAACACGCACGAATGGCAAATTCGCATTAGCGAAACCAAGCTGTTCAACGAGTCGTGAAACGAACGACACAACGACGACAGGTTTAACAACATGATTAATGACTCGCTAAAATGCTAGCAAATTGGCATGTACAAAACTGGAACATCACACGGTAATTTTAGCGACCCGTTAACGTCATGCACCAGGGTTTAGCGGCAACGAAACGTGAAGGGAGGCGATTAATGATATTAGACTAATCTTAATGGTCTGACTGCCTATGTGCCTAGAATACTGCCCTCGCAGTAAATCTAACATCCTAAAAGTAAAATCTCAAGACTTTGGTTGACACTACAGCAATTTTTGATGTAACCGTGTAGAATAAAAAAGAAAAAATCAAATTCACAATGTGGCCGCGCTCTAGTGAGGTCAGTGATCGAGCATGTCTTTAGCTGCGCTACATCAATAGACGCCCACGAGAAGTACTAGCCTACAGCCCAACGTCTTGCTCATAATTACTAACATAATACTATACAGCCAGCCAATCGATCTTCAGCATGTCTTCGCCAGCCCCAAACTAACTGAACTGATCAAAACCACCACGCAGTCTTTCCTGATGAACTGTTCTTCCTTTGATAGTCATTTCAGATTCACATTAGTACTTGACCCAGCAATGGCAAGTTGGCAACAGGGTGACACGCGACAATGCTGCGTTCTGGTCGCTGAAGTAATAGATCAGATTGATCTCACTTAGATCATAGTCTCTTCGGTTTGGGTACTGGTATTGAAGTCTGCATCTTCAGTCTTCATTCTGCAACTGACCATCTAGAACTTCATGTGGATCATCACTGGGGCATTTGTCGGCTGGATTCTTTGGGTTCATATTGCAGAAACATTCAGGCCATGAGTTTGTATAGAACGACTCCGGGTGAATGCGCTTGTGTGGACCACCAAAGTTTGTGTTGAACATGACCTGCCTGACTCGGTCCTCGAAACTGGTTACACGGCCTTCTTCTCTGTCCATGAATATAGGGGCAAGGGCCTTCCTGTTTGGTGTTATTGTAGTTCTGAAACCATGATAGAGGCGGTGGCCCATGAGGTTATTTGCAAAGTTGCTTGGGCCATCGTACGTGGGCATGAAAATATCTGACATGAGGCAGACCATATAATCTACTGCTGATCCTGCCAAGCCTCGAGCATTTTCTTCCAGCTTTTCAGGTCCAACTGAAGAGTGGTTATCTAGTCGAGGAAACATTGCCCTAAATGGATTCATGAAACGATCACCACCAAATATCTCACCAGATGCAAGATAAATGCGGGTTGAATTGGCGAAACCAACAGCACGAAGGATAAGGCCGACCTGCATAACACTAAATAGATCAGATCGTCTACATCTAAATACGGGTTAACAGTCTGTTAAATTGTTTGGATCATTTTACATCCTAATATTCTCATCCTGTTTTACACAATTTATGCACAGAAGGTAATTGTTAGGCAAAGATAGTTCTCATAAAAGAGAAAAAAATGAGAGAAGCATAAACCATGTTTTAAATAGCTATATGACTATCTCACTTAATTGCCAATGAACCAACACAAACTTCTGACATCAAGCCCACAGGTTCACTATTAAGGATATAGACTCTGAGACCAAACCAAGTTAATTTTAACTATCCATTTAAAGGCTAACTTGACCTGCAAATCCAAAATCCTATATTTACAGAATGTTATGATGTAGTATGGTTGAATTGAGTTCAGTAGATCAGCCTATCTATACTTAACTATACTCCTTTAAGAAAAAGCAAGGGCAGTGGCAGTGAATCTGCCACCCAGAAATAGTGGGGAGGGGAGGCACCTGTTCGTCCATCTCCAATCTGCTCCCACCCCCATCACTCTCTACCCACACCATGAGTTTACGATGCTGTTTAGCAAGGAGGGAGGCAGAAAGCCAGAAACATTGATCTTGCCCGACCTCATCACCATGGAGGGGAGGGAAACCCCATCTCGATGCCATGGAGGAGATGAAGGTGGGTGAGGTGCATGGACATGGCCCAGGGTTGGCAGAGGTACGAGGTTATCGACACTGTCCGTGATGTCAGGGTGGCTTGATTCGGTAACCCAGCAGCTCAAGGCGGCCAGATCCGGTGAGCTTATGGCAACAGACTTCATGGCTTCCAGCCTCGCTGCCTCCTGGAATTGCAACCTCATCACCTAGCACTGATGCCACCCGTTGGCTGGATCTCGGAGCTTGTCAACTCCTGGAATCTCTGCAGCTGGCCAGCAGCTCCCACCGCCTCCAGCAGCTTCCATATCACGAGGAGAGAGATCACAATGGAGAATTAGGAGCAGAGGAGGCACTGCTGCTGCTGCTGCCGCAATGCTGCATCTGCTAGTTGAGGCTAGGTCAAAGGGGTGGCGGGTAGCTACCTGGGCTGTAGCACAGGCATGCAGCCAGCACATGGGACGAAGTAGCCGATCTGAATTTACTCTTTTTTCATGCGGTTTCAGGATGGATATGCTATCTATCAGAAAATAACTCAGGGCAAAAATTATATTTTAATAAAATATATGTATATACATGGCATAACAAATTAGAAAAATAAACAAAAAGGAGATGTATTTGTTTGTAGGGATGATCAATATAGGCCAATGTTAGCTTGACATACATGTATATAGGTTTTATGAAGTATGATCAAGTAATCTTTTTTAAATTCCTTGCAACGCATAGACATTTAGCTAATACGACATTCATATAAGGTATTGGTGGTGCCACTGAATCTGCCACCCCACCTACTTCCCTTGTAAATATTGCAAATTACCACCTGAACTTTTTAATAGTCAAATCAAAATGGGTTGCCACACATACATCGAATTAAGGTGAATATTCCTATAGAAAAAATATATGTAACACATTTTATGGAAAAATATATTTTCATTTATTTTAGGAAATATTATATTGTTTTTATCTGTGAGAAAGCATGGGAATTCATTCAGCTATTAAGATAAAAGCTAGGAACGAAACTTGCTTTACCTCTTCTGGAGTTAAAGGGCACTTCCCTATGAGTCTTCTTTCTCTGTAAATAAGTTCTTTCTTCGCAAAATTTTGCTCACGGTATTTGATCAGAATTTTCTGTTCTTCTGGTGTAAATATGTCAATGCACCTGCAATGGCATTTAGATATTAGTATACATGTCATATGATTTGATCAACCTATTAATATATAAATGTCTTTTATAGAATTCAGTCAAATACATGCACATAACTAAATTAAAAGGTAACCAGAACATATATTGAATTGCCTGCATAGGTTATCCAGCCACTGAGAAATTTTCTGAAACTACAATGAAATACTAGCACATCAATTTTTGGGCATATGCAGAATGCAATCATTTTGTCAATTCAACAAATGAAACTAATACTCACGATTGCAAAAGTAAGTTACTGTGTGATATTCGTAAGAACCAAGGAATGAAAATTATATAAATGATGTGATGTACAAATAGTTTATGTAAATGTTCCATACCCAGCAAAAGCAAGCATGTCCATCTCAAATCGAAGATGAATTGACATAAAGTGTCCTTCAGACCGTAGCTTGTTTACTATCTCGTTGCTAATTTTCATGATATGTGGCTTAAACCGTAGTGCATGGTAATTCACTCGACATCTCAACCTCTGGAGCTCTGGATCATCAATATCTTCTGCTAAGCGATGCGAAAAAGGAGTTAAATATATAGCCCCATACTTCTTCATTTCTTCCAAAGCAAATGTTGTATACCAACTTAATGGGGCATCTCTAGGTGGAGGAATCTGAAATAAATTGAAAAGCTTGTCTCACAATAAGATACAGATGAGAAATTCTTCAAATTTACCTAAACTGCACAAAGATTACATCCAAACCTTATGAGCTTTCAGCTTCTTGGCCTTCCCTTTTGACATAATTTCAGGCAGACTTGTAACAATACGAATATCATGTTTTAAAGTCTTCAGAAAATGGGGAACATCATAGATACCTGGAAAACCACTGGAGATATATATAAATGACAAAAGTACATAAATATAAACACAAAAAAACTAGCACAAACAGAATAACAATTATTGTTGGAGCATACAAAAAAATCGCCTTTCAGAGGCTAAGTAAAATTGTATTCTAAATTAATAAATAGTCCTCATGATGTACCCAAAGAAATACTTCACTGAATCTGACTATTTGACACATATAAGACCATTCAAAAGATGTAGAAAATCTGATCAACAGCAACAGGGGAAACATGCTCAATATTATAAGGCAATATTTACTAGCACAGATGTAAACAGCATTTGCAGCATACAGAAACTATCAAACAGAGTTGAGGTGACAAAACACTACAATAAAATCCAAAGAACTTTTGGAATTATTTTTCCGTAGATTAAGGTACTCATCAGCCAAGGAAAGACAAAATAGTCAAGAATAACAAGAAAACCAGTGATCATGTGAAATGCAACATGCACTTGACATTACAAGGAAACCAGTGATCAGGTAAAAACCACATGTACCATGTTGTTAACCATTTTCAGACAACAACATACCTTTCATCCCGCCAGAAAGAATTTGTATCAAGCTCTGGTAGAACTAATGTAGCATTCATTATACGAGCTGCAACAACAGCATTGCAGATCTACAAAAAGAGATAAAATAAAATGTATCAGTTCTGCAAGAGCCCATTTTGCATACTATGAAATGTCAAGAACTATCATATAATGTGCCACCAATTACATAGAACTGAAATAAGTCATCCAAATCGTACAGCGCTTCTCTGTTGATTCAATCCACCATTGCATCGAACACGCAAGTATCCATTAGTTTCAGCTGGAGGGGCTATAAATTAAGATGTGCACATTGGATTATCAACATTATTCAATTAGTGCACAGAACAATAATTACAAATATTGCAAAGATAAACGTTGAAACGTACGTGGCCAATAAGAGCGTGGTGCAGAAGATGCCCTCCAACCATTCGAACCAGCAGTCGTCCACAACATATTCACATCAACATCCTTGAATTATATCCACATATGATTAGATATATAAGTACATTAGAGAGTTGATTATAAATCTTAATTGCCAATAACTGAAGTTTTATTCATCATTACAGACTTACAGTGTAAACACAAAAGAAAAGTACTCCCTCCATTCCATAATATAAGATATTTTGGCCTTACCTAGATTCATTGATGGATTAATGAATGTATTTTATGTGTCTAGATTCATTACATCCATAGGAATCTAGGAATGGACATAACATTTTATAATGTGAAACAAACATAATAGGAGAAAGATGAAATTTTAATATTTTTTTAAAAAAATAGTAACAATTCCTCTCAACAGTCAATTGACCTTACTAGCACATAGAGTTTGATATGTGTGAACATTAATGTATTTTTTGTGTACTTTCCAGTGCACTGATGCAATTTTAAAGGAAACACATGCACAGCAGCAGCCTGTAGTATGCAAAAGGCATCTTAATTCAGCACTGAAGCACGGAATACCATCATTCTTAACTACTGTTCCATGATGATTGCCTTCTTTTGAAATGACCACATTAAATTTAAACCAAATTAATCTGACTTTTGTTCTAAAAAAATAGTCTGATTTTTCTGTTTTAACTGAGGGGTCAGCATGGAGACTGATCAACTCTAAGCAGGAGTAAAAGAAAACACAAAAAATGATCAAATAGTGCATTAATTTGCAAGAGTAAATTATGCTTTTGGTGCAAGACCTTGCAAGGTGATTTAATTCAGTGCAACTTTTAAAACGCTAGAACAGGTATAATAACTTGAGCAGCACATCAGAACCAAGGTCAAAGAAATCCACATGAGCTAATTTGAGTATCTTAGTCTGTGTTCGGGAGAGGGGTTTAAGAACCCTTCTCCCGTGCACCTAAAATGTGGTAGTTTATTAGGGCATTATTAATTAAGTGCTAGCTATAAAAAATTTTGAAAAAAGGATTAATATGATTTTTTTAAAGCAACTTTTCTATAAAATTTATTTGCAAAAATACATCGTTTAGCCGTTCGGGAAGTGTGCACGCATAAAACAAGGGAGTAAATGTTGGGGATGGCTGCTGCAGAACACAGCCTTAGTGCTGATTAGGGGGTATATCCAGTCGTCCAGCTTGGCTTATCAGAGGTTTTTGGCTTTAACCAGCTGAGAGAGAGATATGAAGGGATCCATCCTGGAAAGGATATTTTGTTTTCTCTATGTTGTTCCCTATGTTCCATGATGCATTTCAACGATGGTTCGGCATCACCTAGTGTCCTACAAGTCAGAGCTAGGACTGCTAGGTGCCAAGTATCTGCTGCAATTTGGCATTTCATGGTGCATTAGGTGATTCCAGTGTGTTGAAGGCTCTAGTATTGTTATATTAATACTGTCTTTCTTTCATGTCATATTCTTGCTAATTGCTTGAAAGCCCCACGTCGGCCTGGTCCTAGCCTCCTAGGCATCATCAAGCTGCCCCTAGGCACTATATGCTAGCCTTGCTACTCTACTAGTGTCTAATGATTTCCTTAACCATGATCACCATCAAGACCTATAAATGTAAAAAAAATTATATGCAAACAAATTCTAGTAAGCAACCTCCATGACAAAAAAACAGAACCGTTCAACGATACCATATCTTGTCTACACAACATTGCCTAATCATCTTACCCTTGCCTAGTTGGCATTCTAGACAACACTAAATATTCTAATTACCTAATATAGATTTATTCATTCGGCCTTGGTTAACAGGCTTCACGTAAAATGTTGCACTAGTTTGAGCATTTTGTAAAATGTTACACCAAATCACACCAACCTTTGTGCAAATTAATATTTCCGAACAATCAGGAATTCAAAAATCCAAAATAAAGAATTCTGAACACATGAACCAAGAATAACCTCAATGATTCACAAGATGGTTTGGTCCAAAAATTATTTCCAACCAACCCAAGCTAACAGCTGATGATATACCAAACAAACTAGCATCACATGCACAATTCTACCTAGTGCTCACACTCCACCATCTGGTCCTAGTCTAAAAGTGGTAGCAATTTTTACTCACGGTGAGACAAGTTTTTTCAATCAAAGAATGCAGTCTGTGTCGTCATTAACGAATTAACCATGTTGCAATGATCCAAACATTCCAAAAGAACTCATGACTTTATAAGTGAAGCACAGAGTTGCACAAGCTGAAAACAATCAATGTAAAATTCATTCAGATATCGAGAAACTAATCAATTGGAGTTGTCCATCAGTATATTATCTTCTAGGAGTACAATTTTATCAATGTTCGATCTCAACATGTAGGATGAATCTGAACATTCGAATTTTTCAGGTTTATATAAGAAATTTATCTGTGCTATTATTTATGTGCGACTATTCAGAACGGCGAAATCTAAGCTATTGGATCCAATCCAATATCAATTATTCGGAACGCCAACACGGCAGTTACTCTATATAGCTCTATCGAGTGATTCCTTCCTGTCAAATTTGTCCAAATCCAAGACCACCCCACCACCACAACATCAGCATTGCCACAACAGAACACACAAAGCAAACCCCGAAAAGATCAAGGAGGAAGAGCTCCTCCCACGTACGCACCTGAACCCAGTAGCCGCCGGAGCGACCACCACCCAGGAAGTCCCCCGAGGTCGCGCAGAGCCAGACGGTGCCGGCGACGAGCACCGCCACCGCGACGCACATCCGCGGCGGCGACTTCCCCGCGCCGCCTCCGGCGCGGCCGCCTCCGCCTCCGCCGCGCCGGAGCCAGGCCTCCCCTCCCCTGCACCGCACCCATCAGACACACCGTTTCCAGGAGGAGGAGGAGGAGGGGCAACCAACGCCCCCACGAGGAAGAGGGGCCGTTCGTCAGCCTGTGCGCGTGAGGTTCCTCGTACCTGCGCATTGGCGGCGGCGGCTGCGACGGCGACGGCGATCGGGCGGGGAATCGCGAGGGGGGATGGGGATGGGGTTTTGTCGGCGCGGAGGAAGGGGAGCAGGGGATTAATGGGGGTTTATTAGCGTACGAGGAGTAGATCTCATTTCACTCCGGGAGCGACGTGAGCTTCGATGGGGGTATATTACCGCGCGCCCTTGTATCAGGAATTATTGGGCTGCGTCAACCATTTTTCAAACCCAGTCCAAGCAAACTTAAGAGGGGAACAATAAAACAATAGAAGCATCACTCCAGGAGGGCATCGATCTGATTGGAACAGGTGAGCTGAGGCTCTTAGAGACGGCGGCGACCTAGGCAGCTGGTTGGCTCCCTTGTCGATCTCTCTCCTAGCTCTCTTCTTCCTGGCTAGTTCTAGAAGCTTCGGGTCTCCTCTGGAACTTGTATCTTCTTAGCTCCCATCCTCTCTTCCTCCATCCTCTTCTATGTACTAAGGATTGGTACTATTTTAAACTGAATGGTTCTATCTGAGTTGGGTTGCTAACAGTATCTACAGTGGAGGAGGACGAGAAATTCGAGATTTTGCCACTGCTTGGCTTGGATGTTATGTCATTTCATAAATGAGTTTCAATAAAGAGTCATGCTTAACTATGTGAGCTTCGATATTTTACCATTTTAGTCTATTTATACTCGATAAAATTAATTGATTGTGTGACCGATTTGCCCTCTGTCTCTATTTTGCGGGAGATAGGATGACGCCGGCACGCGTGGAGAGCGAGGAGCCGACGCCGGCGTGCGTGGCGAGCGAGGAGGAGCCGGCGTCTATACCTATAGCCGCTGCCGCTGCTCCTCCCACCCCTATGCTCCGGCCGACAGGCTACTCCGAGTCGGGGAGATAGGGCTGTCAACGAGCCGAGCTCGGGCCTGTCCAGGCTCGAGCTCGGTTGGGCTTGCGAGCTCGGCTTGAGCTCGGTTTGAGTATATGATATATATATATATATGTATTGATGATATTTGTAAATAAAAATAATAATTTTAAGTCATTTATATTAAATAAATTATAAATAAGATTTAAAATTAATATATAACACTAAAGCAAATTAATTTATCATTTATATATATAATAATTTATTATTAATCTACTATTTATCAAATAAAAAATAAAAATAACATGTATATGTAAGCTCGTGAGAAGCTCGAGCTCGGCTCGAGAAAGCTCGCGAGCTTCTGATCAGGCTCGGGCTCGGCTTGTTAGGGGCTCAAGAGCTGAGCTCGGACCGAGCCTAAAATGAGCCGAGCTCGAGCAGCTCTTGAGCTTCGAGGTTTTTTGACAGCCCTACGGGGAGATGGGCTGGAGGAGATGTGAGTCGAGGCTGGAGGCGTGGCAGGGGAGGAGGATGTCGCGGCAAGGGCGGCGCTGGGCAGCGTCGGGAGTCGGCTTTGCTGCTCCGAGCCAGGGAGATGGGCCGGAGGGGTGGCGAGTCGTGCTGGCCCGAGCGCTGGCAGTGGGAGGTGCGGCGGCGGAGGAGGGCGCCGGCAGCGGGAGGGTCTTGGCGCGGGCGACAGCGTCGGCAATCGCCGCTTTGGATCCCTCTCCCTCGTTCACAATTGTTTTGGTCCGGTTCAACCAGGAAGGCAGGGGCAAAATATTACTATTTGTAATTAATTTCACCGAAAATACATGTAAAATGTATAAATGAGCTAATATGGCAAAATATCAAAACTCACCTAGTTAAGCGTGGCTCTTTATCGAGGCTCATTTGTGAAATGGCATAACATCGAAATCAATATTAAGCAGTGACAAAATCTCAAATTTGTTGAGGAGGATAAGCCGCGCCGTCCAACCGAACTTGGCGATTCTTTTTCTCGTGATTTTTGCTAAGTCATGCGGATTAGATTGGGTTCCTGTTAAATTATTTACCGGGGAAAGTAATTGTTTAATCCGTAGGTGAATTGTACATCCGGCTCGGTGTATTTGCCTATGCTTCAGTTGTTCTCTTATCTATGATTTCCGTCTGAATAGGGTCATGGTATTAGGTAACTTATTCGGCGCGAAAAATATTATAATAGTTAATTAATTATTAGTTATGAAAAATAAAAAATAGATTAATATGATTTTTTTAAAACAACTTTCCTATAGAAAATTTTCGCTGAAAACATGTAGTTTAGCAGTTTTAAAAATGTGCGCGCGAAAAAAGGAAATCTAGATTAATAGTAGGGGTAAGGAACGGGGGCCTAGGTGTTTATATCTGTATGTTGTAATTTAGACCTATTTCTACACACTAACTAAATACCCGGGCTTTGTTACGAAGAAATATGAAATATATCTTGTTAGTATTGTTCGGAACTTGTATTTTGGAGATGAAACATACAACAAACATATATGGCTATTTTAAAATATTTTATATACATAAAGTAGTTGGTAAGATAATGTATAATGTAATTTGTGGATGGCAGATTCACTGCCACCACCATTACCTTCTTTTAGAGTAGTATAGGTACACGTCTCTACAAATTTTGTTCGCTATGCAGATGTCTTGTGTCAATGTTGTCAATATTCCTACATTTCACCCAAGTGCATGCTACTTTAATGTAGTTATCTCTTAGCACTTGTTCGGATAGGCCGGGATCGACACGTATTGCAGCCCAATCCCCGTGTGTCACCCAGTGGGGGGCCGATCCCTCCTCGGCCCGTAGATGTGTTCGCATTAGGCCAGGACGGGGATATTCCCGGCCCAATCCACTCCAACCCCCGGGGAGAAGAAAAATCTCCACCGAGGCCGCAGGCGTGTTTCTTGGATTTTAATTTTTATTTATTAAATTATTCACCATTTTAATTTTGCGATTCAAAAAATCACAGGAGTAGCCTCCTCCCACCCTCCGAGAGGGCGGAATGCTGACGTGACACATGGCGCGGTACCCGAGTGGGACGGCAGTTAGCTGTCACACCCAGAAATTCCTCACACGAATTTCTGAACTTAATTGTGTATTAAATCCCTGTCCAGGACCAGCCAGGGTACACAAAAAGACAATGTTGATTACATAACCATCGTTCTTAGAAACAACTGAAAATTACAGTTATTCTAGCGGAAATGCAACGGAAAGAAAAAGGTAGACTAGCTCCAGCGGGTAGGGCTCCAGTCCACAGGCAACGCTTCGACGGCGGAACAGCTCACTCCTGAGAGGCACCTCCATCGGACTCGACTTCTAGCTCTGGGGTGGGAAAGTTAAGCAAGGCTGAGTACAAACCACCGTACTCAACAAGTAACACGGACAAGGGGAAAAATAAATGATGCATAGGGATTAACAAGGACATGCTAGGGTTAGTTGCAATAAAGCAGCAGTTAAACAAATAACAGGGATTAAAAAGGATAAAGGTAATTGAATACAGTAAAGCATAAGTAAATAAACAGTTGCAAAATACCTCAACACTGTCCAACGTTACACCACATTGCAACAGGCTCAACCACTACTCAACGTTACACCACGTTGCAGTAGTCCCGAGTGAAAACCAATTACTCAAGTTATTAAAGGTTCACTAATCACAGTGAAGCTGGGAGCTCGCCCTTAACCGTGGGCACGGCTATTCGAATAGTTTATACTCTGATCAGAGGTGTACTACTGTACCCACAAGACACGACTCCACTACACTTGAACGTGCGCCGACATACCACCACGGCATACCGGAAAGGAGACCGTGATAGGACCTGTTACACAACCCTCCCTATTTAATCGTACCACACTTCAGGTTTCACCCCCTCCTTTACACCAAGTCGGGCAGTCCCCTCTTGTGCCTTGGTAGATCCGGAAGCAGGAGAAGCTTTCGTTACACCACGATTGCCCGTCCATACTCCATCACGCCTACCCTTGCCTGGGTACGTCAAATAGTTCGAAGTCATGCTTCAAATCCCACCTTACCCATTTCGGCATGTAGTTAGCACTTAATTACTTCCAGGGTTTCCCGTGAACCGGTCCTTAATTACCATGGGTGCGACTCTCAAAACCATGCACCCACAGCCCACCATTATCAATATTTTAGTTGACATTAACCCGAACCGGGTAATGAGTCATTATCCCAGCTATTCAGAACTAAGCATGATTGAATGTGATCCCATGAGCTATTTGTTCTAAGCATGGCTAAGCATTAACCTAGGCCTATCTCTAGTCAAGTTACCCCTGGTCCAGCAATGAATAAAGTTGGATAAACAACGGCATAATAATAAGGTTTACCCGAAAATAACATAAAGTAAAAACTTTATTTAAAACAATGCATATTTGAAATAATAAAGCGGAGAATTTGCAATAATGGGTTCAATATATTCAAGGATGAGTGTCACTTGCCTTGCTCTGGCCCTTGGGGAACTTCGGCGACGATCTCGAAGTAAACCGGCTCTTCGGCGGGGTCCGAATCTAAGTGACAAAGCACAAAAATAAATAAAACAGGCACAAACTCTACTGAAACAGCAAAAGAAACTATTTTTAATGGATTCTTGACAATTTTATGAATTTAATGAAATTTGAATGGACCTAAACGGAGACTAGATGAATTACTTATGAATTTTAGAAGTTTTCTGGGTTTTTTAGCTAAACAGAAAAGTCCTAAATCAATTATTGCGCAATTAATGGGGCTGCTGACGTCAGCGAGGAGAGAGGAATGCTGACGGCTGACAGGTGGGGACCACCTGTCGGTGAGAGAGAGGAGGAGGGAGAGACTGACACGCGGGCCCGGGGAGGAGAGAGAGGAGGGGCGCGGGGGACGACTGACGGGTGGGGCCCACTCGTCAGCGAGAGGGGAGCAGAGAGGAGGGGAGCAGAGCGCGGCTCGGGCGGACGGCGGCGACCGGCGGGAGCGGCGGGTGATGGGGCGGCGGCGGCGGCGCACGGCGACGGCGACGCGACGGCGACGGCGCGACGACGAAGACCGGCGTCCGGCGACGGCGCGACGGCGATGACGGCGGAGGCGGCGACGCACGGGCGCGCCCGGCTGAACAGCGGCGACGGTGACTGGCGAGCGGCGAGCGTGGGCACGCGCGGGCGCAAGCGACGGCGGCTAAACGACGGCGACGTGAAGGCGACGACGACCGTAGCGGCCGGCGGGAGGGGCGAGCTTCGCACTCGTCCGGCGACGGCGCACGACTCGGCGGCGGTCGGCCGGAAAGGGGGAGAGAGAGGGGAGGAGGGTGCGGGTGCTCACCGGCGGCGGCGAGAGCGCGGGCGGTCGGCGAGGTCGAGGCGGTGGTGGCGATGCGGGTGGGAGCGGGAGACCGGCAACGGCGACGGAGTTCGACGGGTGACGGCGACGGGCGAGACGCGGCGACGGAGAGATTGGAGGAGCTGCGGTGGGCGCGAGGCGTCCACCGGCGATGATGAGAGCCCGAGAAAGGTTGGCGACACCGAGGCGGAGACGATGATGCGGCTAGGCGGCGACGACCGACGACTGGTGGCGAGACGGTCACTGACAGGTGGGCCCCACCTATCAGTGGCGCGGGAGAGGAGGGAGGCGGCGCAGACTCGCGGCGCGGGCGCGGACGCGGGAGCTGGGCCGAGCGGCGGCCCAGGCGGGGGCGCGCGCGGGCGGAGGGGAGCGGCCGGCGCGGCTGGGCTGGCCGAGGGGGAGTGGGCCGGCTCGGCTGGGCCGGCCCGGGAAGAAAAAGAAAAGGAAAAGGAAAAGGAAAAAGAAAGAGGGAGGAAAATTGGACTTCGGCCCAATTTGAGAAGGAAGGGAAAAAGAAAGGAAAAAGGAGGGAAAAAGGAAAACCCCACTTTTGCCGAGTTTTAAATTAATTTGTTTGGCCAAATTTTATACTTCTGCAATTTGAATTTAAATCCAGTTAGTCGATTTGCGAGCCACGATTTAATTGAATTAGGTTCTTTTAGAGGGATTTTTCCTGAGTTAATTAAGCCAATTGTTATTTACGGATTTCTTTTTACGGTTTAGGCTTAGGACGAAACTCCGGGCGTGACATTAGCGGCGCGGCGAGCAAATATGCACTAAGCCCCCTTCCGCCCTTACAGAGGGCGGGAAGGGGGTAAGTGTAAAATTTGCACAGCCGGGGCTGGCGAGGCCGGGGGGAGGGAGGGGGCAGGGGGCTGGCCATTTTACAGGCGACCCCTTGCCGTCCTCCCAGTGCGTGGTTTTAGGTTAGTTTGGCTAATTACTATTAAGTAAGTGGTTAGATTTAGGTTAGATTTATGTAATATTGTTTAATGTTATATTTAGTACTAAACTAAGCTAAAATTTTATGAAATTGGCTTTGCATATATAACTCAGAAGAAAATATAGAAAATATATTCCGAATGTTAATTACAACTTAAAAGCAAAATAAAAAATTATGGAGGTTCGATTTATTAAGTATTATTTATTGTTAAATTTTTAGTACTAAATTAAGGTAACATATTATTAAATTGGCTTTGTATATAATGATGTCATTAAAATATATCTTGAACTAAAGAAAATATATTCCGAATGTTAATACAACTTAATAGCAAAGTAAATTTTGTAGCACATGAGAAGGAGAAAACAGAGAAGAACATGAGAGCAAGAAGCAAAAATCTAGTAAGATTCCACCGCTCAATTCGGGAAACAATGTCTTACAACAAAGCTCAAATCGGGATACAATCGTTGAGAAAACATTGCGTTCATCTTGAGAGTTGTCCCCTTGAATGCCGTTGTACCCTTGATCATTTGTGGTACCCCTTCTCTCTTGTACTCATGACATGTTTCGGCTTCAGTTATTTTATGGCCGTAGTACTCAGGTATGACTTCGTCGATCCACGCAGTGAAACAAGATGCAGTGAAACAACATACTCTTTGGTTCCCCTAAAAATACAGGAGATGCTCCCAAAGGAGGTTAACAAAGGTACGGACATGGAAGACATAATGTCATATTGGGGTGATGTTTACTTACGGTGTGGTTATCGGTTATATTTGGACAAAGTAAATATCTCCTTCCATAACTATGTGGATCGAATGATGTAGTCATCTGGCAGTGATTTCCACAACTGCATATTGGATGTTCGACCCAATCTGGTATATCGAATGGATTATTCCTCCAATCAAGGATAGCGGCTTGTACACGTCATACGCCCTCCATCCCTGCTTGGAGGACTTGTGAGGGGGTTTCAGGCTGTGTAATTGATGAACCTGCGATAGAAGATCTCTATGTATCTATCCATTGTAAGAAGTTACATTTTCTTTGTTCTTCCTACGTGAAATTCAGAATAATGTTAATCTATAAACTTGAACGTCTGGTAATATATATGCAGAAGAAATGGTACTTACAATGAGATCATTGTCGACAATGCAAGGGCAAACGAAGCATCGTTGGCTAGGAGTTCGTCGTGAAATAGATCTGACAACCTGGCAATGTTCACCGCAATGACATTTGAGACGTTCCCTCCACGTTGGTAGTCCATTGGGATTGACCCACCGGTCGCGATTCTCAGCTGCTATACGTCGTTTGTGTTCATCCTTCCTTCTACGGTAGTCAGATATATGTTCACTTCGTGGATAGGGGCGTGAGTCATTGCGGCTGAGATTCTCCCTATCAACCCACTGAATGAATGTACATACTAGATTTTGGTACTGAAATATCCAAAATTTAGGAAACGATTTAGAAGGTAGGTACTTATGACAAACGTTGAGATTGGTGTTGTGGGCAAACATACCTGAGTCAAGTGGCACATCTAAAGAACCTCCTTCCTCGACTTTCACTATACAACGAGGCCATTAGGATGTACCGGTCATCACAATAGCAGAATGGACTATCACACCATGGTGGCATACGACCGGCGAAAGGATCCCTTTGCCACGCGAGATGCTCAAGGAATGGAGCCTCTCCCATGGTAAACAAGGAATTGAGGATAAGCTTGTTTGTTCGGGTGGTGAGTGAAGGTTGTTGCTGTTATAACGAGCGGCGTTGAAACTTTGTTGTCGTGATGCATTCAAAGTTGATTGTGACAACTCGAGCACGAGCTATCGTTGAGACGAGTGCGGTCTGGTAAGGTTCATGTAACTGGTTGGACATGACACGAGAATTCAGAAAGGCCTGTAACGTCCACGTGCAGGGGCAGACGCTTAGCTAGGCGACATTCAACTTTCGGCACCTCGATATATAGAATTCTCAGTGTCCACACATGCCACGACAATCGACTTTCGGTGCGTCACCCTGTTCATCAAGTCAGAGCGTCTAGACGCTTAACTTCACGACATTGAACTTTTGGCGCCCCCTCGACTTTTGGTGCCTCACCCTGCATCGTGTCAGAATGTCCAGATGCTGAGCTTCACCCCTGTTCAACTACTGGAAGAAACTGAAAAGGCAGTTTGGTAATCCCAATTTACCTGTTGTGCATAGTCTGCTTGCTTGCTTCACGTGGCCCTACGAGTACGTAAGCGGATCGGGTGGCACGCTACGGGTAGTATGTGTGGGGGGCGTGGAGTGGAGGAGGTAGTAAGCTGTGTGGGAAGCAGAGCTCCACTTAGCTGGGAGGTGTCGATGACGTCCTGATCAGCCTCAAAATCGTCAAAATCCCCTAAAGCCTGTCCCGACGAGCTACCTCCCATCGTGTCCTGCCAAACTACGAAAGCGTACAACAAAAACGAAGTTCTAAACATGCAGCGGGGTTGGAGTTATACCGGTTAGTACAATAAAATTGAGGTGTCATTCGTACCTTGTGTCGACGTGGTCCTGCTATAAGGCTGGGTTGTCCAACCGGCCCTACTCCATCCCAACGAGCTACCTCCCGCCGTGTCCTCCTAGCCTGTGAAAGTATACAACAAATACGAAGTTAGAGAACTACAGTACGGTCCAAGTTGAATTGGATGTGGTCATCGATACCTTGTGTGGACGTGGTCCAGCTAGTAGGCGGGGGGCCGTCCAACCTCCCTCTACAGTCCACGTCCCTCCGACATAGGAGAACCACCCTCCTGCCGACATCGACTACGTGCGCGGGGCTGTTGTCCACGTCCACGGGTCGTCCTGCGAGAATGGGTCCATAGAAGTCCCTCCACTCGGCACTTGTGTGGAGGTCCTCGGCCCATGTGTGGATGTCCATGGAGGCTGCGTGGATGTGTCACCTGCCTGAGTAGAAGTATCTCCTGCTTGCCTTGAGGACCCGGCGGCCTGCGTCGCCGCCGCGTGTTTGGACGTCCACAAAGTCCACGGAGGCTGTGTGGACGTGTCGCCTGCCTGAGTAGAAGTACCTCCTGCTTGCCTCGAGGACCCGGCGGCCTGCGTCGTTGTCCCTGCACCTGTCGCTCCTAAAAACAACGTCGGGATAGTTGTAATTCATTTGTTAGTCCATATGTAATATTGTTAGCAGTGTGTCTTACCCTATGCGGATCATCGACCACAACCACCCGCCACTGAACTACCACACGTCACGGAACTACGTCGTCGTCACGACCACTGAGTGCATGCACAATAGCTGTAACCTTCTTCTGGATGCGACGGAACGTGATGCTCTGCTCCTGGTCGGTCAGCGTGACACCAAAGTCTAGACATCTAACAACCTTGTCCACCTTGCCCTGTATCTCACGTGAGGCGTCCACCTGTATCGAAGAACATCCATTACTTCCACAGAACTACATAACATCAATCTTCGAGAATGACTAAGGACTTACTGCACGAAAGTAATCCTGGTCTTGGTGCCTGCGGTACTGGTCATCAATCCTGGCGACGTGTGTGACAGGCTCTGTTGGAGTGTGAGTAACGCGGGTATGGGTCCGTGGCTGGTACCAGCGAAAGTACTCCTCGTAGTTCGTGTCGGTGTGCGGCCGATCCTCATCTGCGATCTTGTCACGCCCTGAGTTTTACCCTAGCTAAAACTTAATTAAATAATGCATTAAAAATAATTTGTTAATTGGAGTTCAGGAGAAAACCTAGTGTAAATTAAATTAATTAATTGAAAGCTTTTTGGAATATTCTAAAATGTCCCGAAAGCATTTTAAACTATTAACAAGATTTATATTTGAATTTCAGAGAATAAAATTTGCTCTAATAAACTTAATAAAAATCGGCAAAATTGGAGGCAACTTCTTTTTTTTTCCTCCTTCCTTTTTCTTTTCTTTTTCCCTTTTCTTTTTCTCTTTTCCTTTTTTCCCTCCTGGCCGAACTCCCTCCCTGCCCCCTCGGCGTGTGCGATCCTCCCCCTCCCCCTGGACGCACGCACATCTCTCCCTCTCCCCCCTTGTGCGCCACCTCCAGCCCACCCTCACAGCCGTGCAGCCCCACCTCCACCTCACGGTAAAACAAATTCCTTATCTATTAGGACCCTAATTTTTATCCCTTTGAAACCTTATCTATTCCTTCCTTTTTAATAGAGGATGGATAACTAGATTTATCTATAGCTCTCCCCTCTACTGCCGCTAGTCCTAGCCGTCGCCGTCTTCCTGTGCGCCGGTTCAGATCGTCGCCGCCGAGCCGATTGCCTCTCTCCAGCCATCTGCCGTGCGCCGTCCCTGTTCTCCCCGTGACAAACAGCAAGCAGCCACCGACCAATTCCCCCACAAAAATTCATCGATCCCCGGCTGCCCTTGTTCACAGCAGCAGTACGTCACCGCCGGTTTTCCTCCACTGAATTTCAGGTTCCCATATGTTTTATTCTTGCTAATCAATCTAAATTAATCGACCATTTAATTGTTTAGGTTTCCTAGCCAGACAGCGAGGAACAGCCGCATCCGTCGCTGATCTCTCCACCAAATCTCAGGTTCGCGTACGTTTTACTCATGCGAATCAATCTATTTTTGATCTACCCTTTAATTGCTTAGATTTTCTAATCTATTAGCTAACGTGAGATTGATCTACAGTGCGGACTTTAATTTCGTACACGTAGATTGATTTTACATTAAAGTCGTATAGTTTCAGTTTAGCGAGTCGTTTAAACACAATTTAACGAGTTGTTCAATCCCGGCGTCTTCCCGCTAATAATGCACAAGTGTGTGTTCTGTTCGCGCTTTTCCCGAGCCACGGCCCAACCCGCGCTCGAAGTCTCCATCGCCTCTTTCGGCCCACTCCTTTTCCCTCCTCCCGGCCAGCAGGCCGTCAGCCCAGCCAGCCGGCCCACTTCCCTCAGCCCATCTCCCCTCCTCCCCTTTCCTCTCCGACGGCCCAATTCTCGGGCCACTCCACCTCCCCTCAGCCTGCTTCTCCTCTCGGCCGGGCCCGCTTGCCAGCGCTCCCCCCTCCTTTTCCAGCCCCTTGGGCTGCCAGCCTTTTTCCTTCCCCCTTGTGAAGGTCTACTTCGCCTCTCCCTCCTGGTTTCTCCTCTCGCCGCGACAGGTGGGACCCGAGGCCCCACCTGTCATCCCCTTCCTCCGGCTGAACTCGCCTGCTCGCCTCGCGCGCTCGCCAGCAGCCGCCGCCGCCCATGCAGCGCAAGCCTAACGGTCGCGCCGCCTTTCCCGGCCGCCGAGTCCATGCACACGCCCACCTCCAACGACCTCCCGCACTTCTCGGCGCCGCATCCCGGCCACCGCACTAACCGCTGGTCCACCCGAAGTGCAGCACCGCGGCGCTAGCCTCCCCCTTTAAAACCCCGGGAGCGCCACCACTGCTCCCCCTTTGCGCCGCCGCTCTCTGCCACTGAGCGATCTCCGCCGCCGCCGCCAATCTACCTCGCCGTCGGCCGTCACCACTTGTCCTCGGCCCTCGCTGACTTGCCGCCGCCGGTAAGTCATCCTCCCCCTCCCTCTCTTTTCCTCTCCGCCCGTGGATGCTGTGCCCTCGCGCGCTCTGGGCGTTGCCACCGTCCGTCCCGGCGCCGTCTCCCTCGCCGACACAACCCCGCCGTTGCCAGGGTGCGCCCGCGTTTGCTGCGTCGTCGCCGTCTCCACCCCGTGCCGTCGGCCGATGTCCTCCCCTCCGCGCCGCCCGTCAGTCGCCGCCCTCCGTGCCGCTCGTCGGTCGCCGCCCTCCGTGCGCCGCCGCCCGCCGGTCACCGTCCTCCGCGCCACCCGCTGGTCGCCGCCCTCCTAGATATTACCTTTTTCTGCCCGGCTTATTACCACAGAAACGATTATATCTTATGTTTCTGGGTCGTAGCAAAATCCCCTCATTAACCAACTGGGAATACCACCAAATGTCCTTTCAAGATGTCTCTATCAATGCCATTAACAGTGCATTTGAACTGAGTAAGATCTACTCCGTAGGAACCATACATGACATTTCCTTCTTCATAGTACAGTCGAAAGTGCACTTTATTGGCCATACATACAAGGCTACAACAGGAATGCACTGTTTTTCTCAACACATCTTTTTACGACACTCATTTTAGTGTGCTCATGAATACATATGAAGACACTCATTTTAGTGTGCTCATGAATACATATGTGTTCATACGAATTATATTGTACTAGTACAGTCTAACTGTAACTACATTTTTAACTACATCGCTTTTAATTTTGTAAATTGAAATATAACTTACATTAAATAAACACTATTATATTTAACTATATCATTAATTTTTAAGAATAATAAGTCCACGCAATACTTAATTGTAGGTTTGATTATATTTTAACTATAAGCGATAAATCATATTTAACTTTGAGTGTTAATAGTACGGTAACAACAAGCAATCATTGTATTTTAAGTATGTAAGCGACAATAATAAGAACATGCTAACAACGACAAAAAATATAGCTTTACATTAACTTAAATATACTTAACAATTTCCTTAACTACAAGATAAACTACTTTTATTGTCTTATTACACTATAAATAATTTTTATACGCACTAAATACCATTAGTAAGTTATACCATTGCTAAATCAGTTATGCACTAAATAAGTTTCTAAATTATACGCTACAAATACACTTTTACTAACTAAATTAAGCAATGACTACATTAATTATCTAGTAAATAAATTTCTTTATTATACACTATCAATACATTATGTACGAACTAAATTATACCATTGCTAAATCAATTATCTACTAAATAAGTTTCTAAATTGTACACTATAAATTTTTTTTACCAACTAAATTATACATTCACAACAGTAATTATCCACTAAATAAATATCTTAATTATACACTATAAATAAATTTTGTTCCAACAAAATAATACAATTTCTAAATAAACAACATTTATTGAACATAACAAAAAATTCGAAAACTTACTGTCGTTCATCATGAAATTTCAGCAGGGCTTCGCCGCTTCAGAGACCTTCCCACGACTCTGGATGAGTGAAGTGGTGAGAGGGCAAATGAGGGGTAAGGGGGCTGGTGGCCTTTATAAGGCCGCCGAATAAATTGCTCTTACGGAGGGCGGAAGGGGCCGCCTGTAAAATGGCTAGCCCCTTCCCCCTCCCTCCGCGGGCGCGTCAGCCGGCCGTACAAATTTTGCACTTACCCCTTCCCGCCCTCTGTATGGACGGAAGGAGGCTTAGTGCATATTTGCTCGTCGCGCCGCTAACGGCCGTCCCGCCCAGGCGGCGCACCGTGTGCCACATCAGTATTTCGCCCTCTGGGACAGCGGGAGGAGGCTACTCGTGTGATTTTTTCAATCGCAAAATTAAAATGGTGAATAATTTAATAAATAAAATTAAAAATCCAAAAAATTTGGCCGGAGGCGACGACTCGATGTCGATGATTCATGATGTCTTCGTTCTCCCCACCTTCCCTTCCATGGCCTGAGGCCGCCGGCACCATGTCTCCCTCTGCCTTTCCTCTTCCACGACGCGGCAAAGTCGGGGACACCGGATTTGCTGAGGCCGGAGGTCGCGACCGCCACCTTCCTCACCGACGTGAAGCAAATGGAGGCGATGGGTGGCGGGGAGATATACTGTGGTCGAGGGCGGTGGCCGAGAGGCGGATGGCATAGGTGATACCAACAGGAGGCTGATCCAGAGGCTGGGATTTGGCCACGGGGGCGTTGAGCGGAACCGCAACGGGCGAATCCAACGATGGGGGGCTCAAGCTCAACGGCTGTGGGCCGATCCGGTGATGCCCCTTGTGTGGAGCGGTGGTGGATGGATGTGGCGCACCAGCGAGGAAGACATGCGTGTTCTTCTCCTCCGACATATCCACCTCTGTGTTGCCACCAACTATTCTCTTCCCCTTTTAATCTCTGGTTTGTTCTTGCCATTTTGTGTTCGTCCCTTGCCTACATTATTTCACTCAAGTTAGAGAATGTGAAACTAGTAATGGATCTAACTAAGTTTACCTGAAATTATATATGTTATATAAGTTAGAAAACTTATAACTAGTTTTGAAATCGTTACCAAGAACTGAAACATGAAATACTAAGTCGCAGATTTTTTTATGGCATTAGGAACCTCCATTTTATGTTTTTCTGCAGGCCAAGATTCAGGTTTGAAGGCTTTGATGATGTAATTTCTTCTGAAGTGTAATGGAGGTGTTACACACTCTTCTTTCAGAGTAACGGTGCTCAATAACTTTTAAGATTAAAACTTATGTTTGCTAATTGTTATTAGATTCATCTATCAAAGTTTATATTCTCAAAGCCACATAGCTCTGTACACAAAGCCATTACTTCCGTTCCATGTTTTTTTTTTGACACCGCCTAGAGTTATATGGATACTAATAAATTTGCACACATATATAAACATGCACGTTGATCCATGAATAAATTTAGGAGGGCTGAAATATCTTACGATATGAAACGGATGGAGTACTCATTATCTTAACACTATGTTTTATTATTAGTGATCTGAGTGGGATTTTAGGTCACTGCATACAAATATCATCTGAATAATAATATAGAATAAATAGTTAGTTCGTTTAGGTTATGCCTGAATATAGAATGGTGTGTATACCTGTTTTGTCCTGCTAAACACAATTAGTGCACAGTTCTATGCTGTTGAACACTTGAACTTTGGTACAGTTTCAGCTTTTGTTGTCGAGACATTTTTACATGTTGCTTAATGTAGCAGAGTTGAAAAGAGGTTAACGGGAGTTTAACTGGGAGAACTTATGTTTCTATTATCTCAATAGCCCAATCATGCCTTGCTGTTCTACACAGGGAGCTTGATTTTGCTCCTTTTTCAGACTTCTCATTTTTATAGGGGTGTCTGTAAGTACCTTCATCTTTGTTTTCAGCATATACATATGTATGTGCCGATAAAATTTTTGAGCATACATATATGTGCCATAAAAGATTTGTGTATTCTT
The DNA here is from genome assembly GCF_000231095.2 of Oryza brachyantha. Lineage (NCBI taxonomy): Eukaryota > Viridiplantae > Streptophyta > Magnoliopsida > Poales > Poaceae > Oryza > Oryza brachyantha. Next base: position 9,720,939 of record NC_023174.2, on the reverse strand, counting down.
TTAAGTATGCAGTTCGTTTATTTTGAATTCTATTTATAGTTCTGTGTTGATCTAGAAAATGTTTCCGATATCGCCATCACATATTCACTCAAAGCTTTTATATCTTTTCTGCAGGAAGCTCTTTATATACTTGCATAGTGAGAAAGTCTCCCAAATTAACCAGAGACCATTGTTTGGCGCAGGCCTTCATTGAGAGTTCTCCGCGGGACTTCCTTTTGCACTTGAATAATATGGTAGATTGTATGGCCTATATGAACATGACTTCTTTATTTTTTTTTTTTGTAATAATAAAGCGTTAGAATTCAGATTGTTGGAGTTTCACTGTAAATTTGTAAAGCTTAGGTTGGAGGTTTTGTATGACAAACTTAACTGTACTAGGCTGTGCTTGTTTGTTTCTCTTAATGTGCCATCTTACTGTCTAATATCAAAAAAGCCTAGCAATATTTTCTGTTTTTATTTGACGAACTGTTTTCTTATAAATTTGATGTGCTCATCTATATGTAGTAGGAAACCGTAATGCATTAACAAATTTTCATTTTTGGATTATTTTTTTGATTTTTGTAATTTGCTGTTGCCTAGGACGTAGCAAACCGTGTGATTCCTCTGTGGTTAGCTGCTTCCAGCCAAACAAACAAGTGACGGGGGTTAGGGGGATTAATTAAACCGTGGCAGGAGGGGATTGGGTGGGCGGGAGGGGATCAACCCAATCCCCCTGTGGATGGATTGCCCTGCGGAATTACCGAACAAGGCCTTATTCGAACATGCGCTCCCGCTAGTGCAAGTCCATTATTCAATGTCAAGATGCTTAGCATATTACTAGAGATAATATTCCTTCGGGTGGCCTGAGATCAATGGATAGGTCGATGCGTGGAGAAAGGTCCAGAAGGTTTGTCGGTGCATAAAGCTCTAAGAAGGTTTGTCACTTGCATAATTAAAGCTATTGACCAAGTCTGATGGTTTGTGAATAAGGTGACTACCCATGGAAAAGATGGATTAAGCTTTCATTTACGGTGGATTAGCTAGAAGACTTGGCTCTGTAGCAACATATTCTCTCCGTTTTATCTTATACGATTTTTCTGGCTTTGTCTAGATTTATATGTGTGCTAATGAATCTAGGTATATATACAAAACATATAAATTCATATATGGCTGAATCATTTAAATTCAGAAAGTTTTATAATATATAACGGATGGATTATATGAACAAGAAGGTGTAACGAGAACGTGTGGTGTTACGAGTACACGGGAGATAAGGACTAGGAAGTAAGAAGACTCTTTGGTACCTGCCGTATAGGACCATTGGCTCAAAGTGCTAATGTTGGTACCAAAAGATGGTCCAGAGTCCAGACTCCGGAGGGAAAGCATTTGCTGATGTCTAGCGCAATATCCAACTTAGGTAACAAAATACATTTCAGTGTAATTAACTCGTGTTTAAATTTACTACGTAAAAGAAAGTTGTTCGCCTTTTGTCCCACCCCATTCTTCCACGTGAGAACCTCGTCCCATCACCAAAAGGCAAAAGCGTCTAGCCTGAAAATTTGTCAACCATGTAAGAAACCTAAGAGCCTACTCGGGTCAAAGCCTTCCACCAAACCGAATAAGAAACGTTGCAACACACAGTGAGAAACAGACCCTATCTCCATGGCATGCCACGGCTCTGGTCATAGTGATGACACTCTAGCTAGGACTGTATTTAGGTCGCGTTCGCCCTAGGGATTAAGTTATCTAAACTCCTCATTTTTCATGCGCACATTTTCCGAACTGTTAAACGGTGTATTTTTTATAAAAAATTTGTATAGGAAGATTGTTTTTAAAAATTATATTAATCTATTTTATATTTTTTTAATAATTAATTAATCATCTATTAATCTATTATTACGTTTTTCGTGTCACATAACTAACCCACCCCACCAACTGTCGAATGCAGCCTCAGTCATTTGGCTTAGTTTCTTATTTAAATGCAAATCGTATAATTAGTTGATTATTTTATTTGATTAATGCATTTGGCTGTCGTACAAACCAACAGCAAACTTTGACGAGTAAAAAAAAAACTATAGTAGAAACTCAAGCATTAAAATATAAGTATTCAACTTTAGTAAGTCTCTATTAGTTTACTGATTTTTTTTATTTCCGGGTGTTCAATTGTAGTATAATTTGTGTATAGAAAATTATGTTTCATTAATTAAAAGTTTAATATGTTTGTCTTATCACATCGATCCATCTTAGCTAAACTTTTGTGTTGAAATTTTGTTTTCGCATAAAAAGTTAGATGTCTGTGCATGATTGAATTTTAATTGTTTTTATGCAGAATTGATGTGCTGATCTTGTTGTTAAGTAATCCTTACCCCAAATTAATCATCACATAAAAGGTCCAAGACCAAGATAAACGATCTATTAAATCCAGATTGAAAGTGTTGGATGGTCACAAAACCCAATCTCTGTGAACACATGCACAACGGAAATTTACAAATCACATAGAATCCGATTGGATGGATGCCTCATGCATG